>NW_025963857.1:5310000-6510000 GCF_023055435.1 Haliotis rufescens
AGTATTGCAGATATTAAAAACATACATAGGTTTAAGTAAATGGAACATTTACAGATATTACATATACAACAACATATAAAGGAAAATGGTGTTGCTGGCGTTGCACAAAAACTAGAAGTATCTGGCGCCACCAGTAGCAAGAATCCCACATTTAGAACAAAAAATCAAATGTTATTCAGGTAACGACACGTGAAAGGAGCTTACCTCACAGAATTCTTAAAAGGGAGGGGTCCAACATATCGAATTCCTCTCAGTCTAGAGTTTACTGCCGCAACATACTACCCCTCCCCCCCCCTCCGTTCCCTTTCCCTCTGGATCCGCCTATGTTACAGTAGAAGTTAGAAGGTAGATGCAGATGACGTAGAGCTGCTTGTGCGTTCCAAAATGTATAGTGAGAGAGTGAGTGGGTATGGTTTTAGGTCTTTAGAACAGAGGTCTTCAGCGTGACGAGTGAACGCTCTAACCACTAGACTACCCGACCGCCTCTATTATATAATATTGACATTAATTAGTTTATAAACTGCCTTTTTTAGGAATTTCAAATTTACCAAAGTGAATGTTGTTCGCCGCCGAAGTCAGTTACTTTCCAGGCGTATGCCTAATGATTTCCAGGCCTAGACTTATTATCAAAAAGGCCGGGGTTGATTCGTTGCATGGGAGCAGTGGAGACCAAATGTGGTATCTTCTACTGTGGTAAAGCTGGTAAACTGGTAACAGCGGGGTAAACCCCCACTCACTCACTCACTCTGCTATACACTCAACACCCTTCATCGTATACACATCCCATGTTGCATTGGCGGAGGAACGAGGGGCCATGGCTAGCAACTCGCTTCTGACCACGCCCATATACGGAGACCTTATTAATAAGTTGAAGGCAAACTGTTGAACCTATTCGACTTTCCGAAAAGTCAAGTTCAATGAGAGTTATCCGTCTTGAGTTGGAACTCTTCAATTGGTTGAATGAACTTCCGCCGAGTACTGTCAACTTCCGTCGAAAACAGCGCGCTGCTTCGAAGCTGTCAAAATGGGGAAGGAATACTGCTGTATTTGTAGCAATTTTAGGGGAAAGATAGTCGGTGAAAGAATAGTATCTCTACACGTCATTCCAGTAAGCAAGTCCCTACGACAAGCGTGGATAAGGCGACTTCGGTTAGTGAGAAAAGACCTCACAGTGACCAAGCACACGGAAATATGCTCAGAACATTTCGTGGGTGGTAACGGTCCAGGCATAGGGCATGATGTTCCATCGATTTTTCCGAAGAAAAATTACAGTACTTGCACAGTGAGTTATGTTGATTCTTATAAGATTTATGCTATTGTTGGTGTATTTAATGTGTTTTATCGTTTGTGAATGTTATGTGATTGTGAAAAAAGTGCTATGATTAAAACTTGAAATGAAAAAAACAAACAAAATCGTTTCAAGTTGTGTTGATCTTAAAATTTTATGTATCCTCTTTCATCTTATTTGTTTGAATAAATAGAAAAAAAATGTCTCAGTGTCTGTTGATAATTTGTTGCAGGTGTCTGATGCTGACTTTGTTGATACCTCGAAGCCAAATGAAAGCCCATTCAAGCAGGCCTGTGACCCTGAATCTCCCAAAGTGACTATGCAGGTACATGGAGGGACTCCTCAGTCTGATGAAATTGAACATCATTCCACAACATTCAGTCAAGGTGCCAGGTACAGCGGGAACATAAGTTTTTTCTCTTTTTTGAATTTGTTGATTATTATGAGAAGTTATGCTTAACAAGACAAAATATAAAAATCATGGTGTAGTCTCTCTTACTTACAGAACAATAAAATATAAAGAGCATAAAATATATATAGAGAGCATAAAATATAATAGAGCATTGACCAATAAACTTGATAATACACTTCTTATATTAGCTTTTGTATTAACAGATTTATGTTAATTTATTTTTTATTAATTTTAATTCCTTTAACCTCAAAATATCGGAAAAAAACTATATATTTAATGTGATGAAAAGCTATTTATTATTTTGACAGATCCTATGACGTTGCATCAATTATGCTGCATGACTACTGTGAGGCTGTGTGTGAAGACGACATCAGTTGCATAAGATATGGATCATCGCAAACAGAAATGGTGGAAGTTAGAAGCATGTCTACTCAAACTGACGATGTAATGTTCCAGTGTTTAAATCCTGTGAAAACATCCTGTGCAATGACTCAGACTGAGACTGAAAATAAAAAAGTCTTTCGCAATCAAGCCACTCAAGTCAAACTTCCTGATTTAACATTTTTTGATGTGAAGAATGATTCAGAATTGGTAACCTATTATACAGGTCTTGTGGATGCAGAAAAGTTTTCATGTTTATTTGACGAGTTTTCTGAGGTTCATGACAGGGACTATCCAACATCCAATATAGGACGCCCTAAATCTTTGTCTTTGATAGACGAGTTCTTTCTAGTGTTGATGCGTCTTAGACTTGGACTCCTAGTTGTTGATTTATCAAAGCGATTTCATATTTCCAGAAGCTGCTGTGCTGATGTCATTAATAGATGGATTGATATTTTGTACAACAATTTATCCTTCCTAGTTGTCTGGCCATCAATGGATACTATTAATACAACTATGCCTCAAGGTTTTAAAGATCTGTATCCAAATACAAGGGTTGTTATAGATTGTACAGAATTATTTACAGAAAAACCTTACTCTATTGGTAAACAGTCACAAATGTACAGTCATTATAAAAGTCACATAACATTTAAAGCGCTTGTTGGTGTCACTCCAAATGGTGTTGTTAGCTTTGTCTCTGACTTGTGGTCAGGAGCTATAAGTGACCGGCAAATAACAGTAGAATCAGGACTTTTAGATTTGTGTGATGTAGGTGATGCAATCATGGCGGATAAGGGATTTACAATCTCAGACTTGACAACACCAAGAGGTATACTCTTAATAATTCCACCAAAGAAACATAAGAGAAAACAGCTGACTGCTGTAGAAATTGAACAAACTAGGAGAATAGCGAACTTGAGAATCCATGTTGAAAGGCACATGGAACGTGTCAAGAATTTCAGAATTTTGCAGGGTATAATTCCAATTACAATTTCAAAATCTGTAAACAAAATCTGGAAAATCTGTAATGCTTTGACTACTCTGCTTCCCCCTCTTTATCCTCATGACCAAGAAATTGATGACAATTACTTCTTTGATGACAGTTCCTTGCTTGCTCTGTAATTAGTAGGATTAGCATAATCTTATTGCAGCTCCAGATGTGAATGGTCACATGATATTTTCTGCTGTATTTAAACTTAATAATCATGGTATCATGATAACAATTTTGTATTGAAAACATTGAGCCAAATAAGTCTAGACAAATAAGTCTATTTTTGTCCAATATGACTATTGACATGACCACCTACTGGTTGTCTATTTTTGTTTTACTTATTGAATCAAAGCATTGATATAAAAATCCTGACTCTTCATCTAAGTAGCAAGTTGACCAAAGGGGGAAAATTAATCAGCCAACCATTCTGTCATTGAGACCGTGCGGGTGGAACGTTTTTAGCTCAAATATCCACCTCAGTTCAAGTGCTCTCCTCTTAACTGTGGTGTCAGTAGACTCAGGGTTTTCCTTGAGCTGTGCTATGATGTTATATCTAACATCTTTGGTGCTGTGATCATCACTATTGAAGTGATTAGCTACAGGTTTGTCTCTCTTGTAGCTGATGTCTGCAAAGTGTTCTTTCAGTCTAGTCTGAAATTCTCTTTTGGATTCTCAAACGTATTGTTTCTTGCATTTGTTACAAGTTAGCAAGTAAACTATGTTTTTACTTGTACATTCAAACTTGTGGATTTTGAATGTTTTGCCTAATGTCGAGCTGCGAAACGTATGTGTTTTACCTAAGGAGTTGCAGATTTTGCATCCTTCTCTTTTGCAACTCTCATTTACGAAGTTGACTACCTTGCCGCTAATTTGCGGTTTGGTGGGTGGGTGGGTAGTGTAGTACTGTCCTGAAGTAAGACAAGTTCTTTGGATGAACAACTTCTTTATTACAATTAGTGCGACGTTTCGGTGTAGATCCTAACACCTTTATCAAGCAAGTGATGGATAGGGCTAAACAACAAAGGTATATATACACTTATTGACATCTAAGTTGTTACAGTGACTAGTTGATGGACACAGAGAGGTGATTAAGCTAATTGGAAGCCAGTGGATGACTAATGAACACAGAGTAACTAGCAGAGTAAACAAGCAGACTGATGTGAATTTTATATTACCAAGTTTGTTAAAATCATTGGAGACTGCTTTGATAAACGACTCTAGTGTTGGGTCGGTATAAGGTCTAGGGGTCCAAGTGCTTTTGGGACCGAATTTGTGATCCAGTGTGTTTTGGAGCGGGTGTGAAGTGCCATCAATGGAAGAATCATGGAAAAAATGAGTGAGACATAATTTTCTGAAAAATTGTTTCAGGTCGGAAAAGGTTTTACTTTTGTCAGTAAATCTAGGGGTGGGGCTAAAAGTGAGTCCCTTGTTAAGAACCTCTAATTCAGATGGATTAAGGTCATAATCGGAAAGATTGATAACAAAGTTGTCATGATAAGATTCACCAGTTTTATTATCTGAGTTATTGTTCAGATTCAGATTAGAAAGTTTATTGCACAAACTGTTGTTGTTGAAGTTGAGGTGTTTCGACAACAGCTCTAGGGCCCGTTTGAGGTCCCGCGAATTGTTTCCTTGATTGCCCCTGTCGGGGCGGAAGTTCTGTCGTGGTCTGCGTAGTCCACGAGCTCGATCACGTGATGGTTGTCTCGAGGGGCGAAACTTGGGAGATTTGGCCCGTTTCTGGGTCGGGGTCCCTTGCACGTATAGTTTGGCGGCGAAGGGGTCAGATTTGATAGCCGCCTGTTGTAGGCTAACAAATCTGGTGTTGAATTTTTCATGTGTGGACTTGTGCTCTCTGTCTTTGACTGCTTGACAAGCAGTGTTGATGATGTTTTGAGAGTGTTGATCCGCTTTGGAGATAATTTTATCTTCCAACAGTTTCACTGATTCGTTGACGGAAACAAGCTGGCGTTCTAAAAGTTCTTTTTGTGTACTCATGAGTGTGAGTTTATCTTCATATAAGAACATAAACAATTTCATGTTTTAGCTGTGACAGCAGGATCATAGTCCCATGGTTCTAATTTTTGTGACAATAACTAAAATGAAAGAAATAAACGCTTGATGATTTTCTTAAATCATGTTGTCCATGTTGTCATTTCAAGACGTTACAGAAAATATGTTATTATATGTTATGGCTTAATAGAATGGTTCAAGAAATTACAAGGAGAAGAAGATATCCTATGTCTAAGCGACATACTATCTGAATGGTCAGTCGCCGTGAATGCGGCGTTAAGTAACAATTCACCCATTGAATGGTAAGTATCTATGACTATCAAAGAAAGATATGATATGGTATTGAGTGAAACATTGAATTGACTGAGTGAGCATAGGGTAAAACAACTGGTAAGATGGTAGTGCAACGGTCAATCTAATACAGTGAAACACCTCGCTGGACACGTAGGGTATATTTTTCAGGAATAATGGCTGACAGATAGAAGCTGCGAAGCCTTGTGACCATCTGATGCCACTTGTTCTCGTCAAATGTAATCCTTTCAATAGATATCCCTTTGAGTGTCCACACCACAAAATCACACCAAGTTCTTTTGGTCAAGGCCATCTGTCCTTGTACTTGAAAGTAGTATGCATGGTTTTCTTTTAGAGTCACATTTTTGTCCACAATATGGCAGAAGAAATTTGTATTTGATGCAGCCTCTTCTGGTGTTAGATCTCTGAAAACAGATGGACATTTAATCTCTACTAAGCCATGTTGATTACTACATGTACTACAATCTGTGCATGACACAAGTCCATCAGGGCTAGTTGCAAGGTAAGGGTAGTCTGTATTCACAATTAGTCCACACTGGGACACTTTCAACTGTGGATGAAGACCTGCCATTTTGTTGATATACTGCCGCCTTGCTGCCGATTCATGTGAAAGTCCCCATCTGGTATGTCTGTTACCAAATTCGCCCCGATATCCCATTAGGTCACATACAAGTCTATCTGGAGCTGTAGATGTCTGTCGGATAAATACTTTGCCAAACTGTGAACTTGTTATCCTTTCCAATCTGGCTTCCTTCCAAAACTTTGTTTTATGTTGTCCTCTTGTCATTCTCTCTATTGACCTCACATCCTTTTCTGACACTTTCATGGAATCAAAATAATTTTGAAAGGTAGTTTGACAGGTTGGCGATTTAATATCAACATAGTCAGGAATACAACGATCAATGCATGGTATTTTTGGAAGTTCTGGCATAGGTTCAGGAGCTTGAGTAACAGTAGTTGTATTAACAACATATCCACATTTACTTTTTGTTTCATGACCAATTAACTTCTTATTAAATCTTGTGAGATTTATTGTTGTCTGTGGCATGTTGCTGTTGGGACACATTGATCTTTTGTTGATTGTTCCATTCTGTATTCCGACAGTACCTTGTGTAGTCCCAGTACCTTTTTGTTGACTCTTCCTGCCACTTGACATCAGGTTCAAGTCATCCGATTTCATTGGATCCAACTTCCTTTTTCTGGGAATTTTCCACTTGCACTCAACTGATGTGCATGAAAGCAAACCATCCTTTTTCTTCTGACTAATGTCTGCAAGGGCATGAAGCAGGGCTGATACATGATTACAAGCCTCCCCGGCACTGCAAAAACAAAATTAGTTATATTTATTAATATTATTTGGACTCTAGCTTTAATATTATGAAATAACAATCAAATGCATATAAAATGACACAGTCATGTTTCCTCTATTTCACCCTAAATAATTATTATTTTTAATGTAATCAGCTAAAGATGTCACATATTAATAAGCAACAATATCAATAATCTGTTTATTTATTTAAATTAACAAAAGTGAATGAGAGGTCCCACAAAGGAAGAGATTTTAAAATGTATCAATTACTTTGCTGGTATTTGGAATTAATAATTTACAAATCTTTTGATCAAACTTAATATTTGGAACATATTTTCTTTGAAAAGGTTTTTAAACGTTTTGTTTGTAAAAAAACAGCGATCTAGATATAGATGACACGACTGTAGTTATATAAATGCAAAGTCTACATACCCAGCTGCACAAGTACAATTTGCTGAATGAACACGACCTGTAACTTTTGAGAGACTTGCCCAAACTTCGTGATCGGGGCTTTTCTTAGGATCCGCTGTTGGTAGTGATGGTATGACACGGCATCTGACAAACATATGGTCACAGTCGTGATGGATGTTGTGTAGAGCTACGCCGTGAACATGTCTATCTTGGTAAAACACCACTGCCTTCATTTGTCGTTTAGCCATCATGGGTTTCGTGTCTGAAGTCCTATGGTTGCTAAGTACCATATAATTGTAGATTTCCTTCTCTGAGAATTCCGGCAATGATTCAACAGCATCGTTCCATCCAATCATTAATGTAGTGGGGTCTGGCATTCGATATCCGCTGGGTGTGACGAGCTTCCGTTGCAAGGATATAACGCCTTTACTTGGTTGTACTAAGGTGGTTGCATCCAAACGAAGTGCCTTCGCCCCTCTTGCTCGCGCTAAAACTTGTGCTCTTATCCCAGTCACCTTTTGATTTCGTTCCCGTAGGTATTCACGCAATTCTTTAACTGTCATTTGATGGAATTCATCATCAACGTCAATATTGTTATTTGCCGCCATTTTGAAGGTTTACTCGGCGGAAGTGAACGTGAAAAGGGGACATCACTCTAATTTTCTTTGCAAAGGGAGATAACAACACTTTTCGGAAAGTCGAATAGTCCTCGCTTCTTGAAATAGAATATCGTTATTATTAATGAAAGACGATAGCTGCATGTGGGCTAATACGTATAAAGTGAAAAAAAAGCCATTCAGGCGACAAGAAATATTACCTTCAGTAGTGACGAAAAATGCATTGTGCGATTTTTCTAGAAATATCCTTTTTGTTAGCGATAAACGTCATCATTGAGTTCTCATCACGTGACTACAATCCGGGCAGAGGTCAACAGTCAGGTGACTGCGAGCGGCTATATTTAGCAGGGTGTGCAACGTACGTTCAGCCATGTACGAAATACGCATAATGTCGGAAAGCGCACGTTAAAGTAAGTAAGTAAGTAAGTAAGTAAGTAAGTAAGTAAGTAAGTAAGTAAGTAAGCGAACGCTCATTACCAGAACCGACTGAAAGATAAACGTGCACATGATGTATTTAAAAAGCGCTATTGATCTAGTTCGCGATGCACACACTGCTAAATATAATCGTGCGAGGACTGCCTTTTTCTATAACACCACGTTTACACAATGATCTTATATACATTCCATGCTGCATTAGCGACGGGGTCAAGGGCCACGATCAGCAGCTCGCATCTGACCACGCCCATTGAGGGAGACCTGGTGTTGAAGGCGTTGCAAGTCGCCTTACGGAGACACATCTTGGCACAGTCGAGCTTCCGGATGTTTTCATGGCTGGCGATGATGTTGTGAGACTCTCTGGCTCCTGTGCTGTGACGACCGAACACGGCAGATGATACTGAAACATATTAAGGGATGTATACTATAAGAGTGCAGTTTAAAATATATATTTTTTTTATAAAACATGTTACACTCCGATTGTGTGTGTTACTGTGACACTCAAGTGACATTGGCGCCTCTAGTTTCACGAGTCACGATTCAGATACAGTAAACTACGGTTATAACGAACTCAAAGGGACCACTAATTTTAGTTCGTAATACCGTAGTTCATATATACAGCATATGTACAGCAAATGGCCGGAACTAAAAATATGTTCGTTATATCCGTCAGTTCGTTATAAGCATGTTTGTTATAAACGTAGTTTACTGTAGCGCGTTTACTCGAATTACTTTCTTTCAGACGACATACCTCAAAGTTCCAACAGATCCCTATCAACACTTTGTTCTACAAAGGTAATTCAGAGAGTTCGTGGCACCATAGACTTTGCTTTGTGTAATGTGCGGTATCAACAGGTTCCTGAAAAACATCATCTCTGGGATGACATAACACAAAGTTACAGACAGATAGCTGAATCTGTTTTCGAGGAGTGAAGTAACTAGAGTATTTGACAGGGGTGCTGTAATGTTGGTAATCCACTTCCCTCAACTGTGTTAGGTCACCTGAACTCCCTTACCTCCGCCTGTGTTGTGCACTGGGGCTCCCCTCACCGCCACTTCACACAAGGTTAAAGTCTTCCAACCGGAGTTGTACTTGACGATTCTGACGTAACGTCCAATGGTGTTGACGGCGCAGGTCAAGTCTACCGTCAGACCTCTGCCCACCGTGCCTTCATGCAAATAGCAGACTTGTAGGCCGGTGTTGCTGCTGGTCATCGGGTCAGAAGTATGGACCTCCACAGTGAAGTTGGTTAATCTTACGTCTGGAAGGAAGAAAACATATGGTAATAATGTCGCCTGTAGTCTCAGATACACACTCCTGTTCAACGTGAGGTGCATGTTGTGCATTAAAAAGACACCCACGGACTGGGAAAACATCGCAAGACTCACGTTTTTAAATGTGCATATGAGGATGGACCATTAACTCTGATGTCTGGGTGAAAAGCAAATGTGATAAAAATGTAGCCTACAGACAATTCACTGCTGTTCATCGCAAGCCAACTATATTATATATAAATTGTCAATGCAAGAGAAAAAACATCCTAGATTTTCTGCCGAAACAGATTCCACTTGGCGTAAAGGGCAAGTACCTATGGGAAATTATAAGAATGGATCACTGAGATCAGAGATAACACCAGGTGTTCGCGAAAAAGTGTGAGGTTAAAAGGGTATTAGAAATGATGTATACTGACAAGCAATCTCAATCTAGATCTGTACATTGAGATTGAGAGTGACAGACAATTTCCACAAGACAAGTATGCCGACTGTATAACAAGAGGGATGATTTCAACAATGCAAAAATCAAATTTCCCTTTATGTCGAGCAATATTCCAGCACTACCTGCCTTTGGTGTTTACATTTCGCAATCCTATGGTATAATGTAACATGCTCTTTCTACTAAGTTTTCAAAGAGCGTCATACGACTCTTGCTCAAAAGTTGTTTGAACAAGGTTGCAAAACTCAAGATCAATAAGGCTTTCAAAAAGCTCTATGGTAGACATGTGGAGGACATATCCAAACTGGACACATCAGTGACAAAAACAAGGTCACATGAAATTCCCTACTTTGATTCGTGCTATATGTTCCTGTGTTTGCTTAGGTGACAATTTGATTGATTCGCCTTTGCAGGTGTTTGTGACGGATGCAACTCGTGCTGCAGGTTACGCTCACCTTCCTGCGAACACCTAGTAACATCACATCAGTCGGAATCGTACACAGGGTTCTGCTTCGAGATATTTTCACGGGTGGCGTAATATGACATGAAATAGCCACTATTTCCCCCATCACGAGATGAGAGAAGCATGGAATATGCTATTTAATATTTTCTTTTTGTGTAGTTGTCTAGCGGAAAATTAAATTATTTCATTGCAAATGTGAAACCTTGAAACGTTAATTCTCCCGACCTATCACATAGGGACGGCTCACCGCCACTGGTATTTGCGACTAAAAAAGTAGTTTCGTGGTTGAAAAATCTTAAACAATATATGAAAAAGTAACAAAAATATATAATAAATAGGATATTCGATGAGTCCAATAATAATCATGTTTTTTCACATAGTATTTCACTCGACACATGAAATATTCTCTATTTCACCCATGACGAGATGAGAGAAACATGATGTTTCAAAAGACATGGAATATCCTATTTATTATATACCTTTTGTGTAGTTGTCTAGCGGAAAATTGAATTATTTCATTACAAATGAAAAACCTTCAATCGTATATTCTCCCTACCTATCATAGGGACGGTTCACCACTTCTGCGACTAAAGAAATAGTTTCGTGGTTGCAAATCTTAAACAATATAAACAAAAGTAACAAAATATATTTTAGGGTCACGAAAATTCTGTATCATACAAATAGATATGATTATATACAAAATCAACTTTAACAAAAATATTCTTGAAAGGTACGAGACAGCTGTTGGAAGCGAAAGAAAACACGCTGGTCAAGTAACAAAAATGGCGCTTTGCAAAACGAACAGCCTCGATTGACGAGTTAATTGAGAAAATTACAGTTTATAACGAAACATTTTTAAGAGAATAACAAATGGCATGAAGCGACATTAACTCCATAAATTACTATCTGTCATTATTTTGCCTTATCAACCTGGAACTAACGTAAAAAGGTCAACACTTTGTGTACGGGCCAGACACTTACGATAAAGGGAGACAAGTTGAGGGGAGGTAACTCTTGTATGACTATAGCACCGTCAAAGTGTTAAGTGTGAAACATTAAGTGTTATGATAATATCACATTTCTCAACTTTGGACGACTTAGTCTTTCACACTGAAGTATATAATGGATTGGATGTGGTACCTTCCGAATCAGAATAGGAATACGGCACAATTCAGTTTAAATATTTATGTAATATAAAAGTAGAAAACAAACATATGAAAACAAAACTAGGAATATGTTTTCATAACAATGTCTTCCTGAAACATTTGTTATTGTCTTTAATAAATTTGGGGTTTTAAGTTAAACAATCATAATGGTATACATGATTCATAATAATTAATAGCTACATTGCTGTAGTATTACTTTAAAATGAAGTAGATCTGTGGAGACATGCAGATGTTGCTAAAACTGAAACCCACAACGTTGTGAGTGCGTTTGTTATATTTAACCTCCCTAATGGTCACATATGTTTACTCCTGTAGCCTGACACATAAATTAGTCACACTGTCCAAAAGTGCTAATATCTCCCTACACGGAAACTGTGTCAAGGTATTTACGCATATCATGACACAAATTTTGTTTATGTCTTTCCAACGATTACTCATCCCCATGTACCAATGTCCCCAAGTAATATTCTCATAACAAATAAGGCATGGTTTTCTTTTGGCGGATTCATGCAGACAGAGGAAATTACAATTATCATTATACACCCCAATGCCGAATCATTTTACATGATTTTCAAAAATCCAGTGAGGAAGAAGTGAAAATATTCAGGATTTTATCAACTCCGGGAAACGATATGATGGTGCAGATGGAAATATGTCATATACGTTTTCAAGAAAAGTACCGATATGCAGTCCCTGCACCGACGATGCTGTTCCGGAAGGGGAAATGGTAAAAATAGAGAAATCAAAATATTGATCTGCCGCTATACACGAATATCCAATGTATGCGACGTTTAGCGCTATAGATATTGTTATTATTATGTGATAATTTTTAATATTGTATGATTATCTGCCATAAATTTGAGTATGCGCCAATATCTGACCATAGACTGAGAGAATTGAGATGCCAAAGTCATTTTGATATTGATCCCAGAAATTAAGATTATTATCATTATTAAACACAAAAGCACCTTTACTCCAAAAACCTGGTAATAACAAAGTGTTGGAAAAGTTATTAACCACCTTCAAGATTACCCTTACTGTAAACCCATAAAGACGTAAAACAAACATTTAAAAAAATGAACCAGTGGCTCGGAACATATTTTCAATAAATTATTAAATTGTTATTAAAGAAGCTAATAAGGGAGGCGCTATAATATGGACAACAATTATTACCAAGCGCTCTTATTAGATGTCTTAAAAGATGAATCTCGTTACAGGAAACTTTCAGACAGTTCGGAGAAATCTGAATTACTTAATCATAAAAGATAAGTACATTCACATTCTTAATGCCTAACTAAAAGCGAAGAGGATTATTTAGTTAATTATGAATTATGAAAGTAATTTTTATGGCCTCCCAGTTCATAAGTGCACAGATTCAAGAATAATGTCAAATATTGAATTCTGCTTATGCAAGAATACCCCCTGTATATGATTTAAGATTACGACCAATAATTGCTGCACCCAAATGTCCCCGACACAAAATCAGTGACCTTATGGATAAAGCGCTAAAACCAATCACCAAAAGTGTCAAAAGATACATAAAAGATACCAAAGACTTTCTTAACCAGCTTCCCGCCTCAGTCGAAAATGTTACTCAGTAAGTCAGTGTTGATGCAGTTAGTTTATATTGAAACATTCCTCATGATCTTGGCATAAAAGGTATTGAATACTGGATAATTAAACACCGTTCAAGCATGACATTACCTTGGAATCCATTATCGATTTATTCTTAACAATAATACTTTTATATTACTTATGCAACACTTGTACTTGGCTATTTGGAGGAAAAATTGCACTCAACATTTGGTGAACAATTCGCATTGAATTTCGACAGGGATTACAAAACATATGGAAAATGATTTTTAGATGATTGTTTTTTTATCCTTGGAATTGGAGTGAACAAGATTGACAGTGTCTGAGAGATATTGTACAGACACTCCATCTAAGTTCAACGTTTACTTTAGCGATGAAAGATAAGAGTATTTTGTTACTAGATGTAATGGGTACAATATCATCCAGTTACATTGAACAGATGTATCTTACAAATCAACCGATTCTAAAAAATACCTCAAACACAAAAACAGTGTCCCTTACTCATTATCACGTAGAGTCCGCGCGATAGTATTTAATTCAGATCGTACACAGTATAGACTCAATGAGCTGAGGGATTTACTATCAGAAAGACACTAGCCTAGAAAACAGGACCAAAAGTCGGATTTTACACCACTGAAATAAACTCAAATACAGTAGGAAATGCATTCTATGGACGGATTTGCTTATGTTTCCCGATATAAGCTGTCTTTGGGCGTTTATTTCATATGAAAATATATATACTTTAGAAATGTATGATCACCGCGTATAGTCGTATGCACAAGCACCATTGTCATAAATGCTGCGACCAATTTACATACATTTCAAAGTATGAATTCAAAAGTTGCTACTGCAGTAAATACTTGATCATAGAGTATTGGCAATGCATTCCTTTTAATTGTAATGAGTGCTGAAATTTCCGACTCATTTCTAAGTTTACTAGGGTTTGAAATATGGACATTTCCTTTGGTGGGAAAACATTGGTAAATGTTTAATTTTCAAATGTTTTCATGCCTCAGAATGTTATGTATCATTCCAGATATCACGGGTACGTGTTTGAATAGTTTTGACATGATCATATTACCGGTGCTAATTAAAACAAGATGTATGTTTCCAACATTTGAAATATTGGGTTTACGTTACTATATTTTCACATATGCTGATACCCTTTTATCGACTCGTGAAGATCCGGGATAGAATAGGTCTTCAGCAACCCATGCTTGCCGTAAAAGGTGACTATGCTTGTCGTAAGAGGCAACTAACGGGATCGGGTGGTCAGGCTCGCTGACCTGGTTGATGCATGTCATCGTATCCCAATTGCGTGGATCGATGCTCATGATATCAATCACTTAATTGTCTGGTCCAGACTCGATTATTTACAGACCGTCGCCAGCTAGGTGGAATATTGTTTGGTGCGCCGTTAAACAAACAAACAAACAAAAAACAAACAAATAAAGGTGACAACAGGTGTAAACGGGATTATAGTGGTACAAGTCCAAATAGGGAATTGCCTATTACCTACTCCTGTTGTAGTCACAAATATATCGTTTTATGTGAAGGAGAATGTCCTCAAACTCGCTATTAGTTTCGCACGTGAAGCAGGCTGGAACTCTCTCCAAAACTGTCCACCAAACTAATGTACTCACATAATTATCGTGCGATACTAACGGAGGTCACGTGTATCATCACTTCCTCGATCAAATGATTATGATCGACTCGATGAAACGGAGCAATGCACGTGCTAAACTATTGGAGGACCACATGCATACGAGTCGTGGAAATTTGGTCCGTATGGGAGACATGTCGGATTGTGGTGATGAATTGTTCGTGACTCAGAACACATTTTGTAATCAGTCTGATGTGGTTGTGAACTCTCATTTTGAAACATTGCTTTATATGGATAACTTTCAAGAAGATTATTGTCAGAATTTTGAATTAGGCCGGTTATTTTCTGATGAGAACACTGACACTGAACCGTATAATACAAGTCAGGATAACTTTGATGATAATTGCGACACCGAACTATACTTGGCAAGTCAGATGATAGAAGAATCAGGAATTATTGGCACACGGGTGTCTAAGAGACAGTTACATTCCGAAATACTAGATTCGTTAAAAGGTGACAATGAACGTTTTGAGAAAGCCGTACAGGTTACACAGTTGGGAACCAATCTAGACAATGAAAAGCTTCGGTTCGGTACTCCCCTTTCTGAAACGGATATGGTGCATTTGTGCTATTCGGCACACTCTGTGAACACTGAACATAAGAGTAGATGGGCTTTGAATATTTTCAAGAATTGGGTTGTTGAGAGGCAAAAACGCAGTAATAATGAAATTCCAATAGCAAATCAAAACATAGTATCGTTAGCTGAAGACGAAAATGATCTGAACAGAACATTGATGTTATTTCTGTCGGAGGTTCGAAACCAAAAGCGTGAAGAGTACCGCGGCAACACTCTGTACGAAATTGTGTCTTCTCTTCAGTATTACTTAAGAAGGAATGGGGTTGTCGTCTATTTCTTTGAGTCATCTTGTTACACCGGTATGCGATCCGTTCTTGATGCAAAGATGAAATTACTAGCTCGAAAAGGGATAGGGGTTGAAAAACGACAAGCGGATGTCATCACTGAACAGCAGGAAAATGTACTTTGGGAAACAGGTATACTCGGAGAAGATACACCCCAGAAGCTCTTGGACACCCTCGTCTATTTAATCGGGTTGCACTTTGCTCTTAGGGCAGGAGATGAACACAGATACCTACGCAGTGGTTCAAATTCACAGTTACAGTTGTTGATGTCAAGCAATGGCGTCAAACAACTGAAATATACTGAGGACATTTCCAAAACGAACAGAGGGGGGCTGAAGCACAGGAAGGTTGAAAGGAAACACGTGACCATCTCTAGTAATGAGGAAAACCCTGGAAGATGCCTCGTCAGACTGCACGAAAAGTATATGTCATTAAGGTAAATATAATTCTCTCACAAGTTCACAACTAATATTGTGAAAAGGAAGAGGTAGTTCCTATGCGACGTTTGTGTCTGCGAGTTCTATATGTCTGTCAGTCAGCGAGTTCTACCTGTCTGTGTAACGTAATGTGCACCTGATTAACATATTTTGGATGACTTTACCTTACATTCTAATGTTCTTATGCACTATGTACTTTGTACGGCCAGCTGCATGAATTGATGACAGTTCACTTTGTTTTCAGACCAGTACATGGAAAGTGTGACGCCTTCTATTTGCGCCCGTTACGATACACTGCAGGCAAGGTTTGGTTTGCTGATGCGGCCGTTGGGATTCATCCACTCCGGTGAACTGTCAGCCGTCTCTGTAAGGCCGCTGGGTTCAGCGGATTTTACACAAATCACTCCCTCAGAGCTACAACAGCAACTCGGCTTTACGACAGCGGAGTAGACGAACAGCTAATTGCCGAGAAGACGGGACATAAATCGATTGCAATTCGAAGTTACAAGGTCTAAACTTTACCTGTACGTTTGTATATTTCCCACAATTTTTAAATGTGGTATATGGCGTTTTCTAATCTCCTTGTAGTTGCAACATTACCGTGGATGTTAGATGACGCGATAATGCATTTTAGCAATCGCCCGACTTCGAATCAACATCCCCGGGGTTCGAATCCCAAATAATATTTCTATATATTCAGTGGTCACACCCACTGTCAGTATACTATAATATTATATATCTTGGAGCTGCTATTTTTTTGCGTGACAAGCCCCCGTTGTACTACTAAAACTAAGATGACGAGGAAATAAAAGTTGCATTTTGATATAATGCAAAATTAAATGTTTATGTGATATAATCAAGCAAAATATGCTTTTCTTTTATCAGAGGACGTCCAAGGAAATGGCGGATACAGTAGACTCAATCGTGCAGAGAAAATCAAGACGTCCCAGTGCTTCTGTAATTGGTCCCCCTGTTATTGACGCCGCAATCTTTGATCCGCCAGGCAATCAACCATCGACAAGACCGACGCTTGGCCCATCAAAAGGCGAACAGGCTCCCTACACAAGTGACAGACGCGATTTCACAATGAAACTTGGTGACGGCACAACATTTTCTGTGAAATTTTGAATTTATGTTCAGCATAAATATTTCTGAAATCATTTGTTTTGTTGTCTTTGTCCTATAATATACGTAGACTGTCAGTTTGTCTCTCCCGAAACAAACCTACCACCTGCATGACTGAAAACACAGAGCTTGTGCGTTACTAATGTACTGTAAATTATTCAACTAATGGAGGTTGAACTAGTGGAGGTTATCTGTAAATTATCTAAGTAATGGAGGATGTCGTCCACTATTGGAGACCTCCTAAAATGACTAATGTTCATGTAGTTTTGTTTTAAACTGCAACGATACACAACAACCAAAACAATGTGTGTATGGTGACACAGAGTGCAAAAGTTCATAATGGGCTAACGGTTTCTCAGTCAGTGTCACAGTTATTGTCTCGTGTGGGAGACATTCACAACTGTGGGTATAGTGCTGACAAACCAATAAGCAGAACCGGGGCATGTTTCGACCCATGGTTATTGATGTCTGGTATGTCTAAAAAACCCAACTATGCAGAGCGAATATGGCTCGTACAATATGAAAGCTTTCATTTGGAATAACGAAGTCGATTTTAGTCCACCCTTGGGAGAAAAGCTGCATCTACATCGCCACTCTAATATAGTCCTAGAAAGGAAAGTTAACTCTATTGTTTAAAATACTGTAATATACGTGAATAGCATCAATATTGCTGATTAAGTGTAAGTACAAAAATAACCCAGGAACATTCATGTACTATTGTAAGTGTATGGTCTTGGTGTGTGTGAAATGGATACAATGCTGGTAAACTGACGTCCAAAAGAAACTTTACCAACTGAAAATATAAATTCAGACAAAGTATAATTTCTTTTTGATGAAGTCTATCTAAAACACATAACCTAAATACAACAATAGTGTATGCAGAAAATGTTAATCGTCTGTTACATGTTTGCGAGATAAAACGCGAAAAAGTGAAAAACACGTGCACCACGGACAACTGCAAATGCACGTGCGGGTAAGGGTATAAAACGATTGCAACGTCAAGTCAGACATCCACAGTAATAAAAGAAATGCCACGACTCACAGTCGAACAACGTGAACGAGCCTTGGGTATGGTACAGATGGGAGCCACCCACGCCCATATTGCACGAACCTTCGGTTGCTCCCGTGTTGCCGTTACCAACTTGATGCAACGTTACAGACAGACAGGGCGGACCGCTGACAGGCCAAGAACAGACAGGCCCAAGGTGACCACGCCCCATGATGACCGGTACTTGCGTACCTTGCACCTCCGAAATCGCTTCCTGACAGTGACGTCATCGGCGACAAATGCCTTAGGTCACAGGGTTAGTCGACAGACAGTGGCCAGGAGACCCAGGGCTCATGGAATCGGGGCTTTTAGACCATACAGAGGACAGCTATTGACAGCGCAACATCGTCGTCTGCGATTGAGATGGGCCCGCACTGTACGACGTTGGCAACGACGTATCTGGCAGAGGGTTGTCTTCACTGACGAAAGTCGATTCTGTATGTTTAGGGCTGATGGAAGACAACGTGTTTACCGCCGAAGTGGTGCAGGAGGTCGTACCATATGGTGGAGGAAGTGTCATGGGGTGGGGAGGGATCTGTGGGCAGGAGAGGACACCGCTGGTCATCGTTGACAGAAACTTGACAGCTCAGCGTTACATGGATAACATTCTTCGTCCAGTTGTCCTACCATTTCTCTAACAGTAGTCACGTGGTGTCATTTATCAGCATGACACAACGCCAGAGCCCATGCAGCCAGAATTGTCACATCCTCGCAGCCAACAGCGTCAACGTCCTGTCGTGGCCTGCACGCTCACCCGACATGTCCCCCATAGAACACCTCTGGGACTTGATGGATCGTCGTGTTCGACAACGACCACACTCTCCAGCCAACTGGCAAGAACTGATCTTGGCCCTCCAAGACGAATGGCGTCAAATCCCACGTGACCTCCTCAGACGACTGACTTTTTCTGTGCGTCGAAGAGTTTTTGCGTGTATTGAGGCATTTGGTGGTCACACACGCTACTAATGACTCGTTATTGAAAGTGAGCGATTGTTTATGTACCCTGCCTATTGTCCATGATTCTGAAAGCTCGAGTTTTGTACCACACCCAACTTTGGGGGGCTCTGACGTCATTCTCGGTCGCGGTATAATTGTCATTTTCAGTGTTGATTATGTTGATATATTGATCTTCTCAATACACTTTACTTCATACATGTATGTTTTGTTGTTTTTGAGCAAGAGTGATTTCAAACTCTGGTAAAGTTTCTTTTGGACGTCAGTTTATATAAACAAAACAAATCATCATGATCAGGGTTAATTTGTATTCTATCAGCAAGCGTGAGTAGGTCCTCACGCACCTGTGTAGTCATGTATCACTCGTTAGACATCTAGTTTGTCCAAGCGCATTATTAAAGACACACCAAAATAAGCAGCATACTAATATATATTCATATATATTTGTTAAGCACAAAACAAAAACCTCGAAGCCATGGGCAGGCATAATTGCATTATTTTAATTAGTTATATAACTGAACAAGGGTCATCTGTTTATCCAGTAAACAAAGATCTGTTCCTCCTTCATTGAACAGATAGGTTTCGTGAAGACTTTTTATCTTGTTGTCTCTTGCCAAACCCGGACTTCCTTAACCACAAGTGAATTGGCTAGAATACAATTGACTCCTTAAGGGCCATTGGTCCAGTATTGTTAGCAATTGTTGACTCTTTTTCTGTATTTACTAGGGCTAATTTACCGTAATGGTCATACATCTCATACGAATGAGTCAGATATGATAGTCAAAGCTATCTAACATGTTTTGTAATTACAGTGTATGAAGCTACAAACAGTCAAATATGTTTTTTAATGCACAAAACACACACGCTATCTATTTGAAGTATTTTGACTGTGAAGTTTGCTGGACTTTTCCCCTCCCTGTTCTGAAACATCTTAGTAAATATAACTTCGATTATATATCAAGTGAGGATAAATCGATATATACTTCGGTTGATATGAGTCTACCAACATGATAATAAAATGCTAAAGTTTTAATACACTGATTCATGTAGCAGCAGCTATCACACATCGCTGGACAAAGTGCATAGACCTAAATGGTGTTTATGTGGAAAAAGAAGAAGTGAGGAGCTGTAGCAAATAGGTTAGGCTGGTTATATATTGAACGGCCCTCGTACCGTAAAAGATCTGGTCTGTGTGCTGGTCTCTCTCTTCAAATGTATTGTTCATTCTCTGATAGACGTCTGATTACAATAGCTGGCCCAGCCGATTTAGTTGGGAATGAACCACTATCACTATACTCTTTGATATAGTTGTCTTATAACATTGTTTAGCAGTATATAATGATGTTGCATATGATTGCTGGGCGGCTTATATTGACAATAGCGTTGGTAGCAATGTGAGCACAAAATAGACCCTTTTGTTATTGAACCGCCTCCGTGGTCTAGTGGTAGAGCGTCCGCCCGGAGAGCGGAAGGTCCGGGGTTCGATTCCCGGCCGCGTCAAGACGTTAAAAGATGGTACTTGTTGTTATCCTGTCTGGCGCTGGGAATTGAGGGGCTAAAACAAGGACTGGTCGGCTCGGGGTCAATATACTGTGTCTGAGTGGGGTATTCATGTTAAACTGCGGCATGGTATCTCAGTGAGCTAGCACTATAAGTCGGCATCAGTCCTGACTGGTACAAGCAGCCACACAAACACACACACGTACATGCACGTCGCTATATAAGTGTCATCATAGCTAGCACTATAAATCGGCATCAGTCCGGACAAGTACAAGCAGCCACACAAACACACACACGTACATGGACGTCGCTATATAAGTGCAATAATCTTGGACGCGGCGTTAAACCCCATTTCACCTAACCTCATCTCACTTTTTGTTATTGAGTTCCAATCGTTATTATAGAACCTTCCAAATAATAGTAATTTTACATGGTCTATGTAGCCATTCATTTACCACATTCCTTAGTTGGTTTGTTGTTTAACGCCGCACTCAGCAATATTCCAGCTATATGACGGCGGTCTGTAAATAATTGAGTCTGGACCAGACAATCCAGTGATTGACATCATAAGCATCGATCCACGCAATTGGGATTATATTATATTATATGAGTGAGAGTACATGTTTCCTATATCAACACTCTGTTGTGGCATTCTAGATGCATGCTTATGACAGAATTTAACTGAACGTCATACCTTTCGGATTCAGATTAACTGTATTATTATTCATATCACCTTCAAATCTAGTATATTATATTATGTATATAAAGTAATGACTGAAGTTAGTTTGGTTTGCCTGGAAGTTACATGTGATCGGAATGGTTTGCTGCATATGATAGCCATAGATGAATGTAACAATTTGGCCGGATCCTCCTCCTTGATGACGTGATGAAAGTGTGATATTATTGTATATGAGTCGGACATAAAATATAAGCAGTAACCAGTTTGTGTTCCCTGCGTCTGTGGAAAGTCGTTGCAGGGACTTCAATAATTAAGATCATTATGTATTGAATCTAAAAACCAAACAGTAAATTAGAAAGACTAACAACCTGCTAACACCCAATGCAAGACACACATTCATGCGTAAAGGTGAGCGTTCAAAGAAAAGTACAGAAAACGGTGAAACATCTTCAAAGACGTCTCAGCGCTCAGAAATGTCAGACGCGGAATTAAATACGTGTGTGTGTGTGTGTCTGTCTGTCTGTGCGTACGTGCGCGTGTGCGCGTGTGCGCATGTGTTTAATTTGAGTTTCAGTTCGTGTTTCAGCCTCATTATACATGCGATCTACGATAATAGATATTATTGTTTATTTTACTTACGGCAACAGTCCGAGAACCGAGAAGGTCTGCTGGAGGTCTACTTGCCACCACTCTACCACACCCGTTGCGACCGCCACATGGGCACATTGTCTGGCTTCACTGTGAGTGCCATATTGGCCGTCAGCAGCCAAATCAGATGTCCATGCTTTATATACTGAGCTTTGTTCTGTGGGCTTGTTTAGTGCAAGGTTCGGCAGATCCAAACCTGGATCAAGAGAATGTGGTTGTTGAAAATCAATTTTAAGAAATATTAGACTTTAACGTCCCGAAACAAGCCTGTGACTTGTGTTATATGAGGCCTTTCGTCTCTCTGTCTGTGTGTTAAATAATGAGTTAGTGAGTAAGCTGGGTTCAACGCCGCTTCGAAGAGTATTCCAGTTACAATGTGGGAGGAAAGTTCGAAGTTTACCACTTTGTTGCAACGCACGAGCACGGGTATGGTGCTGACAAACCTAGAAACATTATCGGGGCGAACCGGGATTCGAACCCACAATCAGATGTTTCTGGTGCGCCCAAGGGACGCAACTCTGCACGGCGAGTTGCGGCGCCTTTGACGACTGAGCCACCCATCAATCCGCCCGTTAAATAAGGTTGGATGGTATCAAAATTGGTCGTACTTGCATGAAGTTTTGAAAACCTCAATCAGTGGAAATGATTAAACAGTTGGATGAAACTTATAGTTTAGCCCTAATGCAGCTATGTATGAGGCACCGAGGGTTTCGAATATTTCTTTCAGGTTTTCTAAACACCGAACTGTGATCTGTTCGACATTAAAACAAGCAATATAGATATATACATATAGATAGTTTTGAGATACTACCGGTAATCTCACGCCGTGATATAACTGGAATATTGTTAAGAGCGGCGTTAAACCCAACTCACTCACTCACTTCCGGTAATCTGATAGAAACATTATAATTATCCTTCTATCCCCAGATCGCCTTCTTTATAGAATAACGACATATGAACTGAAACATGTTGTGGATGTTAACTGTATAAATAAACACACTAAACATAAACATAAAGAGAAACGAACCTGTAGCACTGAGCACAGTAGCAATCAGCACACACACCGATGCTTTAGCCATCGTCCTCCTAAATCAACTTCTTCTCTATGCTGCAATCAAGTGATTCAAATCTTGAGGTTATTTGTCAGAGGGTATCCATGCCGACCCTGTTTCCTAATGACAATGCATTGGTGGGTGTCAACAAACACTGAATGGATAACGAGTGAGTATAATAATATAGTTTTAATCGATACTTCGAACACACTGTAACATACACATCTCGCGTCCAATCAGTCTGACGCACTCCTTTTTCAGACATATGTTTGTTTGTTGTTTAACGCCGCCCTCAGCAATATTCCAGCTATATGACGGCGGTCTGTAAATAATTGAGTCTGGATCAGACAATCCAGTGATTGATACCATGAACATCGATCCACGCAATTGGGATCGATGACATGCATCAACCAAGTCAGCGAGCCTGACCACCCGATCCCGTTAGTCGCCTCTTACGACATGCATAGTCGCCTTTTACAGCAAGCAGGGGTTGCTGAAGACCTATTCTACCCCGGATCTTCACGGGTGTCATACATGTTAATTGTTTTCTACGAATTCCGGAATATTATCTTACTTTCATATAGGCCTTGTGTCTAATTGGTCTTCATGTGTCTAGGGGGGCACGGTTGGCCCAGTTGTCTTAGGCGCCGCGATTCGCTGTGCAGAGTTGCGTCCCTTGGTCAGAGAGAGAGAGAGAGAGAGAGAGAGAGAGAGAGCGAGAGAGATGGACAGAGAGACAGAGAGACAGACAGACAGACAGACAGAGAGAGAGACAAACAGACACAGAGAGAGAGACAGACAGACAGAGAGAGAGACAGACAGAGAGACAGAGAGAGGCAGAGAGAGAGACAGACAGACAGAGAGAGAGAGAGAGACAGACAGACAGAGAGAGAGAGACAGACAGACAGAGAGAGGAGAGAGACACAGACAGAGAGACAGACACAGAGAGAGAGACAGACAGACAGACACAGAGAGAGAGACAGACAGACAGACAGAGAGAGAGAGATAGAGAGATAGATAGAGATAGATAGATAGAGAGATAGAGATATATAAACAAACATAGACAAGCGTCGACATCTCAAACCTGGAGTACTTATCTTGTATCGCAGGCATGCCAATCAATCGATACGAGATCCTGCTTTCTCAATGACTGGTCCATATATGCAAACAGTGTTTCATGGCGCTTATGGTCTCATTATTAACGACCTGCCAACATCAAACACTACATCATTCATGCCGAAGCTTTTAGGAATTAATCTAAAAATCCCACACATCTGAAGTTCTTTTGAAAGTCTTGTTATGGAGAAGTTAGTTCACAAAAGCTTAGAAATACAAGGCATTGTAAACAACACTTCATAGCATTTTCCATTGTCCATGAACTTGGTATTTGATCCGTATGATGTAGTGCGCAAACACTAAATTGTCACCTTTGTCTTTTTTATTTAGTCGAAATGGAGAAATGCAATGCGATAGTATCGTGGAATCGCGTCTCAACATGAACCCATAGTGATACTAGGTGTTCGCGACAAGGTGATCGTATCATGCCCCCACGATGACAACCGTCACAAACACATGCAAAGGCAAGTCATTTGTTCACCCCAAAGAAAACCACACGAAAACATAGGGTACAAGTCAAAATAGGGAATTGCATCGGACATCATTTTTGTCACTGTAGCGTCAAATTTGGTACTTTTTGAAAGCTTTACTGAGCCTTGGAAGTTGTAACCTTGATCAAACAACTTCTCTGCAAGAGTCTTATGCCGCTCTTTGAAATCTTGTGAAATATAAACACCAAAGGTTCTAGTTCTAGTCCATGGACGTAGGGAGGGTGGCAAGGGGGTAGGTATTATGAGCGTGTCTCAAGTCACAGGACGTGTGTACACTTGGGGAGGGTGACAAGGGGGAGGGGTGTGTGAGTGTGTGTATCCTAGACCCTTGTCACGTGGGGAGGGTGGCAAGGGGGAGGTGTGTGTGAGTGTGTGTCTCCTAGTCCCAGGACGTGTGTACACGTGGGGATGATGGCAGGGGGGAGGTGTGTGTGAGTGTGTGGAAACTATACAGTGGCCTTCTGGTTGTCATGAAGATCAAGCCTCATATTATTACAAACTCACCCCAAATCTGGCATGTTGCTTGACGTGGACCCTCGCACGACGCCTGTCCAGACTGACACTGGTCTCATCTGGAGTCTGGCTAGAATGTGCCAATTTGTTAACAGTGGTACAACACGTGGTCGCCGAGCATGCAGGCGATTTCTAATTGTCTGGTCAAGAGCTTGAACTCCGACGGCCTGGCACAGTGAAGAACTTTTTGATTGGCTGTTTGGACTTGATTTCGTAAAGCCTGGTGTGTGTGTGTGTGCGTGCGTGCGTGCGTGCGTGCGTGCGTGCGTGCGTGCGTGCGTGTTTTGTTATATGGCAGCCCACTGAGATACAATGCTGCAGTGTAACATGAATACCCCACTCAGACACAGTAGACTGACTTCGAGCGGGACAGTCTTTGTTTTAGCCCCCTAATCCCGAGCACCAGGCAGGGTAACATCAAGTACCGTCTTTTGGTATGACGCGGCCGGGAAAGGGGTCCTCGACTTTCCCCTCCCATGCAGATGCTCTACCACTAGACCCCAGAGGCGGTCTGAAGCAAGAGTTGACAGCTTGCGTGTAAATGTATAATGAAAATCAACAATACTAGCCCAGAACTGAGATAGCGTTCGTCTCAAGCTTTGTCGTCCTTAAAGTTAGAATAATGTAGATACAAATGACAAAAAGCAACTTGTGCGGTATAGACTTTTTTCAAGGAGCAGAGTATATTTGTGATACCTTATAGATAATGATAAGTTGTACACAGATGGAATAATACAGTATTGCAGATATTAATAACATACATAGGTTTAAGTAAATGGAACATTTACAGATATTACATATACAACAACATATAAAGGAAAATGGTGTTGCTGGCGTTGCACAAAAACTAGAAGTATCTGGCGCCACCAGTAGCAAGAATCCCACATTTAGAACAAAAAATCAAATGTTATTCAGGTAACGACACGTGAAAGGAGCTTACCTCACAGAATTCTTAAAAGGGAGGGGTCCAACATATCAAATTCCTCTCAGTCTAGAGATTACTGCCGCAACATACTACCCCTGGACACACCCCCCCCCCCCCCCCCCCCCCCCCCCTCTCCGTTCCCTTTCCCTCTGGATCCGCCTATGTTACAGTAGAAGTTAGAAGGTAGATGCAGATGACGTAGAGCTGCTTGTGCGTTCCAAAATGTATAGTGAGAGAGTGAGTGGGTATGGTTTTAGGTCTTTAGAACCGAGGTCTTCAGCGTGACGAGTGAACGCTCTAACCACTAGACTACCCGACCGCCTCTATTATATAATATTGACATTAATTAGTTTATAAACTGCCTTTTTTAGGAATTTCAAATTTACCAAAGTGAATGTTGTTCACCGCCGAAGTCAGTTACTTTCCAGGCGTATGCCTAATGATTTCCAGGCCTAGACTTATTATCAAAAAGGCCGGGGTTGATTCGTTGCATGGGAGCAGTGGAGACCAAATGTGGTATCTTCTACTGTGGTAAAGCTGGTAAACTGGTAACAGCGGGGTAAACCCCCACTCACTCACTCACTCTGCTATACACTCAACACCCTTCATCGTATACACATCCCATGTTGCATTGGCGGCGGAACGAGGGGCCATGGCTAGCAACTCGCTTCTGACCACGCCCATATACGGAGACCTTAAGTTGAAGGCAAACTGTTGAACCTATAGTCCTCGCTTCTTGAAATAGAATATCGTTATTATTAATGAAAGACGATAGCTGCATGTGGGCTAATACATATAAAGTGAAAAAAAGCCGTTCAGGCGACAAGAAATATTACCTTCAGTAGTGACGAAAAATGCATTGTGCGATTTTTCTAGAAATATCCTTTTTGTTAGCGATAAACGTCATCATTGAGTTCTCATCACGTGACTACAATCCGGGCAGAGGTCAACAGTCAGGTGACTGCGAGCGGCTATATTTAGCAGGGTGTGCAACGTACGTTCAGCCATGTACGAAATACGCATAATGTCGGAAAGCGCACGTTAAAGTAAGTAAGTAAGTAAGTAAGTAAGTAAGTAAGTAAGTAAGTAAGCGAACGCTCATTACCAGAACCGACTGAAAGATAAACGTGCACATGATGTATTTAAAAAGCGCTATTGATCTAGTTCGCGATGCACACACTGCTAAATATAATCGTGCGAGGACTGCCTTTTTCTATAACACCACGTTTACACAATGATCTTATATACATTCCATGCTGCATTAGCGACGGGGTCAAGGGCCACGATCAGCAGCTCGCATCTGACCACGCCCATTGAGGGAGACCTGGTGTTGAAGGCGTTGCAAGTCGCCTTACGGAGACACATCTTGGCACAGTCGAGCTTCCGGATGTTTTCATGGCTGGCGATGATGTTGTGAGACTCTCTGGCTCCTGTGCTGTGACGACCGAACACGGCAGATGATACTGAAACATATTAAGGGATGTATACTATAAGAGTGCAGTTTAAAATATATATTTTTTTTATAAAACATGTTACACTCCGATTGTGTGTGTTACTGTGACACTCAAGTGACATTGGCGCCTCTAGTTTCACGAGTCACGATTCAGATACAGTAAACTACGGTTATAACGAACTCAAAGGGACCACTAATTTTAGTTCGTAATACCGTAGTTCATATATACAGCATATGTACAGCAAATGGCCGGAACTAAAAATATGTTCGTTATATCCGTCAGTTCGTTATAAGCATGTTTGTTATAAACGTAGTTTACTGTAGCGCGTTTACTCGAATTACTTTCTTTCAGACGACATACCTTAAAGTTCCAACAGATCCCTATCAACACTTTGTTCTACAAAGGTAATTCAGAGAGTTCGTGGCACCATAGACTTTGCTTTGTGTAATGTGCGGTATCAACAGGTTCCTGAAAAACATCATCTCTAGGATGACATAACACAAAGTTACAGACAGATAGCTGAATCTGTTTTCGAGGAGTGAAGTAACTAGAGTATTTGACAGGGGTGCTGTAATGTTGGTAATCCACTTCCCTCAACTGTGTTAGGTCACCTGAACTCCCTTACCTCCGCCTGTGTTGTGCACTGGGGCTCCCCTCACCGCCACTTCACACAAGGTTAAAGTCTTCCAACCGGAGTTGTACTTGACGATTCTGACGTAACGTCCAATGGTGTTGACGGCGCAGGTCAAGTCTACCGTCAGACCTCTGCCCACCGTGCCTTCATGCAAATAGCAGACTTGTAGGCCGGTGTTGCTGCTGGTCATCGGGTCAGAAGTCATACCTTTCGGATTCAGATTAACTGTATTATTATTCATATCACCTTCAAATCTAGTATATTATATTATGTATATAAAGTAATGACTGAAGTTAGTTTGGTTTGCCTGGAAGTTACATGTGATCGGAATGGTTTGCTGCGTATGATAGCCATAGATGAATGTAACAATTTGGCCGGATCCTCCTCCTTGATGACGTGATGAAAGTGTGATATAATTGTATATCAGTCGGACATAAAATATAAGCAGTAACCAGTTTGTGTTCCCTGCGTCTGTGGAAAGTCGTTGCAGGGACTTCAATAATTAAGATCATTATGTATTGAATCTAAAAACGAAACAGTAAATTAGAAAGACTAACAACCTGCTAACACCCAATGCAAGACACACATTCATGCGTAAAGATGAGCGTATTCTGCCTCACGGTGGAATATATGTTCAAAGAAAAGTACAGAAAACGGTGAAACATCTTCAAAGACGTCTTAGCGCTCAGAAATGTCAGACGCGGAATTAAATACATCGATTATTGCTAAGTGTGTGTGTGTGTGTGTGTGTGTGTGTGTGTGTGTCTGTCTGTCTGTGCGTACGTGCGCGTGTGCGCGTGTGTTTAATTTGAGTTTCAGTTCGTGTTTCAGCCTCACTATACATGCGATCTACGATAATAGTTATTATTGTTTATTTCACTTACGGCAACAGTCCCCCCTGTTGGTGACGGAGACAGTTAGGACCGAGAAGGTCTGCTGGAGGTCTACTTGCCACCACTCTACCACACCCTTTGCTTCCGCCACATGGGCACATTGTCTGGCTTCACTGTCAGTGCCGTTTTGGCCGTCAGCAGCCAAATCAGATGTCCATGCTTTATATACTGAGCTTCGTTCTGTGGGCTTGTTTTGCGCAAGGTTCGGCAGATCCAAACCTGGATCAAGAGAATGTGGTTGTTGAAAAACAATTTTAAGAAATATTAGACTTTAACGTCCCGAAACAAGCCTGTGGCTTGTGTTATATGAGGCCTTTCGTCTCTCTGTCTGTGTGTTAAATAATGAGTTAGTGAGTAAGCTGGGTTCAACGCCGCTTCGAAGAGTATTCCAGTTACAATGTGGGAGGAAAGTTCGAAGTTTACCACTTTGTTGCAACGCACGAGCACGGGTATGGTGCTGACAAACCTAGAAACATTATCGGGGCGAACCGGGATTCGAACCCACAATCAGATGTTTCTGGTGCGCCCAAGGGACGCAACTCTGCACGGCGAGTTGCGGCGCCTTTGACGACTGAGCCACCCATCAATCCGCCCGTTAAATAAGGTTGGATGGTATCAAAATTGGTCGTACTTGCATGAAGTTTTGAAAACCTCAATCAGTGGAAATGGTTAAACAGTTGGATGAAACTTATAGTTTAGCCCTAATGCAGCTATGTATGAGGCACCGAGGGTTTCGAATATTTCTTTCAGGTTTTCTAAACACCGAACTGTGATCTGTTCGACATTAAAACAAGCAATATAGATATATACATATAGATAGTTTTGAGATACTACCGGTAATCTCACGCCGTGATATAACTGGAATATTGTTAAGAGCGGCGTTAAACCCAACTCACTCACTCACTTCCGGTAATCTGATAGAAACCTTAAAGAGACATTATAATTATCCTTCTATCCCCAGATCGCCTTCTTTATAGAATAACGACATATGAACTGAAACATGTAGTGGATGGTGACGGTATAAATAAACACACTAAACATAAACATAAAGAGAAACAAACCTGTAGCACTGAGCACAGTAGCAATCAGCACACACACCGATGCTTTAGCCATCGTCCTCCTAAATCAACTTCTTCTCTATGCTGCAATCAAGTGATTCAAATCTTGAGGTTATTTGTCTGAGGTTGTCCATGACGACCCTGTTTCCTAATGACAATGCATTGGTGGGTGTCAACAAACACTGAATGGATAACGAGTGAGTATAATAATATAGTTCTAATCGATACTTCGAACACACTGTAACATACACATCTCGCGTCCAATCAGTCTGACGCACTCCTTTTTCAGACATATGTTTGTTTGTTGTTTAACGCCGCCCTCAGCAATATTCCAGCTATATGACGGCGGTCTTAAAATAATTGAGTCTGGATCAGACAATCCAGTGATTGATACCATGAACATCGATCCACGCAATTGGGATCGATGACATGCATCAACCAAGTCAGCGAGCCTGACCACCCGATCCCGTTAGTCGCCTCTTACGACATGCATAGTCGCCTTTTACAGCAAGCAGGGGTTGCTGAAGACCTATTCTACCCCGGATCTTCACGGGTGTCATACATGTTTGCCAACATCAAACACTTCATCATTCATGCCGAAGCTTTTAGGAATTAATCTAAAAATCCCACACATCTGAAGTTCTTTTGAAAGTCTTGTTATGGAGAAGTTAGTTCACAAAAGCTAAGAAATACAAAAGCTAAGAAATACAAGGCATGTTAATTGTTTTCTACGAATTCCGGAATATTATCTTACTTTCATATAGGCCTTGTGTCTAATTGGTCCGCATGTGTCTAGGGGGGCACGGTTGGCCCAGTTGTCTTAGGCGCCGCGATTCGCTGTGCAGAGTTGCGTCCCTTGGTCAGAGAGAGAGAGAGAGAGAGAGCGAGAGAGATGGACAGAGAGACAGAGAGAGAGAAAAAGAGACAGAGAGAGAGAGAAAGACAGACAGAGAAACAGACAGACAGACAGAGAGAGAGAGAGACAGACAGACAGACAGAGAGAGAGAGAGAGGCAGAGAGACAGACAGACAGACAGAGAGAGAGAGACAGACAGAGAGAGAGAGAGAGACAGACAGACAGACAGAGAGAGGAGAGAGACACAGACAGAGAGAGAGACACAGAGAGAGAGACAGGCAGACAGACAGACACAGAGAGAGACAGACAGACAGAGAGAGAGACAGACAGACAGACAGACAGACAGACAGAGAGAGAGAGAGAGAGAGAGAGAGAGAGAGAGAGAGAGAGAGAGAGATATTTTTTATTGAATGAAAGACTGACAGCACTTCCACCTCAAACCTGGAGTACTCATCTGGTATCGCAGGCATGCCAATCAATCGATACGAGATCCTGCTTTCTCAATGGTCCATATATGCAAACAGTGTTTCATGGCGCTTATGGTCTCATTATTAACGAACTGCCAACATCAAACACTTCATCATTCATGCCGAAGCTTTTAGGAATTAATCTAAAAATCCCACACATCTGAAGTTCTTTTGAAAGTCTTGTTATGGAGAAGTTAGTTCACAAAAGCTAAGAAATACAAGGCATTGTAAACAACACTTCATAGCATTTTCCATTGTCCATGAACTTGGTATTTGATCCGTATGATGTAGTGCGCAAACACTAAATTGTCACCTTTGTCTTTTTTATTTAGTCGAAATGGAGAAATGCAATGCGATAGTATCGTGGAATCGCGTCTCAACATGAACCCATAGTGATACTAGGTGTTCGCGACAAGGTGATCGTATCATGCCCCCACGATGACAACCGTCACAAACACATGCAAAGGCAAGTCATTTGTTCACCCCCAAGAAAACCACACGAGAACATAGGGTACAAGTCAAAATAGGGAATTGCATCGGACATCATTAGGGAATAAAGGGAAAGTTGACGTGGGGAGGTTGGCAAGGGGGAGGGTTGTATGAGTGTATGTCTCCTAGTCCATGGACGTAGGGAGGGTGGCAAGGGTGGGGTGTGTGTGTGTGTGGGTGGTGTTGTATGAGTGTGTGGCTCCTAGTTCTAGGACGTGTGTCCACGTGGGGAGGGTGGCAAGGGGGAGGGGTGTGTAAGTGTGTGTCTCCAACTCCCAGGACGTGGGAGGATGGCAAGGGGGAGGGTTGTATGAGTGTATGTCTCCTAGTCACAGGACGTGGGAGGGTGGCAAGGGGGTGGGTATTATGAGCGTGTCTCAAGTCACAGGACGTGTGTACACGTGGGAAGGGCGACAAGGGGGAGGGGAGTGTGAATGTGTGTATCCTAGACCCTTGTCACGTGGGGAGGGTGGCAAGTGGAAGGGGTGTGTGAATGTGTGTCTCCTAGTCTCAGGACGTGTGTACACTTGGGGAGGGTGGCAAGGGGGAGGGGTGTGTGAGTGTGTGTATCCTAGACCCTTGTCACGTGGGGAGGGTGGCAAGGGGAGGTGTGTGTGAGTGTGTGTCTCCTAGTCCCAGGACGTGTGTACACGTGGGGATGATGGCAGGGGGGAGGTGTTTATGAGTGAGTGGTTGTCATGAAGATCAAGCCTCATATTATTACAAACTCACCCCAAATCTGTCATGTTGCTTGACGTGGACCCTCGCACGACGCCTGTCCAGACTGACACTGGTCTCATCTGGAGTCTGGCAAGAATGTGCCAATTTGTTAACAGTGGTACAACACGTGGTCGCCGAGCATGCAGGCGATTTCTAATTGTCTGGTCAAGAACTTGAACTCCGACGGCCTGACACAGTGAAGAACTTTTTGATTGGCTGTTTGGGCTTGATTTCGTAAAGCCTGGTGTGTGTGTGTGTGTGTGAGCGTGCGTGCGTGCGTGCGTGCGTGCGTGCGTGCGTGCGTGCGTGCGTGCGTGTGTGTTTTGTTATATGGCCAATGAGATACAATGCTGCAGTGTAACATGAATACCCCACTCAGACACAGTAGACTGACTCCGAGCGGGACAGTCTTTGTTTTAGCCCCCTAATCCCGAGCACCAGGCAGGGTAACATCAAGTACCGTCTTTTGGTATGACGCGGCCGGGAAAGGGGTCCTCGACTTTCCCATCCAAGGCAGATGCTCTACCACTAGACCCCAGAGGCGGTCTGAAGCAAGAGTTAAGAGCTTGCGTGTAAATGTATAATGAAAATCAACAATACTAGCCCAGAACTGAGATAGCGTTCGTCTCAAGCTTTGTCGTCCTTAAAGTTAGAATAATGTAGATACAAATGACAAAAAGCAACTTGTGCGGTATAGACCTTTTTCAAGGAGCAGAGTATATTTGTGATACCTTATAGATAATGATAAGTTGTACACAGATGGAATAATACAGTATTGCAGATATTAAAAACATACATAGGTTTAAGTAAATGGAACATTTACAGATATTACATATACAACAACATATAAAGGAAAATGGTGTTGCTGGCGTTGCACAAAAACTAGAAGTATCTGGCGCCACCAGTAGCAAGAATCCCACATTTAGAACAAAAAATCAAATGTTATTCAGGTAACGACACGTGAAAGGAGCTTACCTCACAGAATTCTTAAAAGGGAGGGGTCCAACATATCGAATTCCTCTCAGTCTAGAGTTTACTGCCGCAACATACTACCCCTCCCCCCCCCCCCCCCCCCCTCCGTTCCCTTTCCCTCTGGATCCGCCTATGTTACAGTAGAAGTTAGAAGGTAGATGCAGATGACGTAGAGCTGCTTGTGCGTTCCAAAATGTATAGTGAGAGAGTGAGTGGGTATGGTTTTAGGTCTTTAGAACCGAGGTCTTCAGCGTGACGAGTGAACGCTCTAACCACTAGACTACCCGACCGCCTCTATTATATAATATTGACATTAATTAGTTTATAAACTGCCTTTTTTAGGAATTTCAAATTTACCAAAGTGAATGTTGTTCGCCGCCGAAGTCAGTTACTTTCCAGGCGTATGCCTAATGATTTCCAGGCCTAGACTTATTATCAAAAAGGCCGGGGTTGATTCGTTGCATGGGAGCAGTGGAGACCAAATGTGGTATCTTCTACTGTGGTAAAGCTGGTAAACTGGTAACAGCGGGGTAAACCCCCACTCACTCACTCACTCTGCTATACACTCAACACCCTTCATCGTATACACATCCCATGTTGCATTGGCGGAGGAACGAGGGGCCATGGCTAGCAACTCGCTTCTGACCACGCCCATATACGGAGACCTTAAGTTGAAGGCAAACTGTTGAACCTATTCGACTTTCCGAAAAGTCAAGTTCAATGAGAGTTATCCGTCTTGAGTTGGAACTCTTCAATTGGTTGAATGAACTTCCGCCGAGTACTGTCAACTTCCGTCGAAAACAGCGCGCTGCTTCGAAGCTGTCAAAATGGGGAAGGAATACTGCTGTATTTGTAGCAATTTTAGGGGAAAGATAGTCGGTGAAAGAATAGTATCTCTACACGTCATTCCAGTAAGCAAGTCCCTACGACAAGCGTGGATAAGGCGACTTCGGTTAGTGAGAAAAGACCTCACAGTGACCAAGCACACGGAAATATGCTCAGAACATTTCGTGGGTGGTAACGGTCCAGGCATAGGGCATGATGTTCCATCGATTTTTCCGAAGAAAAATTACAGTACTTGCACAGTGAGTTATGTTGATTCTTATAAGATTTATGCTATTGTTGGTGTATTTAATGTGTTTTATCGTTTGTGAATGTTATGTGATTGTGAAAAAAGTGCTATGATTAAAACTTGAAATGAAAAAAACAAACAAAATCGTTTCAAGTTGTGTTGATCTTAAAATTTTATGTATCCTCTTTCATCTTATTTGTTTGAATAAATAGAAAAAAAATGTCTCAGTGTCTGTTGATAATTTGTTGCAGGTGTCTGATGCTGACTTTGTTGATACCTCGAAGCCAAATGAAAGCCCATTCAAGCAGGCCTGTGACCCTGAATCTCCCAAAGTGACTATGCAGGTACATGGAGGGACTCCTCAGTCTGATGAAATTGAACATCATTCCACAACATTCAGTCAAGGTGCCAGGTACAGCGGGAACATAAGTTTTTTCTCTTTTTTGAATTTGTTGATTATTATGAGAAGTTATGCTTAACAAGACAAAATATAAAAATCATGGTGTAGTCTCTCTTACTTACAGAACAATAAAATATAAAGAGCATAAAATATATATAGAGAGCATAAAATATAATAGAGCATTGACCAATAAACTTGATAATACACTTCTTATATTAGCTTTTGTATTAACAGATTTATGTTAATTTATTTTTTATTAATTTTAATTCCTTTAACCTCAAAATATCGGAAAAAAAACTATATATTTAATGTGATGAAAAGCTATTTATTATTTTGACAGATCCTATGACGTTGCATCAATTATGCTGCATGACTACTGTGAGGCTGTGTGTGAAGACGACATCAGTTGCATAAGATATGGATCATCGCAAACAGAAATGGTGGAAGTTAGAAGCATGTCTACTCAAACTGACGATGTAATGTTCCAGTGTTTAAATCCTGTGAAAACATCCTGTGCAATGACTCAGACTGAGACTGAAAATAAAAAAGTCTTTCGCAATCAAGCCACTCAAGTCAAACTTCCTGATTTAACATTTTTTGATGTGAAGAATGATTCAGAATTGGTAACCTATTATACAGGTCTTGTGGATGCAGAAAAGTTTTCATGTTTATTTGACGAGTTTTCTGAGGTTCATGACAGGGACTATCCAACATCCAATATCGGACGCCCTAAATCTTTGTCTTTGATAGACGAGTTCTTTCTAGTGTTGATGCGTCTTAGACTTGGACTCCTAGTTGTTGATTTATCAAAGCGATTTCATATTTCCAGAAGCTGCTGTGCTGATGTCATTAATAGATGGATTGATATTTTGTACAACAATTTATCCTTCCTAGTTGTCTGGCCATCAATGGATACTATTAATACAACTATGCCTCAAGGTTTTAAAGATCTGTATCCAAATACAAGGGTTGTTATAGATTGTACAGAATTATTTACAGAAAAACCTTACTCTATTGGTAAACAGTCACAAATGTACAGTCATTATAAAAGTCACATAACATTTAAAGCGCTTGTTGGTGTCACTCCAAATGGTGTTGTTAGCTTTGTCTCTGACTTGTGGTCAGGGTCTATAAGTGACCGGCAAATAACAGTAGAATCAGGACTTTTAGATTTGTGTGATGTAGGTGATGCAATCATGGCGGATAAGGGATTTACAATCTCAGACTTGACAACACCAAGAGGTATACTCTTAATAATTCCACCAAAGAAACATAAGAGAAAACAGCTGACTGCTGTAGAAATTGAACAAACTAGGAGAATAGCGAACTTGAGAATCCATGTTGAAAGGCACATGGAACGTGTCAAGAATTTCAGAATTTTGCAGGGTATAATTCCAATTACAATTTCAAAATCTGTAAACAAAATCTGGAAAATCTGTAATGCTTTGACTACTCTGCTTCCCCCTCTTTATCCTCATGACCAAGAAATTGATGACAATTACTTCTTTGATGACAGTTCCTTGCTTGCTCTGTAATTAGTAGGATTAGCATAATCTTATTGCAGCTCCAGATGTGAATGGTCACATGATATTTTCTGCTGTATTTAAACTTAATAATCATGGTATCATGATAACAATTTTGTATTGAAAACATTGAGCCAAATAAGTCTAGACAAATAAGTCTATTTTTGTCCAATATGACTATTGACATGACCACCTACTGGTTGTCTATTTTTGTTTTACTTATTGAATCAAAGCATTGATATAAAAATCCTGACTCTTCATCTAAGTAGCAAGTTGACCAAAGGGGGAAAATTAATCAGCCAACCATTCTGTCATTGAGACCGTGCGGGTGGAACGTTTTTAGCTCAAATATCCACCTCAGTTCAAGTGCTCTCCTCTTAACTGTGGTGTCAGTAGACTCAGGGTTTTCCTTGAGCTGTGCTATGATGTTATATCTAACATCTTTGGTGCTGTGATCATCACTATTGAAGTGATTAGCTACAGGTTTGTCTCTCTTGTAGCTGATGTCTGCAAAGTGTTCTTTCAGTCTAGTCTGAAATTCTCTTTTGGATTCTCAAACGTATTGTTTCTTGCATTTGTTACAAGTTAGCAAGTAAACTATGTTTTTACTTGTACATTCAAACTTGTGGATTTTGAATGTTTTGCCTAATGTCGAGCTGCGAAACGTATGTGTTTTACCTAAGGAGTTGCAGATTTTGCATCCTTCTCTTTTGCAACTCTCATTTACGAAGTTGACTACCTTGCCGCTAATTTGCGGTTTGGTGGGTGGGTGGGTAGTGTAGTACTGTCCTGAAGTAAGACAAGTTCTTTGGATGAACAACTTCTTTATTACAATTAGTGCGACGTTTCGGTGTAGATCCTAACACCTTTATCAAGCAAGTGATGGATAGGGCTAAACAACAAAGGTATATATACACTTATTGACATCTAAGTTGTTACAGTGACTAGTTGATGGACACAGAGAGGTGATTAAGCTAATTGGAAGCCAGTGGATGACTAATGAACACAGAGTAACTAGCAGAGTAAACAAGCAGACTGATGTGAATTTTATATTACCAAGTTTGTTAAAATCATTGGAGACTGCTTTGATAAACGACTCTAGTGTTGGGTCGGTATAAGGTCTAGGGGTCCAAGTGCTTTTGGGACCGAATTTGTGATCCAGTGTGTTTTGGAGCGGGTGTGAAGTGCCATCAATGGAAGAATCATGGAAAAAATGAGTGAGACATAATTTTCTGAAAAATTGTTTCAGGTCGGAAAAGGTTTTACTTTTGTCAGTAAATCTAGGGGTGGGGCTAAAAGTGAGTCCCTTGTTAAGAACCTCTAATTCAGATGGATTAAGGTCATAATCGGAAAGATTGATAACAAAGTTGTCATGATAAGATTCACCAGTTTTATTATCTGAGTTATTGTTCAGATTCAGATTAGAAAGTTTATTGCACAAACTGTTGTTGTTGAAGTTGAGGTGTTTCGACAACAGCTCTAGGGCCCGTTTGAGGTCCCGCGAATTGTTTCCTTGATTGCCCCTGTCGGGGCGGAAGTTCTGTCGTGGTCTGCGTAGTCCACGAGCTCGATCACGTGATGGTTGTCTCGAGGGGCGAAACTTGGGAGATTTGGCCCGTTTCTGGGTCGGGGTCCCTTGCACGTATAGTTTGGCGGCGAAGGGGTCAGATTTGATAGCCGCCTGTTGTAGGCTAACAAATCTGGTGTTGAATTTTTCATGTGTGGACTTGTGCTCTCTGTCTTTGACTGCTTGACAAGCAGTGTTGATGATGTTTTGAGAGTGTTGATCCGCTTTGGAGATAATTTTATCTTCCAACAGTTTCACTGATTCGTTGACGGAAACAAGCTGGCGTTCTAAAAGTTCTTTTTGTGTACTCATGAGTGTGAGTTTATCTTCATATAAGAACATAAACAATTTCATGTTTTAGCTGTGACAGCAGGATCATAGTCCCATGGTTCTAATTTTTGTGACAATAACTAAAATGAAAGAAATAAACGCTTGATGATTTTCTTAAATCATGTTGTCCATGTTGTCATTTCAAGACGTTACAGAAAATATGTTATTATATGTTATGGCTTAATAGAATGGTTCAAGAAATTACAAGGAGAAGAAGATATCCTATGTCTAAGCGACATACTATCTGAATGGTCAGTCGCCGTGAATGCGGCGTTAAGTAACAATTCACCGATTGAATGGTAAGTATCTATGACTATCAAAGAAAGATATGATATGGTATTGAGTGAAACATTGAATTGACTGAGTGAGCATAGGGTAAAACAACTGGTAAGATGGTAGTGCAACGGTCAATCTAATACAGTGAAACACCTCGCTGGACACGTAGGGTATATTTTTCAGGAATAATGGCTGACAGATAGAAGCTGCGAAGCCTTGTGACCATCTGATGCCACTTGTTCTCGTCAAATGTAATCCTTTCAATAGATATCCCTTTGAGTGTCCACACCACAAAATCACACCAAGTTCTTTTGGTCAAGGCCATCTGTCCTTGTACTTGAAAGTAGTATGCATGGTTTTCTTTTAGAGTCACATTTTTGTCCACAATATGGCAGAAGAAATTTGTATTTGATGCAGCCTCTTCTGGTGTTAGATCTCTGAAAACAGATGGACATTTAATCTCTACTAAGCCATGTTGATTACTACATGTACTACAATCTGTGCATGACACAAGTCCATCAGGGCTAGTTGCAAGGTAAGGGTAGTCTGTATTCACAATTAGTCCACACTGGGACACTTTCAACTGTGGATGAAGACCTGCCATTTTGTTGATATACTGCCGCCTTGCTGCCGATTCATGTGAAAGTCCCCATCTGGTATGTCTGTTACCAAATTCGCCCCGATATCCCATTAGGTCACATACAAGTCTATCTGGAGCTGTAGATGTCTGTCGGATAAATACTTTGCCAAACTGTGAACTTGTTATCCTTTCCAATCTGGCTTCCTTCCAAAACTTTGTTTTATGTTGTCCTCTTGTCATTCTCTCTATTGACCTCACATCCTTTTCTGACACTTTCATGGAATCAAAATAATTTTGAAAGGTAGTTTGACAGGTTGGCGATTTAATATCAACATAGTCAGGAATACAACGATCAATGCATGGTATTTTTGGAAGTTCTGGCATAGGTTCAGGAGCTTGAGTAACAGTAGTTGTATTAACAACATATCCACATTTACTTTTTGTTTCATGACCAATTAACTTCTTATTAAATCTTGTGAGATTTATTGTTGTCTGTGGCATGTTGCTGTTGGGACACATTGATCTTTTGTTGATTGTTCCATTCTGTATTCCGACAGTACCTTGTGTAGTCCCAGTACCTTTTTGTTGACTCTTCCTGCCACTTGACATCAGGTTCAAGTCATCCGATTTCATTGGATCCAACTTCCTTTTTCTGGGAATTTTCCACTTGCACTCAACTGATGTGCATGAAAGCAAACCATCCTTTTTCTTCTGACTAATGTCTGCAAGGGCATGAAGCAGGGCTGATACATGATTACAAGCCTCCCCGGCACTGCAAAAACAAAATTAGTTATATTTATTAATATTATTTGGACTCTAGCTTTAATATTATGAAATAACAATCAAATGCATATAAAATGACACAGTCATGTTTCCTCTATTTCACCCTAAATAATTATTATTTTTAATGTAATCAGCTAAAGATGTCACATATTAATAAGCAACAATATCAATAATCTGTTTATTTATTTAAATTAACAAAAGTGAATGAGAGGTCCCACAAAGGAAGAGATTTTAAAATGTATCAATTACTTTGCTGGTATTTGGAATTAATAATTTACAAATCTTTTGATCAAACTTAATATTTGGAACATATTTTCTTTGAAAAGGTTTTTAAACGTTTTGTTTGTAAAAAAACAGCGATCTAGATATAGATGACACGACTGTAGTTATATAAATGCAAAGTCTACATACCCAGCTGCACAAGTACAATTTGCTGAATGAACACGACCTGTAACTTTTGAGAGACTTGCCCAAACTTCGTGATCGGGGCTTTTCTTAGGATCCGCTGTTGGTAGTGATGGTATGACACGGCATCTGACAAACATATGGTCACAGTCGTGATGGATGTTGTGTAGAGCTACGCCGTGAACATGTCTATCTTGGTAAAACACCACTGCCTTCATTTGTCGTTTAGCCATCATGGGTTTCGTGTCTGAAGTCCTATGGTTGCTAAGTACCATATAATTGTAGATTTCCTTCTCTGAGAATTCCGGCAATGATTCAACAGCATCGTTCCATCCAATCATTAATGTAGTGGGGTCTGGCATTCGATATCCGCTGGGTGTGACGAGCTTCCGTTGCAAGGATATAACGCCTTTACTTGGTTGTACTAAGGTGGTTGCATCCAAACGAAGTGCCTTCGCCCCTCTTGCTCGCGCTAAAACTTGTGCTCTTATCCCAGTCACCTTTTGATTTCGTTCCCGTAGGTATTCACGCAATTCTTTAACTGTCATTTGATGGAATTCATCATCAACGTCAATATTGTTATTTGCCGCCATTTTGAAGGTTTACTCGGCGGAAGTGAACGTGAAAAGGGGACATCACTCTAATTTTCTTTGCAAAGGGAGATAACAACACTTTTCGGAAAGTCGAATAGTCCTCGCTTCTTGAAATAGAATATCGTTATTATTAATGAAAGACGATAGCTGCATGTGGGCTAATACGTATAAAGTGAAAAAAAAGCCATTCAGGCGACAAGAAATATTACCTTCAGTAGTGACGAAAAATGCATTGTGCGATTTTTCTAGAAATATCCTTTTTGTTAGCGATAAACGTCATCATTGAGTTCTCATCACGTGACTACAATCCGGGCAGAGGTCAACAGTCAGGTGACTGCGAGCGGCTATATTTAGCAGGGTGTGCAACGTACGTTCAGCCATGTACGAAATACGCATAATGTCGGAAAGCGCACGTTAAAGTAAGTAAGTAAGTAAGTAAGTAAGTAAGTAAGTAAGTAAGTAAGTAAGTAAGCGAACGCTCATTACCAGAACCGACTGAAAGATAAACGTGCACATGATGTATTTAAAAAGCGCTATTGATCTAGTTCGCGATGCACACACTGCTAAATATAATCGTGCGAGGACTGCCTTTTTCTATAACACCACGTTTACACAATGATCTTATATACATTCCATGCTGCATTAGCGACGGGGTCAAGGGCCACGATCAGCAGCTCGCATCTGACCACGCCCATTGAGGGAGACCTGGTGTTGAAGGCGTTGCAAGTCGCCTTACGGAGACACATCTTGGCACAGTCGAGCTTCCGGATGTTTTCATGGCTGGCGATGATGTTGTGAGACTCTCTGGCTCCTGTGCTGTGACGACCGAACACGGCAGATGATACTGAAACATATTAAGGGATGTATACTATAAGAGTGCAGTTTAAAATATATATTTTTTTTATAAAACATGTTACACTCCGATTGTGTGTGTTACTGTGACACTCAAGTGACATTGGCGCCTCTAGTTTCACGAGTCACGATTCAGATACAGTAAACTACGGTTATAACGAACTCAAAGGGACCACTAATTTTAGTTCGTAATACCGTAGTTCATATATACAGCATATGTACAGCAAATGGCCGGAACTAAAAATATGTTCGTTATATCCGTCAGTTCGTTATAAGCATGTTTGTTATAAACGTAGTTTACTGTAGCGCGTTTACTCGAATTACTTTCTTTCAGACGACATACCTCAAAGTTCCAACAGATCCCTATCAACACTTTGTTCTACAAAGGTAATTCAGAGAGTTCGTGGCACCATAGACTTTGCTTTGTGTAATGTGCGGTATCAACAGGTTCCTGAAAAACATCATCTCTGGGATGACATAACACAAAGTTACAGACAGATAGCTGAATCTGTTTTCGAGGAGTGAAGTAACTAGAGTATTTGACAGGGGTGCTGTAATGTTGGTAATCCACTTCCCTCAACTGTGTTAGGTCACCTGAACTCCCTTACCTCCGCCTGTGTTGTGCACTGGGGCTCCCCTCACCGCCACTTCACACAAGGTTAAAGTCTTCCAACCGGAGTTGTACTTGACGATTCTGACGTAACGTCCAATGGTGTTGACGGCGCAGGTCAAGTCTACCGTCAGACCTCTGCCCACCGTGCCTTCATGCAAATAGCAGACTTGTAGGCCGGTGTTGCTGCTGGTCATCGGGTCAGAAGTATGGACCTCCACAGTGAAGTTGGTTAATCTTACGTCTGGAAGGAAGAAAACATATGGTAATAATGTCGCCTGTAGTCTCAGATACACACTCCTGTTCAACGTGAGGTGCATGTTGTGCATTAAAAAGACACCCACGGACTGGGAAAACATCGCAAGACTCACGTTTTTAAATGTGCATATGAGGATGGACCATTAACTCCAAATCTGATGTCTGGGTGAAAAGCAAATGTGATAAAAATGTAGCCTACAGACAATTCACTGCTGTTCATCGCAAGCCAACTATATTATATATAAATTGTCAATGCAAGAGAAAAAACATCCTAGATTTTCTGCCGAAACAGATTCCACTTGGCGTAAAGGGCAAGTACCTATGGGAAATTATAAGAATGGATCACTGAGATCAGAGATAACACCAGGTGTTCGCGAAAAAGTGTGAGGTTAAAAGGGTATTAGAAATGATGTATACTGACAAGCAATCTCAATCTAGATCTGTACATTGAGATTGAGAGTGACAGACAATTTCCACAAGACAAGTATGCCGACTGTATAACAAGAGGGATGATTTCAACAATGCAAAAATCAAATTTCCCTTTATGTCGAGCAATATTCCAGCACTACCTGCCTTTGGTGTTTACATTTCGCAATCCTATGGTATAATGTAACATGCTCTTTCTACTAAGTTTTCAAAGAGCGTCATACGACTCTTGCTCAAAAGTTGTTTGAACAAGGTTGCAAAACTCAAGATCAATAAGGCTTTCAAAAAGCTCTATGGTAGACATGTGGAGGACATATCCAAACTGGACACATCAGTGACAAAAACAAGGTCACATGAAATTCCCTACTTTGATTCGTGCTATATGTTCCTGTGTTTGCTTAGGTGACAATTTGATTGATTCGCCTTTGCAGGTGTTTGTGACGGATGCAACTCGTGCTGCAGGTTACGCTCACCTTCCTGCGAACACCTAGTAACATCACATCAGTCGGAATCGTACACAGGGTTCTGCTTCGAGATATTTTCACGGGTGGCGTAATATGACATGAAATAGCCACTATTTCCCCCATCACGAGATGAGAGAAGCATGGAATATGCTATTTAATATTTTCTTTTTGTGTAGTTGTCTAGCGGAAAATTAAATTATTTCATTGCAAATGTGAAACCTTGAAACGTTAATTCTCCCGACCTATCACATAGGGACGGCTCACCGCCACTGGTATTTGCGACTAAAAAAGTAGTTTCGTGGTTGAAAAATCTTAAACAATATATGAAAAAGTAACAAAAATATATAATAAATAGGATATTCGATGAGTCCAATAATAATCATGTTTTTTCACATAGTATTTCACTCGACACATGAAATATTCTCTATTTCACCCATGACGAGATGAGAGAAACATGATGTTTCAAAAGACATGGAATATCCTATTTATTATATACCTTTTGTGTAGTTGTCTAGCGGAAAATTGAATTATTTCATTACAAATGAAAAACCTTCAATCGTATATTCTCCCTACCTATCATAGGGACGGTTCACCACTTCTGCGACTAAAGAAATAGTTTCGTGGTTGCAAATCTTAAACAATATAAACAAAAGTAACAAAATATATTTTAGGGTCACGAAAATTCTGTATCATACAAATAGATATGATTATATACAAAATCAACTTTAACAAAAATATTCTTGAAAGGTACGAGACAGCTGTTGGAAGCGAAAGAAAGCACGCTGGTCAAGTAACAAAAATGGCGCTTTGCAAAACGAACAGCCTCGATTGACGAGTTAATTGAGAAAATTACAGTTTATAACGAAACATTTTTAAGAGAATAACAAATGGCATGAAGCGACATTAACTCCATAAATTACTATCTGTCATTATTTTGCCTTATCAACCTGGAACTAACGTAAAAAGGTCAACACTTTGTGTACGGGCCAGACACTTACGATAAAGGGAGACAAGTTGAGGGGAGGTAACTCTTGTATGACTATAGCACCGTCAAAGTGTTAAGTGTGAAACATTAAGTGTTATGATAATATCACATTTCTCAACTTTGGACGACTTAGTCTTTCACACTGAAGTATATAATGGATTGGATGTGGTACCTTCCGAATCAGAATAGGAATACGGCACAATTCAGTTTAAATATTTATGTAATATAAAAGTAGAAAACAAACATATGAAAACAAAACTAGGAATATGTTTTCATAACAATGTCTTCCTGAAACATTTGTTATTGTCTTTAATAAATTTGGGGTTTTAAGTTAAACAATCATAATGGTATACATGATTCATAATAATTAATAGCTACATTGCTGTAGTATTACTTTAAAATGAAGTAGATCTGTGGAGACATGCAGATGTTGCTAAAACTGAAACCCACAACGTTGTGAGTGCGTTTGTTATATTTAACCTCCCTAATGGTCACATATGTTTACTCCTGTAGCCTGACACATAAATTAGTCACACTGTCCAAAAGTGCTAATATCTCCCTACACGGAAACTGTGTCAAGGTATTTACGCATATCATGACACAAATTTTGTTTATGTCTTTCCAACGATTACTCATCCCCATGTACCAATGTCCCCAAGTAATATTCTCATAACAAATAAGGCATGGTTTTCTTTTGGCGGATTCATGCAGACAGAGGAAATTACAATTATCATTATACACCCCAATGCCGAATCATTTTACATGATTTTCAAAAATCCAGTGAGGAAGAAGTAAAAATATTCAGGATTTTATCAACTCCGGGAAACGATATGATGGTGCAGATGGAAATATGTCATATACGTTTTCAAGAAAAGTACCGATATGCAGTCCCTGCACCGACGATGCTGTTCCGGAAGGGGAAATGGTAAAAATAGAGAAATCAAAATATTGATCTGCCGCTATACACGAATATCCAATGTATGCGACGTTTAGCGCTATAGATATTGTTATTATTATGTGATAATTTTTAATATTGTATGATTATCTGCCATAAATTTGAGTATGCGCCAATATCTGACCATAGACTGAGAGAATTGAGATGCCAAAGTCATTTTGATATTGATCCCAGAAATTAAGATTATTATCATTATTAAACACAAAAGCACCTTTACTCCAAAAACCTGGTAATAACAAAGTGTTGGAAAAGTTATTAACCACCTTCAAGATTACCCTTACTGTAAACCCATAAAGACGTAAAACAAACATTTAAAAAAATGAACCAGTGGCTCGGAACATATTTTCAATAAATTATTAAATTGTTATTAAAGAAGCTAATAAGGGAGGCGCTATAATATGGACAACAATTATTACCAAGCGCTCTTATTAGATGTCTTAAAAGATGAATCTCGTTACAGGAAACTTTCAGACAGTTCGGAGAAATCTGAATTACTTAATCATAAAAGATAAGTACATTCACATTCTTAATGCCTAACTAAAAGCCAAGAGGATTATTTAGTTAATTATGAATTATGAAAGTAATTTTTATGGCCTCCCAGTTCATAAGTGCACAGATTCAAGAATAATGTCAAATATTGAATTCTGCTTATGCAAGAATACCCCCTGTATATGATTTAAGATTACGACCAATAATTGCTGCACCCAAATGTCCCCGACACAAAATCAGTGACCTTATGGATAAAGCGCTAAAACCAATCACCAAAAGTGTCAAAAGATACATAAAAGATACCAAAGACTTTCTTAACCAGCTTCCCGCCTCAGTCGAAAATGTTACTCAGTAAGTCAGTGTTGATGCAGTTAGTTTATATTGAAACATTCCTCATGATCTTGGCATAAAAGGTATTGAATACTGGATAATTAAACACCGTTCAAGCATGACATTACCTTGGAATCCATTATCGATTTATTCTTAACAATAATACTTTTATATTACTTATGCAACACTTGTACTTGGCTATTTGGAGGAAAAATTGCACTCAACATTTGGTGAACAATTCGCATTGAATTTCGACAGGGATTACAAAACATATGGAAAATGATTTTTAGATGATTGTTTTTTTATCCTTGGAATTGGAGTGAACAAGATTGACAGTGTCTGAGAGATATTGTACAGACACTCCATCTAAGTTCAACGTTTACTTTAGCGATGAAAGATAAAAGTATTTTGTTACTAGATGTAATGGGTACAATATCATCCAGTTACATTGAACAGATGTATCTTACAAATCAACCGATTCTAAAAAATACCTCAAACACAAAAACAGTGTCCCTTACTCATTATCACGTAGAGTCCGCGCGATAGTATTTAATTCAGATCGTACACAGTATAGACTCAATGAGCTGAGGGATTTACTATCAGAAAGACACTAGCCTAGAAAACAGGACCAAAAGTCGGATTTTACACCACTGAAATAAACTCAAATACAGTAGGAAATGCATTCTATGGACGGATTTGCTTATGTTTCCCGATATAAGCTGTCTTTGGGCGTTTATTTCATATGAAAATATATATACTTTAGAAATGTATGATCACCGCGTATAGTCGTATGCACAAGCACCATTGTCATAAATGCTGCGACCAATTTACATACATTTCAAAGTATGAATTCAAAAGTTGCTACTGCAGTAAATACTTGATCATAGAGTATTTGCAATGCATTCCTTTTAATTGTAATGAGTGCTGAAATTTCCGACTCATTTCTAAGTTTACTAGGGTTTGAAATATGGACATTTCCTTTGGTGGGAAAACATTGGTAAATGTTTAATTTTCAAATGTTTTCATGCCTCAGAATGTTATGTATCATTCCAGATATCACGGGTACGTGTTTGAATAGTTTTGACATGATCATATTACCGGTGCTAATTAAAACAAGATGTATGTTTCCAACATTTGAAATATTGGGTTTACGTTACTATATTTTCACATATGCTGATACCCTTTTATCGACTCGTGAAGATCCGGGATAGAATAGGTCTTCAGCAACCCATGCTTGCCGTAAAAGGTGACTATGCTTGTCGTAAGAGGCAACTAACGGGATCGGGTGGTCAGGCTCGCTGACCTGGTTGATGCATGTCATCGTATCCCAATTGCGTGGATCGATGCTCATGATATCAATCACTTAATTGTCTGGTCCAGACTCGATTATTTACAGACCGTCGCCAGCTAGGTGGAATATTGTTTGGTGCGCCGTTAAACAAACAAACAAACAAAAAACAAACAAATAAAGGTGACAACAGGTGTAAACGGGATTATAGTGGTACAAGTCCAAATAGGGAATTGCCTATTACCTACTCCTGTTGTAGTCACAAATATATCGTTTTATGTGAAGGAGAATGTCCTCAAACTCGCTATTAGTTTCGCACGTGAAGCAGGCTGGAACTCTCTCCAAAACTGTCCACCAAACTAATGTACTCACATAATTATCGTGCGATACTAACGGAGGTCACGTGTATCATCACTTCCTCGATCAAATGATTATGATCGACTCGATGAAACGGAGCAATGCACGTGCTAAACTATTGGAGGACCACATGCATACGAGTCGTGGAAATTTGGTCCGTATGGGAGACATGTCGGATTGTGGTGATGAATTGTTCGTGACTCAGAACACATTTTGTAATCAGTCTGATGTGGTTGTGAACTCTCATTTTGAAACATTGCTTTATATGGATAACTTTCAAGAAGATTATTGTCAGAATTTTGAATTAGGCCGGTTATTTTCTGATGAGAACACTGACACTGAACCGTATAATACAAGTCAGGATAACTTTGATGATAATTGCGACACCGAACTATACTTGGCAAGTCAGATGATAGAAGAATCAGGAATTATTGGCACACGGGTGTCTAAGAGACAGTTACATTCCGAAATACTAGATTCGTTAAAAGGTGACAATGAACGTTTTGAGAAAGCCGTACAGGTTACACAGTTGGGAACCAATCTAGACAATGAAAAGCTTCGGTTCGGTACTCCCCTTTCTGAAACGGATATGGTGCATTTGTGCTATTCGGCACACTCTGTGAACACTGAACATAAGAGTAGATGGGCTTTGAATATTTTCAAGAATTGGGTTGTTGAGAGGCAAAAACGCAGTAATAATGAAATTCCAATAGCAAATCAAAACATAGTATCGTTAGCTGAAGACGAAAATGATCTGAACAGAACATTGATGTTATTTCTGTCGGAGGTTCGAAACCAAAAGCGTGAAGAGTACCGCGGCAACACTCTGTACGAAATTGTGTCTTCTCTTCAGTATTACTTAAGAAGGAATGGGGTTGCCGTCTATTTCTTTGAGTCATCTTGTTACACCGGTATGCGATCCGTTCTTGATGCAAAGATGAAATTACTAGCTCGAAAAGGGATAGGGGTTGAAAAACGACAAGCGGATGTCATCACTGAACAGCAGGAAAATGTACTTTGGGAAACAGGTATACTCGGAGAAGATACACCCCAGAAGCTCTTGGACACCCTCGTCTATTTAATCGGGTTGCACTTTGCTCTTAGGGCAGGAGATGAACACAGATACCTACGCAGTGGTTCAAATTCACAGTTACAGTTGTTGATGTCAAGCAATGGCGTCAAACAACTGAAATATACTGAGGACATTTCCAAAACGAACAGAGGGGGGCTGAAGCACAGGAAGGTTGAAAGGAAACACGTGACCATCTCTAGTAATGAGGAAAACCCTGGAAGATGCCTCGTCAGACTGTACGAAAAGTATATGTCATTAAGGTAAATATAATTCTCTCACAAGTTCACAACTAATATTGTGAAAAGGAAGAGGTAGTTCCTATGCGACGTTTGTGTCTGCGAGTTCTATATGTCTGTCAGTCAGCGAGTTCTACCTGTCTGTGTAACGTAATGTGCACCTGATTAACATATTTTGGATGACTTTACCTTACATTCTAATGTTCTTATGCACTATGTACTTTGTACGGCCAGCTGCATGAATTGATGACAGTTCACTTTGTTTTCAGACCAGTACATGGAAAGTGTGACGCCTTCTATTTGCGCCCGTTACGATACACTGCAGGCAAGGTTTGGTTTGCTGATGCGGCCGTTGGGATTCATCCACTCCGGTGAACTGTCAGCCGTCTCTGTAAGGCCGCTGGGTTCAGCGGATTTTACACAAATCACTCCCTCAGAGCTACAACAGCAACTCGGCTTTACGACAGCGGAGTAGACGAACAGCTAATTGCCGAGAAGACGGGACATAAATCGATTGCAATTCGAAGTTACAAGGTCTAAACTTTACCTGTACGTTTGTATATTTCCCACAATTTTTAAATGTGGTATATGGCGTTTTCTAATCTGCTTGTAGTTGCAACATTACCGTGGATGTTAGATGACGCGATAATGCATTTTAGCAATCGCCCGACTTCGAATCAACATCCCCGGGGTTCGAATCCCAAATAATATTTCTATATATTCAGTGGTCACACCCACTGTCAGTATACTATAATATTATATATCTTGGAGCTGCTATTTTTTTGCGTGACAAGCCCCCGTTGTACTACTAAAACTAAGATGACGAGGAAATAAAAGTTGCATTTTGATATAATGCAAAATTAAATGTTTATGTGATATAATCAAGCAAAATATGCTTTTCTTTTATCAGAGGACGTCCAAGGAAATGGCGGATACAGTAGACTCAATCGTGCAGAGAAAATCAAGACGTCCCAGTGCTTCTGTAATTGGTCCCCCTGTTATTGACGCCGCAATCTTTGATCCGCCAGGCAATCAACCATCGACAAGACCGACGCTTGGCCCATCAAAAGGCGAACAGGCTCCCTACACAAGTGACAGACGCGATTTCACAATGAAACTTGGTGACGGCACAACATTTTCTGTGAAATTTTGAATTTATGTTCAGCATAAATATTTCTGAAATCATTTGTTTTGTTGTCTTTGTCCTATAATATACGTAGACTGTCAGTTTGTCTCTCCCGAAACAAACCTACCACCTGCATGACTGAAAACACAGAGCTTGTGCGTTACTAATGTACTGTAAATTATTCAACTAATGGAGGTTGAACTAGTGGAGGTTATCTGTAAATTATCTAAGTAATGGAGGATGTCGTCCACTATTGGAGACCTCCTAAAATGACTAATGTTCATGTAGTTTTGTTTTAAACTGCAACGATACACAACAACCAAAACAATGTGTGTATGGTGACACAGAGTGCAAAAGTTCATAATGGGCTAACGGTTTCTCAGTCAGTGTCACAGTTATTGTCTCGTGTGGGAGACATTCACAACTGTGGGTATAGTGCTGACAAACCAATAAGCAGAACCGGGGCATGTTTCGACCCATGGTTATTGATGTCTGGTATGTCTAAAAAAACCAACTATGCAGAGCGAATATGGCTCGTACAATATGAAAGCTTTCATTTGGAATAACGAAGTCGATTTTAGTCCACCCTTGGGAGAAAAGCTGCATCTACATCGCCACTCTAATATAGTCCTAGAAAGGAAAGTTAACTCTATTGTTTAAAATACTGTAATATACGTGAATAGCATCAATATTGCTGATTAAGTGTAAGTACAAAAATAACCCAGGAACATTCATGTACTATTGTAAGTGTATGGTCTTGGTGTGTGTGAAATGGATACAATGCTGGTAAACTGACGTCCAAAAGAAACTTTACCAACTGAAAATATAAATTCAGACAAAGTATAATTTCTTTTCGATGAAGTCTATCTAAAACACATAACCTAAATACAACAATAGTGTATGCAGAAAATGTTAATCGTCTGTTACATGTTTGCGAGATAAAACGCGAAAAAGTGAAAAACACGTGCACCACGGACAACTGCAAATGCACGTGCGGGTAAGGGTATAAAACGATTGCAACGTCAAGTCAGACATCCACAGTAATAAAAGAAATGCCACGACTCACAGTCGAACAACGTGAACGAGCCTTGGGTATGGTACAGATGGGAGCCACCCACGCCCATATTGCACGAACCTTCGGTTGCTCCCGTGTTGCCGTTACCAACTTGATGCAACGTTACAGACAGACAGGGCGGACCGCTGACAGGCCAAGAACAGACAGGCCCAAGGTGACCACGCCCCATGATGACCGGTACTTGCGTACCTTGCACCTCCGAAATCGCTTCCTGACAGTGACGTCATCGGCGACAAATGCCTTAGGTCACAGGGTTAGTCGACAGACAGTGGCCAGGAGACCCAGGGCTCATGGAATCGGGGCTTTTAGACCATACAGAGGACAGCTATTGACAGCGCAACATCGTCGTCTGCGATTGAGATGGGCCCGCACTGTACGACGTTGGCAACGACGTATCTGGCAGAGGGTTGTCTTCACTGACGAAAGTCGATTCTGTATGTTTAGGGCTGATGGAAGACAACGTGTTTACCGCCGAAGTGGTGCAGGAGGTCGTACCATATGGTGGAGGAAGTGTCATGGGGTGGGGAGGGATCTGTGGGCAGGAGAGGACACCGCTGGTCATCGTTGACAGAAACTTGACAGCTCAGCGTTACATGGATAACATTCTTCGTCCAGTTGTCCTACCATTTCTCTAACAGTAGTCACGTGGTGTCATTTATCAGCATGACACAACGCCAGAGCCCATGCAGCCAGAATTGTCACATCCTCGCAGCCAACAGCGTCAACCACCTGTCGTGGCCTGCACGCTCACCCGACATGTCCCCCATAGAACACCTCTGGGACTTGATGGATCGTCGTGTTCGACAACGACCACACTCTCCAGCCAACTGGCAAGAACTGATCTTGGCCCTCCAAGACGAATGGCGTCAAATCCCACGTGACCTCCTCAGACGACTGACTTTTTCTGTGCGTCGAAGAGTTTTTGCGTGTATTGAGGCATTTGGTGGTCACACACGCTACTAATGACTCGTTATTGAAAGTGAGCGATTGTTTATGTACCCTGCCTATTGTCCATGATTCTGAAAGCTCGAGTTTTGTACCACACCCAACTTTGGGGGGCTCTGACGTCATTCTCGGTCGCGGTATAATTGTCATTTTCAGTGTTGATTATGTTGATATATTGATCTTCTCAATACACTTTACTTCATACATGTATGTTTTGTTGTTTTTGAGCAAGAGTGATTTCAAACTCTGGTAAAGTTTCTTTTGGACGTCAGTTTATATAAACAAAACAAATCATCATGATCAGGGTTAATTTGTATTCTATCAGCAAGCGTGAGTAGGTCCTCACGCACCTGTGTAGTCATGTATCACTCGTTAGACATCTAGTTTGTCCAAGCGCATTATTAAAGACACACCAAAATAAGCAGCATACTAATATATATTCATATATATTTGTTAAGCACAAAACAAAAACCTCGAAGCCATGGGCAGGCATAATTGCATTATTTTAATTAGTTATATAACTGAACAAGGGTCATCTGTTTATCCAGTAAACAAAGATCTGTTCCTCCTTCATTGAACAGATAGGTTTCGTGAAGACTTTTTATCTTGTTGTCTCTTGCCAAACCCGGACTTCCTTAACCACAAGTGAATTGGCTAGAATACAATTGACTCCTTAAGGGCCATTGGTCCAGTATTGTTAGCAATTGTTGACTCTTTTTCTGTATTTACTAGGGCTAATTTACCGTAATGGTCATACATCTCATACGAATGAGTCAGATATGATAGTCAAAGCTATCTAACATGTTTTGTAATTACAGTGTATGAAGCTACAAACAGTCAAATATGTTTTTTAATGCACAAAACACACACGCTATCTATTTGAAGTATTTTGACTGTGAAGTTTGCTGGACTTTTCCCCTCCCTGTTCTGAAACATCTTAGTAAATATAACTTCGATTATATATCAAGTGAGGATAAATCGATATATACTTCGGTTGATATGAGTCTACCAACATGATAATAAAATGCTAAAGTTTTATTCCACTGATTCATGTAGCAGCAGCTATCACACATCGCTGGACAAAGTGCATAGACCTAAATGGTGTTTATGTGGAAAAAGAAGAAGTGAGGAGCTGTAGCAAATAGGTTAGGCTGGTTATATATTGAACGGCCCTCGTACCGTAAAAGATCTGGTCTGTGTGCTGGTCTCTCTCTTCAAATGTATTGTTCATTCTCTGATAGACGTCTGATTACAATAGCTGGCCCAGCCGATTTAGTTGGGAATGAACCACTATCACTATACTCTTTGATATAGTTGTCTTATAACATTGTTTAGCAGTATATAATAATGTTGCATATGATTGCTGGGCGGCTTATATTGACAATAGCGTTGGTAGCAATGTGAGCACAAAATAGACCCTTTTGTTATTGAACCGCCTCCGTGGTCTAGTGGTAGAGCGTTCGCCCGGAGAGCGGAAGGTCCGGGGTTCGATTCCCGGCCGCGTCAAGACGTTAAAAGATGGTACTTGTTGTTATCCTGTCTGGCGCTGGGAATTGAGGGGCTAAAACAAGGACTGGTCGGCTCGGGGTCAATATACTGTGTCTGAGTGGGGTATTCATGTTAAACTGCGGCATGGTATCTCAGTGAGCTAGCACTATAAGTCGGCATCAGTCCTGACTGGTACAAGCAGCCACACAAACACACACACGTACATGCACGTCGCTATATAAGTGTCATCATAGCTAGCACTATAAATCGGCATCAGTCCGGACAAGTACAAGCAGCCACACAAACACACACACGTACATGGACGTCGCTATATAAGTGCAATAATCTTGGACGCGGCGTTAAACCCCATTTCACCTAACCTCATCTCACTTTTTGTTATTGAGTTCCAATCGTTATTATAGAACCTTCCAAATAATAGTAATTTTACATGGTCTATGTAGCCATTCATTTACCACATTCCTTAGTTGGTTTGTTGTTTAACGCCGCACTCAGCAATATTCCAGCTATATGACGGCGGTCTGTAAATAATTGAGTCTGGACCAGACAATCCAGTGATTGACATCATAAGCATCGATCCACGCAATTGGGATTATATTATATTATATGAGTGAGAGTACATGTTTCCTATATCAACACTCTGTTGTGGCATTCTAGATGCATGCTTATGACAGAATTTAACTGAACGTCATACCTTTCGGATTCAGATTAACTGTATTATTATTCATATCACCTTCAAATCTAGTATATTATATTATGTATATAAAGTAATGACTGAAGTTAGTTTGGTTTGCCTGGAAGTTACATGTGATCGAATGGTTTGCTGTGTATGATAGCCATAGATGAATGTAACGATTTGGCCGGATCCTCCTCCTTGATGACGTGATGGAAGTGTGATATTATTGTATATCAGTCGGACATACAATGTAAGCAGTAACCAGTTTGTGTTCCCTGCGTCTGTGGAAAGTTGTTGCAGGTACTTCAATAATTAAGATCATTTTAAGTATTGAATCTAAAAACCAAACAGTAAATTAGAAAGACTAACAACCTGCTAACACCCAATGCAAGACACACATTCATGCGTAAAGGTGAGCGTTCAAAGAAAAGTACAGAAAACGGTGAAACATCTTCAAAGACGTCTTAGCGCTCAGAAATGTCACACGCGGAATTAAATACGTGTGTGTGTGTGTGTGTGTGTGTCTGTGTCTGTCTGTCTGTGCGTACGTGCGCGTGTGCGCGTGTGCGCGTGTGTTTAATTTGAGTTTCAGTTCGTGTTTCAGCCTCACTATACATGCGATCTACGATAATAGATATTATTGTTTATTTTACTTACGGCAACAGTCCCCCCTGTTGGTGACGGAGACAGTTAGGACCGAGAAGGTCTGCTGGAGGTCTACTTGCCACCACTCTACCACACCCTTTGCTCCCGCCACATGGGCACATTGTCTGGCTTCACTGTCAGTGCCGTTTTGGCCGTCAACAGCCAGATCAGATGTCCATGCTTTATAAACTGAGCTTTGTTCTGTTGGCTTGTTTAGTGCAAGGTTCGGCAGATCCAAACCTGGATCAAGAGAATGTGGTTGTTGAAAAACAATTTTAAGAAATATTAGACTTTAACGTCCCGAAACAAGCCTGTGACTTGTGTTATATGACGCCTTTCGTCTCTCTGTCTGTGTGTTAAATAATGAGTTAGTGAGTAAGCTGGGTTCAACGCCGCTTCGAAGAGTATTCCAGTTACAATGTTGGAAGAAAGTTCGAAGTTTACCACTTTGTTGCAACGCACGAGCACGGGTATGGTGCTGACAAACCTAGAAACATTATCGGGGCGAACCGGGATTCGAACCCACAATCAGATGTATCTGGTGCGCCCAAGGGACGCAACTCTGCACGGCGAGTTGCGGCGCCTTGGACGAATGAGCCACCCATCAAACCGCCGGTTAAAATAGGTTGGATGGTATCAAAATTGGTCGTACTTGCATGAAGTTTTGAAAACCTCAATCAGTGGAAATGGTTAAACAGTTGGATGAAACTTATAGTTTAGCCTTAATGCAGCTATGTATGTGGCACCGAGGGTTTCGAATATTTCTTTCAGGTTTTCTAAACACCGAACTGTGATCTGTTCGACATTAAAACAAGCAATATAGATATATACATATAGATAGTTTTGAGATACTACCGGTAATCTCACGCTGTGATATAACTGGAATATTGTTAAGAGCGGCGTTAAACCCAACTCACTCACTCACTTCCGGTAATCTGATAGAAACCTTAAAGAGACATTATAATTATCCTTCTATCCCCAGATCGCCTTCTTTATAGAAAAACGACATATGAACTGAAACATGTTGTGGATGTTTACTGTATAAATAAACACACTAAATATAAACATAAAGAGAAACAGACCTGAAGCACTGAGCACAGTAGCAATCAGCACACACACCGATGCTTTAGCCATCGTCCTCCTGAATCAACTTCTTCACTATGCTGCAATCAAGTGATTCAAATCTTGAGGTTATTTGTCTGAGGTTGTCCATGACGACCCTGTTTCCTAATGGCAATGCACTGATGGATGTCAACAAACACTGAATTGATAACGAGTGAGTATAATGATATAGTTTAAATCGATACTTCGAACACACTGTAACATACACATCTCGCGTCCAATCAGTCTGACGCACTCCTTTTTCAGACATATGTTTGTTTGTTGTTTAACGCCGCCCTCAGCAATATTCCAGCTATATGACGGCGGTCTGTAAATAATGGAGTCTGGACCAGACAATCCAGTGATTGATACCATGAGCATCGATCCACGCAATTGGGATACGATGACATGCATCCACCAAGTCAGCGAGCCTGACAACCCGATCCTGTTACGACATGCAAAGTCGCCTTTTTACGGCAAGCATAGGTTGCTAAAGACCAATTCTACCCCGGATCTTCACGGGTCTCATAAATGTGTAAATTGTTTTCTATGAAATCCGGAATATTATCTTACTTTCATATAGGTTTTGTGTCTAATTGGTCCTCATGTGTATAGAACCAGGTCTTCGAGTTCCTACACAGATGGGACGAGTCTTGCCATGTATTGTGTGCATTACTCCGTATGTTTACTTCTTCACTAGTTAAGAATTAAAAAAAAGTCACTAATTAAGAAATTAAGTATCTTTCCATTTAACTAGAGTGATGTGAACTACTTCTACTACAAAAAAACCCCAAAACAAAACAAAACAACAACAACAACAACAAAAACCAAAAAAACAAAACAACTACAAACTGTCAACAAAACTGTTTCCATAATTGTTAGGATCTGATTATGAAGAAGTTGCTATCCACAAAAAGTGTCATGTTTTATGTAATGATGTTCGCGAAAAGAAGAGGATATACCGTTGTACAAATCAACCTTAGCGCTAAGACTGTCGTAAGTCTATGTTAAGGTATGAGAGTAACGATCACCTTAGCGCTGAGATCGCTTTGTACAGCGGCACCCTGGACAACAACTGCTGACCATGATGTGTAAGGGGGCGATAGTGTCATAGGTTGGGGCGGTATCACACGTGACAGACACACTGATTTGGTAATTGTGAATCGACATTTGACTGGTCAGCGATATGTTAACGCAATTGCGTTTCATGTCGTTGTTCCATTCGGTAGACATATCGGCAGAAATATTTGGCAATGCCAGACCACATCGTGCCCAGGTCGTCACCGTCTCCGACGAGAAGGCATACGGACATTGCACTAGCCTGCTACGTCCCCTGACATGTCCCAAATAGAGCCACTGTGGGATGTTCTTGGGCGGAGTGTGTACGCCACAGACCCAGCACCCGCCAACGTGGCCTAGCGTGCGGTAACTCTACAGGCAGAATGGCGGGCAATTCCAAGGTCAACCATACACAAGTTCATCAACAGTATGCCACGAAGGATATCAGGTCATCGATAAACCTGAATCTTAAGATAAACTTCTTGGCCAAATTACCTTGTTTTGACTTCGCCAACCAGAGCAGAAATTCCGACTCATATACTAATACATAAAGAAACAGATCAGCACATATGGAGCACAAATTTTACGTGAAGTCTGTGAGGAAGTCCAGCATTTCACATATTGTTTTCTCAATAACTTCAGATGGCATTTGCTTTCATTTTTGAAAAATTGTCCTGAACATCTGGAAATAGATACGTAAATCAAACGTTTTGACAGAATTGAACCTGGCTCTTTTCTGTAAAAAGTCAAGCAAATCCTTTGAGCTTCCACATGGAATCCACATGGCATGTATTCCACTTGTCTCAAATACTTTCTGTGAATATAAAGAAAATCCTCCTTGATTGTATTAAGGATTATGGTTAGTCTTTGAGACAGGGATTTGGTGGTACATTTGCTGGACCCAGCAATACATCTCCGTTTGTACGGGTTGTCATTGAGCTTTGGAATCCAGTACAAAAGAGGAATTGACATGTCTTCAGGTTTTAGAGTCAAGCCAAACGTTGATAATACCGCTGCATGGTTTGGGCAGATTTCGTCCTCAGTTAACATACTGGCCTTATATGTGAAATTGTTTGATATGCCACCAAGTTCTTTGATCAAACAATTACTGTAGTACATATAATGGTTATGTTATTTGAGGCATGATCAGTGGGAACAACTACAAACTTTCATGTAGGGCAGCGAGACTTTGGACGACAGCTGGCTGGGACAGAATGGGTTTATTCCAATTCTGTTTCCTCTTTTTCAGTTTGTGCATTCACAACATCACGCACTGACTGAACCCAGAACCCATGTCTTTATCAACAGAACATCTGCTGAACCTTATTTAGAAGGTGATATATGATCTGTCGTTAGTGCAGAAATACTGAAAGGCTACAGGCCTATAGTACACATCTGTGGACCTGGGTAAATGCTTTCGTCAAATGGTCACTATTTTGTTCAGGTGGTGTACATTTATATGCTGATAAAGCACTGAAAACGATACAGTATGTAGAGAGTGAAACATGTGCTTCGTGAAACTACATACAGTTCAGCATGGCAGGCTTTAAGCAACAGACACTTGACTTCACGAACCGCAAGGTACACATACAGTCGTAAAATAAGTTGTAAACTATCTGTTGGTGGTGCTGACTGAAACGGCTGTATTATAAATTAATGATACATTTAAGTGGCATGTGGTCAGATTCCTCACGAAGTAAAACACCCCAAATCAGGTACATTGTGAAAAATGTCACTTGAAATGCGGATTTAGTCAACAATACTACATCGTTGATGGGATATGAACGACTTGTATAATTTGCGGGCGTATCTCCCTTTTGTGCGCCCTTTCAGGACATGTTTATTGAAAAGTTTGCCCAGATGTAAAAGACGTCTTCCATTTGTATTCACATCACCATCATTTGTATGTCTTGGATAGTCAAAATAATCTGATTTATAATCTTGTCCGACTGGTCAAACATTCGTCTATATGTCGTGGCATGGCCCAAATCTAGCCTCCGTAACCGTATCTCTTTGCGGCCTCCTATAAACGATTTCGATATTGACTTGTCGCTACACAGAGCTTTTGATAGTCCTGCACAATGACCGTGGAATATATTCATTTTATGAAAAAATAATAATCTAGAAATATATACAAAAGCAAGTCTAGCCAGGTCAAGCTAGCTCAGCATAGGTTTTTTAAAAATATTTTTAGAGTCAAGAAGGATATTGTGTATTATCATATAATGGGTAGGTTTCTCGGCAGGATAAAGCCAACGGATAAAAACGAGTGTGAGTGACGGTCGCCGAACGCCCCAGTCAGCAACATCCATATTCCAGCTGTATCACGGCAACCTGTAAATAATCGGGGAGGAAACCAAGTGGATTATTGTTACTGAAAAAGCAATATATACCACGTAATCTTTATTTTTAGTTGGGTTTTACACAACTCTAATCGGCAAACTCTTTATATAATCACACAGAATCACGCATTGATTGTACGATTGTGAATATGTCATAAGCATATGTTTATGAATCACTATTAATTAGTGTTCACGAAAAGGTGAGAGTATCCTGGCCAACCGGTGGCACCCATCACAAACACTTGCTGCCTGTGACCTGTTGGATGCATTAAACAATCAGGCAATAACGTTGCCCGTTATGATGAAATGTCCCGTTATGGTTTAACGTTGTGATGATTTACTTGTTGACACCTCGTCGGAAACCACAAGTACAATGAAGCTATAATTTGAAGAGAATTTTCCCGACAATGGGGTTTCTAAAACCAAAATCAGATCCAATTTTAATTACGGTGACCAAGACATCCATATGGAAACGTCTGTGTGGAATACCAACAAACTGATTGGAATCATATTTGAAATATACTCAACAACAAATGTTCCTGTGACATCAATATCTTAGTGTATTTTTCAAACGAGTAAAATAAACTGTTTGGTTTTCAATATTGTAGTACATGTATGGAATCAAGTCACAAAAACGCAACTACAGAAAAGCATGCATTCCATGCATTTGTTGACTTTTATGCAAGCCCCATGCATTTCACTACCCAAGAATGGGTATTAAAACATGTGCGTTAACGGGATTCCATATGCATTGTTTAGCATCGTGCTGACAGCAACCACTCAGAAAAACCACAAAATTACGCAATTATTCAACATTACGAAATGCCACGCCATTACGAAAATGAGCGTCTGCGAGCGATTGGTATGCTTGAAGCAGGATCGAGTCAACATGATGTTGCAAGACAACTGAACGTCCACAGAAACACCATTTGATGTTTATGGCAACGTTTACAACAGACGAATGCAGTCAGAGACCACCCTCGGAGTGGCAGGCCACACGTAATCAATAATCAACAAGACAACTGGATTCGAACAACACACCTACGAAATCGATTCCAGCCAGCAACAGTGACTGCAAGAAGCATCCCTGGCCTTCGAAGAATATCTTCACAAACCGTACGTCGTCGCCTCAGATGTGCAGGGATTGTCGCCAGAAGACCCACCAGACGTCCCATTTTGACAGGAAACCACCGTCAAGCACGTCTACAGTGGTGCAGACAGCCATGCCATGCCATGAAGTGGGGACAAGTTCTATTCACTGACAAGTCTCGTTTTCACCTCAGCCACAGCGATGGACGGATTCGAGTGTACCGACGTCGAGGTGAACGTTACGTCAATCATTGTGCCATGGAAGAAGATCGGTTCGGGGGCGGTAGCGTTATTGTATGAGGTGGGATTACAGCAAGACAGAGGACCCGTTTGATAGTGGTAGAGGGAAATCTCAATGGGCAGCGCTACCGCGACGAGATCATCGGCCCTGTTGTTCTACCGTTTTCGCGTCGTGAAGGCCCAGGCATTACCTTTCAACATGACAACGCCCGGCCTCATATTGCTCGATTTGTTCAGGATTCCCTTCAACAAAACAACGTGAATGTCATCCCATGGCCGGCTCGCTCCCCTGATCTCTCACCAATCGAGCACATGTGGGATAAGATGGATTGGCGCCTTCGACGTCGACCACGTGTTCCACAGACACTCCAGGAACTTCGAAACAGGCTCCAGCAGATATGGACATATATCCCACAGGACTTTGTGCGACGCCTGGTCCTTTCCATGAGACGAAGATGTGTTGCTTGCATCGCAACCAGAGGTGGACACACACGCTATTGATTTGTAAATTGACATTTTGGCCTGTTCATGTTTTTTTTATGAAATCACGCATTTTCTTAAAGTCAGTATGACAAATTAAACCATTTGAACACAGGAGTCTTTTATCTGTTGCAAACCGAAATTGTTTCAGATTCGGTAAAAAAGACCTAGTTATGTGCATGTTTGTGTCAATAAATACTCGGACAATATAGGATTGATCATAATACGATAAAGTAACAGTGCTATGTAGAAACTGATCAACTTAACATATTCACATCACAACCACAGGTATCCTTCGAATATTTACAATGTATTCATTACTGCATGTTTGTAACTCTCATATATTTCATGTAAACGCAATAACAGAAACGTTTTTTGTGCATTGAATAACATCATGGTAAAATAAAGAAATATTATTTGGGAACTTTTCGTATATTTTGAAGGACACCCTTCTTCGATACTGCCTAACGCATGCTCTGTTACTTGGACCATTTATAGCATTTCCTCAAGCAATGGTAGAATTATCTGCAGGCCCATTGCCAGTGAAAGACGAAAATGAAGGTTTTTTGTTTCTTTTAACTTATTGGTCCTTCTGTCAGTGGATTTGGGCCAGTGGAGTTATTGATAGTCTTTACTCACAAACGTTTATCTTGTTAAATGATGTCCGCAGCATTCAAAAATCGAACTACAATAAACATATGACATTGCTTATATATTATTGGTCCATTTTGGATTATATGGTTAGTTAATTTTGACACCAGTTGCATTTATGTAATTACTTGACATATCAATACCATATTCCAAAAACATTTCTGACTAGGAAAAGGCTGACACATACCACGATGCAAATTCTCCCATGTTTCAGACTAACGTAATCAGGAGAAACATTAATTTTGTATAAAACAGGAGGTTATTCAAGTCAGTTTCACGCTCCGACAAATGTCGTCTCAAGGAAGACAAGCTAAAGTGCAAGCACTTGTCAATACAATACAGCTACAAACAAATATAACTTTCCTTTTCACGTTGTGGTAAATTATTTCGTCGCCAAAGTGAACCATTCCATCTTTCTTGAAAGGGCATCAATAGATGATTGCTTACCAATCTCCACTGTGCTAATGAACAATGTGGGTTAATAAAGTACAATCCATGCCATTTTAAATCGCTTCTCGACTCAAGAAAGTCAATGGTGCATCACATCGTTAAAAGAGTGCTTATACCAGTAGGAAAACAACGAAAGCCCATCATAAAGGTCCAAGGGTAAAAAGTATATATTCTCTATGATCCCATGAATTACAAAGTACATGTAGATGTGCAGCTGACTCAGATTCCTTTCATGGTCCATGGCAACGGGAGGAATATTCCTTTTTTTAATTAGCAAAGACACGAATGGCTTAAACTCATCAACGTGCAAACTGTAATGGTTTGACTGTTTTACATGTTCCAAAAAAATAAAATATTCTGTTGTTATCAAGGCGTGTTTTACAGTAATCTTTTACAGACTAAGAGTTGAGTAAGTTTTGTTAGGTTCAAACAAGAACATTGATGTACGAAAAGGCGACTATGCTTGTCGTAAGAGGCGTCTAACGGAATCGGGTGGTAAGGCTCGCTGACTTGGTTGATGCATGTCATCATATCCCAATTTTGTGGATCGATGCTCATGATGTCCATCACTGGATTTTCTGGTCCAGACTCGATTATTTACAGACCTCCGTCATATCGCTGGATTAATGACGAGTGCGGCGTTAAACAACAAACAAACAAACAAACAAACAAACAAACAAACAAACAAACGTGTACTCGATACCGAAAACTACACAAATGATACACACGCGAACGTCTGTTGTCAAGACATCATGGTTTAATACTAAGACCCTTCCCAGCGTGATATCGTTGTTTTACATGGCTCGCTGTCTAAAGTCAGAACTATATGGAATTGACATCGCTCACTCACTCTTCGCACGTTTCTATTTCATGTTATTCTCAATTGTGTTTAGTTTGAACAAAATCTGAAAATATAATAATGCTGTAACTTTCATTGGCATGTGTAACATCATTATTTAGATCTTGTTTGTATCTGGTGTAATTTGACCCATACGTGTCTACCCAGATATCAGCAAAATCATTGCAAATTAAAAACACATTGTCAACCACATACTAACTCTTTGTTACTTGACAAATTTGGGGGTGTGTGTGTAATGGTATATGGCGGTTTCATTATGAATGCCACACCGCTACTGCATATTTTCAATGGAAGGGACACTGGACAGTGTAATAGAGTCACCAGACTGGCGTCAGTAGTTGTGCCGTTTGCGTGCTATGCTGGCTACGTTTTGTCTTTCAAGACGGTAAAGCTCGTGCCCACCATGCACGTGTTGTAACTGACTACCTTCAGCGGCAAAACTTCGCAAGAATGCAATGGCCAGCCATGAGACCTGGCCTTTCTCTCATAAGGCATGGCAAGATCGGGAGATGCGACGTCGATGGCAAAGGCCACCCGCTACCGCAGCCGAATTGGGTGAGTTTGGTTTAACGCCGCTTTTAACAGTATTCCAGTTATATCAAGGCGTGTCAGCTTAATGTGGGAGGAAAGCCCGAAGTGATGCAGGTCTCAGACGTTTACCACTTTGGTGAATCCCACGAGCACGGGTATGGTGCTGACAGACCTAGAAACATAATCGGGGCGAACCGTGATTCGAACCCACAATCATAAGTTTCTGGCATGCCCAAGGGACGAAACTCTGGACAGCGAATCGCGACGCCTTAGATGAATAGGCCACCCGTGCCCCCTGGGTGTGGGTGTTGTCAAGACTCACAATTGACATTGATTTGCACCAATGCTCAACGTATTAACGAAACACAAATTGAGCAACCGTTGGGGCATCAGCTATGTTTGATAAAAGTACTGTCGTCTTTCTTGCCTTTTGTGCACCCTTCCAATACACTGCCAACATATTCTGATGATAGTCATGTTATACCTAGTCATTCTGTTTTCTGATTTATCCTTGACCATCACTCGACACATCTTGGGATTTCTGTAATTGTCTTTTATCTTCGAATGTCCCCTACTTTTATTGGACAGAACATACAAGCATTAGTACTGACCAATATTTACACAGGGGTAATGAATTTATTTTACCCAAGACGGTCAATTACCAAGGCTATTGATGAAGGGTTGCATGCGGTATATGAGGAGGCTTACACTCAACTTTGAGTGAATTTCATCGTTGAAGAGCGAATTTTGAAGATGAGACCAACTCCGGTTGACTCACCACCAATAAAACTAAAGAAAACATTGATGTCATTCACAACCTGGTTCTCAACACTATGTGCAGTGCAGTCATTGGGTCACTAGAGACCACAGGTTTATCGTACGTGTAAAAAGCAACACACCTTTATGAACATCTACACATGAATTGTGGCTGAGTGAGTGAGTGAATTGGGTTTAACGCCGCTTTTAACAGTATCCCAGTTATATCACGGCGTGTCAGCTTAATGTGGGAGGAAAGCCCGAAGTGATGCATGTCTCAGACGTTTACCGCTTCGGTGAAACCCACGAGCACGGGTATGGTGCTGACAAACCTAGAAACACACTTTTGGCGAACCGGGATTCGAACCCACAATCATAGGTTTCTGGTGTGATCAAGGGACGCAACTCTGCACAGCGAATCGCGGCACCTTAGAAGACTGGGCCACCCGTGCCCCCACGACTACTGGTAAGAACGAGGGTTGTCACAGAGTACAGCGTCCATTTTGGCAGTCCTACTTGAGCCATCCTGTGCTCCGGTGACGAGTTATTTGAGAGGATTGAAGAAAGTCATGGCAGTGATGGTCCGTCTGTTGAGTTCCTTGCGATGTACCAGCATCTTGCCCTCATACAAGTTGTCAGGAAGAGCTAAACGCATGACGCTACATTGAACCATCACATAGCACGAATAACGGCTGTCGTTCGACATAACAACAACATTGATGTCCATGAGAACATTTATGAGATGAGTTGGACAGATCCTGCGACAGCGACAACAACAGACTCACAGCTGGGTCTTGTATTGCAGAATGAATGGGTCACCATTCCCCAGGTTGTGATCCGTGTTTGTATTAGTTCTGTGGGCAGGACAGCAGATCAGGCAGCTCTTACGCAATTGACTGGTGATGACCTTGACCATGAACTCGTGACCTGTCATTTTACCACAATGACTGGAGTCTGGCAACTTCCTTTAATTTTCAAGACGTTTCAGACCTATTGACACGGCGTGACAAAGAATTCGTGTTTTCCTAACTTCTAATTAGATGGCAGAGACTTCTTACAAAATATTGACATCAGCTGACGTAGCAATCAATAATTAAAGTCATTAATGTCATCAATATACCTACAGTCTTGAGGGAAAACTAGGTTCACTTAATCGAGCGATAATATAAACGTTTGTATGTTATAATACCCACAGTAAATGAAGGGACATAACCCCTTCCATGTAATAACCTTCTAAAAGAATAATAGTGTGTGTGTCTGTCTGTGTGCGCGTGTGTGTGTGTGCATGTGGATATGTTGCATTGAATAATAATGTACATATATCTATGCCCGTTGCTGCAATGTATGAACGTGTATATTTATGCTGCATTTGTTTTATTTGCAGAAAAACATTAAATAATAATCCCAAAATCAAAAATAAGTTTTGGATTTGTTTGGAAATATCCTGAATGTTACAAATTAACATGGATTCTGTCAAACCTTTCTATGATATTCGACATGAGCTTTTCACAAAATATTTAACTTTGAAGTGTTTTAAATTTGATAACGGCTGCTTTCAGTGTGACAATTAAATCAGAAAGGCTTGTTTTGAAATCATGTTTTCTATCACTTACATTGTAGTGTGTATAGTTTACTAATGTTCTGTTCAGAAGGTACGACTCCTCCTGTGACGTCATCGTCTGATGGAACTTTTCCTGCGAACTTCCTAACCCCAGCCCCAGTACCGACTACAGTGTCTTCAGGTTGGTTGTAATTGACGGTCTTACTGTGACATATTACATTGTTTTTTCCGTCTCAACTGAGAGACATGTTTAAATATATGTGTTACGATAACATGCAACAGCCGCTCTGATCTGTCGCAGATATATATAGAAGTCATACACTGTATGAAACAACATCTTGCATTGAATATATCCGTATCTCTAGCGTTCAGTGTATATACCTACATGCTGGAGCGTATAATACATGCATTTGTTGGTCTGAGGCTGCACACGGGCCTATTCCAAATAATTTTATTTTTATCATTTTCCATGACGCCCTCTATATATTCCGGGTCGTACCTTGGCTGGACCTCTGTGTCAAAACCACAAGCATTGCAAAGACGGTAAAAAAACCCGATCGAGCCACTCAATCATGTCGATTAAGATACTGTGTTTGTGCCAAAGTGGGGCATCCGTTGACAATGTGTTGGACAGTCTCATTAAATTCATTGCATAATCTACATTTCGTATTTACATTTTGATGCAAAATCCGACATTGACGGTTTCGAGTGAAAAGTGACTGGTCCTGAGCAAAAAACAGAAAGCCTTCTGTTTCACTTTTCAGACCAGCCGACTCTGCAGGATTGCTGATCTTCTCAACTTTATAACCATTATTATTATTATTATTATTATTATTATATGGATGTTGTCACGCAATGCATCGTTGCATTAGGAACAAAACTTTTATTTAGGGAGCCTGTGCATTCTTTATACTGGATATTTGCCACATACACTCGTACAGTGTCATTCGTTTCATCTCTCACAAACTATCTTAACATTGCAAGTTTCACTGGGTTGTACACACTTATATCACGTCACAATGCTCGGCGGGGACAACAGACAATACAGTTCCAACTTCCATACAGACAAAAGGACACGGATAAATCCTCAACTCAGTCATTGCCTTTCATGCAATCCATAAAATAATCGCGATACATCAGCGGAAAACTATTTTGGTGCATTCAGAAGTGCCCCTTCTGGACACTGATTCCTACGTCTCATAGTGTCAATTGTATCCCACAATTGCCTCAAAAGTGCAGCATATTATGTTTGGTTATTGTCTGCCATTTCAGACGATAGTCACCATGATGCTGCCCTCGGCATCCCGGAACCAAGCCATAACCTTTCCAGCTGATGGGACAACTTGGTCGTGGTGATACACTGTTGGAGTGTTGTTTGGACTCTGACTTCAGGTTCTGAACTGAGGTTTCATCCATTGTCACAAATCGTTAAATGAGCCTTTCTGGATAATCTTCATTTAGGACTAGATCACCAGGAGACACGTTGTGCTGGTGTCTTTTTTATCAAGAGGGAGGAGCTTTGGAACCCAACAAGCTGATGCAGTCTTCATTGCCAAAGAGCAATAAACTAACAATATGATGCTTATTCGTCGGTTGGTCCTCACCGTATCATACATTCTCGGAACCATATCTGATGACGCCAACGTGATAGGCCTTCTATGACGACGGTCGTCTCCAAGGCTATCTCTGCCTCTTTACGGCGGTAACGGAAGGGGCATTGTTCCTCAGGATTGTTCTCATATCTTTGTATCTTAGGGCATGTGGTATTAAGCCCTTTAACCATTTCATTATTACCCACGTATTGCCCATGTGACCATGTGGACACATTTCCCTTGGTGGTGGCAGCTGAAGGTCTTCCTAATCTCAGAGCATGGATTGCCCAGTCGTCTAAGGCGCCCCCATTCGCTGAGCAGAGTTGCGGCCCATAGGCACGCTCGAAACATACGATTGTGGATTCGAAAACACTGGTTTGCCTTGACGATGTCCCTGGGCTTGCGAGCACGATAACTGTGCTTGTTGGTTTCATCTAGGCACCTTAATGTCTGCATACATCTGCTGCCTGCTTCTGTATTTGGTTCTAGTGCAGACTGTATGCTTGAACAGTATTGTACTTAATACACGCAAACTGTTATGGGTCTTCTATACATCCTTCAGAAGGAGGCTCAGAGTCTTTCAGCCACCCTTCATGTGTAGATGCTTTTGACACGTACGATAAACCTGTGGTCTCCAGTGACTCAATGAGTGCAATGCACATAGTGTTGAGAACCAGGTTGTGAATGACATCAATGTTTTCTTTAGTTTTATTGGTGGTGAGTCAACCGGAGTTGGTCTCATCTTCAAAATTCGCTCTCCAATGATGAAATTCACTCAAAGTTGGGTGTAAGCCTCCTCATATACCGCATGCAACCCTTCATCGATAGCCTTGGTAATTGACCGTCTTGGGTAAAATAAATTGATTACCCCTGTGTAAATATTGGTCAGTACTAATGCTTGTAAATAATAAAAGTAGGGGACATTCGAAGATAAAAGACAATTACAGAAATCCCAAGATGTATCGAGTGATGGTCATGGATAAATAAGAAAACAGAATGACTCGGTGTAACATGACTATTATCAGAATATGTTGGCAGTGTATTGGAAGGGTGCACAAAAAGCAAGAAAGACGACAGTACTTTTATCAAAAGTAGCTGATGCCCCAACGGTTGCTCAATTTGTGTTTCGTTAATACGTTGAGCATTGGTGCAAATCAATGTCAATTGTGAGTCTTGACAACACCCACACCCAGGGGGCACGGGTGGCCCATTTATCTAAGGCGTCGCGATTCGCTGTCCAGAGTTTCGTCCCTTGGGCATGCCAGAAACTTATGATTGTGGGTTCGAATCCCGGTTCGCCCCAATTATGTTTCTAGGTTTGTCAGCACCATACCCGTGCTCGTGAGATTCACCGAAGTGGTAAACGTCTTAGACCTGCATCACTTCGGGCTTTCCTCCCACATTAAGCTGACACGCGTTGATATAACTGGAATACTGTTAAAAGCGGCGTTAAACCCAACTCACTTACTCACACCCTCACCCAGTTCGCCTTTGCCATCGACGTCGCGTCTCCCGATCTTGACATGATCAAAGGGGACATGCCTTATGAGAGAAAGGTCAGGTCTCATGGCTGGCCATTGCATTCCTGCGAAGTTTTGCCGCTGAAGGTAGTCAGTTACAACACGTGCATGGTGGGCACGAGCTTTACCGTCTTGAAAGACAAAACGTAGCCAGCATAGCACGCAAACGGCACAACTACTGACGCCAGTCTGGTGTCTCTTTTACACTGTTCAGTGTCCCTTCCATTGAATATATGCAGTAGCAGTGTGGCAGTCACATAAAACCGCCATATACAATTACACGCACACCCTCAAATTTGTCAAGTTGCCCCAATTTGACGTTCGTATGCGGTTTGTATGGACGCCACCGGCTACCCACAGTCATGATTAACGTTAAAGCATTCTCTCTCTGGCAGTCATTTTTGAAAGCTGCCCATTGAGATTTCCCTCTACTACTATCAAACGGGTCCTCTGTCTTGCTGTAATCCCACCTCATACCATAATGCTGCCGACCCCGAACTGATCTTCTTCCATGGCACAATGATTGACGTAACGTTCACCTCGATGTCGGTACACTCGAATCCGTCCATCGCTGTGGCTGAGGTGAAAACGAGACTCGTCAGTGAATAGAACTTGTCCCCACTGCATGGCATGGCATGGCTGTCTGCACCACTGTAGACGTGCTTGACGGTGGTTTCCTGTCAAAATGGGACGTCTGGCGGGTCATTTCGTAATGTTGAATAATTGCGTAATTTTGTGTTTTTTCTGAGTGGTTGCTGTCAGCATGATGCTAAACAATGCATATGGAATCCCGTTAACGCACATGTTTTAATACCCATTCTTGGGTAGTGAAATGCATGGGGCTTGCAGTCAACTTTTGCATGGAATGCATGCTTTTCTGTAGAAGTTGCGTTTTTGTGGCTTGATTCCATACATGTACTACAATATTGAAAACCAAACAGTTTACTTTACTCGTTTGAAAAATACACTAAGATATTGATGGCACAGGAACTTTTGTTGTTGAGTATATTTCAAATATGATTCCAATCAGTTTGTCGGTATTCCACACAGACGTTTCCATATGGATGTCTTGGTCACCATAATTAAAATTGGATCTGATTTTGGTTTTAGAAACCCCACTGTCGGGAAAATTCTCTTCAAATTATAGCTTCATAGTACGAGTTGTCAACAAGTAAATCATCACAACGTTAATCAATAACGGGACATTTCATCATAACGGGCAATGTTATTGCCTGATTGTTTAATGCATCTAACAGGTCACAGGCAGCTAACAGGTCACAGGCAGCAAGTGTTTGTGACGGGTGCCACCGGTGGGCCAGGATACGCTCACCTTTTCGTGAACACTAAATAATAGTGATTCATAAACATATGCTTTTGATATATTCGTAATCGTACAATCAATGCGTGATTTTGTGTGATTATATAAAGAGTTTGCCGATTAGAGTTTTGTAAAACACAACTAAAATAAAGATAACGTGGTGACAACCTGCGATATTGCTTTTTCAGTAACAATAATCCACTTGGTTTCTTCCCCGATTATTTACAGGTTGCCGTGATACAGCTGGAATATGGATGTTGCTGACTGTGCGTTAGGCGACCGTCACTCACACCTCTGTATCTTAAGTTGATCAATGTTTATTTTGATGTCACATTTGCAACATTTTTATCGTCGAACGAGTGTTTTCTGAATATTATACTGTTGTGAAATAGCTTTATAATCATTTTGATGTTCACGATTCCATTGACATAATTGCTTCTAGAAATAAATGTGAAGTGCTTTCCATTTATGTTTGTGTTAAATTTTGTTCAGTGGATTCTACTTAGTGTTACAGCTCTCACACGTTTAGCACGATAGCCCACGATCATGGTTATGGTGATGACGAAACAAAAAAGCATAAACAGACTGACAGGGGATTCGAAAACTCGATCACAGGATGATGGCAAATTTCAATAGGATGATGGCGAATTTCAATAGGATGATGGCGAATTTCAATAGGATGATGGCAAATTTCAGTAGGATGATGGCGAATTTCAATAGGATGATGGCGAATTTCATTAGGATGAGGGGCGGTCGGGTAGCCTAGTGGTTAAAGCGTTCGCTCGTCACGCCGAAGACCCGGGTTCGATTCCCGACATGGGCACAATATGTGAAGCCCATTTCTGGTGTCCCCCGCCGTGATATTGCTGGAATATTGCTAAAAGCGGCGTAAAACCATACTCACTCACTCATTAGGATGATGGCGAATTTCAATGCCTAAGACGACAGTTCTACTGGTGTCCCTGGCAGATATATGATTTTAAACATATTATTATGCAACACATGGGGTGTTTTTTCCTGTTTGTTTTATGTTTATTGCTGCACTCTGCTGGGATTTTATCTAAACAACAATATTGTCCCTAAAAATGCTTGAAAAATATAATTATTTATAAGGGTGCAGGTAAAACGGAAATTGTATATTGAATATATACAAAAATATATGGTTGTTAGATGGGTTTTTTTCAAAAACAATATTTAGGCTCCGAGGTTCACTAAAACAAAAATTGTTTGCAAAAAAACTTCTCTAAACGTTGAACAACAAACATTATACAATACTATACATAATTGTTAACATTTGGAATGAACGGTTTGTAATACTTGATCATATTTGGGAACACATTTTGGTCACTATACATATTTGATCCTATTTGGGTAGAATTGTTCATCATTACACATACTTGATCATATTTGGGTTGACATAATTGTCACCATACATACTTCATCATATTTGGGTAGAACTGTTCGTCACTACACATACTTGATCATATGTGGGTGGAACGGTTTCTCCCAGGCGCGGACGTAACGTACAGGCGTGTCCCATCCAGACAGAGATGCAACATCTGGGATCATCCTTCCAGCCTCATGGAGCAGATAAAACCTGGGTCGGGCTGACCCTGTACAGAGTAAAGCGTGTCTGTTAGCCTTTACACAATCAGCCTCAACGCTCAGAAACACTTTGAACGCTTTGAACAAAACACTCTTAGTAAGCTATGCCTACAGTTAAACTGAACAATATGAACATAGCACTAAGTCTCACCATGCAGCTATGTTCAACATGTTCAAAGTGAGCTGAATATATGTGAAGTAAAATCTTGTGTGGATCTTAATTGTGTAATGTGGTTTATGTGAGAGGACTGTATGATGTCAATGGGATATTCTATCAACTTTAATAAACATTGTTATGGCAGCAAACCTTTTATCACTTTACATAAATTATGACCGCATGCGGTAAAGCGGTTTCTTTGATCTCATGTTACCATAAATATGTTAGAAACTATCGACCTTTTGTTATAGTGGAAGGGGATGAGGTGGATTTCGGTTTAGGATCTAAATATTTTTTAATGTTTAGGATCTTTGGTTTTCGACATCAGCTGGTGCACAAGTATTACCATTGATTTGTAAATAAACAAGAGTAATAGCGAACTGTATTATTTGAACACTTCTCCCTTTGATTATGAACATCGCTCCAACATACGGAGAGGAGACACTGACAAACAAGGATAAACCGAGAAAGTCATGATGCCAACCTGGCCCTCTGGGTCGTGTGTGACTTTGATTGCGACTTCTCTTCCCTTGCATATAATCCCGCCAAAAAATACTGAGATGGAGATTATTACTTAATAAGTTGGCTTGCAATCGTTTATTACTCACAAATTTCAGGAATCGTTTAAGATTTCCGAAATATATTGAACTGTTGCTTATTTTCTTATCTCCAGCCATTTGGTACCTTGCATTAATATCAGTATCAGTCGGAGCTGCTGAGAATTGTTAAAAATTGCGATATCGTTGATACTTTCGGAATAATCATATTTTAAAGGAAACTATATCTGATAAAGAGAATCTCACCCTAGTGTCTTTTGATATCAAATATATCAACACGAGTTGATAAAAGTGGGAAAACTCCGAGGCTTGCCGAGGATTTTTTTCCTCTTTTATCAACGATGTCTGTTGACGTCCGAGGGGCGGTCGGGTAGCCTAGCGATTAAAGCGTTCGCTCGTCACGCCGAAGACCCGGCTTCGATTCCCGACATGAGTACAATGTGTGAAGCCCATTTCTGGTGTCCCCTGTCGTGACATTGCTGAAATATTGCTAAAAGCGGCGTAAAACCATACTCACTCACTCACTCACTGTTGACGTCCCACCGAAAGTCATGCGAACATCAACGTAAGGCAACAAGACATATTGGTCGGTAATTATATGGGGCGGAATCACTATGACTGCCACTGCATATTGTCCATACAAAGGTTACTGGTAAGGGTGAAACGATACACCGATATTCCGATGCATCGCGATACTTGACCCACGGTACAATATACGATAAAAGTGGGCCCATTTATCGATACGCCACGATACGGAACGCAAATCTCAAGTACAGCTATTGTGCCTTTCAATAAACCGCTAACTTGGTTATATAGCGCGCGGTAACGCATTACCCCAAAACGTACTTACATTTTTAATAAACTCAGGTTTTACACCGAGAGAGAGAGAGAGAGAGAGAGAGAGAGAGAGAGAGAGAGAGAGAGAGAGAGAGAGAGAGAGAGAGAGAGAGAGAGAGAGAGATGTAATACATAATTAATTAAACGTATTCACACAAACTCATATTACATGTACATATATACAATACAAGACAGTAGCACCAGTGTCATGCCATCCACACAGTACAAAAGGTTAGATCAGGTGACATAATCAAGGTAAGGCTTCAGTGTAAGTACATAAGCAGCAAATATCAGTATAACAGATTCCCATGTAACTATATCAATACATTGTGAGAAGTGAGTATCAGCACCAAAGAAAAAGGACAACATATCTTCTTCATCTTGTAATTCCAACTGGACATAGGTTTCAACATCAAGCAGATCAATAAAAGTTGAAAACAGATAATTTCTTTCCTGCAGTAGAGTTTCACAATGTAATATGATGTGAATATCATAATCAAAGGCATGCTTGTTACACAATAAACAGTCCCTGGAAGTTTTGTTTCGTGATGAAACTCTAACACAAAATGTTAAACTTGACCTCTGTTCTGGGAAAATAGATGCTAGTTGCCATAATATATGGTGAGTAAGCTTTGTATGTATTAGCATGAAGCGTGAAAGACCTGTATTGACAGAAACTTTTCTGCGCCACATAATTTCTTCATATTCATGAATGGTTTTATTAAACAGTTGCTTCCAGTTTCTCTTTGTAGGAAATACACCACAGCTTATATATGTACAAAGGTTGTTTCGTAGGTTATACTTGTTAAGAACTGATAATAAATCTCCACATACAGATTTAGGATTAGTTGGATTTGCAATGTATGCACAAAAAAGATGTTTAACAAAACTGTTACAGGTTAGGTTATATAAGCGGCCAAGCAGCTGAAGTTTACAGTTATCGATATAGCCGATCATTGTCCAGAGCCCAAGATTAGCAATAGTGGATTCTGATAGAGATCTTTTATCAAGTCCTTGTACAGTTCGCGCGAAATAGCGTTGAGTATTTTCAATGACATTAATATTTTGACCCTTAATATCAAAGAGCAGTTCGCAGCCGTAAAAACTTGTTTTTAATATCATTCTTAACCACATTTTTACACTGGTAGCTGGATGTAGCTCAGAACTGTTGAGTCCCACAGATTTTAACGAATTAATTCCTTTGTCTTGCTTTTTGGCAACATTTTTCAATACTAGATTTACATGACAGGTTATGCGTTAGTAGTGTGCCACCATACATGACAGAGTCAGAGGTTGTTATATTTATATCACCAAGTTTGCAGTTAATATCTAACCCCTTTTGTTTTGTCTTAGAGAAGACAACAACATTCCTTTTTGATAGGTTATACGTTAGTCGCCACTTTGAGGCATATGAATGTACTGTATCAAGTGCTTTTTGAAGCCCTCGTGGCGAGGTGCTCACAAGAGTTGTGTCGTATGCAAGCAAAACAGTTGGAATATCTAGACCAAATACACAAATACCACTATTTGCGTGTCTAAGGGCTGTTATAAGGTCATTAATGAAGACTAAGAAGAACCAAGCAGAGAGAACTCTTCCTTGTCCGACACCTTGCCTTACATGGTATATATCTGACTGTTCACCCTGATATGTAACAAAAGCATGGCTATTTGTATAGCTATGGTGTAATTACTTCCATGTATTTCCTCTGATACCCATTCGGTGTAATTTATATAAAAGGCCGTCCTGCCATATTCTGTCGAAAGCCTTTTCATTGTCTAAGAAAGCAGCATATACTGTAGAATCTCGCTGTATGTAAAATTGAATACTTTCAATAAGGGTAAAAACGGACATTATTGCCCCATGTTCTTTCCTAAAGCCGAGCTGGAGCATGTCAGGGAAATCAGGATTTGACTTTATCATTTTTAGTTCAATACGCTTAACAATAAGTTTTTCAAACAGCTTTCCAATGCATGAAGTTAAGGTTATACCTCTATATTTTATGAATTTTATTCAAACTTTCATTTAATATTGTTTTCATTACGTTAGGTGAAATCGTGTGTGAAGAGATACAGCAACCATGGTCAGATAACAGCTTTTGACGCATTGAAACGATCTTTACTTGCTAAAGAATGGATACATATGTTATAAATGACGTACTTTGACTCGTTAAAAGTCATATTTGTGGAAATTTGGCTAATATATTTCAACATAACATTTTCGCAATCGAAATACTTGTCGCGGGGAAGTCCCTACGGTGACTGGTCAAATTGTTCCATACGTAAAAATATCCTGCAACAGCAATCACCAGTACCAAAATGCTACGCTTGTGGTTTTTTATAATTTTAAATACATATAGAGTAAAAGCTGTAACTAAAGTAACACGATATTGGAATATATTATTCCTGATAAAACAATTATTTCAGATACAATTTCTTCGGCCATTGCATACAAATTCTTTGAAGTTGTATAACTGGTGAAGTACATTAATTATTTTCTGGTGTTTGAACTTTGAATTGTTTTGAAGGAAAGTTAGAGAAAGTTCCACTTTAAAGCTTAACAAATTCAGTAGTCTTGTTATTATAAATTAATGTCTTCTACTACGATTTTAAACGTAGCATATTTGTAATTTTAATTGTGGCTAAAATTAGGTACAACCGCCAGCGACGGAAGGGATGATATAAATCCTGCTGGGGTCCATGCAGGTAGCAAAGGTACTGTAAGTCCCCATGGTCCCCAGTGTGGTGATCTACCTTCGGTGGCTGGCGATTTATAGGCCGTTTTTATCATGGTTATTGTAATGTATAGTTCTCTTTTTTATGATTCCATTCTAGTTTTATATCTTTTTCTGTGATACATCTAGTGTTTTTACTGTCCTTCGTTGGCAGGTTTTTATTATATAAGTTTAATAATATTTATTATATCAAACCCTTGATAGTCACGATATGGCTGAAATATTGCCGATGTGACCTAAACTTTTAACTCACTCACTCACTCACCGACTACAAAATAATGTTGAATGTTCCAAATTCATGAAAGGTTCAATCTTGACATGCTTTAAGTCTTGTTTTTGTATCATTGCGTATCGAGAAACGTATCGTATCGTGACCAGAATATCGAGATGCGTATCGTATCGTGACCTTCCTGTATCGTTGCAGCCTTAGTTACTGGTCAGTACTACTGACACAACATACTGGCGCCAGTAGTTGTGCCGTTTGCGCACCTTGCTGGTGCAAAAGGGCACGAAATCGTAACTGATTACCTCCAACAGCAAAACAACCCCAGAAAGCCAAGAGTCATGACCATTCCCCCTTAGAGCACGCCTTGGACAAGATCAGAAGTGGTGTACGCCGACGTCAAAGACCGCAAGCTACGTTAGCCGAATTGGACCAGGCGCCCAGGAGTGGAGGATAGGACAGGGCTCACTCAGATTGTCACTGGGGGTTGATTCGGCTCTGGCTGAGGTTACGTATCTCTGTGATGTTCCGTAAAAACCATAGGGCACATCAACCGTAATCCCATGAAAACGATTCGCTTCCAAAAAGAAGTGTGTGCATATATGTTCGACCCTTCAGCGTTCTGTGTTCTTATATGGTTTGAATCACCGAGAGGGTACGGATTTGTGGCGGCCATCTCTGAGCACAATGGCGGATAAAACGTCTATACCGGCCCGGTTACTCGATAAGTGAACATATTGTTGAACGATCTTAAATATAAGTACTCGCAGTTACAGGCAGAACACGACACATGCACTTAGCTGAAGCAAATAAAGTGCGATGCAGATTTGTATCGGAAATCTATTAGGAAATCACAATGGTGCAGTCAAAAGCTCAGACTAACATTTAGTCTTTGAAATCTTACATTACACAATATCCTTCTTGACTCTAAAAATAAAAAAAATCCCTATGCTGAGCTAGCTTTAGCTGGCTAGACTTGCTTTTGTATGCATTTCTAGAGTATTATTTTTTCATAAAATAAATATATTCCACGGTCATGGTGCAGGACTATCAAAAAGTTTAGGTAACAACAAATGAAAAGTGCTTACCCTACTGTAGAAGTAAGAATACTAATGTAGATGCAGATGATGCAGCTTCGCGTTGTTTATTCTCCCTGCAGTGTTTTAATATACGATAAACAACGACCACGAGTCGTTTGTTTCTTATATGAGGTATCAATATGATGTTTGCTTGTTGTTTAACGCCACACTCGGCAATATGCCAGCTATATGACGACGGTACCCGAGTCACGTGACGGGAACAACCCGCGTCGGGCCGACAGAGGTAACGCAGGCAGGGGTAGGAGACCGACACAGAAGAGATAGGGGTGTGGCCAGGGCCCGGATATACAGGGGGCGTCGTCTGAACCTACTTGTAGTAACATTAAAGCTGTGAAACTAGTGTTTTGGAATATATCAGGGTTGCTCTCAAAGTTATCAGACTGTGAGTGTCTAGCATTTTTAAAAACATTTGACACAATTGGTTTGACAGAGACATGGACCCAGAAACTGAATTTTGATGATACGTTCTGCGAATATACCGACTTTATTAGGACAGCAGACAAGATAGCAAATTTTGGAAGACTATCAGGTGGAATTTGTGTCGTCGTAAAAAAGAATCTTATAGCTTATGTTAAAAACTCATGGATCACAGCAAATGGTGTATATCTATTACTTGACATGTCACTGTTTGGACTTGAAAAACACGTGTTATACTGCTGTGTGTATATTCACCATGAAGGATCTACATGGTACGACAGTAATGTTGGATCTAACAACGGTATAGTGCTATTTCAGGGTGAACTGCTTGACATCCTAGGTGATGTTGGTGACGTTTCTTGCATTTTAGGGGGTGACTTTAATGCAAGAACTGGCAAAGAGCGAGATTATGTAGAGGATGATAAAATTGAATATCTCCATGGCCAAGATACTTCATACTGGGACTTTCTCTTAGATAGGTTTAATCTGTGTAGATATTCAAACGATACTGTTCTTAATAACTTTGGAAAATGGTTTATCAATTTATGTGCTGTTTTAAATGTACACATTATGAATGACCGCTGTGGAAGTGATTCCGAGAAAGGTGATTTTACATTTGTTGGCAATGCGTGAGCAAGTGTTATCGATTACATTATTAGCACCATATATTTATTTGACTTGTGCCAAAATTTTGATATTGAGTCACGCCACGAATCACAGCACCTGCCGATCACAATGTCTTTACGAGCGCTTCATTCATGTGGAAAAACATCATTTGAAAACGTCTACCATAGTCATTCAATGTTTAAGTGGGATAACAGCAAAGCAGATATTTTCCAAGAACGACTGTATATCAGACACTTTTGCATGCCTCTTAAGAAAAGCTATTGATTCTGTTTTTACAAATATTGATGAAAGTGTATCGTTATTTACAGAGTGAGTGAGTGAGTGAGTGAGTGAGTGAGTGAGTGAGTTAAAGCTTAACGTCACATCGGCAATATTTCAGCCATATCGTGACGAATGTTATTTACAGAAGCTATTGCATATGCAGGGATGTAATGAAAAGGGAAGTAACCCCTAACAGAGAAAGTACACAGTGGTTTGACTGGGAATGTGAGTTGTCAAAGAAGGAAAGATGCACTCTTTTAAACCATTTCAGGAAATTAAAGGATAAAGACTCACTTGCTAAGTACACTGATTCGAAAAATAGAAGCAGAAAAAAAACTAGAAGAAAGTATCAGCTCATCAAAACAGTTTGGACGACCTTGAAAAGCATCAGCAAAAAGAAGGAAACTAAAAGTAACATAGAAATGCATAAGTGGTTTAATTATTTAAAAAATCTTTTCAGCGGTGATGATTCCACAAATAACTTCCAGTTGAACTCTTTTGATAATGATGAAATCAATTTTGCAACGGAAATATTAGATTCCCCAATCTCAAAAGAAGAAATTAAATCTGCTATTCAAAATCTGAAAAACTTGAAAAGCCCGGGACTTGATAAACTTATAACAGAATTCTTTAAATACTCTCTTGATAATACCCTGTCGTATTTGGTAATATTATTTAATACAATAATGGATACCTCTTACTTTCTAAAAGGTTGGACACTTGGAACTATCGTTCAAATTCACAAAAAAGGCTCAGTGACAGATGTTGAAAATTATAGGGGGATTACTTTTACCAGTATATTCAGTAAGATATTTCTTAGCATTATTAATAAACGCTTGGTATTGTGGTCGGACGCACTTGATAAGATTGAGGAAGAGCAAGCAGGTTATCGACAAGGTTACTCAACCACTGATAATATGTTTATTCTCCAGGCTCTTATAAAGAGGTATATTCAACGTAAACGTGGAAAACTGTATGCTATATTTGTAGACTTTTCGAAAGCATTCGATTCAGTCTGTAGAGATAAGTTATGGTATCTATTTAATTCACATGGTGTCAGTAATAAAATGGGTAAATTGTTATGTGGTATTTATAAGGAAGTTAATTCATGTGTTAAACAAAACGGCATGTATTCAGATTCTTTTATTTGCCATACTGGTGTACGCCAAGGATGTGTATTAAGCCCAATTTTGTTCTGATTTTTTATACATGAGCTTGCAGCCCAAATCAAAAGAAATTATGATGACGGTATACAATTACATCCTGAACTTATTTATGTTACTATTTGCAGATGATATAATCATGTTCTCGAGTACTGTAAAAGGTTTACAAACTTTGATAAATCAGCTAGAATTGTACTGTGATACGTGGAAACTTAATGTTAATCTAGATAAGACAAAAACTGTTGTATTTAGCAAAGGAAATACGCTGGTGTAATATCTTGGTGTAATATTTTCAAGTAAATGATCATGAAACCGACATATATTTAATGCAGCAATCCAAGCTAAAAAGATGTTATTGGGAATTTTACAAACGTTTGAACATTGTAGCGAGTGTGCTTACAAATCTTTCTTCAAAATTTTTGACACAAAAATAGCTCCTATTCTTTCCTATGGTTCGGAAATATGGGGTTTTGCAGAGGCTAAAGAAATTGAATCCGTACATTTATACGCATGCAAAAGATTTCTTGGTGTTAAACATAGTACTTCTAACGTAATGGTTTATGGTGAATGTGGTCGCATGCCCTTGTATATATATATATCACTACTTAAAAATCATAAAATAGTGGTTAAAATTACTAAAAATGCCATTAAGTAGATTGCCAAAAAAAAGGTTATAATAATATGATGCTATTGTATGAAAAGAATGGAGATCAAAATTGGGCATACAATGTTAAATGTCTACTGTATAAATGTGGGTATGGTTACATCTGGGAAAACCAATGTTTCTTAGAGAATCATGCCATGTTCATATCGAAAATAAGGCAGACGCTTTTTGACATGTACTCTCAAACATGGAGATCTACTGTAGATGTTTTTGCAAATGCGAATATTATAGATATTTTAAAATGCAAATATGCGCAGAAAAATATTTAACTGATGTAAATATAAGAAAATGCAGAATATCATTAACACATTTTAGATGCAGCTCACACAGGTTTATGGTTGAAGTTGGCAGGCACAACAAAATACCCAAATGTTTAAGATTATGTAAACAATGTTCTTTAAATGTTGTCGAAGATGAATTTCATTTTCTACTTGTATGTTGTAGATATGATAATTTAAGGCAAAAATATATTGAACAGAAATACTGTGTTCATCCAAATAAATACAAGTTTATCTCTTTAATATCACATGTGAGCAAAACGGCTATACACAATCTCTCTCTCTCTCTCTCTCTCTCTCTCTCTCTCTCTCTCTCTCTCTCTCTCTCTCTCTCTCTCTCTCTCTCTCTCTTTATATATCATGCCTTGTTATTAAGAAATGAATCCTTGTAACATTTCTAACCGCTTCCACACTGTCATGTATTCTGTACTATGGGCCTGTGGCCTTACAGTTATATATGAATAAACTGATTGATTGATTGATGTCATGAGCATCGATCCACGCAATTGAGATCGATGACATGCATCAACCAAGTCAGCGAACCTGACCTAGTCGCCTTTTACGACAAGAATAGTCGCCTGTTACGACAAGAATAGTCGTCTTTTATGTACAGCCTCTGTGAGGATGTTACACATGTAACATCCATGTCGGACAAACCCATTTTACGAACAAGTGGGTTAAGTATTTCCCGCATATTCTCAATCCTCACGTCGGTAATCTGTACCTTTTCTTCAATTACCGATTGTCATATCTTTCCCACTTTTGGGTGCGATCGTTCGGCCACTGCGTTTATCTGCGTAGCCCTGCTACATTTATGGGGAACAACTTACGAGACACTTCCCTCTCAAAAATAACGTCGTCAAAGTTGCGAGCGCATATTCAAATCTCAAGAAAAGAAGTCATAACAGAACAATGTTTTATCGTGAAATAAGCCACTCTTCGTTCTCCATTGTGCCTTGCGATTTAAGGCGTAGCTATCTTATGTTGTTTAATTTTGTACTGTCATATAATTGCTTTTCATGTGTTGTTCCTGGGTTTAACAATGCTCACGTTGTTAACCCTGTATATGTATATTGGAAGGGGACTTGAAGTAATTCAAAGAGAAAAGCAAAAGGCGCCCATTGGCCTTAGGTGTTGAAACTGTGACACTCCAGTAACGCATGCTTGGTCTGTGTGCTGAATTTCAGAGACGCATTGTTATTTCACCAGGGACACCGATTGTTTACTGAAGCAAAGCTGTGTAACATTTTCAATAATAGAAAACAGCAAATAGGCCAAATATGTTTAGGATAATTATATATGAAACTCCATCACACATCACATTTCCTTAAGAAATAGGGGCTCCTAGTCGTCTATGGCGGCGCAATTCGTTGTGAAGAGTTGCGTCCCCTGGGCACGCCAGAAACCTATCCTCGTGGGTTCGAATCCCAGTTCGCCCCGATTATGTTTCCAGCACCATACCCGTGTCCATGGGTTTCCCCAAAGAGGTAAATGTTTGAGCCCTGCATCACGTCTGGCTTTCCTCCCACATTAAGCTGACAAGCCGTGATATAACTGGAATACTGTTCAAAGCGGGGTTGAACCTCACTCACTCACTCCCTTTAAGGAATAATAAAGAAAATGGCGCAGCATAACAGATCGATTTGACGGTCTTTAACCAAAATGTCGAAATCAAGAATGAGCCTCTACCCTCGTTCACGGAGGAATTGCAAGGTCCAGTTTGTTTGGGTGAGTTGGGGCGTTAGGTTTTAGTTCTTTTTCAAAGCTGATCATAACATCTATATTTCAGGATCCCCTACTTTTTGGAGAAAATATGTCGACTACTGATGTTAAGTTGTTGAAGGTGGTATGTCAACATACACAGAACATGAAGGTCACGAGGTTCTCAAAATCACGTGCATAATGTTAAGCGACGGGTGTGTTTTTGTCGAGCTGACCCAAAAGAAATCATGAACAACAATTTCCTTCAGACTTAGTATACGGCACACATTCCAAGTTTCATGACGTAATATGATGCCACCATTCATGAAATAAAAAGGTTCTTTAAATTTGGTTCGAATCCCAATTTATCACAATATGATGAAATACAACCTAATTGCCTCTGAAAGCCAAAAATAGTATAAGAAAATGTTACAACATCATCAGCATGATAACAGATCACTCACAAGTTCTGCAGCGTAGCAAAACGGAATACATTTTGTAGTAAACTTCAATGTAGATTTCACATAGAGAAAAACGTGTCATATTTAAATTCTGGTGGTTTGCAGTGAAAAGACATTTGAAATTGTCTGCCCTTGGACAGAGGTGAAGGCAAGCTCCTCACAGCGATATGATAGGTTTCTACAAACATACCTGGAGTTGAACTCGCAACCGACTGAGCGTTATGTTTAAACAACTGATGACTGCCGTGACGCCGAATACTCTTACCCCTGCTAAATTATTTTCTTTATTTGTCAATTTGAATTTGTGTTTCATTACAACTATCATGTAATTGGTATAGTAAGAATGTAAGGGAGAAGTTGGTTGATTTTCCGTTCGTCTGCAATCTCGAACCAATCGGATCAAACAAACCAAAAGGTTAATTCATCTGGGAAATATGGTCAGTCGTAAACCTTTTCAAATTAACTTTGATGACATTCTAAACAAAAGTATAAACGTTACTACATTTGGGGTTAGAGGGCAAATTTCAAGATTCTTGTAATGGCTGCCCCCACACTGGTGACAGCGATGTTACCGAGAGTGTAACGAAGGTGTCACGTGCTGGGAAGGAGCTTGCATTGGAAGTGAAGGTTGGAGAGAATAAAAATGGCGGTAAGAAAACGACGTCTGCGTTTGGTTTCTGTGGTTTCAAGAAATATATAGTTCACAAGAAAAATTATTGAAGACAGGTCCCACAACGCAACAATTCATTTATGAAATAAGTAAATACAGACAAGTGCTACAAATACAAATGCTTGACCATCTTCCCGAGGCAAATGAGTTAACTGACTATAAAAGTCCAGTTTCCACCCTTGCTGAACTAGGTTTGAATTGCTGAGCTCGATCGAAGCACCCCAAGTGGTTATTGCGAGTTTTGTCCCTTTTATGCCTCTCCTACGGACCAATCAGATTCCCTCTCGTATCACTTGCATTTAATTCAAACAAAATGGCGAAGCCCAGTCAAGATGATCTTATCGATAAGCAACATCTATATTGTGACAAAACGGGTCTTACATCGCAAAGTGCATCAAATCACGAGAGCACCTTGATTAAAAACATGAAAAGATTTGGAAAATATTTGTTGACAACGAGTTGGTTGTGCACATGCTTTGTAATCCTGCAATCGACCGAAATCTGCGCAACAGTTTATGAACCGGATTTCGATTTCTTTACTCGATTTTGATTGGACTATGCATAGACTCGTTAGTCCAGCCAAGATGTAACTCTGGAATTCCGACCCAGTTCGGCAAGGGTGGAAACTTGACTTTTAAAGTCAGTTAACGCCTTTGCCTCGGGAAGATGATGTTTAACAAGTCAATAAATATTTTTAGAACGTCAAAATATCACCACAACATCCCTTATCTAAAAGTGGGTGTGACCGGAATCCATTTTAAAATCCAAGAAAGCATACAAAAGCGCCATTTTGATTCACATTAATACTTGCTTTAAAATGCATGGAGAGTGAATACGTTGTCAATATTACCACAGTGTTTGTATATTATGGTTTTGGTTGGTTTGTTGTTTAACGCCACACTGAACAATATTACAGCTACATGACGGCAGTCTGTAAATAATCGAGTCTGGACCAGTCAATCCAGTGATTTACATCATGAACATCGATCCACGCAATTGGGATCGATGACATGCATCAACCAAGTCAGCGAGCCTGACCACCCGATCCCGTTAGTCGCCTTTTACGACAAGCATAGTCGCCTTTTACGGCAAGCATAGGTTGCTGAAGATCTATATATTATGTATCTGCGATTATTTTTGTTGTTTATAAGCAGCTTTTTATCAGAATTTTGAAAATAGCTAACGCAGTAGATGCTGTTTACGCCGCAATGTGCAATATTCCTGGCGTGTAGGGACGGGATGTCTCTGAAACACTTGACAGAAAACAAACAGTAATGATCAATGATCCACGCCATCTGGTCACGCAATCGCCGAACAAAAGAATTGGTCGCTTCTTTGCCATAGAGTGCGTTGGACCTGTTTTAACCTAGGTCAACATAGGGGACAAGTAATAGAATGCGGGGATGTATTCCACCCTGGGACCTCCACTGAGACAATCATGAAGGGCGAGGGACCTATTCTAACCCAGGTCTAAACGGGGGACTAGCACCAAGGAGGGACGTATTCTATCACGGAGGGACGTATTCTATCACGGGCCTCCACTGGGACTTTCATACTTTTGCAATCTCATTAAAATCAGATCTTAGTTTTCGCTACCGCTAAACAAAGATCTGAGAACACCCATTACGGGTCACGTCAGACCGACCTTGCGCGAACTTTGACCGACCAATGGAATGACTAACAAGAAGTCGACATTAGCCAATCTTCGAAACATATTTTGACAAATTCACGATTAAAACTTGAAACCTGAACAAAAGAACATTTTGGAATGGCTAATAGATGGTCTAGATTGTATGGATTAAGTAGTTAAGCCCGTAACTATCGTTCGGATTACCCCGTGTTAAAGTTTTCGAGGTTGCATGATGAGAAAATACATTCCCACTGTCACTTTCATGATCTGAAAGGTCGTTCTGACATGACCCCTAATGGGATGTCTTCATATCTTTGTTTAGCGGTAGCGAGAACTAAGATCTGATTTTAATGAGATTGGTACTTTAAGAAAGATCATTGGACATCATTAAAGTTTATTTACCTAAAAACATAAATTGTTACTCCCATAGAGGAGACGTAGCGGTTTTACTATACAGCCGTTGGAGTACCCTAATGATCACAGTGCTCGCCCATCACGCAGAGGGCCCGGGTTCGAATCCTTGCATTGGTACAGTGTGGTATCTACTGCTGTGGTAAAGCTGGTAAACTGGTAACAGCGGGGTAAACCCCTACTCACTCTGCTATACACGCAACACTGGCTATGGTCTGCAGACTGTCGAAACAATCCAAAATATCGCGATTATTTATTAACGAAGATAGCGGCATGTGTTCTAGTACTTATAAAATGAAAACAAGCTTTTCAGGCGATGAGAAATACTACTTACTGTAACATCAGCATTGTGTTCTGATCACGTGGCTACAATCCGGGTAAAGGTCGACAGTCAGCTGACTGCGAGCGGCTATATTTAGCAGGGTGTGCAGCTTACATTCATTACCAGGACGAAGTGAAAAGACAAAAACGTGCTTATGGTGTATAAGAGGTGCTACAGAGGCTGTGGTCCAAAATGTCATGCTACAGAGGCTCTAGTCCAAAATGTTATGGTACAGAGACTCTAGTAAAAAATGTTATGGTACAGAAGCTCTAGTCCAAAATGTTATGGTACAGAGGCTCTGGTCCAAAATGTTATGGTACAGAGGCTCTAGTCCAAAATGTTATGGTACAGAGGCTCTAGTCCAACATGTTATGGTACAGAGGCTCTGGTCCAAAATGTCATGGTAAATAGGCTCTGGTCCAAAATGTCATGCTACAGAGACTCTGGTCCAAAATGTTATGGTACAGATACTCTAGTCCAAAATGTTAGGGTACAGAGGCTCTGGTTCAAAATGTTATGGTACAGAGGCTCTGGTCCAAAATGTCATGTTACAGAGGCTCTGGTCCAAAATGTTATGGTACAGAGGCTCTGGTCCAAAATGTTATGGTACAGAGGCTCTGGTCCAAAATGTCATGTTACAGAGGCTCTGGTCTAAAATGTTATGGTACAGAGGCTCTCGTCCCTAAATGTCACACAGACACTAGACCAAAATGGTTCTATGTCGCACAGACACTAGCCCTAAATGGTTCTATGTCGCACAGACACTAGCCCCAAATGGTTCTGTCACACAGACACTAGCCCCAAATGGTTCTGTCACACAGACACTAGCCCCAAATGGTTCTGTCACACAGACACTAGCCCCAAATGGTTCTATGTCACACAGACACTTGACCCCAAAATTTCTATGTCGCACAGACACAAGCCCCAAATGGTTCTATGTCACACAGACACTAGCCCCAAATGGGTTCTGTCACACAGACACAAGCCCCAAATGGTTCTGTCACACAGACACTAGCCCCAAATGGTTCTATGACGCACAGACACAAGCCCCAAATGGTTCTGTCACACAGACACTAGCCCCAAATGGTTCTGTCACACAGACACTAGCCCCAAATGGTTCTGTCACACAGACACTAGCCCCAAATGGTTCTATGTCACACAGACACTAGCCCCAAATGGTTCTATGTCCCACAGACACAAGCCCCAAATGGTTCTATGTCCCACAGACACAAGCCCCAAATGGTTCTATGTCACACAGACACTAGCCCCAAATGGTTCTATGTCCCACAGACACAAGCCCCAAATGGTTCTATGTCACACAGACACTAGCCCCAAATAGTTCTATGTCACACAGACACTAGCCCCAAATGGTTCTATGTCCCACAGACACAAGCCCCAAATGGTTCTATGTCCCACAGACACAAGCCCCAAATGGTTCTATGTCACACAGACACTAGCCCCAAATGGTTCTATGTCCCACAGACACAAGCCCCAAATGGTTCTATGTCACACAGACACTAGCCCCAAATAGTTCTATGTCACACAGACACTAGCCCCAAATGGTTCTATGTCACACAGACACTAGCCCCAAATGGTTCTATGCCGCACAGACACTAGTCCCAAATGGTTCTATGCCGCACAGACACTAGCACCAAATGGTTCTGTCACACAGACACTAGCCCCAAATGGTTCTATGTCCCACAGACACAAGCCCAAAATTGTTCTGTCACACAGACACTAGCCCCAAATGGTTCTATGTCGCACAGACACAAGCCCCAAATGGTTCTATGTCGCACAAACACTAGTCGCAAATGGTTCTGTCACACAGACACTAGCCCCAAATGGTTCTATGTCGCACAGACACTAGTCGCAAATGGTTCTGTCACACAGACACTAGCCCCAAATGGTTCTATGTCGCACAGACACTAGTCGCAAATGGTTCTGTCACACAGACACTAGCCCCAAATAGTTCTATGTCGCACAGACAATGACCATTTGGCTCAGGAGTCAGTGGACTGTGTCGGAGGGGGGTATCCATGTTAAACAGTGACATGGGGTCTCAGTGGGCTAGCACTTTAAAAACGGCATTAGTCTGGAATAGTACAAACGGCCACACACATGCAATGACTTTAAATGGGATGTTAAGTCAATCTGTCATGTCATAGTGGAGATGAATGGTTATGGAGGAGTATGAGGAGATTTTAATGAGATTGGTACTTGAGAAAGATCATTGGACATCATTAAAGTTAATTTACCTAAAAACATAAAATTGTTACTCCCACAGAGGAGACGTAGCGGTTTTACTATACAGCCGTTGGGGTACCCTAATGATCACAGTGCTCGCCCATCACGCAGAGGGCCCGGGTTCGAATCCTTGCATTGGTACAGTGTGGTATCTACTGCTGTGGTAAAGCTGGTAAATTGGTAACAGCGGGGTAAACCCCTACTCACTCTGCTATACACGCAACACTGGTTATGGTCTGCAGACTGTCGAAACAATCCAAAATATCGCGATTATTTATTAACGAAGATAGCGGCATGTATTCTAATACTTATTAAATGAAAACAAGCCTTTCAGGCGATGAGAAATACTACTTACTGTAACATCATCATTGTGTTCTGATCACGTGACTACAATCCGGGTAAATGTCGACAGTCAGCTGACTGCGAGCGGCTATATTTAGCAGGGTGTGCAGCCTACATTCATTACCAGCACGAAGTGAAAAGACAAAAACGTGCACATGGTGTATTAAAAATGTTTTTGACTTAACACTGCTCAACATAATTGTGCAAGGACTATACCTTTTTCTATCATATCAGTTTTACATAATGATCTTATATACATTCCATGGTGGATTAGTGACAGGGTCAATGGTCACGGCCAGCAGCTCACAGCTGACCACACCCATTGACGGAGACCTTGAGTTGAAGGCGTTGCAAGAAGCTTTTCTGAGACACATGTTGGCACAGTCGAGCTTCCCGATGTTTTCATGACTGGTGATGATGTTGTCAGGCTCCCTGGCTCCTGCACTGTGATGAGTGAACACGACAGGCGACACTGAAACATATTAAGGGATGCAAATTATAAGAGGCATGAGTGCAGTTTCAAACAAATACTTAAAAAAATTGCCCCATTCCATTTTGTGTGTTTTGTGTTTCAGGCAATGTGCTGTCAACACTCCAGTGACAAAAGCGTTTCTTGTTATGCGGACAAGCTCTTTTCAATCGGATGTTCGTGTACAGCGATACCTCGTTTACTCGAACTTCTTTACCTCCGTACTTTGTTTTATATGATTTAACTTAAAGTTCCAACAAAATCCCTATCAGCACTAAGTTGTACGAGTGAGTGAGTATGTTTTTACGCCGCGTTTAGCAATATTTCAGCAATATCACGGCGGGGGACACCAGAAATGGACTTCATACATTGTACTCATGTCGGGAATCGAACCCGGGTCCTCGGCGTGACGAGCGAACGCTTTAACCGCTAGGCTACCCGACCGCCCCTAACTAAAGTTCCAACAGATCCCTCTTAGCAACATGTTCCAGGAGGGTAAACCGGAACGTGCATGGCCTCACAGACATTGCTTGTGTTACGTGAGGTTTCAACAGAAAGTCATCTCTTGGAAGACTAACACCAGGGGTGCTGTAATGTTGGCAATCCCTCTCCCTCAACTGTGTTAGGTCACCTGAACTCCCTTACCTCCGCATGTGTTGTGCATTGGGGTCCCCTTCACCACCACTTCACACAAGGTTAGAGACCTATAACCGGAGTTGTACTTGACGATTCTGACGTAACGTCCAATGTTGTTGACGGCGCAGGTCAAGTCTACCGTCAGACCCTTGCCCACCGTGCCTTCATGCAAATAGCAGACTTGTAGGCCGGTGTTGTTGCTGGTCATCGGGTCAGAAGTATGGACCTCCACAGTGAAGTTAGTTAATCTTTCGTCTGGAAGGAAGAAAACATATGGTAATAATGTCGCCTGTAGTCTCAAATACACACTCCTGTTCAACATGAAGTAAATGGTGTGCATTAAAGAGACCCCAACGGACTGGGAAAACATGGCAAGACACACGTTTTTAAATGTGCATATGAGGATGGACCATTAACTCCATGAAGTCAATGACTTCCTTTCAAATAAACATTTCCCAATGTGAATTGCATTGAATTACACTTTATTCTGTAGACTCACACTGGATTATACTGGATTGTTTGAAATTACATTTGGGAATTTATGCTGAAAACTTAAGTAACATTTGTTATTGAAGTTAATCTGGTGATTATATGGACGGTATAGAAGGTGATCAAATGTAGCCTAAAGACTCAGACACACAATCGCCCCTGGTCATCGCTCGAGTTATATAATTGTTTATTTTACTTACGGCAACAGTCCCCCCTGTTGGTGACGGAGACAGTTAGGACCGAGAAGGTCTCCTGGAGGTCTACCTGCCACCAGTCTAGCGACGGTTCCGATACTTGAGCCACATGGGCACATTGTTCGGCATTACCATCAGTGCCGTTTTGGCCGTCAACAGCCAGATCTGATGTCATTCCCAACTCTACTGAGCTCTGTTCTGTGGGCTTATTCAGTGCAAGGTTCGGCAGATCCAAACCTGAACCGAGAGTACAGGGTTGTTAAAAAGATTTTGGTAAACTTTTGGACTTTAATGTCCCGAAACCATTCTTTAACTAGTGGTATATGACGCCTTTCAGTCTGTCTGTTTAATAAGGTAGCTCCGTATGAAAATAGTAATGGTCAAGGACCAACCTGTAGGTCCCGTGACCAAATCATGGAAACAAAAGTTTAAAAGCATTTTTTAGTTCCCTGATCTATTCTGAACAATTTTGACTTGGGCTGCCCCCTTAACAATCCCGGACATTTCGGGGAGGGGTAAATAAAGGTCGAACAGGGGTCAAAATTCAAATATATTGCAATCATGCCGACATGTATATCAAATTACTCGCCTAGTCATAAAGAACCTACAAATGTATAGTTTGTTATACTTTCGACCTTAAATGGGGGAGCTATGGCCAACAACGTTGAAAGGTCAAAACACGTTTGCCAGGAGGTGAAATTCACAAACACAGTTAACATTGTCCGATTTTTATGATTTTGGTGTCTAATAATATGTTTTCTAACTTGACAAATTCAACCAAGCAACGTTAAAAGTACAAATGGTTACCTTGACCTTGAAAATTGAAAATGGCTGCCAAAAGGGTTGCACGAAGAATTGTCATGCTTCAGTAAAGTCATTGGAATCCGGATCCTTGGCCAATAACGCAGCATATTTCAGAATGCATTGTCCAGTAATGCTTTTCTAACTTTACTTTAGTGCACAGTTCATCATCCTACTCTGTGTCATACCCATCAGATGCAGAGTCGGAATCACTGTCACAATCACTAGTATCTGAATCTGTGTCTGATTCTACAGTGCAGTTTGCTCTGGCATCACTCAGACGTTTAGGTAGTGCTGGCTGTGAATACCTAATTGGCAAACATTTGCCCTCTCTTAAGCTCCAACCATGCTGTAGTGGAGATGATGGAGCATATGGATTCATAAAGTCATGATGAATATTTGGCTCTGCTGCCTGTCTGATTATGCGAACCTCTATCAGGGGGAATCCTAAGAGTTGATTTCATCCCCTCCCATTTCTCCCGCTTCTGCGAGTGTCTTGCTTGTTCTATCCTTATTTACATATTTGATGGTAAACTGCTCCATGTCTTTGTGAGTTTGTGGTGTAACTGGAAGACGTTTCCCAAGTCCTCTTAGTAGCTCTTGTGTCCCTTCTGATTTCATTGTGCTGGCAAACAGAAATAGTTTGCCTTGGCCATACAAACTAGAAATTGCATCTGCACCAGTGTGGACGTGAAATGGAATTATAACATTGCTGACCTTTTCATCAAGGAGTGCTGTACAATCAAATATACTTTTCTTGCTTTTCAATCCTAGAATTCCTTCAATTTGATGCGCCACATACGATGCTGAGACTAGCACATCGATCTGAGTCTTCTGCATCAATGACAACAGCATCTTTGACTCCTGACTTTCTTAGTTGGGAATAAATTAACACCAGAATAGTGTCATATGCAGACAGGTGAACTCCCCTACCTCCTCATCAGTGGACAAGTCACAACAGCGTTCCCTCACAGAGTACGTATATCTGGTCTCTGGATGTTAGAGTAACAAGGTTTGAACTCAGTCTTCAGAAACTTGTGAAGGCGTATTTTGTTTCCTGGGTTCTTTAACATGTTATTTAAGTGCCTAGGAGAGGGTAGTTCATCATTTCACTTGATGAAAATGTTCCTGGTCCCACCAACCAAAGGCAATTCACCTGTTCGCCGTTCAAGTTCGCTGTCTTTGATGCTATGGGGTAGATCATATGGGTCATTGATAAATATTATCTTGGAAGCCTTAGGATGGCGCTGGACAACACGGTTGAACATTTTGGCGGCATAATCTCCCCATGTATAAGAACTTTCATCTTGCTTCTCCCTATCCTCAGCAGACAGCCTCCAAATGAATCCCATGTCTACTAGGGCAATTATCTGTTTTGTAAGTCCAGTTGAAGAAAGTTGAGCTTCTCAGTCAATTTTGATTTTTACCCTTTCCGTATTGTTCCATTTATATAGAAGGTGAGGAAGACACTTTTCTGTCATGCGTTATTCCATAACTTCAGAGAGCACATCATCATCTAACTCTTGTGCCAAATTGATGATCTCGACCATGGCTTTGTTTTCCATTGCATCTGTTTTTGTTACCTTCTGTTTTGACGCGTCTTTGGCAACTGGTGGTTTGCTGAAGCTGTGTCTTCTGTTTCTGGGAATAGTTGCATCAAACTGTTTGTCATCAGAGAATATTCGTGTTTAAAGAATGATTGCCCTTGAGTCTCCCCATCCTCGTGTGCTGTCAAAATCCTTGACAAGTGCATCTGATGCGACTATTCCTGACTGATGTGACCTCAAGATAGGTTTGGTAAGGTCGAATGGGCCACAATCAAATTCTGTGATGCAATTATCTAAGTCTTGTACCCCGCGCTCATCCAGCAACAACCCCGCTGTGGAGTTCTCCTTGTGACCTTCAGAAGATTCAGTGAGGTTTGCCAATGCATGTAGGGAACCTCTTACTCTATTCACAGAGTTGATGGTTCTTGCGTGTGTCAACAACATCTTCTCGTTTTTTTAAGATGCGCTTCTAACCTGCTTTCATCTTCGAACCTTTGTTCGTGGTCATTTCTGTCCAGAGATCCAGAGGTAAGCATGAGTAAGGTTTGCCTGTCATTGATTGGGCGATTAGTCCATCTTGCATGTACGTCTCCTTTTCTTCAGGGAGAATGCTGATCTCAAGCCAAAATTCTATGAGCCATCTGCTGTACTTATCATCATCATATATCCGCAGCCATGGCATCATCATTCGGAGGGATGCTTTGAATAGAATCCCAATCCTGTGTCCTCAGGGCATGTATGTTCATGATTAATATCGCAACCATTTCCATAAAGCTTAACCAGAACCTTGCCATAGGTCTGTCTGATTGTCTTATAACCACAAATGCTCTTTCCACAAATTACTTGAACTCTGCATCCATCAAAAGATCATCTGCAATTGTCTGAAATTGTTCTTTAGAGCTATTGGGTGGACTCCTTAGAACTTCCAACTTTGATATAAGCCCTGATGACAGCTCGAGCTCCCCTCTGGATCCTCGAAAAATAATCCTGAGAACGAGCATCTATACATATATGTATTTTGACCAACATATAATGACTTTTAAACCCTGTTTTAAAACCATGTTTTTGGAGAATTTTTTATATTTTGTTGAGTTGGCCAAGTTATGTCAAACTTTTAGCAGCCACTTTGAAATTTCACGGTCATGGCAGCCCTCAATACGTTTAAAAGTTGCTTGGTTGAATTTGTCATGTTATAAAACATATTATTAGACACCAAAATCATGAAAAATCGGACAATGTTAACTGTGTTTGCGACCGCCTGCCAAAAGTGCGTTGACCTTTCAACGTTGTTGGCCATAGCTCCCCCATTTAAGGTCGGAAGTGTGACAAACTATACATTTGTAGGTTCCTTATGACTAGACGAGTAATTTCATATACATGTCGGCATGATTGCAATAAATTTGAATTTTGACCCCTGTTTGACCATTGCTAACCCCTCCCCGAAATGCCCGGGATTTTCAAGGGGGCAGCCCAAGTAAAAAATGTTCAGTATCAACCAGGGAACACAAAAACACTTTCAAACTTTTGTTTCCATGAGTTGGTCACGGGACCTACAGGTTGGTCTTCTAGTACCTGTATTCACTGTGTCTCGTTGAGTCTTAGAATGGAACATGTAGTTTAGCCTTAACGCAGCTATTTATGTGACACTCAAAGGTCCGAATGTTTGAGCTTGCGATATTTTGGGTTAAATCGAAATGTACTGTTTCTTGTTCAGTGCTTCCATTCCCCCCACATGGGTACTATGTGTGAAGCGCCGTGATATTGCTGGAATATTTCTAAAAGCGGCGTAAAGCCAAACTCACTCACTCACTCAACACTGAACTAAACTCTTCAAAAAAAGAAACTTGACACTGACTTTCAAAATGTAATATAATGCGATTGTTTCAAAATATGACACAGAAACCATAATTGAAACACTGTTTGAAGATCAATGTACACAATGTTCAAAACATTAATCGTGTCACCTAGACAGACAAACGTACACGATACAGTTAATGTCACAGGGGTACAGAAAATGTCAGTATCGTTTGTGTCCACCACGTGCATCAATCACCATTTGACACCGACGACCCATAGATGCAATCAAGTTGTCAATAACACGCTGTTGGATGTGCTGCCATTCATGCTGAAGTGTATCAAGAAGCGCCGGAAGTGTTGGGGGCGGTGGATTCCTTCTGCGAACGCGTCGATCCAACTCGTCCACCAGATGCTCAATCGGGGACAAATCTGGTGACCGGGCTGGCCAAGGTAATGTCTGGATGTTGTTTTTGTGTAAGAAGTCCTGACAAACACGTGCAATATGCGGTCGAGCGTTGTCCTGCTGGAACTGTCCGCCATGAACGTTGACGTGAGGAAGAACGTAAGGCTGTAGGATCAAGTCTCTCGATCTGTAACGCACACCTGTCAATGCACCTGCCACATGCACGAGAGGCGTCCTACCACCGTGTTGTATTCCGGCCCATACCATGACACTCCCGCCGCCAAATGGGACAACCTGCTGCACACCGTTGGGGGCGTAACGTTCACCCCGACGTCTGTAGACACGTGCGCGCCCATCAGCACGTGTGAGTGGGAAACGTGACTCGTCAGTAAACAGTACATTTCTCCACCTTGCACGTGCCCATCTAACCCTCTGTTGGCACCAAAGCAGACGGTCCGCCAGATGACGTGGGGTCAATACATGACGTCGAACAGGTCTTCGTGCAAAAAGTCCAGCCTCCCTCAGTCTGTTGCGTACCGTTTGATCTGATATTCTGCGTACCCCAGGCATCTGTGTGGTTGTAGACGTGGCTGTGGTAGTGCGGTCTCGGAGGTGTCGCAGCCGGATTTATCGATCTTGTGCTTGGGTTGCCACCCTTGGTCTTCCTGACCTTGTTCTGTCGTCAATTCTGTTGGTGTTGTTGTATCGGGTCCACAGTGCGGATATTGTCTGTCTGGATACGCCAAAGTGCCTGGCCACTTCTTGCTGAGTTGCTCCAGCTTGTAATCTCCCAATGGCGTTGTTCCGTTGAGCTGCATTCAGGCTTGGCATTCTGTCACCGCCTCTACTGCCGTTATAAGGACTGTATAAACAGCCGTTGATGTGGATTTTTATACCCATTCATCAGGGGGGCCTGCATGCCTAAATGCAGGATCCTGTGCTGCGCGTTTTTATAGGCGGTTGCGTTTGGATGAAGCTGTAAAATTGATCCCCAAACGCTACGTTTATGTGCTTTGCATGTGTTTTCGCGAATTATAGACACATCATCTTTCTGTTTGACTTATTTGGTTCTCATTTAATGTAATTATTTTAGATATTTGGCAAAAAGTGTTTTTACATCTATGTCAAGTTTCTTTTTTTGAAGAGTATATTTTAGAAAGAAGACGTTAGTTTTTCAGATTTCTGTATTTGGTCAAAATATATTGGAGATAATGTGTTATATTATCTGACAGGAAATTCCGACGCGCCACCTGGCGCATTAGTGTATCGGTGTTTGCCATTAAATAAAAGCGGCAAAAACACAGTTAATAATCTGACATAAAAGGTTTCCTGTTAAGTTAAAGTATAATACAACATCTTGTATAAGTCTTATGAAAGGATTAACGTTGCAATTTCCGATAGGGGCCACCAAGAAAGTCTTGTTTTTTGTTGTTTAACGCCGCGCTCAGCAATATTCCAGCTATATGACAGCGGTCTGTGTAAATAATCGAGTCTGGACCAAACAATCTAGCGATTGATATCATGAGCATCGATCCACGCAACTGGGATACGGTGACATGCATTAACCAAGTCAGGGACCACCCGATCCCGTTAGTAGCCTATTACAACAAGCATTGTCGCCTTTTACGGCAAGCTTGGGTTGCTGAAGACCATCTCTTCCCCGGATCTTCACGGGTCCTTCCAGACTTGTAAACAGTAAACTGTTCGACATTAAAACAAAGCACGGTGATGTGTAATAGATGGTTTGCAAATATTTCCGGTAATCTGACATTATTGATAAAAAGAGAATCTTACATAATATAACAACTGTATGAACATGAGATGATTAAAGTAGCAAAAGGAAGCCGAGGAGACGGGTCGAAAAATGAACTCAAATTGTAACGTTGCTATGCTATGAACTTACAGATATGGAACATTTTGAACTTGAACTCTACTCATCAAAGAGTTCAACCAATGGGTGATCAGGAAAGTAGTATCTCCAAGGAGATATCGTTTGTACGTATACTTACACAAACGGTATCTCCTGTGAACGCCAGACCTGGGTGAAAACTTACGTATGAGTAGAACCATTTCTTTGAGAAGCTGTTGTCAGGTACCTTATTAAAGTGTTGACAAAACAACGCTCTGACTATAAGAGACTACCACAAATCCTCAAAAGGCACCCAAGCAAACAATTACGACATGATTTCAGTCGGTATGTTATTGTTGAGGTACCAAATGAAATTCAATAAAATATTACAATTATCGCTTTATGGCCTTGTTCATAGAAAAACGAAATATGAGCTGAAACATGTACTGGGTGTTTACCACAAGGAATAAACCCACCAAATAAAGTAAAATATGAAAGAGAACCAAACCTGTCGCACCGAGCACAGTAGCTACCAGTATACACACCAGTGCACTAGCCATCGTCCTCCAAAATGAGCTACTGTCGTGTGTTGCAATGATATCCTCCAAATCTTGAGAGTATTTGGGAGAGGGTATCCATGGTGACCCTTTTTTTAATACTAATGCATTGGTTTGAGTCAACATGCATTGAACGGACAACGGGTGAATATAATATACTTTAAATCGATGCTTCAAAACCTCTGTGCTTTAAACATATTTCGTGCATATTAATATGAAGCACTACATTTACCTGCAGACATTGTTTACTTTAAAGACGGTGACATTATCTTACTTTCATACAGGCTTTGTATCTAATTGATCTTCGTGTGTACAAATCCAGATAGAGATGAGGCGGGTATTGCCATGTATTATTTGCATAACTACGTATGTTTACCTTTTGAGACATAGCGCTCATTAAGAATACACGAGGCTCATTAAGAATGAAACGAGTAAACACCACTTATCATATAATGAGTAGGTTTCTCGGCAGGATAAAGCCAACGAATAAAAACGATACTGGGATAATTGCTCTCATTATCAAAAGAATAGTCTGGTGTACTGGGGGTCGGTGTCTAACGTAGCTAAGTCATTTTACAAGTTTTAGCAACTTCGGAGACATAAATTGCGAATCAATTTTGCGAGCACACTAGCCAAGCGCGGGATCAGTTTCAATATCTGTGCTTGTAGACCTCTGCGGCTTGGAACACTTTCCTCAAACTATCAGTTGGATTTGGCTATGTCCTAATTGTTGCCATGTTTCGTTTTGTAGCTGTGTGAACCTCTGACTGCACTTCGTGACGTTATGACAGAACAGACAGACTCAACAAACGTGACGTCTCATAGAATATAGGGTTAGAGTAGCTTCCCTTTGATAAATGGCAGTTACTCTAGCAGACAGATCGATGGATTGCCGCGTAAGGCAAGCATATATATATATATACAAGTAGAGATTGTTGCAGAGCATCAATAGCTCCCCGCAATATAATGTTATGTCAGAGGAAGGAAGTGTAAGCTATGGAAGGAGAGAATTTGTGTTAAGTACAAATTGGTTGGTATTAATGTACTTAATACAATAAAAAGCACATTAAAAGAAATAGTGTCTTTAATTGGTCAGCACAAAGAAAACTGGGCCTGTCAGGCAAAACTTGATATATACCCACTATTAGTACCAATAAAAAAAAATCCTATATAGATAACACAACAAATGTCATTCTAAAGCATGCTATTGCAGCAAATGTCAATATTTCTGGTCAAAATGTTGGTTGGGTTAAATAAAGCAAACTTTTAAAATAGTAAACACAAAAATGTAATGAATCCACTCTAAATATACTTCAGTTCAAATGTAAAAATTCACGCAATCATTAATAGATTCCCAGTTATCTAGCAGCAAGTTAGGAACATACAGTTTGGTCACGTTATCTATAAATATTGAGAATTATCTTACATATTGTAAAAACAAAGGCCATAGGTCACTTTTCTCAAAACTTCGTTTAAGTAATCACAAACTAAAAATTGAAAAAAATGAAGATATACAAAAACACCAACCCCATTTGAACAACGTCTCTGTGACACATGTGATGTCTCAGAAGATGAACAACATTACGCACTGTCTTACATAATACAACCATGAAAGAGAATCACAAATAATCCCCAATCATGATAAAGAATTTGGTACACCCTGTTAAAAGGAGCAGATGCTTAATAAGTTTACCAACAGTTTTCTAGAAACAACTCCCAAGATCTGTTATCATATCAACAATTACAAACAAATTCCTTGTACATGTATGTACAACTTTACCATAGTTTTGCCCAATTCTCATATTGTTTCCATATCATTATAATACACTTGTTATTTAAATAAAATTGTTATAATGTACCTACTTTGAATGTTGAATGTTCCTGTGTTTTTTAATTGTAGTTTATTGTGCATGTATTTTGTAGTTTGTGATTGTGTAACATTGCCACTGTTTCTTCATGGAATGTTCCGCAATACATATCTCATCTAAAACATCTTTGTTGTATTATAGTTTTTTACAGTAGTTTACGGGGGCATGGTTGGCCCAGTTGCCGAAGGCGCTGCAATTCGCTAGGCAGAGTTGTGTCCCTTGGGCACGCCAGAAACCTATGACAGTGTGTTTGAATCTCGGTTCGCCCCGATTTTGTTGTCAGCACAAAACCCTTGCTCGTTGGTTTCACCAAAGTGGTGAACGTCTAAGACCTGCATCACTTCAGACTTTCCTCCCACATCAAGCTGACACGGAATACTATTCAAGACGGCGTTAAACCCAGCTACCTCACTCACTCTTGTGTATGGTTCCGTTTGGTTAACTGGGTTTGTGTTGTGATTGCTTCCGGCTTAGATTTGAAATTTGTTTAGAAGAATGTTACTATGTTCAACCCAAACATCGTGAAGATATCATGCAACCGTATTATCTTTTTGGAAAATAATTGCAAACTACAGACCAACCTGTTGATTTCCTATGTATCCAGAAGCAAAGAACATATACAGGTGTATGATCTCTGCTGGAAGTTAATTTTTTTTGTCAAAGCAATAAACCATGCAGAAACGTAAACCGCCGCATGAAACGGTATGTTCCATACATTACATACAGTGAAGTATTTAAAACAATGCTGTGCTCAACTATGCACAGCAAGCGCCATACATGTGATTATGAAGACAACTAATAAAAAAATTCTCATATCAAACCCGTTGTTTTACATGTGTTGTTTATTTAACAAAGTCATAATTTATAGAAGCCTGTTATTTAATCGTGTTGAACAATATGTTGCAATAGCAGTGTGAAAATTGAGTGCGCGTGACAGGCTTGGCCTAAATTCCTTCCTGGAACGTTTCTCGATGGCTGCCTGAATAACATACGATACATTGCAAAGGTAGTGCGCAATTGAGTTGTTCGGGTAAGGGAGATAATCACTCACTCTCAGTGATACAGCTTGAATAAGATACGATGTACAGCAGTGCGTGATATATCACTTCTATACTACACCTTTAGCTAAAGGAGATAATCGCTCGATGCGCAATAGTATATTCTTACAAAATATAGACCGGTTAAATTTAGCGAAATGGGATCATTTTTAGCTCTTTTAAAAACAAAATGAACAAATTTCATGGGTTATCAGCATTACGAAAAGTGACTAAGTGACTAAGTTACTGAGGTCTTGCATGGTGTGACCCTCAGCTTTGAGTCGTTTGATGCCGTTTCTAAGTAAAAAAGTAATCGTTTTATCCTCATGGGCGGACCATTTGATTTCATCTGCTCGTAGATACAGAGTATTTCGTTAGCAAAGCCATAATCTTTGACATAGAGGCATGAGAGGCGGTATGTCTGTAACACTTATTTATTAATAATAATTTCATCTCTCCCCTTTAGATGCTCTATAAATAGGCTATATCATGCAAGTCACTGTGTTGTATGCCATGTTTGTGATATGCCTGAAACCCTTGTTGACTGTGCTGTATGCCAGGTTTGTGATATGCCTGAAACCCTTGTTGACTGTGCTGTATGCCAGGTTTGTGATATGCCTGAAACCCTTGTTGACTGTGTTGAATGCCAGGTTTGTGATATGCCTGAAACCCTTGTTGACTGTGCTGTATGCCAGGTTTGTGATATGCCTGAAACCCTTGGTGACTGTGTTGTATGCCAGGTTTGTGATATGCCTGAAACCCTTGTTGACTGTGTTGTATGCCAGGTTTGTGATATGCCTGAAACCCTTGTTGACTGTGTTGTATGCCAGGTTTGTGATATGCCTGAAACCCTTGTTGACTGTGTTCTATGCCAGGTTTGTGATATGCCTGAAACCCTTGTTGACTGTGTTGTATGCCTGGTTTGTGATATGCCTGAAACCCTTGTTGACCGGTGTTGTATGCCAGGTTTGTGATATGCCTGAAACCCTTGTTGACTGTGTTGTATGCCAGGTTTGTGATATGCCTGAAACCATTGTTGACCGGTGTTGTATGCCAGGTTTGTGATATGCCTGAAACCCTTGTTGACTGTGTTGTATGCCAGGTTTGTGATATGCCTGAAACCCTTGTTGACTGTGTTGTATGCCAGGTTTGTGATATGCCTGAAACCCTTGTTGACTGTGTTGTATGCCAGGTTTGTGATATGCCTGAAACCCTTGTTGACTGTGTTGTATGCCAGGTTTGTGATATGCCTGAAACCCTTGTTGACTGTGTTGTATGCCAGGTTTGTGATATGCCTGAAACCCTTGGTGACTGTGTTGTATGCCAGGTTTGTGATATGCCTGAAACCCTTGTTGACTGTGTTGTATGCCAGGTTTGTGATATGCCTGAAACCCTTGTTGGCTGTGTTGTATGCCAGGTTTGTGATATGCCTGAAACCCTTGTTGACCGGCGTTATATGCCAGGTTTGTGATATGCCTGAAACCCTTGTTGACCGGTGTTATATGCCAGGTTTATGATATGCCTGAAACCCTTGTTGACTGTGTTGTATGCCAGGTTTGTGATATGCCTGAAACCCTTGTTGACTGTGTTGTATGCCAGGTTTGTGATATGCCTGAAACCCTTGTTGACTGTGTTGTATTCCAGGTTTGTGATATGCCTGAAACCATTGTTGACTGTGTTGTATGCCAGGTTTGTGATATGCCTGAAACCATTGTTGACTGTGTTGTATGCCAGGTTTGTGATATGCCTGAAACCCTTGTTGACCGGTGTTGTATGCCAGGTTTGTGATATGCCTGAAACCCTTGTTGACTGTGTTGTATGCCAGGTTTGTGATATGCCTGAAACCCTTGTTGACTGTGTTGTATGCCAGGTTTGTGATATGCCTGAAACCCTTGTTGACTGTGTTGTATGCCAGGTTTGTGATATGCCTGAAACCCTTGTTGACTGTGTTGCGAAATGTCCATTAAGTAGCATCTTATCATACAACAAATAACAAATGGTGTACAATTAACAATTGCATTACAAAATTAACTAGGTTCACAAATCAATACAAATTACTGCACAGCAATTGCAATGGCAGTACACAATAGAATTGTTGTACAATATGCAATGGCAGTATAAAATGTGCTTGCAGGGGAAATGACAATGACAATAATAATAATCACCTGGCCGCAACAGTTGTCGAGCTTCCGAGATAGGCCCTGGCTCGGAATCGAGGGTGAAATGAAATTTTCACATGTAAACTGGCCTCCATGTAATGAGCGAGTGTGAGTGAGTGAGTATGGTTTTGAGCCGCTTTTAGCAATATTCTAGCAATATCACGGTGACGGACACTAGAAATGGGCCTCACACATTGTACCCATGTTGGGAATCGAACCCGGGTTTTGGGCCTGACGAGCGAACGCTTTAACCACTAGGCTACCCGACGGGGGACACCAGAAATGGACTTCACACATTGTACCCATGTCTGCGTGAAACAAGACTCACTCACTCACTCTAATATTATTGCGGTAGGATAGATATCTTAATTTTGTTTGTTAGTTGGTGAAGTCGAGGCATTGAGTATATGCTCAAGGCGACATTGTTTAATGATGCTGAATGCAATATATAGATACAAACTTGCAAATTCCCCCCCCTCTATGTTTTTGTATGAGATAAGTACGCGATAACTAGCAAAGAACGAATTGTGCTTGTGTTGGTCGATAAACAGCTCCCACTCGTCGTTTATTTCTTATATGAGATACTAGTATCACGCGACTATGCTTGTCGTAAGAGGCGACTAACGGGATCGGGTGGTAAGGCTCGCTGGTTGATGCATGTCATCGATCCCAATTGCTTGGATGGATGCGCATGATGTCAATCCTGGATTGTCGGGTCCAGACTCGATTATTTACAAACCGCCGGTAGAATAGGTCTTCAGCAACCCATGCCTACCGTAAAAGGCGACTGTGCTTTCCGTAAGAGACGACTAACGTGATCGGGTGGTCAGGCACGCTGACTTGGTTGATGCATGTCATCGTATCCCAATTGCGTGGATCGATGTTCATGATGTCAATCCTGGATTGTCGGGTCCAGACTCGATTATTTACAAACCGCCGTCATATAGCTGGAATATTGCTGAGTGCGGCGTTAAACAACAAACAAACAAAAACTATATGAGATATCAACATCATGTACAGCCTCTTTAAGGGCGATAATAAAGTGTACAAGCTTTAACCATATTTACCCGTATTTAAATAATGATGACTCCCTGAATAGCATCCAACCTATGCAATATTGGACAAGTCCATTTTGGGCACAGGTGGCTATTTCCCGCATATTCTCAAAATGCTGATGTCAATTACCTGTACCTTTGCTCCTAATACCGTCATACCTCCTCCTATTGGATGCGATCGTTCAGCCTTCGCGTTTATCTGCGTTGTCCAGCTTTGGGGAACTCACTAGACACTCCCCTCTTAAAAAACGTCCCCCAATAAACGACATCAAGTTCCGAGTATGTTCGAATCTCCAGGAATGACGTTCTTATAGAACAATTTGTTCTTCATTGTTCTTTGCGCTTATCGCGTAGCTATCTTATTTTTCACGATAAAACAGTGTTCTATCATGACGTCATCTCTGTAGATTCGAACATGTGCTCGCAACTTGATTAGTCGTAAATTGGACGACGTTATTTCTTAGAGGGAAGAGGAAAGCGTTGTTCCCCATTCATAGTTTATTAACCATACCGAAAAAAACAAACAAAGCCTAAAACATTTGAATTTTCTTGTCATATAACGTATTTCAGCTCATAACCTGATAAATAATTAACCTTTTCACTAATGGTGTAGCTTTATGGTGGTCACGAGTGGCCCATTCATCTCAAGCGTCGCCATTCGATGTGCAGAGTTGCGTCCCTTGGGCGCGCCAAACACCCGTGATTGTGGGTTCGAATCCCGGTTATGTTTCGAGGTTTGTCAGCAAAATACTCGTGCTCATACGTTTCACCAAAGTGGTGACGTCTGAGACCTGCTTCACATCGGGATTTCCTCCCACATGAAAGTGACACGCAATGACATAACTGGAATACTGTTAAAAGCGGAATTATATCCAACTCACTCACTCACTTAGCCACAGACAACATAACGAAAATGTTAAAGAAGTTTTTAATCAACGTGAAGTGCACATGACAATCTAGGGCTCTCTCACAACCACAGACAACACGATATTGTAGTCGAGAAACACAGATTATGGACCACACACGACTTGAATACATGTGTTGTTATACAACGTTGACTATAACAGTTTATTATACACTGCAGTGTGAAAGGCTGAGCTTTTCTGTAGTTGAGAAAAGCGATATTGTCATTGCAGTGAACATAACACTTGATATCTCACTTCAGTGAACATAACACTTTGACGGAACTATTTTCACGTAAGAGTTAACTCCCCTTAAATTGTCTCCCTTTATTGTAAGTGTCTTATCCCGTATACAAAAAAGTTGACCTCCTTTTTACGTTAGTTCCACATTGACAAGGCAAAGTAATGACAGATGGTAATTTAAGGAGTTAATATCACTTCTTGCCGTTTGTTATTCTCTCGAAAATGTTTCGTTATGAACTGTAATTTTCTCATTTAACTCGTCAATTGAGACTGATCGTTTCGCAAAGCGCCATTTTTGTCACTTGACCAGCGTGTATTCTTTCGCTTCCAACAGCGGTCTCCTAGTTTTGGAGAATATTTTATTTGTTGAAGTTGATTTTACAAAAATACCATATTTAAATGTATGATAAAGTATTTTCGTGACCCTTAATATATTTTAAAAACTTTTATAGTATACCATTACGGAGAATCTGTCTCTCAAGAATTAATGTTGAAACTTCCTCGCCATGGCCCGGAACTTAAAATAGTAGCTCGCCAGGGACAGATAATCCTTAATTCCTCTACCCGTGAAGATTCCGGGGTAGAAGATGTCTTCAGCAACCCATGCTTCCCGTAATAGGCGACTAACGGGATAGGGTGGTCAGGCTCGCTGACTTGGTTGATGCATGTCATCGACCCAATTGCATGGATAGATGCTCATGATGTCAATCACTGGATTGTCTGGTCCAGACTCGATTATTTACAGACCGCCGTCATATAGCTGGAATATTGCTGAGTGCGGCTTTAAACAACAAACCTTCATTTCTCAGTGCTCGGTTTCTCTGTAAATAGTCCACACTGACGTAAGCACGTGTATTCAAGTCGCGTATGTGAGTACGCTGGAACCACACTCTGGTGCAGTGATGACTGTACTAGGCTGGCCACAAGGAACTCTTGGTCGGAGAGTGCGTTGGCACATGTACATATTCTATAATTAAAGGTATGCAGTTATCCATACCAATTCATCGTTTTGCCTTATTAAAGCTTACAACCAGAAAACATGAATTTATACGGCGCTATACATGTACGTCAAAATGCATAAATATTCAGTCTTTTTTTTCGTTCCCACGACGTAAGGTATCTTACGAATGGTCGGCGTTTTCCTGTTGCTGTCTCAAAATACACGTTTAAATCCATGGTTTCATGTTTCTACTAAAGAAGAGTAATGTCACTGACGAAAAAGAAAAAGAAGAACCGACATTTACACGTGAACCGAGAGGAATCGCGTTGAGCAAGCAGGGCAGGAAGTGTTTTAGCTAGTGGTAACGGACGGCTTATGACAGGCCATTATTGGCCAATTGGAAATGTCAAAATAAAAAGTTACTATAGTTACCGGTTTTGGATTTGGGATATAGTCGAGTGCTCTGAATATGTGTTGAAAATCAGATGCGGAAAAGAAATAACGATTGTCTGAGTGAGTGAGTATGGTTTTACGCCGCTTTTAGCAATATTCCAGCAATATAACGGCGGGGGACACCAGAAATGGGCTTCACACATTGTACCCATGTCGGGAATCGAACCCGGGTCATCGGCATGACGAGCGAACGCTTTAACCACTAGGCTACCCGACCGCCCCGTAAATCAGTGGAAGGGAATTGGCTATGTGATGGTTATTGAATAATATCAGATCATCGATATACCTGAAGCTTAAGTTAAACGTCTTGGCCAAATTCCCTTGTTTTAATTTTGGCAATTCGAGCAGATATTGAGTTATCTGTCAGACAGTCCAGCATTTCACACCCTGAAGCTGGAACCACTAGGCTACCCGACCGCCCCAACATTTGTCCGAAATGCAGAGGGTATTTTCTCTTTCGAAAGAGACTTTTTTTTTCTATAGCGGGACGACATACATTGAGTCCAATGAATGTGAGTGTGAAATTGTTTATATATTTTATATTTTAATTTTTTTCTTGACACTTGATCACCTAAAACAATACCTTTATGAAATTAAAAAAACTTGCTTCAAAGGGGGACTCTGTTCCAGGAAGAGGACTTTCCCGAGGCAACAGTGTCCACCAGCCTATATCAAAGCCTAGCTTCCACCCTTGCCATTTCAAACCCACTTTTCTTGACTCTATCGACGGCGCCCCGTGTAGAACAAGAGTTATGTCCCTTGTGGTAAAAACGCAATAGCCAATCAGATCGATGTTCTTATTTCAAACGGCTTCACAAAGATGACTACCAAATCAGACGACCTGATCGATGAAATAACGAAACGATTTTAAATTTTATCCCTGAGAGACAAACAAAATGATAGATTACCACAGTAAAGATACCTACTATTGCCACATTTCGCTTTAACAATGATAGATGCTTACATACTACACAGTATCAAGTAACACTTCACATTGCGGCCACATTAACGCTCAACAGGGGGCGTCTAAAACAAGTGTTTAGTTGTTCGAGTTAAAACTCAATGAAGTTTCCACTCAAATATATAAAAGCACTATGACGAAAAAACTTACAAATATTTTAGGAATAATTTCAGAGAAAAATTGGCAGGCAATTGCTGTGGCCATAGCAGAGACTACATTTTCGGAACTCGGAGCCAAAACCCCTTCAAGGTATTCTTTTCACCTGTCCACATTCTCGAGCGTCATTGCCTGAGATACAATATTCTTATAGTTTCCGTTTGAATGGTCATTTAAGGGTGGGCAGTTACATCGTAATACACGCCTAGAGACTGAGACTGTGCTCAACTGGTTAACACACGCAGCAACAAATATTATAGTTGTGACTTCAAAGGGCATCCTTTTATGTCACGTGACCACGATTTCCTCCGTTGTTTAGTGCTCTCTAAATATTCATTTTAATTAACTTTTCGATATAAATAACTTAGACTTGCTAAAGGTGTAAATTTGAAGCATTACGTAATGATATGACAACGCACGATTATAGGATTTTCCTATTGAATTGAGCTCTTGTCCTCCTGATTATTAGTATTGGTATTTTGTTCGGGACACAATGGTGTGTTCCTTCACATAGTTTTATTTTGTCATCAAGTTCAAAGGAAGTTCCGAAAAGACCAAAATCTTTTGTTCGGCTGTGACAAACATACGGTCCCTATGACAGTTTAAACTTTTTACGTGTGTTTTACGTCCAGCATGTGTTGGAGTATTTGTCACCTGCATCGTTTTTACGATTTCCCTAATAATGAAATATGCTCACGGAAAAATATAAGGGAACATCTAAGAGATACCGACAATATATTGACAAATCACATTCTAGTATTTCACTGATGGCTTTGTTGATACGAAGCATTTATGTTGAACACATTGATAACTCATCTTTGCTATATAGACAGGTATTTTCCCCGTACCGTAGATGATAAATGAAAGTGTTCACCGGTAGAAATGACTGTACATCTACGTCACACATGACGTCACACAGATTGGAACTACACCAGATTCAAGCGCTTGTCCTGATATATACAATGATAAACTTGAGTTCCAGGTCCAGGTCCAGTGGATCCTCACGATCTCTGGTCCAAGCCGAGCTGTTTAAAGTTGTCCAAATACCGATCGTATTCGTCGGAAGTCGATACCAGCAGGGCGGGCGGGATCTACAATCATACAAGAGTCACGTGTATTAGTGATAGTGAGTGAGATGGGTTTAACGCCGCTATGAACAGTATTGCAGTTATATCACTGTGTGTCAGCTTAATGTGGGAGGAAAGCCCGAAGTGATGCAGGTCTCAGACGTTTACCACTTCGGTGAAACCCACGAGCACGGGCATGGTGCTGACAAACCTCGTTACATGATTGGGGTAAACCGGGATTCGAACCCACAATCATAGGTTTCTGTCGTGCCCAAGGGACGCAACTCTGCACGGCGAATTGCAGTTCCTTAGACGACTGGGCCACCCGTGCACCCTGTATTGGTGACATGTAATATGACATTTAAACCCTTACCTATAAAGATCGCATAAATAAATGTTATCTGAGTGAAGTATCCGTCCACAGGTGAAAGTAACAAAACACGACTGAAAATGTGAGATTTTAATCAGAATATGTGTTTTAACATACTTTATTCTTCTACAGGGCCCTCTTCTAAAAATGCATATTGTGAGGACTACCACCCTGGTATCATCCCCTACAATAATAATAAGGCGGGGCGGGGGTAGCCTAGTGGTCAAAGCGTTACCTCATCACGCCGTAGACCCGGGTTTGATTCCCAACAGTGGTACAATGTGAAGCCCATTTCTGGAATATTGCTAAAAGCAGCGTAAAACCATACTCACTCACTTACAATAATAGGGATGTCCCTGTGGGGATTCCGTGTTAGACTATAAATACCAACTAACCTATACTTGTAAGAGGCGGGTAAATGTCTTTAACCTTAAATGCAAATGTGTGAAGCCCATTTCTGGTGTCCACCGCCGTGATATTGCTGGATTATTGCTAAAAGAGGCGCGGGGACACGGGTGGCCCAGTCGTCTAAGGCGAATCCCTTGGGCACACCTGAAACCTATGATTGTGGGTTCGAATCCCGATTCGGCCCAATTTTGTTTCTAGACCTGCATCACTTCGGGCTTTCCTCCCACATTAAGCTGACACGCCGTGATATAACTGGAATTCTGTTCAAAGCGGCGTTTAACCCAACTCACTCACTTACATAAAGCTGCGTAAAACAATACTCACTCACTCACTTACTCTTACGACATTCGTAACTGTTTCGCGAAACCATCGTAGTTGTCACAGATATTTACGACAGTCGTATTGCTCGGCCCGCTATCGACTCTCGAATGTCGTATTGACTGCGTTAAAATGACGATACCCTCTTAAAAGTGTGGCTGTGAAACAGGCCCTACCTGAGAGAGTTGATGGTAGGCTCTGGCGTGGAATACTGTTGCAGAGATGAGGAGATTGTTATACGGTTGTTTCTCCATCTTCCAGTCCTGGCCGAACCCGATGAGGATCTCTGCGGACGGTGGTGGACATTCCCCGTTCAGGGCTCGCTGCAGGGTTGGGAGGAAGTAGTCCTGGTAGTCGAACACCTTCACCGGCGGCTTGTTCCGGTACAACTTCATCGGCTGGTCATAGGGACTTTGGGGCTGTGACACGAATATGACTAATCTGGAGAGAAAGAATAGGCGAGGAATGAACAATTGAAAGATTATTGCACTTATATATCGACGTGCATACATGTGTGTGTGTGTGGAGGGGCTGCTTGTACTAGTCCGGACTGATGCCGATTTTATCATGCTAGCCCACTGAGATACCATGCCGTAGTTTAACATGGATATCTCAGATGCACAAACAGCATACTGACTCTAGCGCTTGTTTTATCCCCTTAATGTCGAGAGGGCGGTCGGGTAGCCTAGTGGTTAAAGCGTTGGCTCGTCACGCCGAAGACCCGGGTTCGATTCCTGACATGGGTAGAATGTGTGAAGCCCATTTCTGGTGTCCCCCGCCGTGATATTGCTGGAATATTGCTAAAAGCGGCGTAAAACCATACTCTCTCACTTAATGTCGAGAACCAGGCGGGGTAACAACAACCACCGACCTTTCGCTCTCCGGACAGACGCTCCATCCACTGAACAACGGAGGCGTTCAGAGAAGGAAGATGAGGGAGTTGGGGATAGGGATGTAAGGCTATTTAAGGTATCCTGGGTTATTTAGAGTATATTAATCCCAATTCTATTATGAAAAAGGCCCTGGACCCATCCGCCACTATAGCCTCGTTTCGGAAGTGCCGTTACAATCTCGCGTATCACTCATTTGGCACAGAAACTCTCTCGTTCATTTTTGGGTGGTGCCACACGAATCAGGTTCAAAATATGGTGACGAATTTGTCAAAATAAACTGCCGGCCGAAAGAGAATATTCACTTGAACATTGGATTTGATCAAAAACTTACAAACGTTATCAAAACGTTAGTAGTCTGAAAACAGTTGCCGAAACGCTGCAAACTTGAGGTCCAAAACACATCTATGGTACCCATATCAAATACATCACCATCGAATAATCATTTCTTGTTTGTCATTTTTAGCCACCATCTTACATGGGTGTTTGCTAAAAGTAGTGTCCCCGGCCGCGTCATACCAAAGGACGTTCAAAGATGGTACTTGTTGTTACCCTGCCTGGCGCTCGACATTAAAGGGCTAAAACAATGACTGGTCGGCTCGGAGTCAGTATACTGTGTCTGAGTGGGGTATTCGTGTTAAACTGCGGCATGGTATCTGAGTGGGCTAGAACTATAAAATCGGCATGAGTCCGGACTAGTACAAGCAGCCACCCCCCACCCCTCCACACACACACCTCCTCAACAAATACGCCAACACGCAAACACTACGCACGCCCACCCACTAATACCGTTATACAGCAAGGATCTATATCGTAACGTCGCCTTAACAGTAAACAAATAAGTTGGTATCCATAAATTGTGTTTACTTTGACTGAACTTATCGTTTAATCGGTACACCGACAACTACATACTACTCAAAATATTCAAAATAAATCACAATATTTTCTTTTTTGTCAGATACTCCCGGAAACAATTCGTTATTTCCCAGTTCACTTTCACGATGAGTTCACTTTCACGATGACTCAAGCAATCCTACAGCTGTGTATATATTACTGATTTTCCTCCTAGCAGGATATTGTCAATCAGCTCATTATCTCAAGTGGCCAACCTGCACTTCCTCGTGGCGTATACGTCTCCGTTGACGGACTCCAGGATGAGACCACGGTCCAGCACATTCAGCAGCTGGGTCGTCAGGGTGCTCTGTCGGTGGTTGTCGATCATGTTGTCGCAGAGTGGGAAGTGCAGCTGGTCGAGACCCGCAGGGCCGTACATCTAGTGGCATAACAATACAGATTTATGTCATAGATCTAGTGGCGTTACAGTACAGATTAATGACATAGATCTAGTGGCGTTACAATACAGATTATGACATAGATCTAGTGGCGTTACAATACAGATTATGACATAGATCTAGTGGCGTTACAGTACAGATTAATGACATAGATCTAGTGGCATTACAATACAGATTATGACATAGATCTAGTGGCGTTACTATACAGATTAATGACATGGATCTAGTGGCATTACAATACAGATTAATGTCATACATCTAGTGAAATTACAAGACAGATTAATTACATGGATCTAGTGGCGTTACAATAAAGATCCATCGAACATGGTATATGTTGATGACGTATGTCTGGTGACATCGAACCATGTATATGTTGATGACGTATGTCTGGTGACATCGAGCCATGTGTATGTTGATGACGTATGTCTGGTGACATCGAACCATGTGTATGTAGATGACGTATGTCTGGTGACATCGAGCCATGTATATGTTAATGACGTATGTCTGGTGACATCGAACCATGTATATGTTGATGACGTATGTCTGGTGACATCGACCCATGTATATGTTGATGACGTATGTCTGGTGACATCGAGCCACGTGTATGTTGATGACGTATGTCTGGTGACATCGAACCATGTGTATGTTGATGACGTATGTCTGGTGACATCGAACCATGTGTATGTTGATGACGTATGTCTGGTGACATCGAACCATGTGTATGTTGATGACGTATGTCTGGTGACATCGAGCCATGTGTATGTTGATGACGTATGTCTGGTGACATCGAACCATGTGTATGTTGATGACGTATGTCTGGTGACATCGAACCATGTGTATGTTGATGACGTATGTCTGGTGACATCGAGCCATGTATATGTTGATGACGTATGTCTGGTGACAATGAAGCATGTGTATATATTAATGACGCATATCTAGTGACATTGAACCATGTGTTGACATAAGTGACCCTCACATTCGGACAAAATGATTTTTTTTATTTGGGTATGAATAAATGGGGTTGCCATGTTACTGTCCAAATATGGCTAACAGTCAGGATTATTTTCATGATAAAACACTACTTTGCCTCAAGGAGAAACATTTTCCGAGGCTCAAACACATGACTGGTATTAGTTTAGTATCATGAATAAAACAAATATAAACACGCTTGTCTTGCCACGTGCGTCATACCATCTGTCGGGCACTGAAACCACTTGACGTCCTAAGGACATTGCCATGTATTATTTCCTGTTTATGGTAATCTGAACTTGTATGCACAATTGACATTAGTATGTGCACTTAATCCATTACTGGTCGATCGAGGCACTTCATGACCATTGAGCAAATATCAGTACTTCGGTTTACTCGAACAAAGAACCACTTGACACACGTTCTACGTTCCAGTGACATTGAAGGTATCCTCGTGTGTGGCCCTTTTGGGGTTGTTTTGTTAACCAGTTGCCTACATCAGATGTTATTTGGTTTGTTCGTTGTAATTTAACGCCGCAATATTCCAGCTGTATATATGACGCTACCATCGAGTCTTGACCGGACAAACCAGTGATTGATATTATGTGCAATGGTTGACGCTGTCACGAGAACGAAGACACACTATCTACTAAAGTCACGGAGGCTCGCCACCCGTTCCGTTAAAAATTCCCTTACGACTTGCCTAGGTTGCTGGGGGCCAGTTCTAACCAGGAATACCTACTGGGCGTTATTAAGATAACACGTAAACATTTCCCACATCTACAAATTATCAAGCACAGTTCCATTGATCTCACTTTCCCTTGTCCATTCCTCATTAAAAAGGACCCGTGAAGGTCCGGGTAGAGAATAGGTCTTCAGCAACCCATGCTTGCTGTAAAAGGCGACTATGCTTGTCGTAAGAGGCGACTAACGGGATCGCGTAATCAGGCTCGCTGACTTGGTTGATGCATGCCATTGCGTAGATCGATGCTAATGGGGTCAAGCAGTGGATTGTTTGGTCCTGACTCGATTATTTACAGACCGCCGTCATATCGATGAAATATTGCTGAGTGCGGTGTTAAACAACAAACATTAATCCTCATTTCAAGGTAGTGTGTTCCTCAACAAAACACTCCCAACCGGTGACCCCAGTCACCATCAAAGTTCTCATCCATACATATCAATTCTGATGACGACCACTATTGAGGCTTATCAAAACCAGAATGAACCACCGCATGGACGCTTGTTTCGGAATAATGAGTGAGTTAATATTTAACGTCACATCGCACACTATACAGTCGTAGTGTGCGCAGTAAGACAGTACGGTATAAAATAATTGTATCTCTCAATGAGAGAAAACACAAACTTGTGATTTTAAATACGTTTACGGCAATACTGCAATTCAGGGGAAACTTCGATAGATTGTAACTTAGACATGTTAACTTTGTTCAGGACAGTCGGACATGTTAACTTTGTTCAGGACAGACGGACAAGTTAACTTTGTTCAGGACAGACAGACATGTCAGCTTTGTTCAGGACAGACAGACATGAGCTTTGTTCAGGACAGACGGACATGTTAGCTTTGTTCAGGACAGACGGACATGTTAACTTTGTTCAGCACAGACAGACATGTTAGCTTTGTTCAGGACAGACGGACATGTTAACTTTGTTCAGCACAGACGGACATGTTAACTTTGTTCAGGACAGACGGACATGTTAACTTTGTTCAGGACAGACGGACATGCTAACTTTGTTCAGCACAGACAGACATGTCAGCTTTGTTCAGGACAGACAGACATGAGCTTTGTTCAGGACAGACAGACATGTCAGCTTTGTTCAGGACAGACAGACATGTCAGCTTTGTTCAGGAAAGACAGACATGAGCTTTGTTCAGGACAGACAGACATGTCAGCTTTGTTCAGGACAGACAGACATGAGCTTTGTTCAGGACAGACGGACATGTCAGCTTTGTTCAGGACAGACAGACATGTCAGCTTTGTTCAGGACAGACAGACATGAGCTTTGTTCAGGACAGACAGACATGTCAGCTTTGTTCAGGACAGACAGACATGAGCTTTGTTCAGGACAGACGGACATGTCAGCTTTGTTCAGGACAGACAGACATGAGCTTTGTTCAGGACAGACGGACATGTCAGCTTTGTTCAGGACAGACAGACATGAGCTTTGTTCAGGACAGACGGACATGTCAGCTTTGTTCAGCACAGACAGACATGTCAGCTTTGTTCAGGACAGACAGACATGAATTTTGTTCAGGACAGACAGACATGTCAGCTTTGTTCAGGACAGACAGACATGTCAGCTTTGTTCAGGACAGACAGACATGTCAGCTTTGTTCAGGACAGACAGACATGAGCTTTGTTCAGGACAGACGGACATGTCAGCTTTGTTCAGGACAGACAGACATGTCAGCTTTGTTCAGGACAGACGGACATGTCAGCTTTGTTCAGGACAGACGGACATGTCAGCTTTGTTCAGGACAGACAGACATGTTAGCTTTGTTCAGGACAGACAGACATGTCAGCTTTGTTCAGGACAGACAGACATGAGCTTTGTTCAGGACAGACGGACATGTCAGCTTTGTTCAGGACAGACAGACATGTCAGCTTTGTTCAGGACAGACGGACATGTCAGCTTTGTTCAGGACAGACGGACATGTCAGCTTTGTTCAGGACAGACAGACATGTTAGCTTTGTTCAGGACAGACAGACATGTCAGCTTTGTTCAGGACAGACAGATATGTTAGCTTTGTTCAGGACAGACAGATATGTTAGCTTTGTTCAGGACAGAGAGACATGTCAGCTTTGTTCAGGACAGACGGACATGTCAGCTTTGTTCAGGACAGACGGACATGTCAGCTTTGTTCAGGACAGACAGACATGAGCTTTGTTCAGGACAGACGGACGTGTTAGCTTTGTTCAGGACAGACGGGGATGCTAACTTTGTTCAGGACGGACGGACAGACATGAGCTTTGTTTAGGACAGACGGACATGCTAACTTTGTTCAGCACAGACAGATATGTTAGCTTTGTTCAGGACAGACAGATATGTTAGCTTTGTTCAGGACAGAGAGACATGTCAGCTTTGTTCAGGACAAACGGACATGTCAGCTTTGTTCAGGACAGACGGACATGTCAGCTTTGTTCAGGACAGACGGACATGTCAGCTTTGTTCAGGACAGACAGACATGAGCTTTGTTCAGGACAGACAGACATGTCAGCTTTGTTCAGGTCAGACAGACATGAGCTTTGTTCAGGACAGACGTCTAGACATGTCAGCTTTGTTCAGGACAGACAGACATGAGCTTTGTTCAGGACAGACAGACATGTCAGCTTTGTTCAGGACAGACAGACATGAGCTTTGTTCAGGACAGACAGACATGTCAGCTTTGTTCAGGACAGACGGACATGTCAGCTTTGTTCAGGACAGACAGACATGTCAGCTTTGTTCAGGACAGACGGACATGTCAGCTTTGTTCAGGACAGACGGACATGTCAGCTTTGTTCAGGACAGACAGACATGTCAGCTTTGTTCAGGACAGACAGACATGTCAGCTTTGTTCAGGTCAGACAGACATGAGCTTTGTTCAGGACAGACAGACATGTCAGCTTTGTTCAGGACAGACAGACATGTCAGCTTTGTTCAGGACAGACGGACATGTCAGCTTTGTTCAGGACAGACAGACATGAGCTTTGTTCAGGACAGACAGACATGTCAGCTTTGTTCAGGACAGACAGACATGTCAGCTTTGTTCAGAACAGACAGACATGTCAGCTTTGTTCAGGACAGACATACATGAGCTTTGTTCAGGACAGACAGACATGTCAGCTTTGTTCAGGACAGACGGACATGAGCTTTGTTCAGGACAGACGGACATGTCAGCTTTGTTCAGGACAGACAGACATGAGCTTTGTTCAGGACAGACAGACATGTCAGCTTTGTTCAGGACAGACAGACATGAGCTTTGTTCAGGACAGACGGACATGTCAGCTTTATTCAGGACAGACAGACATGTTAGCTTTGTTCAGGACAGACAGACATGTTAACTTTGTTCAGCACAGACAGACATGTAAGCTTTGTTCAGGACAGACATACATGGTAACTTTGTTCAGCACAGACAGACATGTTAGCTTTGTTCAGGACAGACGGACATGTTAACTTTGTTCAGCACAGACGGACATGTTAACTTTGTTCAGGACAGACGGACATGCTAACTTTGTTCAGCACAGACAGACATGTCAGCTTTGTTCAGGACAGACAGACATGAGCTTTGTTCAGGACAGACGGACATGTCAGCTTTGTTCAGGACAGACAGACATGAGCTTTGTTCAGGACAGACGGACATGACAGCTTTGTTCAGGACAGACAGACATGTCAGCTTTGTTCAGGACAGACAGACATGAATTTTGTTCAGGACAGACAGACATGTCAGCTTTGTTCAGGACAGACAGACATGAGCTTTGTTCAGGACAGACAGACATGTCAGCTTTGTTCAGGACAGACAGACATGAGCTTTGTTCAGGACAGACGGACATGTCAGCTTTGTTCAGGACAGACAGACATGTCAGCTTTGTTCAGGACAGACGGACATGTCAGCTTTGTTCAGGACAGACAGACATGTTAGCTTTGTTCAGGACAGACAGACATGTCAGCTTTGTTCAGGACAGACAGATATGTTAGCTTTGTTCAGGACAGACAGATATGTTAGCTTTGTTCAGGACAGAGAGACATGTCAGCTTTGTTCAGGACAGACAGACATGTTAGCTTTGTGCAGCACAGGCGGACATGTTAGCTTTGTTCAGGAGAGACAGACATGTCAGCTTTGTTCAGGACAGACGGACATGTCAACTTTGTTCAGGACAGACAGACATGAGCTTTGTTCAGCACAGACAGACATGTTAGCTTTGTTCAGGACAGACGGACATGCTAACTTTGTTCAGGACAGACGGACGTGTTAGCTTTGTTCAGGACAGACGGGGATGCTAACTTTGTTCAGGACGGACGGACGTGTTAGCTTTGTTTAGGACAGACGGACATGCTAACTTTGTTCAGCACAGACAGGCATGTTAGCTTTGTTCAGGACAGACAGACATGTTAGCTTTGTTCAGGATGGACAGACATGTTAACTTTGTTCAGGACAGACAGACATGTTAGCTTTGTTCAGGACAGACAGACATGTTAGCTTTGTTCAGGGCATGTTGGTCCCGGTCAAACGTGTCTGTCCTGAGGATGCTAGCACTCCTGTCAGAGTATCTGTAGTGTCTCGGTCTCACCTCTTCCTGTAGGTTTTCCACCATAGTGTCCATCATGGGCCCGTAGAAGAGCCGGCAACCGATGGGGTTCTTCACGTGGTGTCCGGCTACCTCTGTGTGGCGGTACTTGAGCTTGACGATCACCTCGTGAACTGGGGACATGTGCAGTATACATTAGTACATGAGTACATAGAGCACATTACATGAGTGTTCATGTCATACGACACGAGTTTCTTAATATCGGAATTTAGACACATAATATGACATAAACACGAATATGATGTCCTATTTATTATCGAAGAAAATATCTGCATACAGAGATGAATTTTCTCTAAAAACATACGAACAGCAAGTCGCAACAGCAGCGGAACCACAATTTGACGAATGACGCCAACAATCTTCCGCTATGACGTCGTTTCTAGTGTGACGTCATTCCGACCTCACGTCACAATAAGATTCGAATGACATCAACATTGCCGTCAGAATGACGGAAACAATACACTGTTGCCTCTAGACGTAATATGACCCTAGGGCACATATGATTATTGTGATTTGGTTGGTTGGTTTGTTGTTTTACGCCGCACTCAGCAATATTCCAGCTATATGAACCCCAATATGTTTGCCCTCGGAGGTAATAAAAGTCGTTTTACGACACAGTCAGTAATATTCCAGCTTCAGGTATATCGATGATCTGATATCATTCAATAACCATCACATAGCCAATTCCCTTCCACTGATTTACGGGGCGGTCGGGTAGCCTAGTGGTTAAAGCGTTCGCTCGTCACGCCGAAGACCCGGGTTCGATTCCCGACATGGGTACAGTGTGTGAAGCCCATTCCTGGTGCTGGAATATTGCTAAAAACGGCGTAAAACCATACTCACTCACTCCACTGATTTACCCATCTGAACTAGAAATATAAGAGGCCAGTGACGCCGTCTCATCTGTTTCATATTTAAATCTATGCATTAAGATTCAGAGTGAAAAAAGATTATCCACAAGATAGAAATATGACAATAGGGATGACTTTAACTTCCCAATAGTCAACTTTCTCTTTATATCGAGCAATATTCCAGCAGCTCCATTCTTTGGTGTCCACATTTCACACTTTTGGCGATCAATCGAGCATGCCCTAAGTACGGTGGCCCATAAGGGACATGGAGTATGTTTTTCAATTTTTTGATGTTTCACTTACTTTTATCTTACCCTTTAGCAAATTAACACAAATTGTCATACAAATATGTAATAAATCATGTTTAAAAACAACCGAAAACACGGAAAATGTACTTTCAAGTAGCTATTGAGTCGCTGAAATGTGAAGCAAAAATGTCAAAAACTAAAATGGAAATGTCAAAAACCAAAACGAAAATGTCAAAAACCAAAACGAAAATGTCAAAAACTAAAATGAAACCACAGAAGACTATTTCCACCGCGGTGTTAATATTATCACCGCGGTGGAAACATTTTTTTGTATTTTCATTTTAGTTTTTGACATTTTCGTTTTTGTTTTTTGACATTTTCATGTTAGTTTTTGACATTTTCGTTTCACTTTTCTACGATTCAAAATCATCTTTACACATGATATATCACATATTTGTAAAGCAAATCGTGTTAATTTGCAAAAGGTAACGACAAAAGTAAGTGAAATATTAAAATATGGACTCCATGTCCCTTATGGGCCACCGTACCTAAGGACCTGAGAGCCGTTGTACAACCCGATATAAGGTGATCGTAACTTCCACACCTTAACAGACTTACGACAGTCGTAGCGCTAAAGTTGTGTTGTACAACTCCACCTTGTTTCTAATTATCGGTCTCATACGAGAAGCGCCACGGGCGCTCTACACACAGACTTACGTTCAGGCTCCTTGTGTAGGCGTCTTAGCATCATCAGCTGATGAAGGGACGAGTCTGCTATGGGCATCCCCCGCTCGCCGTGGCCGTGATTGTGGGCAGATGGGGCTCCAGTATGGGCGTCTGTAGGGTAGGGCCTTTCGTCAATCACAAGGTTGTCTTCTAACGAGATAATACATTGAAACTTAAAACCACAAACCAAATGCTAAAACGCATCTTGAAACAACCCCTTCAACTCTTTGAAACGCGTACATACACCCTTCAACTATTTTTATTATTGAGAGTAATATATACGCTGCAAAATCAAAGTTTCTGTACTACCCAAGACCACAGGGACCTCCACTTGTGAAAACCTCGTGCATTCATCCTTGAGACATTTGTGGCTTACAATATTATATATTGGGGCCACTGCGTAAATATCTTCTCTCATCTACCTTGACTTTTGACTATTGCAAAAAGCAGGACACATTTTGCTTATTCGAAAGGTATAGCGGGCTTGGGGTGTTGGACTTACAAGGTTAATTTCAAACTCTGAATGAATTAAATGAGTGATCCAGTGAGATGGGTTAAAAAACCGCTTTCAAAAATATTCCAGTTATATCACGGCGTGTTAGCTTGATGTGGGAGGAAAGCCCGAAGTGATGCAGGTCTCAGACGTATACCACTTAGGTGACACCCACGAACACGGGTATGGTGATGTCAAATCCAGAAACATAATCGGAGCGAACCGGGATTTGAACCCACAATCAGAGGATTCTGGCGTGACCAAGGGACGCAACTCTGCACAGCGAATTGCGGCGCGCCCCTTGACTGTATGAGTACCGACCGTACACTCCGCCTTTAACACACTAATGTATGGAGACTAGTACTTCACCTGTATCCATCTCTTCCTCTTTGAGGGTGTAGGTCACATGTGATGCACCCACGGAAGGGGCTCTCCTATCCGGTAGGGGGATAAGATCTTGGACATCGATGCCCCCTAGATCCGACCCCAGACTGCTGACTCGGATGCCTGTCTCGCTCTCTGCAACATAGGCAGGTGTACAGTTATACCAAACATCCACGGCTCCTTTCTTGTTCAGTACAGTCAAAGTTTATTTCTCGGAAAACCCACCAACTGTGGTACAAGAGTATACATATATATATACACATCATGTAACCAATAAAGGTCCAGTTGGCAACATACTTAAGTGATTTAGACACATTTATGTAATAATGTATTTAAATGTAGAATAAATCTGGACGGGTATTTTTAGGAAATAATTATTTACGTATTTGACACATATTTTGCCCGATATAACAATTTTTTGGGATATAAAGAAATCGTTGTTGGAGGAGAGCTTCACACCTTAAAATATTGTGAAACTCGTCTCAGCAGATGAATTGCCTAGTGAACAGACATGTTCTCCTCTCACCTCACCATCGGCCGGTTTTAATGGGCTATTATGATATGATGTGCGAAATTTTCAAATAGGTAAATATATATATTTTTTTAACGAACTTTTTAAATTATGGTAATTCTTTAAAGTGTTGGTAATAAGAGCCTTTAGAATTTTGATAAATAGATATGTTAATAGATAGTTCAAATTCTACACCTACCTCCTGAAATAGTATCCGATACTGTCTTAGGAATATTGCTGGTCATCTGGAAATGAGGTTGTTACATTAATAACATTTACCAACACACTTCCTTACTCTGATAATATATTTTACTGACATTATAGCCTGATAACAGCATTTACTGACATACTTTAATCCTGAACAAAAGCGTATTACCCTCGTGTGTTTCCGCATCGTAAATATTATATACTACTCAAAAGAAGTTAAAGAAAACCCGATTCTTCCATATTACTATAGTTACATGGCATGACAGATGGACTATAGTAGTATGAAAGAATCGGGTGTTCTTTAACTTCTTTTGAGAAGTATATCTCAGGAATAGCAAAATATGTCACCAAAGGCTCGCATAAAACATAATGTATTCCTTATAATCACGTATGACGTTTTCGCCAAGGAAATACACTCGTCTAGTACTAAAATTTACTAACATATTACATATTTATTGACAGCCTCCGTGGTCTAGTGGTAGAGCGTCCACCCAGAGAGCGGAAGGTCCGGGGTTCGATCCCCGGCCGCGTCATACCAAAAGACGTTAAAAGATGGTGCTTGTTGGTACCCTGTCTGGCGCTCGGCTTAAGGGGATAAAACAAGGACTGGTCGGCTCGGAGTCAGTATACTGTGTTAAACTGCGGCATGGTATCTCTGTGCTAGCACTATAAATCGGCATCAGTCCGGACTAGCACAAGCAGCCACACACACACACGTACATGCACGTCGCTATATAAGTGCAATAATCTTGGACGCGACGTAAAACCCAATTACACCTCACCTCACATATTTATTCGGTGCACACATGATGTTCATATTACAAACGTAATACTGAGTGAGTGAGGGACTTCAGTTATATCACGGCGTGTCAGCGTGAAGTAGGAGGAAAGCCTAATTGATGTAGGGGGGAAGCCTGTTTGATATAGGAGGAAAACCTGTTTGATGCACGTGTTTACTACGAGTATAGGCATAATGCTGACAAAACCAAGAAACGTAGCCAGGGCGAATCTGTGATTCGAACCTATAATCATAGGTTTCTGGAACTGGACACAGCTTGTACAGCGTAATGTGGCGCCTTAGACGAGTGGGCCAGTCGCCCCTCAAAAGAGAATATAAACTTTCGATCGAAAAGCCAGTCACATAAGAAAGATATAAGATATCTTATATAATATCTTTGATATAAGATCAAATTGCCGCATTACTGAGACAATTCGATATGACGTCATCCATTGTTCATGATGTAAAACCTCATGACGTCATCAGCACAATAGGTTGACCGCGGTGGAAATGCCCGTGTATGTTTGATATTCATAAATATTCGTAAAATCACAATTGGTAATATAAAGAAACACTTAAATAGATATCCACCTCTTGTGAATACATGCTGTACTGAATATCAGTCTCGATACATAACCATTCATTGAAAAGGAACAGCCAATACCCAAGTCCTTGTAGCTGGTTGGGTTTTCTCCGAATGTAAAGCGTCTTTCATTGAATGTTCGAGTACTTCAAATACACTGAAGTAATACGGTCTCATGCTGGAGCCTAATACTGAGGCCCAGCGCTAAAGTCGAATCCTGAAATCTTATGTGATAAACTATCAGGACGTACCTCTTGTTTAATGGCGGAGGAGTGGGCGTAGTGGTCGTCAGCCTCATAACGTGGTGGTACGCCGTTACGGCGGTGAGGTGATTCTTGACCTGGTAAATGAATAATTTTATATAAACATTATTTTTGTTAAATGCGGTGGGTTTCCTGTGTTCATGCATGACAGCAGTTTATTAGGGACCTACAAAAGCCTTAGATGATGTTCAAATTGTTTGGCCAGGTTAGTGTGGGGAAGTTCTAGTTCTTGACTGGCTCATTGCATTACAGTTCCTCGGCCATGCCATCTTGTTGCACGCAACGCCCTCCAGTACCACACTGAGTTACCTTAGCTCAGGTAACTGTCAGATTTCAACATCCACTTACCCTTTATGGATATGATCCTGTATCCAACACTCACCCTTCTAGGGCAGGATCATGCAGAAAACACTCACCCTTCTAGGGCAGGGTCATGCAGAAAACACTCACCCTTCTAGGGCAGGGTCATGCAGAAAACACTCACCCTTCTAGGGCAGGATCAGGCAGAAAACACTCACCCTTCTAGGGCAGGATCATGCAGAAAACACTCACCCTTCTAGGGCAGGATCATGCAGAAAACACTCACCCTTCTAGGACAGGATCATGCAGAAAACACTCACCTTTCTAGGGCAGGATAATTCAGACAACACTCACCTTTCTAGAGCTGGATCATGTATCCAACACTCACCCTTCTAGGGCAGAATCATGCAGAAAACATTCATCATTCTAGGGCATGATCATTCAGAAAACACTCACCCTTCTAGGGCAGGATCATTCAGAAAACACTCACCCTTCTAGGGCAGGATCATGCAGAAAACACTCACCCTTCTAGGGCAGGGTCATGCAGAAAACACTCACCCTTCTAGGGCAGGATCATGCAGAAAACACTCATCCTTCTAGGGCAGGGTCTTGCAGAAAACACTCAACATTCTAGGGCAGGGTCATGCAGAAAACACTCACCCTTCTAGGGCAGGATCATGCAAAAAACACTCACCCTTCTAGGGCAGGATCATTCAGAAAACACTCACCTTTCTAGGGCAGGATCATTCAGACAACACTCATCTTTCTAGAGCAGGATCATGGATAAAACACTCACCCTTCTAGGGCAGGATCATGCAGAAAACACTCACCCTTCTAGGGCAGGGTCATGCAGAAAACACTCATCCTTCTAGGGCAGGATCATGCAGAAAACACTCATCTTTCTAGAGCAGGATCATGGATAAAACACTCACCCTTCTAGGGCAGGATCATGCAGAAAACACTCACCTTTCTAGGGCAGGATCATTCAGACAACACTCATCTTTCTAGAGCAGGATCATGGATAAAACACTCACCCTTCTAGGGCAGGATCATGCAGAAAACACTCACCCTTCTAGGGCAGGGTCTTGCAGAAAACACTCAACATTCTAGGGCAGGGTCATGCAGAAAACACTCACCCTTCTAGGGCAGGATCATGCAAAAAACACTCACCCTTCTAGGGCAGGATCATGCAGAAATCACTCACCCTTCTATGGTAGGATCGTGTATCCAACACTCATCCTTCTAGGGCAGGATCATGCAGAAAACACTCATCCTTCTAGGGCAGGATCATTCAGAAAACACTCACCCTTCTAGGGCAGGATCATTCAGAAAACACTCACCTTTCTAGGGCAGGATAATTCAGACAACACTCACCGTTCTAGAGCAGGATCATGGATAAAACACTCACCCTTCTTGGACATGATAATTCCGATAACACTCACCTTTTAGGGCAGGGTCATGTATCCAACACTCACGCTTCTTGGACATGATAATTCAGATAACACTCACCCTTCTAGGGCAGGATCATTCAGACAACACTCAGCTTTCTAGGGCAGGATCATGTAGAAAACACTCACCCTTCTAGGGCAGGATCATTCAGAAAACACTCACCCTTCTAGGGCAGGATCATTCAGACAACACTCACCCTTCTAGGACAGGATCATGCAGAAAACACTCACCTTTCTAGGGCAGGATAATTCAGACAACACTCACCTTTCTAGAGCAGGATCATGTATCCAACACTCACCCTTCTAGGGCAGGATCATGCAGAAAACATTCATCCTTCTAGGGCAGGATCATTCAGAAAACACTCACCCTTCTCGGGCAGGATCATGCAGAAAACACTCACCCTTCTAGGGCAGGATCATTCAGACAACACTCAGCTTTCTAGGGCAGGATCATGCAGAAAACACTCACCCTTCTAGGACAGGATCATTCAGAAAACACTCACCTTTCTAGGGCAGGATCATTCAGAAAACACTCACCCTTCTAGGGCAGGATCATTCAGACAACACTCACCCTTCTAGGGCAGGATCATGCAGAAATCACTCACCCTTCTATGGTAGGATCGTGTATCCAACACTCATCCTTCTAGGGCAGGATCATGCAGAAAACACTCATCCTTCTAGGGCAGGATCATTCAGAAAACACTCACCTTTCTAGGGCAGGATCATTCAGACAACACTCACCGTTCTAGAGCAGGATCGTGGATAAAACACTCACCCTTCTAGGGCAGGATCATTCAGACAACACTAACCTTTCTAGGGCAGGATCATATATCCAACACTCACCCTTCTAGGTCAGGATCATGCAGAAATCACTCATCCTTCTAGGGCAGGATCATGTAGAAAACACTCACCCTTCTAGGGCAGGATCATGCAGAAAACACTCACCCTTCTAGGGCAGGATCATTCAGACAACACTCAGCTTTCTAGGGCAGGATCATGCAGAAAACACTCACCCTTCTAGGGCAGGATCATTCAGACAACACTCAGCTTTCTAGGGCAGGATAATTCAGACAACACTCACCCTTCTAGGGCAGGATCATTCAGACAACACTCAGCTTTCTAGGGCAGGATCATGCAGAAAACACTCACCCTACCAGGACACGATCATGCAGAAAACACTCACCCTTCTAGGGCAGGATCATTCAGAAAACACTCACCCTTCCAGGACACGATCATGCAGAAAACATTCACCCTTCTAGGGCAGGATCATGCAGAAAACACTCACCCTTCTAGGGCAGGATCATGCAGAAAACACTAACCCTTCTAGGACAGGATCATGCAGAAAACACTCACCTTTCTAGGGCAGGATAATTCAGACAACACTCATCTTTCTAGAGCAGGATCATGTATCCAACACTCACCCTTCTAGGGCAGGATCATGCAGAAAACACTCACCGTTCTAGGACAGGATCATGTATCCAACACTCACCCTTCTAGGGCAGGATCATGTATCCAACACTCACCCTTCTAGGGCAGGATCATGCAGAAAACACTCACCGTTCTAGGACAGGATCATTCAGAAAACACTCACCCTTCTAGGGCAGGATCATTCAGAAAACACTCACCCTTCTAGGACAGGATCATGCAGAAAACACTCACCTTTCTAGGGCAGGATAATTCAGACAACACTCACCCTTCTAGGGCAGGATCATTTAGACAACACTCAGCTTTCTAGGGCAGGATCATGCAGAAAACACTCACCCTTCTAGGACAGGATCATGCAGAAAACACTCACCTTACTAGGGTAGGATAATTCAGACAACACTCACCTTTCTAGAGCAGGATCATGTATCCAACAACTCACCCTTCTAGGGCAGGATCATATATCCAACAATCACCCTTCTAGGACAGGATCATGCAGAAAACACCCATCCTTCTAGGGCAGGATCATGCAGAAAACACTCACCCTTCTAGGGCAGGATCATTTAGAAAACACTCACCCTTCTAGAGCAAGATCATATATCCAACACTCATCCTTCTAGGGCAGGATCATGCAGAAAACACTCACCTTTCTAGGGCAGGATCATGTATCCAACACTCACCCTTCTAGGGCAGGATCATTCAGACAACACTCACCTTTCTTGGACAGGGTCCTGTAGCGACACTCACCCCTCTTGGACAGGATCCTGTATACAACACTCACCCTGCCTTGGCAGGATCCTGTAGTGACACTTACCTTTCTAGGGCAGGATCATGTATCCAACACTCACCCCTCTAGGTCAGGATCCTGTAGACAACACCCATCCCTCTAGGGCAGGATCCTCTAGACAACACCCATCCCTCTAGGGCAGGATCCTGTAGACAACACTCACCCTTCTAGGGCAGGATCCTGTGTACAACACTGATCCTTCTGGGACAGGATCATGTAAACAACACTCACCCTTCTAGGGCAGGATCATATCACCACCTCTTTTTGACAGGAGTTGAAGGAAGCTGTCGCCAACATTCACTCACCTTTCTTTGGCAGGAACCTGTAGACTCTGAAAGGGCTGTTGCCGTCCAGGTTGCTCATGTCCTTGATCTCCTGGATGTCAGGAAGTTTGTTCAGGGCACAGCGGAGCCTTGTCTTCCAACTCGGCCAGTCAGGCTGGTCGATCCCGTCCCGGAACCGCCCAGTGTGAATTGCCCACTCCTTTAACATGAATGACATGTAGTTAATGCACTGTATCTTCTGGTGATGCGGTTCACCTCAATGTCAAGGCGAAGTGAGGTGAAATGGGGTTTAACGTCACGTTCAAGGTTATTGCACTTATACAGACGTCTGGACTAATGCCGGTTTTATAGTGTGAGATACCCAATGAGACACCATACCGCAGTTAAACATGGGCACCAAACTCAGACACAGTATACTAACTCCAAGTCGACCAGTCCTTGTCTTAACCCTTTAAATGCCGAGCATCCGGCAGGGTAACAACAAGTACTATAATCGTCTTATGGTATTACGCGGCCGTGAACCGAACCACCGACCTTCCGCTCCCCAGGCAGACGCTCTAACCACTAGACCACGGACGCCCCCAGGCTCAAGGAATACACAAGGTACGGTGGGTTGATAGTGATTCATATACACCTGATAATGATATTGACGGAATCGTACAATGGACAATGGATATTTCTGATGACTTGAGATTTCTTTTGTCGCTTTTATCTGAGTGAGGTAAGATAAAGTATTACTGAATGAGTAAGTGAAAGGGTTAGTGGGGCACAGAGGGAGAGGGGGCTATAGAGATAGAGGGGGAATGAGTATTTGACTCAAAGAGCGAGTGGCAAAACGCATTCCGGAGGAGATAGTTGAGTGAGTCAGAGACGGAATGTGTGTATGTGTCATTTGGATGCGGAATAACCGATGATAAAAATAAACTAAAAACCTTGCGGTTCGCATGTACTACATGAACATCAGCACCTACCTTGAATATGAGTGAGTCGCTCTCAGACCAGTCCTGTTTCCCCCCATGTTTCCAGGGGATCTTGAAGATGTACTGACCACGGTCAACCCACTCCAGGCCGGGGAAGTTACCGCTGTTGATCTTTGCCTCCAGCCACGGCCGAAGACGTTGTCGGTTCTGGGGCTCGTTCAGGTGTGACGACGACATCACTCTGAAGCAGTCATAGGACATCGTATACGTTAGATTACTATGTGTAATAGGGGCATATGATATCAAAGTGGTTATTTTGCGTTCTGCTCAGAGCGAGCGAGCGAGTATGGTTTTACGTCGCTTTTAGCAATATTCCAGCAATAACACTGCGGGGAACATCAGAAATGGGCTTCTCACATTGTACCCATGTGGGGAATCGAACCCGGTCCTTCGGCCTTTTCTATGGGGGTCCAAATAATACTATTTGGCAAGTTACTTAGGATCCCTTACACAATATATGTGAACTTTCATGGACAGTTTCTGAGTTACCATGAGGTGTTCAATACGTTTCTATGGTAACACCAAAGACAAATAAAATTGGAATATTTCCAAAAAGACACAACGTGATCACTTAAACACCACTGGTTTCAAATTTCATGAATTCATATCGTAATGGTTCCATAACCAAACGTGACGCGATGAGAGGCTTATCCGTATAGACCAGTATTACCTACGTGTATGTGTTAGCCTGCTAAACGATCACTTTCCAGTATTTGACCCATGAATGAGTCGCTGGGGGACGGGGCGGACAGGCCGGTGAAAAGATTATATAATTGATAAATAATTGATTGATGAATAAACAGAACACATAAATGAATGAATAAGGGCATCAGTTATTTCTTAAGCATTAAGTATTTACTCACATGGCATCAGTCACATTGAGTATTTGACCATTTTCTATGGGTATTGAATTTATTTGACTCCCTTGGATCCAGTCTATTGGCGATGATTAAACCAACGAAAAGACATTTTATGAAAAAGATTTCCATAAAAAATACTGTTTCTGGTAACTTCTAATTTTCTTCTGTTCACAAACTGCATCAAATGTGTCACATGTCGCATAAGCTCACAACAGAGGTACATATGTCAGTTGCAACAAGAAAACAGCGTCATCACTATACCCCGCCATGGGGCACATTAGAATTTTGTTTGTTCATATAGGAGTGAATATAAACTATAAAGCCTTAAGAAGAGACATGCACTTGGGCCGCTTTATGTCACCAAAAAAGAAGAAGATAAAATGTGAATTCACACAAAAGGCCCCTTCTCTGGAAAAACGTAACTCAGTCTTGATAAGTATATCTTGGATAAACTAACTTCAGTAGCACCCGCCACTCACGCAATTTTCAAGGTAGAAATGTTTGTTTGTTGTCCTCCTGCCATACGACTGTGGCCGACAAGCGAGTGTTGACCAGACAATCCAGTGACACTTTGGCGCGCTTACAGATACCAGTGATATTAAGGTGTCTTGTCAGAGTTTTGAAACGAACCAAGATATATATTTAACAATCATGGGCAAAAAATAAATAAATAATAACGTGTGTAAAATACATTTTTGCTCAAGAGACGTTTACACTGGTCACACCTCCTCTAGTCGTGTTGAGATATGCATTATTACTAGGTAAAGCACGCATTATTCGCTTATGTTTTTGCATGACAGATTCGGTCCCGTTTCCGCATTATTAGAGATATTTTCCATTCTGAAGTAACGCTTTTTGGTATAACCGCCCTGACACTCAGTGGCACTGCAAGGGATTTTTTTTTGTACCAAAAGCAACAAAAACATACTTCTTTATATTATTGTTTTCATGAAGTACAAGTGTGAAATTTAGTTGTACTGTTTGGGAAATCGAACTTGAATATATATATATACTATATATACATATATACCTCTACAAGTATATACTATATATACATATATACCTCTACAAGTATATACTATATATACATATGTACCTCTACAAGTAAATACTATATATACATATATACCTCTACAAGTATATACTATATATACATATATACCTCTACAAGTATATACTATATATACATATATACCTCTACAAGTATATACTATATATACATATATACCTCTACAAGTATATACTATATAATCATATGTACCTCTACAAGTATATACTATATATACATATATACTTCTACAAGTAAATACTATATATACATATATACCTCTACAAGTATATACTATATATACATATATACCTCTACAAGTATATACTATATATGCATATATACCTCTAAAAGTATATACTATATATACTTATGTACCTCTACAAGTATATACTATATATACATATGTACATCTACAAGTATATACTATACATACATATGTACCTCTACAAGTATATACTATATATACATATGTACCTCTACAAGTATATACTATATATACATAAATACCTCTACAAGTATATACTATGTATACATATATACCTCTACAAGTATATATTATATATAATTATGTACCTCTACAAGTATATACTATATATACATAAATACCTCTACAAGTATATACTATATATACATAAATACCTCTACAAGTATATACTATATATACATATATACCTCTACAAGTATATACTATATATACATATGTTCCTCTACAAGTATATACTATATATATATATATATGTACCTCTACAAGTATATACTATATATACATATATACCTCTACAAGTATATACTACATATACATATATACCTCTACAAGTATATACTACATATACATATATACTTCTACAAGTATATACTATATATATATAAATACCTCCTCTACAAGTATATACTACATATACATATGTACCTCTACAAGTATACCCTCTGTATACATACATGTACATGCCTCTACAAGTATATACTATATATACATATATACCTCTACAAGTATATACTATATATACATATGTACATCTACAAGTATATACTATATATACATATATACCTCTACAAGTATAAACTATATATACATATATACCTCTACAAGTATATAATATATATACATATGTACCTCTACAAGTATATACTATATATACATATATACCTCTACAAGTATATACTATATATACATAAATACCTCTACAAGTATACACTCTGTATACATATATACCTCTACAAGTATATACTATATATGCATATATACCTCTACAAGTATATACTATATATACATCTATACCTCTACAAGTATATAATATATATACATGTGTACCTCTACAAGTATATACTATATATACATATATACCTCAACAAGTATATACTATATATACATAAATACCTCTACAAGTATATACTATATATACATATATACCTCTGCAAGTATACACTCTATATACATATATACCTCTACAAGTATACACTCTATATACATATATACCTCTACAAGTATATAATATATATACATATGTACCTCTACAAGTATATCCTATATATACATATATACTTCTACAAGTATATACTATATATACATAAATACCTCTACAAATATATACTATATATACATATATACCTCTACAAGTATACACTCTATATACATATATACCTCTACAAGTAACCACTCTATATACATATATACCTCTACAAGTATATACTATATATACATAAATACCTCCTCTACAAGTATACACTCTATATGCATATGTACCTCTACAAGTATACACTCTGTATACATACATGCCTCTACAAGTATATACTATATAAACATATACACCTCTACAAGTATACACTCTTCATACATATACCCCCTCTACAAGTATACATTCTATATACATATATACCTCTACAAGTATATACTATATATACATAAATACCTCCTCTACAAGTATACACTCTACATACATATATACCTCCTCTACAAGTATACACTCTTCATATATATATTCCTCCTCTACAAGTATACACTCTACATACATATATACCTCCTCTACATGTATACACTCTTCATACATATACCCCCTCTACAAGTATACATTCTATATACATATATACCTCTACAAGTATATACTATATATACATTAATACCTCCTCTACAAGTTTACACTCTACATACATATATACCTCCTCTACAAGTATACACTCTTCATACATATATTCCTCCCTACAAGTATACTCTACATACATATATACCTCCTCTGCAAGTATACACTCTACATATATATATACCTCCTCTACAAGTATACACTCTTCATACAGATATACCTCCTCTACAAGTATACACTCTACATACATATATATATACCTCCTCTACAAGTATACACTCTTCATACAGATATACCTCCTCTACAAGTATACACTCTACATATATATATACCTCCTCTGCAAGTATACACTCTACATATATATATACCTCCTCTACAAGTATACACTCTTCATACAGATATACCTCCTCTACAAGTATACACTCTACATATATATATACCTCCTCTGCAAGTATACACTCTACATATATATATATATACCTCCTCTACAAGTATACACTCTTCATACAGATATACCTCCTCTACAAGTATACACTCTACATATATATATACCTCCTCTGCAAGTATACACTCTACATATATATATACCTCCTCTACAAGTATACGCTCTACATACATATGTTTGTGGGGATACTGGTCTACTATGAATATTTGTGTTTTACTTTCGATCAAAGCTACGCAACGACCTCGCCTTATATTCAAATGATGTGATAGCGTTACCTTTATCATCAAGGTAATATTTTTTTGTTTTCAAAAGATTTACTAGTCATTAGGAAGTCGTAAGAAATTACACACGCGCACAGACACACGCACGAACGCACACACTGACAATAAGCTTCATTTACAAACCAAATAAGGAAACGCACATCTACTCACAACTCCGTGTGACCCATTTAAGTGGACGTCGTGTATCGTTATGCGTCATGACTCCCGAAATAATATAATGACATTACAACCTGTGGCGGATACAATGCAGCTACACCACAATTCGTGATCACAAAGTCTGAAATAACACCAGGGACAGAATCAATAACAAAACGGTTAGGTGACACGCTTCCTTGTCACTGAAAGGCAAACGATCTTTGATTTTTTTTTTGTTTAACGCCGCACTCAGCAATATTCCAGCTATATGACGGCGGTCTGTAAATAATCGGGTCTGGACCAGACAATCCAGTGATTGACATCATGAGCATCGATCTACACAATTGGGATCGATGACATGCATCAACCAAGTCAACGAGCCTGACCACCCGATCCCGTTAGTCCCCTTTAACGACAAGAATAGTCCCCTTAAGGACAAGCATGGGTTGCTGAAGATCTATTTTACCCCGGATCTTCACGGGTCCACCACGTTGTTTTAGTGCTAATGTCCCGCATTGACCTTAGCACACATTTAGCGACTGAATGAATCGCCAAATCAATAATACCAAACTTTTATCAACAGGGGGGCACGGGTGGCCCAGTCGTCTTAGGCGCCGCGATTCGCTGTCCAGAGTTGCGTCCCTTGGGCACGCCAGAAACATATGATTGTGGGTTTGAATCTCGGTTCGCCCCGATTATGTTTCCAGGTTTGTCAGCATACCCGTGCTCGTGGGTTTCACCAAGGTGGTAAACGTCGGAGACCTGCATCACTTCGGGCTTTCCTCCCACATTAAGCTGACACGCCGCGAAACAAATGTAATACTGTTAAAAGAGGCGTTAAACCAAACTCACTCACTCATCCAAATTTATCAACAGAGTTGACGCCCTGTTAATTATCGGATAAGGAACAGGCATACGCCCAACCATTTGGGGAAGTACGATGACACGCAATCAGCCAAGTCGCCAGGTCTGAACATCCGATCCCTTGAAGGGTCTAACAACAAGCACGGGTTATATTTCTTATCAAATTAAACGACATCTACTTTGGTCCTTTATTTTCTGCAGTGTTTGATTTGTTGGATGGAGAGAAGCACAACGAGCTTCATGAATCACAATCAAATAGCCATACCAGGTGTTCGCGAAAACCTGAGCATATCCTGCTCCATCGATGCTACCCGTCACAAATACACGCAAATGCAAGTCAAGTGTTCACCGGAACATATGGTACAGGTCAAAATTGGGAACATCATTTTGGTCACCGATGCGACTCATTTGAAAATTGGGCGCACGGGTGGCCCAGTCGTCTAAGGCGCCGCGATTCGCTGTGATGAGTTGCGTCCCTTGGGCACGCCAGAAACCTATGATTGTGGGTTCGAATCCCGGTTCGCCCCAATTATGTTTCTAGGTTTGTCAGCACCATACCCGTGCTCGTGGGTTTCACCGAAGTGGTAAACGTCTGAGACCTGCATCACTTCGGGCTTTCCTCCCACATTAATCTGACACGCTGTGATATAACTGGAATAATGTTAAAAACGGCGTTAAACTCAACTCACTCACTCACTCACTCATTTGAAAATGTGATCAACTTGTCTATATATAACATTTTGAAAGCGTTACTGAGGCCTTGGACACAGTAACCCTGTTGAAACTGCCTTAGAGCAAGAGTCGTATGACGCTCTTTGAAATCTTCGTAGAAAGGGCATGCTCGATTGTACCTCAAAGTTATATGTCGACACATCAAAGTGAAATATAGTCAACTATGTAACATTGCAACATTCGTATAAATTGATCGATTGTTACATAACTAGCTCTAGCTGACTGTTGTATCATCCGCTTAGTCCGAGTTTCGAGCTTGAAGTGCACTTCGTTCCATTATCAACGTCATAAAATTTAAAAAAAATTAAATTCTCTAATGTTTTGATGTTGCAGTGTTTGATGTTGGGTTGTGGGAAGCACAACGCCCTTCTGGGATAAAAAAGCACCCGCCCCCCCCCCCCCCCCCCCCCCCAACACACACACACCCACACACCCACCCCAAACATGCATGTGCACCTGGGATGTAATCTTCCCCGGATTTCCCTCGTTGCATTGCCCAAACACTCGGTCTAAAGATATACAGATGTTATCAAAATCATAAGGCGTTTCGAACATCTCATGTATTAAAACACGTACTAGACACACCAGTGAGTTTAACTTAACTGCCGGGATAAAGAATGTCTTTGTTTGTTTGTTGTTTAACGCCGCACTCAGCAATATTCCAGCTATACGACGGCAGTCTGTAAAATAATCGAGTCTGAACCAAACAATCCAGTGATTGACATCATGAGCATCGATCCACGCAATTGAGATACGATGACATGCATCAAACAAGTCAGCGAGCCTGACCACCCGATCCCGTTAGTCGCCTCTTACGACGGGCATAGTCGCCTCTTACGGCAAGCATGGGTTGCTGAAGACCTATTCTACCCCGGATCTTCAAGGGTCGTAAAAGAGTGTATACACCCTAGTATGATGTAGCTAAAAATGAAACAAAAAAGAAAAGATTACTCGATGACACGGGTATCATAGAGTTGTGTTTTAGACCTTCAGTTTCAGTTTTTAGCCTTGTAGTTTTGAAAATGTCAATACATATTGGGTCAAATTCAATTTTCAAGTCTATACTTTCTTTGGCTCGGCAGTTTCCATCAAATAAATACTGTCGTTCAAGTAGCACGGCCTAGACTCCATTCAGATGGCAAGCGTTTAAAATTGATTGGTCTTCAAATAGAGGGTCCCACAAACATTAATATTGCATCAAATGACATTAAACAGACACTTCAATTGCTGTTATGATGCTGTAAGTGGGCTAGGGGAGAAGAGTGCCGGTGGCTTGACATGTAGGTCATGCGTGGGACAGGAAGTTTTTCAATCATACTGACGCGCTCTCCGAGAATAGCCTTCACAGATAACCCCTCACACCCGGAAAGAAGGCATTCCTGGGAAATAGCTGTTTAAATAATTAAGTCAAAATGATTTGATTAAAAGTACATAATAACAAGTTAGAAAAGTGTCGGAGACAAAAGCAAGGTCGCGAGGAATGATGAATGAAATCAAAGTCCATAGTCAAGCTCTTCAACGACTTCGAAGTTTTCCGTGTAGCAAGGTCACAATCATTACGTAATGAGGTTTTAGGAAATAAATAAATGTAATATAATACTAATATGGTAATTGTGGACATATTGGAAGCTTGTGCGCGTGATTCATAATATTTCATATGACAATAGAGTTCAAGCTAGGAAGTTAATAGTAAATGAATGTTGGTTAACGCCGCAGGCAGATCATCTAGCCCTTATTCAAAGTCTTGTTTCCACTCTTGCCACATCAAGCCCACTATCCTGTGCTAAGTATGATTGGACTATTAGATAGTCCAATCACAGAACGTTTCACAAAATCAACATCCACGACTGGTACACCTTCGTATGAAAGTGATTTACGGTTGCCTGTCATTGTTGACATGAATATGTCTTTTTCATCTTTTAACCCCCCCCCCCCCCCAACAATTGCCGATGTTTTTGTGTCAGGGTTATATCGCGGAAGTTTTCGTTATTTGGTCGACTAGGTCGTCGCCTTTGGTAGTCGCCATCTTTATGAAGCTATACGAGATAAGAACATCAGTCTGATTGGATATCGCGTTCTCATTACAAGGGGCACAACTCGTGATCTATTCGAGGTTGCGCCAAGGTCGAGCCAAGCAAAGTGGCCTTGATGTTGCCAGGGTAGAAACTAGGCTTTCATATAGGCTCGTGAACACGCTCGCCTCGGAAAGATGCAGTCAGATGTGACGCAAACCTGTAAATAAATCTGACCCGGCTAAACCAGTGTCAGACAGCATGGACAGCGCAATCAGTCACGTTACAAAGAATGACCACCGACACCCTATCAGTGGGATCTTATGACAAGCCCTCGGAACGTGTAACCTATACCGTCTCCTTACAAAGGAATCCAGTCAATACCAATCTAAATGAAGCGCATGTGTTTTATTGATTGGCATTAGTAATAACACTAGCAATCTAATGCCTATAAAACATAACGCTCGGAATTTTATGGATACGATGACGTCATAATGTGTGATGCGACGTTAAGTGCTTGTCACGACACAATAACGTTAACACCGGCAGCAATGGGTATATGAAATTGTCACAGATAAGAAAACTGTTTCAGCGAAAATAGATTTCAATAACTTGTTGACGTAATGGGTGAATTGATAATACACAAATCGCCAATGCCGATCACCATTGTTGACGTAAAGTGTAATGATGTCACAATAGGAGTGATGTCACAGGCTGGATGACGATTGACATCTTCCCGAGGCAAGAGAGTTAACTGACAATAAAAGTCCAGTTTCCACCCTTGCCGAACTAGGCTGGAATTACTGGACTCGATCGTAGCGCCACCAGTGGCTATTACCAGTTATGTCCCTTCTAAGCCTCTCCTATGGACCAATCAGATTCCACCTCTCGTATCACTTGCGTTTGCTTCACACAAAATGGTGGCGCCCAGTCAGGACGATCTGATCGATAATCAAGATCTATATTGTGATAAAACGGGCCTTACATCGCGAAATGCATCAAATCACGTGAGCACATTGATTAAAAACATGAAAGGATTTTGAAATACCTGCTGACAGCGAGTTGGCGGTGCACATGCTTGCAAATCCTGCAATCGATCGAAATCTGCACGACAGTTTACCAACCGGATTTCGATTTCGGTGCGCGATTTTGATTGGACTATGCATAAACTCGTTAGTCTAGCCAAAATGTAACTCCATAATCCCAGCCTAGTTCGGCAAGGGTGGAAACTGGACTTTTATAGTAAGTTAACTCTCTTGCCTCGGGAAGATGGATGATTGACGACTTGTCGCGATTGTAACATTCTCGACAAAACTCGATTCTGGATTCTAGAAACATTGTGAAATGAAGATTTTAAAGATATCACAGAGGCCACAGTGGTTGCGTGGCATAGACACTCATGTATGCCTAATAGTAAAGTGAGTGAGTGAGTATGGTTTTACGTCGTTTCTAGCCATATTCCAGCAATATCGCGGCGGGGGACACCAGAAATGGGCTTCACACACTGTACCCAAGTGGAGAATCGAACCCGGTCCTTTAGCGTGACGAGCGAACGCTTTAACCATTAGGCTACTCCACCGGCCGTATATACCTACTAGAAGTCAGACCGTCTGTAGCGGGTGGCGCGGAATGTCGGTGGTTCGATCCCCGGCCGCGTCATAACAAAAGACGTTAAAGAATGGTACTTGTTTCTACCCTGACATGCGCTCGGCAGTAAAGGCATAAAACAAGGACTGCTCGCCTAAGTAAGAGTTCATATTCTATGCCTGTGTGGGATATCCATTTTAAAAAAACTGCGGCGCGGTATCACAGTGGGCTATCACAAAAAAATAGATAACGGCATTAGCCCGGACTTATACAACTTATACAAGCAGTCTCTCTCTCAGTGTTTTCAAATAGTGTTGACCACAGTCAAAGTGTGTGAGTGAGTGAGGTTTTACGCCGCTTTTAGCAATATTCCAGCAATATCACGACGGATATCGGAGCCGTACCAATTTACACATGTCAGAGGGGTGACCACTTTGTAAACGGCATTGTTTGTTCATGACTACATGGGGTGTGAGGAAAATATTGACGATATCAAAAAGGCTTAATTCGCGAATATTTAATTGGTAATGAATGTTTGTGTCTCACAAAATGCAGTTTATGACAGACGAGGAAGAAGACATAAGTTCAACCAGAGCTGTCTGCAGACAGCCTCCACGGCTATAAGTGCACCATGGACGTGACTGTCAATTCCTTGTATCAGTTGAGCAATTTATTTGAAAACCAGTTGTGTTGAACACAGTAGTAGCTAAACACAAGACTCATAACTCAACGCCATCTCACTGCCGCAAATATTTAGTGTCTTATTTTAATTGTATAACACGATACAGAGAATATCGTGCTCAAGGGCGAATCCAGCATTTTAAAAAGGATGGGATCCAAAATATCAAAATCCTCTCTCATTGCAGAGATCCTCGTTTGGTTTTCCAAATCCCCCACCCCCTACTCCTTCTGGATCCACCCATGATGCTAATTATTCGACATTAAACGGCCATTTAGTACAAGAAGTGCTATATGTGTAAAACAAAACTAAATACACATACACATAGTTTGCATAAATATATTTCATGAACTTTAATGTTTTTTTGTGATACAATGTAATATGATCAGAGACAATATATATTAAAGAAAAAAAAAAAATTTCAACTAGTTTATATATACAGTACACTACGGTTATAACGAACTCAAAGGGACTACTAATTTTAGTTCGTTATAACCGTAATTCGTTATAAGCATATATACAGCATAACTACAGCAAATAGTCGGGACTAAAAAGTTAGTTCGTTATATCCGTCAGTTCGTTATAAGCGTGTTCGTTATAACCGTAGTTTACTGTATATTCATTTATACCACCTACCTGTGGTGAGAATAGTCGTACCCAAGATGCTGCCTGAGATCAGTGGGCGGGGGCGGGTGCTGCGGGTGCTGCGGGTACAGAGGGTGGTAAAACATGGGTGGCGTCGTCAACATGCTGACTCCAAACTCGATGAACAACAGAGACAAAAACCTTAGTATTATCCAACCTAACTCGCTAAATATAAACGCGGGTATCCTCGGGTCTAGCTCCACTGTCAATATATACGCCACTGGCTACGTGCGGACCACGCCTCTCCCCCGCAAAATGAAGTGTACTTCCCCGCCCCTAAGTGTTCAATGGGGCTGTCCCGATCGGACAATTCAAGCCAGGCACGCCGCAGTTTCCCCTTCTTGACAAATGTAACTGCGCTCTCGGTTTCGATTCCTCGGAAATGAAAGCATTCTGAGTCAAGGCAGGTGTCAGCACAACATGAGATCGTTTGAGAAGCTACTGAAACATAGCTTTCCATCGCATGTTCACGTTGGGGCTTTGTGGTATACCTTATATGTTCAGACTGTGAAGCACGGGTTGTCTGAACAAAGGATATCCTACACTCCACGATGAGTGCGAGCGTGTACTCATTATTGATAAAGATGTTCCATATATTCGGTAGATTAAATTTAGATCAAATTTGAATAGAATAGATAATTAATTTATTAATTTTCATTTGATTGATTATTATGCATGGGGGCAAGAAATATCTTTCCGCTAAATTAAGGTCAGTTATATATGTATATTTACCAATTGAATCAGCTCGTGATTTCGAGTCACGCGATACACAAATACTTCCTCCAGTGGGGGTTTAAAGGGGGTGGGGTGGGTATTTGGAAGAGGAGGGATAAACTTTATTTCCGGGAGCAAGATAAAATGGACAGATATCAATTGTAGGTCGTCACATCAAGCACGTTTGATTCGAGTAGTTTGTTACATGATTGTTCTAATGGAACGTTTTTTGACGAAACGATCAGAATGAGTGGCTGAGTGTAGTGAGGTGGATGAGCGTCGTTTGAACAGTATTCACGTTTTATCACGACGTGTCAGCTTAATGTGGGAGGAAAACCCGAAGTGATGCATATCTCAGTCGTTAACCAGAACCTACGAGCGCGAGTATTGTGCCAGAAACCAAGAAACCAAATCGGGTCGAACTGGAATTCGAACCCACAATCATAGGTTCCGGGCGTGCCCAAGGGACACAATTCTGCACAGCGGCGTCTCAGACGATTGGGCCCCCCGTGCCCCCCGATAGGATCACATATGAGCTGCACATTGGTTTAGGTAGTAAATCTATCCCATAGCAAACATCATCAAACGACAAAATAATGATAGCATGAAAGCATAGCCGCCATCAGAACTTATTTTTTGCATAATTGTCAACGGGTTAGCACAGTAGTAAGAGTGAGTGAGTAAGTGAGTGAGTATGGTTTCACGCCGCTTTTAGCAATATTCCAGCAATATCACGGCGGGGGACACCAGAAATGGGCTTCACACATTGCACCGATGTCGGGAATCGAACCCGGGTCTTCGGCGTGACGAGCGAACGCTTTAACCACTAGGCTACCCGACCGCCCCACAGTGGTAAGAGTGTGGGATGGTCAGACCTTTGAGTTCGATTCTCCTCATGGATAAGTGTGTGCGTCCCATCGTGACGTGGCTGTAACATTGCTAATAGCGGTGTAAAACACTAGCCAATCACGCATGTAGAGTACTGAGGTGTTTATTCAATCTATATGTATAGTTTGGTTTCCTAATGATCAGTTTTTGGGTAAATTCGAAATTGACTGCATCAGTCAGAATTATGTCACATAGAGTCCCACCAATTTGTGTTGCTCATGGGGCACTGACTGAGACGTGAGCTAAGGATATACAGAGTCGCGTCCCTTAGGCCTGCCCATCTTCCCGAGTCAAGGGAGTTAACTGACTAAAAGTCCAGTTTCCACCCTTCCCGAACTAGGCTGGAATTATAGAGCCATATTTTGGCTAGACTAAAAAGTCAATGCATAGTCCAATCAAAATTGAGTAACGAGCAAATAATGATCCTTGTTATATCCGAGCTCAATGATTGTCCAAACGTGTCCCCATTACTCATACTATGCACCAAGTAAAACAACATGGATCAAGGGCCGTAACTCTGTAAAATAATTTACAGGACCAATTTTCGAAATTAGTATTAACAAGTATCTCGTAGGTAAGCATGGAAACTTCTATTACTGTAACTTTAGTAGTTTCTGAGTCCCAATTGCAGACACTATGCTCTTTGTTGAAAGCACGGAGCAAGGGCCATAGCTATGTAAAAAAAATGATATACAGGACCAATTTTCGAAATCAGTCTTGACAAGTATCTCTTAGATGAGCATTCGAACTTTCATTCAAGTTACTTCAGTTGTTTCTGAGAAAACGTCTCCACATTGAACACACTACGCACCAAGTAATATAACATGGGTCGTAACTCCGTAAAATAATAATTTACGGGATCAGTTTTCGAAATCAGTCTTGACAAGTATCTCTTAGATGAGCATTCGAACTTTCATTCAAGTTACTTCAGTAGTTTCTGAGAGAAACAATTTCCCCATTCCACACAGTATGCACTAAGTTGAAAATCACGGGAAGAGGGGCCATAACTCTGAAAAAATGTATTTAAGATCATGACCAGTAATATCAGTGTGTAACATTTCATTTCTCTAACTTAAAAAGTTTTTAAAAAGAACTGACACAGAACCTAGATTTTCGAAACGATCTTAGCTAAGATAAAAAAACTTACGTTCAAAGATAAGATATCTTAAGGTAAACCTGTCGCAGATCGTTCAGAGCTACGATACCTATCGTAACTCTGACAGAGAACTCATTTGTGTTAGAGATCGAAAAAGCGGGTGTTTCCCAATGACGGCTCCAGATAAAGGCAGTATCGGCGTATGTACGGATGAAAATATATTTAAATACAATTTTGAAAACGTATCAGATACCCATCACAGCATACATATACGGTCTAACATACATTTATAGACGCATTTCCCCCCAAATATATTCTTATTTTAAGCAGGGTATTTTCTTCGTAAAGAGCACACTTTATTTTCCTAAAAACACAGCTGTATAAAGGGGGTGTGCATTATACACGCCATAATAAATTTTGATGGGTTTTTTCTAGAACGCAAAGATATTACCGGGAGCACGTGAGACCGGATATACCATGTCAAACAATCTGTACTGAAGTACGCAAATGAATCACGTAATTACACTGTCTGGTTACAAAAAGTATTCATTGTATATCTGGACTTATGTTTGTAACCTATTATATTAAACAAAAATTCAATATTGTTTTCATTAATTTCGGCAAAATCGTGCGTGAAATGATCGGTAGATCGCTCAGCAACTACGGTCAGATTACCGTTACTGACGCCTTGAAACGAACTTTGATACATATATCATAAATGCCATGCTTTGACTCTTTAAGAGTCATATTTGTTGTAGTTTGACTGTTATATGTCAATATATTGTTTTTGCGAGCGCAACGGTCAACGGTGTAAGATTATATTGTTCCATACGTAAGAAATATCCGGCAATAGCGATCAGGTGCACCCAAGTTAGTGCTACGCTTATGGTTAATATTTTGTTAAATAAAGTAAAGCTGCAACTAAAAAAATACGATATTGGAATATATTATTCCTGATAAAATAATACTTTCAAGTACAACTCTTCTGATCATTACATCAAAATACTCTAAAGTTATATTATTGGGTACTTTTTAACGGAAACACCGGTAAATAGTGAGAAAACGTGTGTACAGCTGATTGCTGGTTCCGGCTTAGTTTACGAGACAACACACACGGTAATCTTAATCTCAGCATATGAAACATTGCCTAGTAGAACTGGAAATACCATTTAAACGGTAAATCATCATGGCTAGAGTAATGTTTTATCTCAATTTCAAATTTGCATTGACCAACTATGTTATTACCTGTTCGTTTACCTGACTTTGCTGAAGGGATACGATGTAAAATAATTCTGCTCTTAATAATCGAATTCCCCACCCCATCCCCACTAAAAATACTCAATACCCCATAGGGAGTGAGCATTATACAATAGCCATACATGTACAACAACGAAAAAAGGAAGTGTTTTTGTTTATAGACCTGTTTACACGAGACAGAGAGCATGGTCTCTACTAAAATGAATTACAAGATTAATCCATACAATTCCATTCAGCACTCGAAATTTTCTCTATAGTTTTGCTGACTTTTACTGACTCCCGATGCTAAAAATTATCTGGCATTATGTGGCGGGGGATAATAAAACGAGATAAGCCATTTTTGGACTTTCCTCCCAAATTAAATGGATATGTTTTTTGTCCCTTTTATTTACTAGCGTAAGGCTTAATATTCAACCATAGATTATCCGAAGCGAAACACAGACAGAAATATACCACCCGACCGTTGACGCTTGATCCGTATCCGATTAAAAAACCCGGGAAAATATTTCTCATTTGAAACTGTTTTAAAATAAAGAGTTACCTCTTCCTCAGCGTTCCAGTGATACTTGATTACTCCCCCGCGTTATCCAATACTGTGTCACGTTTTTACTGTTACTGCAAATCGTTATCTGTTTTGATATCCCCGTATTTGTGTGCAGTTGAAACACAAGCCTCGAGAATGCATCCCACGCAAATATGTTTGTTTGTTTGTTGTTTAACACTGCACGCAGCTATTTTCCAGCTGTCTGTAAATAATCGAGTCTGTACCAGGCAATTCAGTGTTGACATCATAAGCATCGATCCACGCAATTGGGATCGATGACATGCATCAACCAAGTCAGCGAGTCTGACAACCCGATCCCGTTAGTCGTCTCTTACCCCAAGTATAGTCGCCTTTTACGGCAAGCATGGGTTGCTGAAGACCTCTTCTCTACCCGGATCTTCACGGGTCTACAAATACGTAACAATACACGAGGCAAAGCAGGGTATGAAACTCCCAAAAATTTCAGCCAGACCACAGGACTGGCTAGCTGAAATACTTGCCAGCCCTGACCAAAACCTGGCTGCCCACTATAATCATATGTTTCTCAGGATAAGCTAACGGGGTTTCTTTTTGTTTACTTTTTATCATTCATCTTTACATGTGAATTAATGCTTATCATCGGGAAATATTTTGAATATTTTCACATATGAAATATAACCCGACCGTCGGGCAGGGGGATTTGAAAATCTGGCAGCCCGAGTTGACATCAACCCGTCTCGGACGGTCGGGCAGGCAGGTATTTCGAACACTGGGCAAAGCCTTTATTGTTCATCAGTTGTTAACGGAGTTTGTCTCTCAAAACTTGAAGTCGGTGGTCGAAACAAAGAAATTAAAAACCAATCTCTTTCATCTTCTTGTTTGTTATTTGTCTTTTGTGTAAACATATGGTCGACAGGTATTGAAAAGAAATATAATTCCACCCATGCACAATGGCGACGATCCTGAACAATTATTTAAATATGCTGCCGTGGTACATTCTGTATCTTGTGCCGGGAAATGCATGACTACAAGTTGTGATGGATTTGTTTCTAAATGGGGTTTCAGATTCGGCGGTAATGAAAACAACTCTCATTTATTTCTGATTTTCTCATTCTTACTGTCGGCGGATCCGTAAACCAATTAATAAACAAAAACCGCCTAAAAATGAACACGTCAACTTTCTACCAATCCATAATTAGGTTTTAATACATCGTGTGTGGAAATCTCTCTCTATATATTAATCACAATTATCGCCAGGAAGTTATACGTGAGTGAGTATGATTTTACGCCGCTTTTAGCAATATTCCAGCAATATCACGGCGGGGGACACCAGAAATTGGCTTCACACATTGTACCCATGTCGCGAATCGAACCCGGGTCTTTGGCGTGACGAGGTACAAAGAGTGAAACAAATGAGTGTCCCTCGCCGTCATATATTGGAATATTGCTAAATGTTCACTCACTGTATTCTACGCATAGCTTGAGATTTATGTCACCGAAAGACATTAACATATTGTCATACAGTCTCTTTCGAACAATGGTAACACATCATGTTCTACACCGCTCGGACACAACTCGAACGCTTCCTTCCCCGTCATTGTCGGCATTGTGTGCATCACACTTCCGCCATTTTCCTTCCGCCAAGGTCAAGGTCATGCTAACTTCCAATTGTACACAATCAGTCTGTAACATGTTAAAACACACCTTTTTTGAATGATTTAATTTAGAACTTATTTCCATATATTAACTTAAGGTGTTATTTATGCCCTTTTAAAAAATACCGTTTGACAATTCGGACATCCCTTACAATACAATAGTTGATTCACCCTCAGCCGATAAGGAAGGAAAGCGGTAGTAATATTATTATGTGTATTCTAAACAATGTTTGTGCACCAAGTACTACGCAGTTGGCAATACAAAAGGAATGGGGGAACCGACCATTTCATATTCTGGAGGGGGGTGGGAGGGTGAAGGGATGTTTATAGAAAAAAATGAATTGTCCCAGATGATTCTGGAAAAAGATAATTATGATTTAGACTTATGATAGAACATATATATCCATTTAGAAATGCCCTTTGTTTCTCGTAAAATAGGAAGCAGCAAATAACGGAACAGTTCTGTGCATCTATCTATGACACCTAACATTGTCCAGAGTGGACGTCATATTCTACATAAAAAACACAGACCTTTTTTCATAATCGTAGGAAATCTCTGCTTAAAGCAGGGTCCATTTTACGATTCTGACTATGTCACAAGCATGTGTTAAATAACAACCACGCCGGGCGCTTTGTTCATCCATTCAATATCAACACAAACGTGGAACAAAATTAAGGTCTTGAACATTCTTTCAGGAAATCGTTCCTTAATATTCACTTTTCTTCTGTTTTGACTGATAATAAAATATGTGTAAACATGTAAACAAATAAGAAAATCTAAGCTGGATCGGCTGCAAAAATGGCCAGCAAGTATGTGCACGTCCGTAGATTCACGACGCGTGTGTGTGTGTGTGTGTGTGTGTGTGTGAGAGAGAGAGAGAGAGAGAGAGAGAGAGAGTGTCATGGGCATGGGCGTGAGTATGTGTGAGTGTATATATGTGTGTGAGTGGGCGCGTGAGTGGGTGTGAGCGTGAGTGAGTGTATATATGTGTGTGAGTGGGTGCGTGAGTGTGAGTGGGTGCGTGAGTGAGTGTATATATGTGTGTGAGTGGGTGCGTGAGTGTGAGTGGGTGCGTGAGTGGGTGTGAGCGTGAGTGAGTGTATATATGTGTGTGAGTGGGTGCGTGAGTGTATGTATATATGTGTGAGTGGGTGCGTGAGTGTGTGTGTGAGCGTTAGTGAGTGTATATATGTGTGTGAGTGGTTGCGTGAGCGTGTGTGAGCGTGAGTGTATATATGTGTGTGAGTGGGTGCGTGAGTGGGTGTGAGCGTGAGTGAGTGTATATATGTGTGTGAGTGGGTGCGTGAGTGGGTGTGAGCGTGAGTGAGTGTATATATGTGTGTGAGTGGGTGTGAGCGTGAGTGAGTGTATATATGTGTGTGAGTGGGTGCGTGAGTGGGTGTGAGCGTTAGTGAGTGTATATATGTGTGTGAGTGGTTGCGTGAGCGTGTGTGAGCGTGAGTGTATATATGTGTGTGAGTGGGTACGTGAGTGTGTGTGAGCGTGATTGTATATATGTGTGTGAGTGGGCGTGTGAGTATGTGAGTGTAGATACATGTATGTGTGAGTGAGTGCGTGTATGTGTGTGTGTAGTCCGGAATTCTACCCCACTGAGATACTATACCGCAGTTTAACACGAATACCCACTTAGAAATTACCACAAGGCCTACCAGTCCTTGTTTTAACCCTTTAATGTAGAGGCAGGGTAACAACAAGTACCATGTTGTAACATTTTGCAATGACGCGGTCTAACCACCGACGGGGGCGGTCTGATAATGCCATGAACAAACTTGGATATCTTTTAGTCATAACATTAACACACAGCTGAAGCCGTATGTCCAATGGATCTTCAGATCAAGAAATAAAACTGTATTCTTAAATATTTACAAAACCACAATATACATACATTTTGATTTGAACAAGATAAGATGTCTTCCTTAGAAGGAACCTAGCTACATGTCAACTTTCAGCTTCTCAGTCAACCAGTGTCAGAGTAGAAGATGGTAGAAAGCATACCAAAAGGGTAAAGCTCTTCCCACATCAGTCAGGTGAGCTAATACTTGTTCAGAGCGGCATCATACCAAAAAACACTGTCTACAACGTCAAATTAGTCAAATGATATGTGACGTTGGAAATAACGCCAATGCCATCATACGTAAGTCGTGTCTGCAGAATCTTTCAGAATATGTATGATGACAAACAAAAACTGGAAGAAGCGGTCGGTGACCTGGAGTATGTAAGGTTAAGGTCACCGCATTCACCATTGTCTGATGTCTCGGCAACAGCAGATTGGTCAAATGTTTCCCTGACCTCGAAAACAAGGTCAAGGTCACCATTACTAACTGGAACAGAAACACCCCTGAGACACATGGGCACCAAATGTAAGCCAAATTAATGCAGAGATTCTCAAGATGGCACGCTAACAAAAAAAACACCCAAAACCAAACGGGTCAAATGCAAGGTCATGGTTACAGTATGAACCTGAATCTGCAAACAACTCAAAGACACTGGCACTGTTGCGATGTCAGTTTGAATACATTGGCATAGAGTGAGTTAGTGAGTGAGTATGGTTTTACGCTGCTTTTAGCATTATTCCAACAATATCACGGCGGGGGACACCAGAAATGAGCTTCACACATCGAAATCGGAATCGAACCCGGGTCTTCGGCGTGACGAGCGAACGCTTTAACCACTAGGCTACCCGAACGCCCCCATTGGCATAGACGCATGAATACCCGTGCATGATAGTGACGAACTCATTTTATGAATGCAATTGAATATCTGTCATGTTATGCATAAACATTTAAATCACAAAATAATCGTCTCTCCCACGTTACATGATTTAACCATTTCCGTTCGATATATATAGAACAACAAGTTCCTCTTTGTAGATAACTAGTTCAAACTTCAAAGGGAGCACTAGAATGCGCAGTATTAATAACAGTTTCATAAAGGAAAACATACTGGGTTACTATGAATGAGTAAACCAAATGGCGAACCTGGAGAATATGTATACAGCGAAACCCCTTTAGCCAGGACACCCTGCTTTCTGGAGATTATTGTTTGGAACGTCAACATACAAGGGAATCCCGTTGGGTTGTCGGCAATGACAATGGATATTGTGCTGACAAACCAAGAAACATAATTTTGATTCAAACGTACGATCAAAGGTTTCTGGCACGCCTAAGACACGCAAATGTGCCTTGCGAATTGAGGCGCCCTACACGACGCAACTAACTGTGCCATGACATTGTACCGCACCTGGATATGTTTTCTACAGTTCAAAATGTCAACAAGGACACTTAGAAACGGCTGCTATCAACCTTGAGCATTTTGTGCATAAATACTTAGGAAAAACTAACACTATATCAAATGAGCTGAACAAACCATGACGTCATCATAAGGAACTCTGAAACTTACAGGCCACTTGAAGTTCAGTTCACTCGGTCTGGCAGTTACACAGGAGTGAGTGAGTGAGTGAGTGTGTGAGTGAGTTGGGTTTAACGCCGCTTTTAACAGTTTTCCAGTTATATCACGGCGTGAGTTACACAGGAAGTAGAACGCATTTGGAGGGAATCTGTGAGCATGGTCACAAAAAAATGAAAAATTAAAGATATCGCAAGAACTGGAACTTGGTTGATTCCGACTACTAAGTAGACATATACCAAATTTCATTACATTTTGAAAGAAAATGGCTGAGCAATGAGAAGTTATAGCTTTCAGTATGGCCCAGTTGAAATCATGGTCACAATTTCAACTATCTAAAACAAACGGAACAATTATGGCGAGCCTCATTGCTAACAACACACATACCAAGCTGCATTACATTCTTAAAGAACATGATGAATAATGTCTATAAATAGTTTTTTTTAAACATTGTGGCCATATTGAAATTCGGACTCAAACCTCTTGAATAAAGTATGTCGGTACTGGTGAGATGAAGCAAGTGAAATGTCAGCTTCATTGCTCGGGTGGTTTCTGAGAAGACATGTGCCAAGGAAAAAGATGCTCAAAGTGCAAAGGTGGTTGAGCAATAGCCATGGCGGCCATATTGAATTTCCTGAAAGGACAATATGAACAACTGTGTATCTGATCTTTGCCCTCATCATCCTTGCAAACTTGCAGCAGATATTTCAAAGTAACGTCGGGTTGGAATATATGTCAATTTGTGGCATGGCGGAGACGAAAGTACATCCAAAAAAGGTAGATATGTCTTTAGACCACTACATAGTGCGCGTATGACAAATATGCCACAAGCGGCCTTTTCAATATGGCGACCGGGTGGCATTATGTGAGTGAGTGAGTATGGTTTTACGCCGCTTTTGGCAATATTCCAGCAATATCAAGGCGGGGGACACAAGAAATGGGCTTCACACATTGTACCCATGTCGGGAATCGAACCCGGGTCGTCGGCGTGACGAGCGAACGCTTTAACCACTAGGCTACCCGACCGCCCCTTTGGTGGCATTATGGAAAATCGATTTACATTTTTTACGTTTTGGTGCATTCGTCAGTTCCAGCTTCATAGGTGCAGTGGATTCGGAGAATATATTTACAAATGACGCATACAGCACACCACATACAGCAATATGCACACAGCATACAGCACAACACAGTACTCTAACGACGGCACCATTACTGAGTGGACCGTTAACAAACATAAATTGTAATATTTCTAATGACTAGATTGAACTGAATTCAGATTTATCCGAGCCTCATTAGCGAGCCATTTTTTTGTGCAAGCCCATTTTGTCGAAATGTGGGTAAATTGACTTTGCGTCTGAATATATCAATGCGATTGACAAGAAACATGTTGAGTCCTTTGAAAAATAATACACATATCAACGATCAGAGAAAAGGATCCATGAAAATATTGGCGATGGTTAAAAGAAAAATTCAAGTCTCGTTTTAGCGGTTAAACATGACATTTACAGAATACTATCTAAGGGGGACACGTCAACAGCAATTCAAGTTTTTATGCAAATACACATTATCTGACCTACTCCAACTACAACACTGGCTCCACGGAACGCACATTCAAACCGCTCAGCAATCACGTGACCTGTGCATTGCGCGCAACACCACCTGGAATATGCACCCGCTATGTGGTCACGTGACCAGTGTACCAGGAAGTAGCATGTACCAGATAGTGTCTCAATATGCGGGTCACGAAACATCGGGACCGAACCCCGATATACCGCAATACATAAACGAACTTCAAGGTCAACTAAAGCTGTCGACTACTTGTTATCATCTTCATCGACGTTTTCTGTTTACCGTGCGTTACATGCTAATAAATCACTTCTAGTGCACAAATATTGTTTCTTAATGTTTCCGTATCCAAACTCAGCCAGCCAAATAATGTGCCATAACGAAACAAAGGCTTTAGTTTGGGGAGTAATGTGTAGCTTTGAAACTGAATAAATAAGGAACATATATCTTGAAAAGGTTTTATAAACACGTATACACACACGTTTTGACAAGCACACAGAAGTAAAATCTTACATTATTAAAAAGACAAGCATATATAAAAGCATATGAAAGAACTAGCTTACATTATTCAATCTCCTGTAGACCCAGCATGCAATTGCACAGCCTAAAACAATTCTGTAGATATAAGCTGATATATATATATATATATATATATATATATATATATATATTTCATTATTCAATCTCCTGTAGACCCAGCATGCAATTGCACAGCCTAAAACAATTCTGTAGACATAAGCTGATATATATATATATATATATATATATATATATATATATATATATATATATATAGACACACACACACACACACACACACACACACACACACACACACACACACACACACACACAACCTTATACTATTTCGTAGACAAGCACATATAAACACTACCTGACATTATTTTGTAGACAAACTTACAAACAAAACCTACCTTACCTTTTTTTGTAGACAAGAACACACTATTCTGTAGTCAAACATACTCAGGTACACTTGACAGGCATACGTAAGCACTGCTTTACCATGAATTATTCTGTGGGCACGCATACACACAAGCATTACCTCACACAATTCTACAGACAAGCATACATAAGCGCACTATAAAAACATTCTGTAGACAAGCATACAAACACACTACTTTATATCATTCCACAGGCAAGCGTTCACAGGCATAAATATAAACATTTTGTAGGCAAGTATTCATAAGTAACACTAAATTATGTAGGCATCCACACATCAGCACTACTTTATTCTGTAGGCACCCTCACATAGGCACTACAATATTCTGTAGGCATCCATAAATAAGCACTACTTTGTTCTGTAGGCATCCATAAATAAGCACTACTTTATGTAGAGGGGAATGTCCGAGTAACTCTCCATTCCTTAAAAATAATGGAGCAGAGGTCCCGCAGGGGCCGAGGCCCATTATTTTTAAGGAATGGAGAGTTAAGAGGATATTCCCCTACTTAAAACTCATCCTTACTTTTACACTTTGACTAAATATTCTGTAGTTGAAATTAAAACACATTTGTGACGTCATTCCATTGTTTAAACGCTCCATTATTTTTCAGGAAAGGAGAGTTGCTTGTCAACTGTACATTATCTTGAAGCAGCATTTGAATTTTTCGAGAAAGTTAAACGTATTTCCTGTAAGACTAAAATTCACTTAACACAAAGGCACAGGTGTCATCAACGCTACATGATTCAAACAACGGGAAGATGCTATATTACCGTGTCATAAATTCCAGTTGTTTAAGAACACGTCATCAGTCACTGTTAACATCTGTTCAATAGTGAGTGAGTACATCGGAAATGGGGTTCATATATGCCTACATCTCATACAATAATGACCGATAATTCCGTTTACTTTATTTTTACATATTTCTCATTCAAAACAAAAAGGCTTGAAAAGACATAAAAGAGATAAGTTGTACAGCCTCCTCTGTTTCATATTTAGTCGGGTAACCTTGTGGTTAAAGCGTTCGCTCGTCACGACGAAGACCCGGGTTCTATTCTCGACATGGGTACAATGTGTGAAACCCATTTCTGGTGTCCCGTGGTGTCTTGCGGGAATGTTGCTAAAAGCGGTGTAAAACCATACTCACTCACACATATTTAAATATATGTATAAATATTCCGAGTGAATCATATCTCCACAAGACGACATGACAAGAGGGATCACTTCACGTTTCCAATGCCAACTTCCCCTCTATGTTGAGCAATGTTTAAACACCTCCAGCCTTGGTTGTTTACATTTCACAATTTATGAGGTACAATCGAGCATGCTCTTTCCACGAGGACTGACAGAGCGTCGTACGACTCTTTCTCAAAAGCTGTTTGATCAAGGTTACAACATTCAATACCCCAGTTAAGCTTTCAAACAGTCGTCTGGTAGACATGTGGAGGACATTATTCCTATTTTGACTTGTAGTCTATGTTCCTGTGCTTTTTCAGGTCAACATGAGTGAGTGAGTGAGTTGGGTTTAACGCAGCTTTTAACATTGTTCCAGTTATATCACGGCGTGGCAGCTTAATGTGGGAGGAAAGCCCCAAGTGATGCAAGTCTCAGACGTTTACCACTTCGGTGAAACCCACGAGCACGGGTATGGTGCTGACAAACCTAGAAACATAATCCGGGGGAACCGGGATTCGAACCCACAATCATAGGTTTCTGGCGTGTCCAGGGGACGCAACTCTGCACAGCGAATCGCGTTGCCTTAGACGACAGGGCCACCCGTGCCCCTCAGGTCAACATGAGACTTGCCTTTGAATGTGTTAGTGACGGTTGTCACCGGTGGGGCAGGATGCGCTCACTATTTCGAGAACACCAGTTGATAGTGATTCATAAACACATGCTTGTGATATAGTCGTTTTGGATAGCGGTGTACAAAGTTTAAAAATCAGATATTGTTACAAAGTCAGAATCGTACAATGGACTAACGATTATTGAAATGGGTTTGTATTGAAAAATAATAATTTAAAAAATTGAAATAACAGACCAAGTAAATTTATGTGTTTTTATTTAGGGACGGTCATTTAAAAAAATGTATTTATGTATTTTCTGTTGCATATTACAATATAATATATCATGAATTTATAACCCAAAACCAGTAGACAGTGATATGTATTCAAGCTACACAAAACTAAACAGTTTCAACTCTACAACGAGTGCATGACGATTTGACAAAAACTTGTTGAAGAAGTTCTTGTTAGCATATATTGATGCTGTTGTCAGCATATATTGATGCTTTGTATCTGGTCGTGTAGTAAGGATAATGTTTTAATATTCTCTCGGTTTGGGGGAGGGGGGTGGCTAAGATTTACTAGTAATCGAAAAGAAATTAACTGTCACAGATGACACATAAAAAAAGAATTATGCTTCAGACCGTTGTTAAAAGAAATTGCCAGGCCAAAAAAGACATTGTTGCAAGACGTTTTTGTTTTTTTCAACAACAACACACACACACACACACAGACACACACACACACACACACACACACACACACAGACTCATAGTTTTAATTACAATTGTTTCCTGCGTATGCAGCTGTAGCTGAAAATACACACACACACACAGCGACACACGCACACACACACACACACAGACACACACACACACAGACAGAGAGAGAGACACACACACACACACACACACACACACACACACACACTCCATACAAAGTCCGAGCACCCTACCCTCGAATATCGAATGGTCGGTCCAAACGTGTTATTCCAATCCACTGACCGTTACAATTTACAAGTGAGATACACGTACGTTTATTGATCTATTTTACTAGCATTTACTTTTTACATTTACAAATACTTACTCATACATGATTTCATTATTTTTAAATTCTTCCGCATTTTCTTAAAATTAACAATTTTACACTAATTTCTTAAAAATCTTAACATATAGCAATATGATCTGTTCAAACATAATGCGAACACAGCGCTGAAGCCCTGGTGATACAAGTGCAGCTCAGAGCTGCTGGGTTGCATGTGGAACGGGAATTATAAATCAGCTCAAGTCATGTGACTTCAAATTCCCCTCTGAAAACCTCGGCTTTCAGTTTTGATATATAGCAACAACCGCCATATTCAACACCAGCATGCCTAATTGGGATGCAAACAGTATAGGTCTTTATGGTTTAACATTCTAAATCCAAAATACTCAAGACTTAATCCGAAATAAATAATCCAAAATAGGTAATACGCAATAACGAAACGATTACAACGATTCTAAAAATAAAACGAAAATGAAGGTACACCTGTTTCGTTATCGTAACGAGCAATAAGAAATGACATGGAAAAGACATATAATGATCTTAACAAACTAACATCCGTCGAAATTGTAACAAGTTTAAATTTGTCATATGAACAGGGCGAAGAGTATTGATAACATGGCCGGTTTGTGGATGGCGATCAACATAAATCTTAACATAGCTATGAACATGCCACAGCTTAATAAGGCAGGTGCTCAGATATATCTATGACCCAAATGTAAAACTGACTATTGCTTCGTGACGATGTTCGTGGAGTATAGTCTACGTGGACATTGCATATGATACATATATCACAACACGTATGCCGACTGGGCCGGGTCTATGAAATAGGACGCAGCGCTGTGTCTGTGCGCTACGCTGACCTCGCTCACTTCCGCATATGCAGCGAGATATTGCTATGATACCATTGACAGCTACCTACCTCTTAAGATACGGAAATAAATCTCGTGCAGCAGTTGATACCAGTTACTTCCAAATCGTGATGTTCGTCCCAATAATGCTAAACAGCCGCTAAAATCTTCTCTTCTCGGCGGTCTAGTTTCGCTTCTATGGGAATCCCCAAGAAACGACCTTTCTGGGAAATACCTGTCACGTGACCTCGATAACGATCCATGACCGAGACAGTTTTGTTAAGCGTTGACTGTAGGCGGTGAGTGTAGATTTCGTAGAATAATGGTACGGTATAGCATATGTATGATTATGTCATTGAATTAGGAAGGATATTGGTTTGGAAAATGTGGGGAGAAAGGCAGATGCATCCACAATCTGCATCCGCAAAAGTTATTTGATCAGGTTTACGAGATTCAAGGTGAGGTGAGGTGAGGTGAAATGGGATTTAAAGTCGCGCTCAAGATTATTGCACTTACATAGCGACGTGCATGCACGTGTTTGTGTGTGTGTGTGTGTGTGTGTGTGTGTGTGTGTGTGTGTGTAGGTGTGTGTGTGTGGGGGGGGGGGGGGGGGGGGGGAGCTGCTTGTACTAGTCCGTACTAATGCTGATTTTATAGTGCTAGCCCACTGAAATACCATGCCACAGTTTAACATGAATACCCCACTCAGAAACAGTATACTGACTCCGAGCCGACCAGTCCTTGTTTTAGCCCCTTACTGCCGAGCGCCAGGCAGGGTAACAACTAATACCACCCTTTAACGTCTATTGATATGACGGGGACAGGGAGTCGAATCCCGGACCTTCCGCTCTCCGGGCGGACGCTCTACCACTAGGCGCGCCTTATAACATTCAAGAACACAGCATAGCTTTTCAATTTAGAGGACTTTTCCTAATTTTAATGATGTCTGATGCAAATTTCCTGCAATTAGCACTGTTCCAAATATTCCCGTGTTTGTTCAGGCAAACACTTGCCTTGCCTTCGCGTGTGTTTGTGACCGGTGCCCCCGATGGGGCAGGATATGCTCAACTTTTCGAGAACACCTGGTATTATCACTACTTGATAGTGATTCCTAAACACATGCTATGATATAGTCGGAATCATTTAACAGACTCTGCTTTTAGCAGAGATTTCGTATGATTGTGGAAAATGTTCGTCGATTTTATTTACCCAGCATTGATGCGTACAGCGCGGACAAACAGAAAATCATAATCAGGGGATTTATAGCTATAATAAGAGTAAAAGAGAGATTCGACAATATATCCACCAAGACGGTGTTGGTAACATGTACAGGTTCCAGCCTCTAATGTTTATATATACTACTCAAAAGAAGTTAAGGAGCATCGGATTTTTTTATTATGCTATAGTTAATATGTCATGCCACGACAGATTAACTATAGTAATATGAAAGAATCGGTGATCGTCAGCTCTTTTGGAAGAATAAATAAGACTTTACTCTGACCGATTAGTTGATGAAAATAAGGTTTAATATAATTTGATTTGACAAAAATATGTACAGCGTCTTTCCCAAAGGCATATAGTCAAGATCGCAGACACTTTTGTAAATAAATTAGGAAGCCTAAACACTGTACCTGGCAATGTGAACATCATTTAACTATATTTAAGTTCATTGCAGACAATGTTGCCAAAGTTCACATTTTAAAATGTTTTCACAGAAACTGCCGACCCAGTTTGCTGATTCTTTATATTTTCGGTATTTTTATGAAAGGCTTCAGTCGCAACTGGAACTTTCGCATTTGTAAAGAAAATCTGGAGAAAAAAACCCTCATCATTAGTGAGTGAGTGAGTGAGTGAGTGAGTTTTAGCAATATTCTATCAATATCACCAGAAATGGGCTCATAATTAGACGGCAATGGCAACAATATTAGCCAAGGAATTACTTTATTTCACAATTTATCATAAAAAGAAAACTACGGTTATAACGAACACGCTTATAACGAACTGACCGATATAACGAACTTATTTTTAGTCCCGCCCATTTGTTGTATATATGCTGTATATATGCTTATAACGAACTACGGTTATAACGAACTAAAATTAGTGGTCCCTTTGAGTTCGTTATAACCGTAGTTTACTGTACATCCAAAAGTTATCAATTTCGGCAGTACATATTCGAATATGGAGGTCAATTTCTGAAGTGTATTTCTTTGTTGAACAGGCGAGCCACAATTCCGTGACACTATTTATGATATAAAATTGCTAGAAATGTGATACAGTACACCCTTTAAATATTTACCCCCTCACACATATTTACAAACCGGATCAAACAAAACGGATACGTCCCGGCTACTGCCCAGATCACGTGTAAATGTATAAGCGCGTGTTGATAACTCATGCAGGGGCTCTGACCTCTGACCTAACACCTGCACAACGGCCATTGTCATGCGGGTGATGATATCCGGAATGCTCTGCAAGTTCCTTCATCTGACCGACAGCAGTGCTACGAAGCCCAGGTAGATGTTGTGCAATGCCTTGAAACAGTGGGAAAACCTGAGAGGGGATTGCGTGAATCGTCACGCTGTGAGGCCATATGTATTATAGCGTGTGTTTCTCATGTTCCAAACTTCTATAGGCAAGGGCGTTAACTGACTATAAAAGTCCAGTTCCCACCCTTGCCGAACTCGGCTTGAATTTCATTGCGCCACCTGTGACTATTACGAGTTATGTCCCTTCTATGTCCGTCCTATTGACCAATCAGATTCTACCTATCATATATATCACTTGCATTTGCTTCAAACAAAATGGCGGCGCCCAGTCAAAACGATCTGATAGATAATCGAGATCTATATTTCAATAAAAGGGGTCTTACCCCGCGAAGTGCATCAGATCAGTTGAGCTACATGATCTATAACATAAAACGATGTGCAAAATATCTGTCAACACCCAGTTGGCGGTACACATGCTCTACAAATCCTGCAGTTGACCGAAATCTGCACGTTGAAATCCATGGTGTTTACGAGCCCGATGTCTTGTTTGTTACGCAACTTTGATTGGGCTGCGCATAGACTCGTTAGTCCAGCCAAAATAAAACTCCGGAATTCCAGCCTAGTTCGGCAAGGGTTGGAACTGTACTTTTCAAGTCACTAAGCCCCCTTACCTCGGGAAGATGACCGGTCCTATCTTTACACCCCTCTGAAATAAGAAGCAGGCTATTGATTATCCCTCGGTTGGCGGTCCTGACCACATCATCACGCTCTGAAAACAATAATGACGAATTTCCCGTTTCGGCACTATAAGATTAATTTATTGTTTCTGTAAACCCTTCCGCCCCTAACATTGCCCCCGACCCAAATCGTTTTCAAAATTATTTTAAGCCGTGTTAAGTAACGATTTTACAAGTCGGAAGTCGTTTATGGCTGCAGATTGCATAACTGTTTAAACACACCGTGCAACTTATGTCTTAGATGCACATGGTCACCACGTCATCAGACCCCACCTATTTATAGTTCGAGCAAGATTATTTTTATACATTCATAACCTAATATGGTATCATGATATAACCCTCCCTCCCTAATCTGTCACGAGAAACACGAATATGTTTTATATTAACGGTCATCAGATGTTCGAAGAAGGAACAGGTTTACAATAGCTTCGTTCGTGGAAAAAAAATAAAACAAGTGTGTGTGTTTTTTTTAAAATTAGTATATACATTTTGTTTGAGCGACCCATAGAGCCGAGAACTTAAAATTATACAGATTTCCTAAGCATTGTGTAACGTACTTATTTCTCGTACAGCTTACCCATGTTCTAGACTGGTGTAAAATTGCAACACGTTTTATATTGCACCTATCGCATAGCCTTGTGTGTAAGAATTTGTATTTAAGATAGCCGACGGATTTACAATAGGGCCCCGGAGTTTAGAACAGACATCTTAGAATACCCGCTGAGTGAAAAACAGGTAAGGATAGAAGCTGGGTATCTAACACATCGGGTCAAGAAAAACAGTTGCTGAATTATCCTCAGTGAGTGAGTGAGTGAGTGAGGTTTTACGCCGCTTTTAGCAATATTCCAGCAAAATCACGGCGGGGGTCACCAGAAATGGGCTTCACACATTGTACCCATGTCGCGAATCGAACCCGGGTCTTCGGCGTGACGAGCGAACGCTTTAACCACTAGGCTACCCGACCGCCCCTCTCAGTGAGTGAGTGAGCGAGTTGGTTTTATCGCCGCTTTAAACAGTATTCCAGTTATATCACAGTATTCCAGTTGTATCACGGGGTATCATGAGGGTGGTGCAGGCCTCAGACGTTTACCTACTTTGGTGAAACCCATGAACACGGGTATGGTGCTGACAAACCTAAAAACATAATCAGCGTGAATCTGGGATTCAAACCCACCGTCACGACTTTCTGCTCACTGCGGAAAAGGCATTTTTTATATTTGTTTGTTTGTTTGTTGCTTAACGCCGCACTCAGCAATATTCCATTTACAGACGGCGGTCTGTAATTTATTTGAGTCTGGACCAGACAATCCTGTGGTTGATATCATGAGCATCGATCCACGCAATTGGGATCCGATGACATGCATCAACCAAGTCAGCGCTCTGGCCACCCGATCTCGTTAGTCGCCTCTTTCGAGAAGCATAGTCGCCTTTTTACGGCAAGCACTTGTTACTTAGGACCTATTCTAACCCGGATCTTCACGGGTCGGCATTATTATACAGGAGACAGGTAAATCATGCAAATGTGCTAATAAATGACGAAAGACCAGAAACATAATGCTTTTTCTTGGCCTACATTTGTTGAACGAGGGCGTCACCTCGTCTCGTAACATGTTGCGTGATGAGAGATTTTTCGCAGAATCCATTGCAAAAGTAGCCCGTTACGTCTACTTGGAAACACCTGCATTAAGTGACGGGTTCAGGTATATATGCTTCCCTCCTCTCTCTCTCCATTTCTAACTCTCTCCTCGCTCGCTTCTCTTTCTCTCTGTAACTCCATCTTCTCTTTCTAACTCGCTCTCTCCCTTTCTATCTCTTATATCTCCCTCTCTCTCCATTTCTAACTCTCTCCTCGCTCGCTTCTCTTTCTCTCTGTAACTCCATCTTCTCTTTCTAACTCTCTCTCTCCCTTTCTATCTCTTATATCTCCCTCTCTCTCCATTTCTAACTCTCTCCTCGCTCGCTTCTCTTTCTCTCTGTAACTCCATCTTCTCTTTCTAACTCTCTCTCTCCCTTTCTATCTCTTATATCTCCCTCTCTCTCCATTTCTAACTCTCTCCTCGCTCGCTTCTCTTTCTCTCTGTAACTCCATCTTCTCTTTCTAACTCTCTCTCTCTCCCTTTCTATCTCTCTTCTCTCTGAGAGGGGCAGTGACGTGGCGTTGAGGTTAAAGCGCTTTCGTTCGTCACGCCGTATACGAGGTTCGATTGTCCTACATAGTATGTGGGCACAATGGGGGCATAAGCCTGCTTCTTTGGAATATTTCTCAACGCAGCGTAAAAACAAATGCATGTTTTGGCGAATCCCATTATTTTCGTAATTTTATGCATTTTCAAACAACTAAAATTGGTAGCTCTGACTTAATCATGGGGTGACTAGATTTGCAACGGAATTCGAATCTAAAATGGGTCGCCCGGTTTCTTTGTAAACAAATAAATTCACAAAAGGTATGAAACACAATAGAAACTTTCGAGAGTACTTCCACGTTTTATCAGTCATTTCCTTCTGTGTTGGCGTTCAGATACATTAATATACACCCACATAATTACACCGCGACATCATATCAGTCGGCCCGTGCAAGCATGGCGTGCCAGGGACCTTTCTGGTGAAATCCCACGGTGGTGTCAAACTTTATATCCTTCATTAGTTCACCAACCTGGTTCTTACTGAAGGTCTATACCCGTAGATAACTAGGGTAGGTTTCCTGGACAATGTGGTTTTCGGTTTCTTGAGTGTTTTATGAGACCCATTACTTTATATTTCCTGAACCCCCCCCCCCCCCCCCCCCCCCCCCCCCCCACCAGCACCACCACTGTACGGGGTTGTTGGAAGCACAGTTGTACACGTTGGCTTGTTACCGCGCAGACGCTAGTTCGAATTCCTACACGGATATTTTAAACCCATATATGGTGTCCCCCACGAAGATATGGCTAGAATATTTCTAGACGCGGCGGTAAACCTTGCCCACTCACTTACTTCACCGATAAAACTCACCCACATTCTCACTCATTCCATCCGATCATTTTGCTTTGTTATTGCAGGGTATCTTTCAGCTGGGAAACCAGATATAGTGGGAAGACATACAAAAGCGGTCTAGACGTTTACTGTTTGGTTGAGGGGGAAACCTTGTTGGTAAAACGTTCGCTCGTCACGCCGAAGACCCGGGTGCAATGGGTACAATGTGTGAAGCCCATATCTGGTGTTCCCCGTCGTAATATTGCTGGAATATTGCCAAAACCATACTCACTCACGACCGTTTGGTTGAAACAGACCAATGATCATAATCGTCAAGGATCAACGGATTCTAACACGGTAATGGGACGTAACTCTGTACGGCAAACTGCAACTGCAAAATCTAAAAAATATTTTGGTATACACAAAGTTTTTTAGGGAACTAACTACATTTTCAAAACATCATCGTGTCGTTTCGGCCTGTCCCATTACGTCAAATTTACATGCTGTGATATAACTGAAATACTGTTCAAGGACCAAACACAACTAACTCACTCACTCGAGAAACTAGTCGTGACCAACTGTGGGCGATATTCACAAAATAGGTTATCCTCCAAAATGGCAAAGTTTTTTTGACTGAATCAATATTGCATTGCCATTGATTAGGCTTATATCAGTTTCGAGTTTCGGAAGGTCGGTGGTTCAATCCCCGGACGCGTCATACCAAAAGATGTTATAAAGATTGTACTTGTTTTTACCCCGCCTGGCGCTCGACATTAACGGGATAAAACAAGGATTGGTCGGCTCGGAGTCAGTGGCCTGGCACTATATAACCGACATTAGTCCGGACAAGTACAAGCAGCCACATATACACGTGCAGACATGTCGCTGGATAAGTGCATAATAGTGTCGCGACGTTAAACCCCGTTTCACCTCAACTGTTTGAAACACGGATATGCCATTACTTTATTATACCCCGCCACGAAGTAGAAAGGGCATATAGGAATGGGTGCTGTCAGTCCGTCACGTTTCATTTCCGAAGCAGAACCCAAAAACCGTAAGACATATCTTTACCACACTTGGCACATAGATAGGTCTCGTGGTGAACTGGTGCCTTTTGATAGTTTGGGATGTTTTACAAAAACTATTTCGAGACTCCATGGCAACGACTTTGACTAAAAATGGCGGTAGTGCTCCTTTCCGGAGCAGATCTTGAAACCGAACAATATGTCTTCACCAAACTTGGCACATAGATAGCTCTAGTGGTAAACTGGTGCCTTTTGATAGTATGGGAGTTTTGAAAATAAAATAAAATTCGAGTTTCCATAGCAACGACTTTGACTTAGACTGAGAATTAGCTTATTTAGAGCTTGCATTTAGACCAGGAGCTAATGGCTTGCACACAACTGGACATGTCATATTGGCGGGGGATATGAGTATTTCATGCTTGTACTGTTCCATATGCACACACTATGTTAACCTATCAACCGAGTCACGCCAACGTAAAGGTGGAGACTGGATGCACTGTCACGGGCTGTCGTGTATAAGGTGGCCAAAAACACCAAACAGCAATTTTAGCTTTGACGAGAACGTTTCCTGACAAAGGGAAAACCCGACATCTATAATACACCAATTCATGTGTTGAGTATCGCGTGCATGTAACGCTTAATAAATGCCCGTACTATGCGAAAGTAACTGTACATATCTCAGTGTTGAATATCATCTTACACGATTATCATATTCAGTGTAATATGATCATACACATTGTCCTGAGACAGAAACTCTCATCGCTTATTTATGAGTTGGTTAATGTCGGTTGTTTTCCTGCTATTTTACAGCTGCCTGTACATGATCGAGTCTGGACCAGATAAACCAGTGGTCGATATTGTGAGCAACGATCTACGCCGTCGAGCTACGATGAGAAGCTTTCACCCAAGTCAGCGAGCCTGGCCACCCGATCGATTAAGTTGCCTCTTCCGATAGGCATCGGTTACTGGGGGTATATTCCACTGGGAATCCCCAAAGGGTGGATTTTGGGAATCTCACTTTTGCCTTATTAACTACTATGTAAACAGAAAAACATTCTGACAGCTCCCACCCCTGTTTGAACCCAGCCTTTCCCTGTGTGTTAGCTTCCCTATATAGGGCGGCTCACAAGGGGCAGGTGGATGAATAAATACTTCCTGGTTTGAATTTCTGATATTTCAAAATCAGCGAAGCATGCGTGTTACTGAAAAGAGAAACATTATATCATTAACTACTTCCCAGAGCAGGATTTTATTACAATACTGTGTATGATATGATACTCATTTGTATATAAGGTGAGTTGTACCCCGTTGTCTCGAATACCTCGGAACTAGATAAATAGTTCGACGTGTCCGGCTTTCGATGCAAACGCACCACACCGTACATGTTGTGCTTCTAGTTTCTGGTGATTTATTGTGCTTAGGCCATTATATTTGAAACACATATGAAGGTGCTAAGTTGGGTTATTATGCTTTTAAGAGTTCGACTTATTAGGGTAGGTTTTAACTTATTTTTAACTCTTTGGGCTGTAACGTAAGTTGTACTAGTCCGGACAAATGCCGATTATTTAATGAATATAACATGAATACCCCACTAAGACACAGTATACTGACTCCGAGCCGACCAGACCTTGTTTTAGCCCCTCATTGCCGAGCGCCAGACAGGGTAACAAGTACCATCTTTTAACGTATTTTGGTATGACGCGGCCGGGGATCAAACCCCGGATTTTTCGCTCTCCGGGGGGACGCTCTGCCACTAGACCACGGAGGCGTCCCCGTATTAAGAGTGAGTGAGTATGGTTTTACGCCGCTTTTAGCACTATTCCAGCATTATCACGGCGGGGGATCCCCGTATTAAGAACTAAGGCATGTCTAGGTGTCATAGTTTGTGTTACATGGCTGTCAATCACGATATAGATAGATCAGACTGGTAACCTGCGTAAGTGTTTGATATCGATTAACTCCAGAGTTTGACAGCATGTAAATTGCTACAATGTAAACTGAGTGAGTGATTATTTGTACAGAGAATGATTTTATATGTTTTTGTCAAAATACTTTTTGCTACAATTAATATGTCGTTAAACTCTGATTCGGATTGAAATATATCAAGGTTGGTTTGTTGTTTAACGCCGCACTCAGCAATATTCCAGCTATATGACGGCGGTCTGTAAATAATCGAGTCTGGACCAGACAATCCAGTGATTAATATTATGAGTATCGATCTACGCAATTGGGATCGATGACATGCATCAACCAAGTCAGCGAGCCTGACCACCCGATCCCGTTAGTCGCCTCTTACGACAAGCATTGTTTGCTGAAGACCAATTCTATCACGGAGACTTAAGTCCCGACGTTTATCAGAGCCAACTTACGTTTATCAGACCACTGATTATTATGGCCAAAGAATTTAAATTTACTACCCGGGTACTCGACACACAATTACCCGGCCCTGCCTGGATACCAGCTATAAGTCTCAAGAGTTGGGTACAAAATGTCCGAATGGGATTTTTTTAACGCAGCCCTGGCAAAAACTATTTAGATACACGTATATAACGATCTGATCATGCATACACTGCAGTTGATAGGCGCTTTATCCTTACTCGAACATATAAAAGTCAGAACGAATGCTTGCATAGTGAGAAAGAAATATGAACATTAGCTGTACTTTTACTGTAACCATTGAGTTTCATTGTTAATGTCATTACAGTTTATCACGTGACTAACCACGGAACCATGTTAACTTGCACTTAATCCTGCATATGTATACATGTATATACAAATTATTATTCTTGAGACGCACGTACGCACATTATACAATATATTATACAAATAATTACTCTTGACGAGGTATAAATGCGAAAACAAGACCTGAGGACCCAAACTCTTAGATGTTCCGGTCAGACCGCCGAATGGGTCGGGGCCGAGGGTCCGTGTTTTCGCATATTGACTTCGCCAGGAGTAATCATTCGTTTTGTTATACCGAAATTCACTTTAAAGTTTATGAAGTCTTTATACTGTCCTCTGTTTCATTACTGTAACTTAGTTGCGAACTCTGAAACGTTCGTGCCAGACGCCATCTTGTTTTCTAGCAGACGAGTCAATATTCATCACGTGACAGATCAATATTCGCGGTCAGTAACGTGGTCCATATTGAAATGTATTGTTTCGTCACGTGACGCGGATTAACCAATGGAATTGCAAGATTCCTAATAGAGGTATACCAACTATTATAGAGAGGGCTAACTTAAGATGACCGATTATCATGCTCGGAGACTGAAGTCAACATTCTTCACTCACTCCTGCACGCACGCACACACTACTAAAAAAAGTTTTTAAATAAGTTTAAATAAATGTGGTACTTGTTTCCAAAATATCAGAAACTTAATATTAGGTCAACTAGGTAGTGCCTCTACTCTTGATAGTTCTACTGAAGGACATGGTTTAGTTACAGGTGGTGCATGATCTCTTGAAATACCCTTTTTATCCAGAAAACACTTCAAAATATGCACATTTCCAGGGATGTGTATACTGAACCTACGTTCAAATTCATTGACATTTACAAATCATCATTGTAATGCTACACAGAAATAACATCGAAAGGTACAGCTTTCCTGGGTTGCTGAAATGTGATTTAACCTTTAGACTTTAATCACCAGCATTGTCCTTGTGACTTTTGTGACATTAGGATACAAGAATTGCACATCGTTCCTTAAAACCTGATTGTTAAGGGAGCAAGGTTCAATGCAAAGCACTTATCATTACACGAAACCCTGATTATTGAACACAAAATGCCATTTGATACATAGAATAATGTTTCTACAGAAGGCACTTAGAACAACACACATGAAATGTCATAATTCATTTATTTATCATCAACAACTGTATATCTAAACTAATACTCATAGTCTAAATAATCAATATTGGAAGGTACAAAAAGTAGATATGAAATTGGGAAAAATCACCAAAAACACATAAACAAATAAATTACCATGGGCACATTTCTCTATTCAGTAGTGCCATTATCAAAAGTGTTTCTATTTTGGCCTATCAAATATACCTGTAGCAATCTTCCCAATTCTTCCCTGTGGTGGTTTGTCATTAATGATAAAACATATTTGGCATGTAAAAAAATACCAGCTGCTTATATGGGCCTATACCCGATACAGGAGTCTCAAAAAGCTCTGCTTTGCCTCTGAATCCCCAGCAACCATCAGGTTAGTAATTCCTCATCATAACATCATAACAACATTCACCATCACTTGCCCCTCTCTGTAACCTGCTGGACAGAATCTGCTTGGTTACAATGATGTTCTAATCGTACATTTCAACCAAGAATGGTCTCCCTTGTCATGGCAGAGTGAGTGAGTGAGTGTGTGAGTGTAGCTTTAGTCTCTTTTAGATATATTCCAGTAAAATCACGGTAAAAATGACCTTTAAACCCATGTGGGGAATCTAACCCAGGCCTGTAGCCACTACACTACATCACTGCCACTATAGTTTGAGTGAGTGAGTGAGTGAGTGAGTGAGTGAGTGAGTGAGTGAGTGAGAGAGTGATTTGGGTTGTATGACCTTCTGAACAGTCTTTCCGAAGTGTCATATATGTCAGCTTAATGTGGGAGGAACACCAAAAGAGACAGGTGCAAACCTTTACCAATTTGAGTATGGTGCTGTCACACCAGCGACCATAATCAGAACTAATCAAGGATTCAAATTTTTTTATGTTTATTGTCAAGTTTTCATTTAACTGTTATATAGCTGTTTCTATGTACTGGAGGTAATTCATTTATATTGTATTGTACCCATGTGACACAATGAAAACATACAATTTCTTAGGTCAGAATGGCCATTCTGTTCTTTTTGGCAGTATTATTTTCAGGTTTGAAGTTGAAAAGGTGAATTGCCTACAACTTGGCTTTGAACAGTATTTCAGTTGGGGGCTTATAGTGGGAGGACAGCCGAAAGTGAGGCAGGTCATAGACATTTTCATAGGTGAATCCCTGTGTTTGAGCACAGTAGGGTGCTGACAGACCAGGATTGCGCCGATCTGGGATTCAAACAATCAGCAGATTCTGGCATGGCCAAGGGATACTACTCTGCACAGCCACTTGAGGAGCCTTAGATCACTGGGCCTCCCATTCCCTGTGTATTAGAACATTCCAAAATACAAGTGCAGCCAATTGTGGAGCCTTAGATTACTGGGCCTCCCATTCCCTGTGTATTGGAACATTCCAAAATACAAGAGCAGCCAATTGTGGAGCCTCAGATTACTGGGCCTCCCATTCCCTTTGTAGTTGGAACGTTCCGAAATACAAGTGTAAATAAAGCACCGAAACCCTTTCCATATCCAATAGAAATCTCAGCATAAAGCCGAGTCGATACTTGACTATCAGTTAATCATTCACATAAAGACTATCTCAAAATAATTAAACACAGATTTTTCAGGTAAAGAGGTCTCATCCTAGCATACTTAATGCACTACAAGTCATGCGCATAGTGGACAAACAGGGAAGGCTCACTAATATTACCTGACAGGAAAATATTGCACCTGGCTCTCAATTCATACATTCTAGGTCACAATAAATACAAAAACCTTATCCTTGATGTTGCACTACATTAAACTGACCTTACACGACAGTGATGTGCCTCGTATCTGAGAATTTGACACAGAAACAAAACTGAAAATCACAAGTGTGAGCGAGAGAGTTGGGTTTAACACCACTTACAGCAGCACACTGTTCAGTTATATCGCGGCGTGTCACCTTCATGCGGGAGGAAAGTCCAAAGTGATGCAGGTCTCACACGTTTACCACTTTGGTGAAACCCACGAGCATGAAATGTGGCTGACAAACCTAGAATCACAATCAGGGCGACTGGGGAACCCATGATGATAGATTTCTGGCCCCCAAGGGATACAACTCTGCACAGCAATTGTAGTGATGATTAAGCCACCTGTGGCCCCATCAAGCAATGAATACTGTTTCCATTGTGTCCAGCCAATTCCCTCAGTCACCGCTTACAAACAGGACATGGTGCACTGAGGACTTGTGAAAACAGGAGTGATTCCACAAACAGTTCACAAAACTGCAGCTACACTGCTGGTAGTTTAGACATACTGTAATGAACCAACCGTGATACACTTTTCAAATCTTTTTTTTTTCAAAAACACAGCTTGAATGAAGAGACATGGTATACATTCTACACAAGTTACTGTTAAATATCAGAGAATATTCAGAGGAAATATTTTGGACATGGTCTTACGTGAGGACAAATAATTGAATGAAATCATCATTGCAGTGGTAGAACAACCCACTAGCCATCCCTTACTAAATAAACCGCTGCAGTGGTAGAACGAGCCACTACTGAATAACCGTTGAATTGGTAGAACGAGCCACGAGTCACCCCCTACTGAATAAACTGTTGCAGTGGTAGAATGACCCACTACTGAATAACCGTTGAATTGGTAGAATGACCGACTAGTCATCCCTTACTGAATAAACTGTTGCAGTGGTAGAATGACCCACTACTGAATAACCGTTGCAGTGGTAGAACGAGCCACTTGTCACCCCTTACTGAATAAACCGTTGCAGTGGTAGAATGACCCACTACTGAATAACGGTTGAATTGGTAGAATGACCGACTAGTCATTCCTTACTGAATAAACCGTTGCAGTGGTAGAATGACCCACTACTGAATAACCGTTGAATTGGTAGAATGACCGACTAGTCATCCCTTACTGAATAAACCGTTGCAGTGGTAGAATGACCCACTACTGAATAACCGTTGCAGTGGTAGAACGAACCACTAGTCATCCCTTACTGAAAAAACTGTTGCAGTGGTAGAACGAGCCACTACTGAATAACCGTTGCAGTGGTAGAACGAGCCACTAGTCACCCCTACTGAATAAACTGTTGCAGTGGTAGAATGACCCACTACTGAATAACCGTTGCAGTGGTAGAACGAACCACGAGTCGCCCCTACTGAATACACCTTGAGAAACAGAGACGATGCAGTGTTGAGTACTTTCCGTTCACGGATTCGAAACCAAAACGTTCAATCAGAAAGTGAAATATGAATAAATTATATATATTTTCATTTGCTTAACCCTTGAACATTGAGGGGTATTTATAAAAAAATAGAGAGAAATAGCTACACAAAAGTATTCACATTTTTATTTCTACCTACACAAATAAATGGATAACAAAATCATATGTAAACCAAAAAATATCAAAATGTGTGACCATAATCAACAACAAACAAATCTAGCATGAGTCACTCATGATCAACATAAAACTGAAGGCATAGACAGCTGAGTCAGCATAATTGTATATAATGGTGAGTGTGGCGTAACCACTGTAACAATACATTTGTATACTCCCCAGGGAGCTGAGAACGAAAATCGAGTGATCCATTGCCCAGGGTAATAATAGTGTAGCAGTATGAGCATGCACTTGGAGAATGGAATTTGGCGCATTATAAATGCACATATTATAATACACTTAGGTCACCTGGACAAATTGTATTTATAAAATATTCCCCAACATATACAAACAGGTGACATGCTGTATGCTTTATAAATAGTGTAACAGTACACTTGTGTCATGCTTGCAAATGTGGATAGAGCTGACTTGTGACCTCTGTGCTGTACACAGGACCGTGTGACACTGTGTAGGATTAATATTAGCCATAATATTCCAGCTCATTACACACTTCAAATATTAGCCACACATGCACATTGTCTCACAGCATTTGGCTCACATGGCAAACATCAGACCTTATGTTCACATCACCTTGTAAGGTCTCATTGATGTTCAAAGATATTCAAATGGATTTGCATATGCACAGGTAAACAAATGTCTGTTGTCTCACTTTGATCTAACACAATTTCATTCCTTTACATCATGTTCATATCAGAACGAGTGACATGCTCAGGATGTGCTGTATCATGCCCCACAATGTTTTAATAGGTCATAATGACCCAGTAAAGATTTCAGCCAATCAGCATTCTTTCTTATTTCAGCATCATCTGCAGATTGACAGGTGGTCATTTTTCTACACTTTAGATCTCCTAAACTAAAGCATGTGAGTGAGTGAGTGAGTGAGTGAGTGAGTGAGTGAGTGAGTGAGTGAGTGGGTGGGTGGGTGGGTGAGTGAGTGAGTGAGTTTTTTTTCGCAAAATATTCCAGCAATAACATGGCGTGGACACCATACATGGGCTTAACACATTGTACCCATGTGGGGAATCAAACCTGGGTCTTCAGCGTGACAAGTGACCACTCCTACCACAAGGCTCCCCTCCCAAAAGCAACTAATAAATTAGAAAACACAGTTAATATGTGATAATAACACACACTGATAAGTTTTAAAACCCCCAATGACATACCGTGAAAAGGAAATGTCAAATCTTGTTTTTTTGTAACATTCTTGAGGTAGGTTGCAGTCATTACATCACAAGCCATACTTGTGTTAATCTGTTGATTTCTGACAATAATTTCCTCATCATAATTAATTCATTAAACGGAATAATTACACATGGTGAACTATCATTACGCTTTATGAGCGTTGCAGTTTCTGTTATGTTTTGAAAAATGAGAAACAGATAAATTCAAAGTTCAACAAACAGGCCTGATGACTAAGTGATCATAATACCCATTATATACTGAAACACTTTGAAAACGCATATTCCAATGTTTGTAAAATCTTGCAAAATGGCCACACAAAACAAGTTATAGTTGTTCTGCATATTTAAGCATGAGGTCATCAAACACAACAATGTGCCCATTCAGGTTCCAATCTAATTCAGTGTGTTTCGGGACAGACTTGAGCAAAAGAAAACACATCATCTCTGATGCTTGAAAACATGATTACCATCTTCGACGTAATAAGCGCCCAGGGTGCTCTCAAAATTAGAAACAGGGGGCTCTTATTAGAATATTATTTTGGTGAAAAATAAATTTCGTTGTTTATGCTGACAGCCTGAAATATTTATATACGACACATATATTTTTCCAGAATTTAATTGTCCATAATTAAGGGTGCATATAACACACGAGTGCGTATAATATGCGAATGAATAAGTCTTGTGTACATTGATCAATCGGAAGGGGTGGTAATTGGGATTGTTCACTAGCCTATATATTAGCAAATATTGCCATGCTTATTACGTTGAATATGGTATGTGTTAATAATAGTAATAATAATAATTAAAGCTGCAAGCAGCAATGGCGGGCTCCAAGTAACACTGTGCACAAACGTCCATGTTCGAATCCTCAAAGGGTTTCCTTGAACCAAATCAGTCAAATGTAGTCACCACTTGCAGGGTATTGTCGCAAGGAAATTGGCGTGTGCCAGGGTGTCCACGTCTGTTCTAAAACCATTTCCGACCTCGAACATGTTCGAATCCAAAAAGGGTTTGCTTGTACCAACTCTGTCAAAAGATGTCACCGGAAATCGCCGCTACGAAATTGATCAAATATTACCACCAAGCGGTGTTACTTTTAGCATACAACTAAAAACAATAAATGAGATGCATATGGCACACTAACTTCATGTAAACTTGCAATAGTTTCTGTAGAGAACCTTACAAGATATGATCTTTAAAACAAAATTTCGTTGAAAAAAATGATCAAAATCAAAATTCAATACGGCCGTAACTAAACATGAATTCCAAAATCGTCTATTTAAGTTTGATGTGTTATGCATGGAGACGATTATCAGAAAGTTTGAAAGCATTTCATGCAGTGGACTCGGAGTTGTTTGCGTTTAAAGACAGGTACCCAAAAAAACACTGTGGAAACCTTGAATCCAAAATGGCTGCCAAACCACGTGACCAATGACCAAAGTCGAAGAACAAAAAATGAGGTACATATAGCACACTAACTTCATGTAAAACTATCAATAGTTTCTGTGGAGAACTTTACAAGATATGATATTTATAGTAAAATTTCGATGACAAAAAATGATCAAAATCAAAATCCAATCTGGCCGCAACTATAAAAGATATCCAAAATCGGCTATTAACGTTTAATGTGTTATGTGTGGAGACCATTCTCAGAAAGTTTGAAAGCATTTCATGCAGTGGACTCAAAGTTGTTCGCATTTGAAGACAGGTACCCAAAAAACACTGTGAAAACCTTGAATCCAATATGGCTGCCAAACCACGTGACCAATGACCAAAGTCAAAGAACAAAAAATGTCAAGCAGCTCAAGCAGCAGATGCATGCAAGGTTTCAAAGTAATCGGATAAGCGGTTGCGGAGCAATAGGGTGGAATACATCTTCAAAATATTGTGTTCTTTTAGTTATCTGCCCTTGGCCTTTGGGCCTACAGCCTTGGGTTTTTGGCGGGCACTAGTACCCACCGGTCCACATACACACACACAACTTGAACAAAATCGAGCCAGTGGTTATTTTTCTAGCTCTGGTACAAAAATTGGCGGAATAATAATAATATTAAATCAAACGCTAACACTGGGACTCTTCAGCCTTTCGGCTTGGTGACTCTTTAACAGGCTGTAACTTCTTTGTCAGTTGGGCTCCAGTCAAACGGATTATGTCTGCGTTCGATCAGGCCCCGGGTTCCTGTCGCATTGCTGAGATAAAGTTTCCCACCTCGTTCATATATACGAACCCTCAAAGGGTTTACCTGTACCAACGCCGTCAAATGTAAAGAACCTCTTGTGAGACATCACCACTACTAAATTGACATGTGCCTGGGTGCCCCAGGATGTTTTAACCAATTTCCAACTTCGACCATGTTCGAATCCTCAAATGGTTTGCTTGTACCAACGCAATCAAATGTAATGAACCGCTGGTGAGACATCACCACATGTGTCCCAGTGTGTTCTTAACCCACGTTTGACTTCGACCATGTTCGAATCCCCAAATGGTTTGGTTGTACCAACGCCTTTAAATGTAATAAACCGCTTGTGAGACATCATGACATGTGTCCCAGTGTGTTCTTAACCCATGTTTGACTTCGACCATGTTCGAGTCCCGAAATGGTTTGCTTGTACCAATGCCGTTAAATGTAATAAACCGCTTGTGAGACATCATGACATGTGTCCCAGTGTATTCTTAACCAATGTTTGACTTCGACCATGTTCGAATCCGCACATGGTTTGCTTGTACCAACTCCATCAAAAGATAGTCCATGTTTGCAGGACATTGCCGCTACCAAATTGGCGTGTGCCACAGTTTCCCAGAGTGGACTAAATGCCGACCTCCATATTCTAATCTGCAAATGGTTTGCAAATGGTGTGCTTTTAACAACGCTGTTAAAAATAAGGTACCGTAGCAATTGACAATTGAGAAATGAAGAATCAAGTCAGCAAGTCTGATCACCCAATCCCATCAGTCGCCTCCTGTGACAAGCATAGTTGCCTCTTGAGACAAGCATCGGTTGAAAAAGGCCAATTCTAACTCTGGTCGTCAAGGGTAGTACACATAATATTGAACAAGGCTGTGGAGAACGCTAGGGTATCTGCAAAGCCAGTGAATGGGGGTTTATAGTAGATTTATGAGGCGCTTCCTTCAGTATTTGTACTTGGGTGAAAAAAATTCTCAAAATCAAAATCAAATATGGCCGCAACTACAAAAGATATCAAAAAACGGCTATGCTAATTTGTTGTGTTCTGTATGGAGACAATTTTCAGAAAGTTTGAAATCATTTCATGCAGGGGATTCAGAGAAGATAGTATTTGAAGACAGGTGCCCAAAAAACCCTGTCAAAACCTTGAATCCAATATGGCTGCCAAACCACGTGACCAATGACCAAAGTCAAAGAACAAAAATTATCAAGCAACTGCAGCAGTAGATACATGCAAGGTTTGAAAGTAAACGGGCAAACGGTTGTAGAGCAACAGGGCAAAATATATCGTCAAAAAATACTTGTTTTTCAGTTATCTGCCCTTGGCCTTTGGGCCTACGGCCTTGGCTTTCTGGCGGGCACTAGTACCCAACGGTCTACAAACACACAAAAAATTTGAACAAAGTCGAGCTAGTGGTTATTTTGCTAGGGCAGGTACAAAAATCGGCGGAATAATAAATAATAATAATAAATAATAATAATAATAATAATAATAAATCGAACGATTACAATAGGGCTCTACAGCCTTTCGGCTTGGAGCCCTAATAATAATAATAATAATATAGAAACAATGCATCATACAAAAGTAGGAAGAGTTGGATTTATAACTTAACAATGAATTGATCAGGATCAGGATCAAGTTGATGAAAAACATGTTTGATAAGACGTTAAAAATGGATGTTTTCATATTAATAAAATAAATCCTGTAATATCAACATCAATATCAAATATTCAATTTGAACATTCAAATTTGTTGGAGGGAAAATAATGTAACATTGTGAACATTGTCATATATGAGCACAATTACAGAATGACATGACTAAACTATATGAGCAGGTCTAGATATATCCCGGGATATAGACGTTCGTGGTCAAACCACTAGAGAGATACACATTGAAAACTTGAAGTCCTGGGACCCTCGTTTCACAGAGTGAACTCCCACAGTTTAACATACACTTACTACAGTCGTAGTGCTAAGATCGCTTCATGAAACGAACCCCTGGGGACCATTGGAAATATGGTGAGATTATCTCTCACCAATCTCATTAAAATCGGATCTTAGTTCTCGCTACCGCTAAACAAAGATCTGAGGACATCCCATTACGGGTCATGTCAGACCAACCTTGCGCGAACTTTGACTGACCAATGGACTGACTAATCAGAAGGCAGCTTTCTCGTGCTTAACGGCACTTTTTTTAAATTGGCGACTGCGCTTCGAAACATATTTTGACAAATTCTCGATTACAAATTTGAAACCTGAACAAAAAAACATTCTGAATGGCTAATAGATTGTAAGGATTCAGTCGTTAAACCCGTAACTATCGTTCGGAATACCCCATGTTAAAGTTTTCGAGGTTGCATGATGAGAAATCACATTCCGACTGTCACTTTCATAATCGGGTAAGCGACGCTCTGATTAGTCGGATGAAAGGTCGTTCTGACGTGACTCCTAATGGGATGTCCTCAGATCTTTGTTTAGTGGTAGCGAGAACTAAGGTCTGATTTTAATGAGATTGATCTCTCACTAATGTCCATATGTTGTTGTTATGTTCCCACACCACAATGTCTGTTACACACAATAGAAAACTAACCTCAGGAGGATATTCACAGGGTTTTACGTGATGCAGAAATGTGTGTCTAGTATGCACAAATGTGCAGACTGGACGCAGAAAACACAATATGTTGCGTTCCGAGGGATGCACAATAATATTCATCGTACCAAATCCTTCACAAGAAATATAAACGTCAGTAATTAATGTAATTATCAAATCTTATAGTACAGTACCTTACAACATTTTTATTAATTCACAGGACCCTCATATTTGCTGCTAGGACCCTTGGAATTAATAATTGGGGGTCCCGTGGACCCTGGTTTTGTAAGATAAAATATCGTATTCATTTAGATAGAAGGAAACATTAATCTCTCTTCATGAATTTGATTGTACACTATGTATAGGATACAGTGAATCTTGCCAGCAGGGAGATATGGCTAAAAGAATATTACGAATTCCTGAAATTCCTATTACGAAAGCCTTAAATTCTTCTATAGCTGCCCTTATGACACTTTTAGCTGACATACTGACTCCAATAGTGGGCCAGTGCCATTATGCATCTTGTCTAGAGTTAAAAAAGTGTATTGTATGGCAAAAATATACACGAATGTCATCCATAAGGGAGGATATTCAAAAGAGGAACTTTTTATAGAAATAAGAAATATAGAAATAATGAATAAAAAAATATACATGGACTATTGACACTAGATGGTATGTATGGGGCTAGTGAATTGCTTGTACCAGGGTAGAACTGGATAGGTGGGTTTTCTTTGTTGTCGTTGTGGGGGTTCGGGGATATGTGAGTCAGATATTATGCTGACAATGCTGATATTGCACAAGCAAGATGACAAGGAAGATTATGACCTGGGTTAAGGTCGTCTGTATTTTTAAAATTTTCTCATCTCTGTCAGGCTCAGCTCAAGTGACTGTCCCAACCCCCCCAAATGATTACTATATATCCACCCACTTGGTGAGCGGAATATATTGTCCTGCTCTGAGAAAAGAGAACAGTGTTTTCCGTATTGAAAGTGGCCTGCCTTTTTCTATCTTTCTCACGGGAATAAGGGGGAAGAGTAAAAAAAAAAGTGTGTTTGGGGGGGGGGGGGGGGGGAGCAGTAAGAGGAGGCGGCAGAGATGTAATTTGATGTAATTATTAAATTATTAAACTCATTTCCTTGACTGTGAAAATAGGTTTCACCCCAAACTCCATTGAGGGGATACTTTTTGCATGGTTCAACTTCAATAATTCAACATCCTGATAGACTCTACAAAATTCAACGCTTCAGATACATTGTTTTTAAGTCAAAGCAAAGACAGATTTCTACCACACACAGAAGCACAACATAACACAAAAGAGACAATTAAATGAACCTGATTAAAACAATCCAAGGCACTGAGGGATCACAATGGCGCTGATCTCTAATAAGCTCATTACATCCACAATGGGGAAACCTTCCAACAGATACATGTAGAAACCATGGCAACCACAAAAAGCAAAACAAGGCTGCAAATTAGTCATCAGTTGCTAAACATGTTTAGTGTATCTAAACACAAGTGGGTTTGGTATGAAGACATCCAGTGACATATATCCAACGTTTGAGTCAGAAAAGATACCAAATGCTCAACATTGTATGTTTGGTAACCCTGGTTAGTACAGCTGCTAATATTCATGGTACAGGTTCACACATTTTCAAATTGCTCTACATAATAACGGGGAACCCATTCTTATAGCCACTATCAGGGAAATATTATTGTAACAACCATGCATAGTTTTTTTGTTTTTTTGTTGTTGTTTAACGCCGCAGCAAATTTCCAGCTATATGATGGCGGTCTGTAAATAATCGAGTCTGGACCAGACAATCCAGTGATTAATATCATGAGCATCGATCCACGCAATTGGGATACGATGACATACATCAACCAAGTCAGTGAGCCAGACCTCCTGATCCCCTTAGTCGCCTTTTACGACAAGCATTGTCGCCTTTTACGGCAAGCATGGGTTGCTGAAGACCTACCGTATTCGACGTAATAAGCGCCCAGGGCGCTCTCAAAATTAGAAATAGCTGGCTCTTATTAAAATATTATTTTGGTTGAAAAAAAAACAGAGTTGAAAGATAAATTTCGTGTTCATGTACGACAGATATATTTTTCCAGAATTTAATTGCCCATAATTAAGGTTGCATATAACACACGAGTGCGTATCATACGCGAATAAATAAGTCTTGTGAATATTGATCATCCGGAAGGGGTGCTAATTGGGATTGTTCACTAGCCAATATATTCGCAAATATCGCCGTGGGCGCTTATTAGAGCGGGGCGCTTATTACGTCGAATACGGTATTCTACTCCGGATTGACATGTTTTAAGCATGGTTGGAAGCGAAATCACTGGATTACATTTTGAGTTTACGACCAACCAATGTCGTATCTGACAACAGATTAATAAGACCACAAACAACATTAAGTAGACAATCTAAATAATTACCTGACCAAGAACCAGGTTCTAGAGACAAGGAAATCTTCAAACACATGGTGTTTGTACCTCGCCAACAAATGATCAACTTTAAAAGCATTCAACATGATTGTAGTCATGGCCGTCAGTAGTTCATACAGATCACAGGACTTTGTTTAAACTGGCAAGCATGGTTTCTTTATCACAATTCTATCTTGTCAGTAGTAAGGCTTATTGCATCATTAAATTATCTTTGTAGTTAGGCCACACATAATTTTAAACTTAGTTTACAAAATTCGTCAACTTGAATTGAAATGTGAAAAAAAATATTAAAAAATTATTTAAAAAGCAGTGTTTTTTTATTCTGTTGACAAGGAAGAAGCAAAAGTTTTTAAACAAACCCATTTAGTGTTGCTATCAACAAAAGAAAGTATTTATAATACTTTAAATCAGTTGTAAATTTGAAAATGTATCTCAAAAACTTTGTAACACACTGAGATCCGTGTCGATAACAGAAGAGAGGGCAATCTAAGCTTGCCTCACAGTATCCACACAATTGTTTTTCCACCCTACTAAACAATCTGAGAAAACCAAAATACATATTTACAACTAGAATTGTTATTTTTGTAAACCTTTTGACGGAATTCTTTAAAAAAAATCTGTAAACCCAACCAAAAAAATGTCTGGCCTAAAACACAACTCACTATGTGAAAGTCATACAAAACATTGTACACAGCATTAGAAACTAACAACAAGAAGTTTATTGCCCTAATGGACTAGTGGTGAGTTTACTTGCCCTGATGAACATATTACGTTTGCTGTTTCATTCATTCTCGGCCTTCCGTTTCAAAGGTTTGTTTGGACAAAGAATATGCATGAAAGTCGCTAAATGTCCTGTGCATGACGATACACTTGAGCAGAAAGGGAATTCCCTCGACTGTAATATTGGAATTCCCCGACATTCCGAAGTAATAAAAGTAGTGCGCCTCGGTGGGCATGGCTTAATTTTTTACAGTCATTGGGAAATCAATGCAATAACACGTGACCAATTCAGCTAATCAGAAGACAGGAATTTCAATGAACACAACAAAAATTTAATTATATTATTATAAATGTAATAACCATGATAACATATTTAATAAATCTGTCATGCAATTTCAGGAAAACTCACAAATAGTGAGTAGTGAGTCATAGATGACCCTATAGGGAAACTTTCAAAAATCAGGCAAAAGTCAAGCCAGCAGTGGATGGATGCACTAGCCATTTGGAAGTACAACTAGTCTTGGGTTAGACATATGTTAGATTTACTTTCTAATGCTGGTCCAGCTCAATGGATGCCTCACAATGACATCAGGAAGCACATGATATAACACCCAGGACACATACCGTATATCGCCGTCTATAAAGCGACCCAACGTATAAGGCTACCCCCTGTACAAGGGGGTACAGTAATTGAGAAAGTGTGTTGGCTCTTGCACTGCTTTTAGCAATATTCCACAATATCACATACATAATGGTTTCAGACAAATGGGACTATGTTCATGATGATCACAACCTGGGCCCACATGCACAAAGTGATCTTAGCGCTAAGACTATTGTAAGCCTATGTTAAAGTATGGGAGTTACGATCATCTTAGTGCTGAGTGCGCTTTGTTCAAGTTGGCCCAGTAGTCAAGTGTGTGAATTGGTTTAATGTTTCTTTTAACAGTATTTCAGGTATATTACAGAATGTCAGCTTGATGTGGGAGATAATCTAAAGAAATGAAGGTCTAAGATGTTTACCAATTCCGTGTCTGCCTGCCCATGGATTGTAAGTTTTCTGTCGGGCTGCATGAAATTTTCCTCAAACTGCCTGACTCTCTGGCAGATAATTTTAAGACTACTTACATATTCAGTTTTATCATAACTCCTTGTAGATTCTCAAGTAATTGTTTGCATTATTTCAACAGAATCAAGACATGATTTGTCTCTTAGTGTTTGCGATTTTTCAATAGTTATGATGCCTGAATACGGGCAGGTAACTTTGAAGATGGGCAGACAACACTTATGGGTCACCTGCGATTGTCTTGTTGGATTTTATCATTATTTCAAACACTTTAATACCAATTAAGTGAAACCCACAAGCATGGGTATGGGTATGGTGCTGACAATCCTAGAACCATAATCAGGATGCTCTGAAATTCAAACCCAGGATCAAAGGTTACAACCCTGCATATAACTCTTGGGCCACCCAGACCTCATAAACCAATGTTTAATGCAGCATGCTAAATAAAATGTTAACACCAGGTATTCTAATTGTGACACATCTTCTATTTCACCAACAACATTTGTACGATATTTGAATCTCTTTTCAACAAGCTTGTGTAGAATACTGCTAATTCCACACCACTTCATCTAGTTGTGACTTTACTGATTGACAACACTGAAACACATTCTAAAGAGGTCTTCAGGGCCAGTAATAGAAGCACTGGCACCAGGAGAGTAACTCCGACCCACCTAAGCCCTAATACCTACAACCAACATATTTCTATTGTGGCAGATCCCCATCAAGCTAGTTCAACAGGTGACAAAATATGGGGAACCCAAGGGAGACAACCTACCATGTAAGGAAACTGTACTTGCACATGCCTATCCTGGTTGTCTCCCTTTATCTGAATGTGACACTCTCTAGTCATGGGATTACAACATTAATAATAAAGGGCTTCAAGGGGCCTTGAGGTTTTCTGATATGGGAACCCTCAATCTTTGAGTTTAACATCAGGGTTATGCAAGGACTATTTGACTTTTCCTCAATTTCGAGCACAGTAGTGGTAATATAGATCTATGTAACATTATCATGCATGTCTGATGAATCCGAATAATGGTAATGCTAGCCTTCTTGAAGCTCTTCACAGCTTCATCATGATGAAGTGCCCGAAGAATCCGTTTTGTCATCTCGGTTCTTGTCTCGATTTGAGCGTGGCCTGTCCTTGTAGGCATTTGGTGGCAAGTTGTACAGCTCGTTATCCACTGTAGCTCCATGCAGCACAAACTTCCTGTAGCCTTCTAGAAGCTCCTTACAGCTTTGTTCATCATTCAGGGAGTTGACAGGGAACTTTTCTTTCACTCGTTTACGTTCCTGTGAAGAAGGAAAACTTATAAAATACAATTTCATCCAATCACTGTAATTATAATAAACTGTTACAAACATCTGAGGGATGATAACATTTAATACTGATATCAAATTAAACATGCCCATGTAATTCACCAGAGCTCCAGATATATGCAAAAGAAAATCACCATTACCCGATTAAGTTTGAGTTGAGGTGAAAAAAATAAAAGCACAAGAGTATAACAACAATCTAGGAAATACCCAATGTATCCTTTTCAACTTGGGTACCAATATTTCTTAACAGAGCTTTATTGCTGATTCAAAGCAGGCACCACACTTACGAGTGAGTGAGTGAGTATGGTTTTACGCCGCTTTTAGCAATATTCCAGCAATATCACGGCGGGGGCACCAGAAATGGGCTTCACACATTGTACCCATATTGGGAAATCGAACCCGGGTCTTTGGCGTGACGAGCGAACGCTTAAACCACAAGGCTACCCGGCCACCTCACAGTTATGAATTCTAGTCTACTGCTGTGAATAATGCAAAAACAAGTCGCTAGGTCTGGGTTATTGTTAAGTAGACATGTATTGATAAAATTAGGCAACATGTTACACACTTTGGGCATGACACAAACAGATACAAATTAGAAGTCACCTGAAACACTGGTAAATATTCAGTGGCTGAAACACTTCCCTGATTCCCCCTGCCTATCAATCTCATTACCATGGTAACCTTCAGAGAGTGGGCCACCCGTGTCTCTAACGGGATAAAGAAAACAAGTGAGAATCAATGACTACACACATCTTGTAAGCCATCCACTTCAAACATCTGCAGTTGGTGCTGGAAGCCAAAGTTGGGTCTGGCAACATTACGAGCTCCTCGCACTGCATTTAAGGCATCCTTCCAGCCTAGTTTTGTCACTGTCATGATGTAAGCCGACGTTACTGTCACACTGCGGGAAATACCTGCCAGACTGAAACATACATGTCAATTTGTTATTGCTACTCCTTGTTTAGTCTAGAGAACAATCACAGTGAGGACAAGCATGACTACTACTCTGGGTCAGTAGGTTTTGATATCCACATGGGAGTTCTGGAGTCGGTCAGGTCCCAAGATCTTCTCCAGTTTGTCTCCTTGTGGGGCTTCAGGAGCAGGATAGGTAGACACACCCCATGCTTGTCCCCACCACCCCACCCCCATGTAGGTTCAAGGATAGGTAGACACCCCATGCCTGTCCCCACCACCCCACCCCCACGTAGGTTCAAGGATAGGTAGACACCCCATGCCTGTCCCCACCACCCCACCCCCATGTAGGTTCAAGGATAGGTAGACACACCCCATGCCTGTCCCCACCACCCCACCCCCATGTAGGTTCAAGGATAGGTAGACACCCCATGCCTGTCCCCACCACCCCACCCCCATGTAGGTTCAAGGATAGGTAGACACACCCCATGCCTGTCCCCACCACCCCAACCCCATGTAGGTTCAAGGATAGGTAGACACCCCATGCCTGTCCCCACCACCCCACCCCCATGTAGGTTCAAGGATAGGTAGACACACCCCATGCCTGTCCCCACCACCCCAACCCCATGTAGGTTCAAGGATAGGTAGACAGGCCCCATGCCTGTCCCCACCACCCCACCCCCATGTAGGTTCAAGGATAGGTAGACAGGTCCCATGCCTGTCCCCACCACCCCATCCCCATGTAGGTTCAAGGATAGGTAGACAGGCCCCATGCCTGTCCCCAAGAAGGTATTGTGGGGCATTGCAGGTCCCAAGACCCAACTTTTCTCACATCATCTGGAATACCAGAAGAGGATAGGTCCCTTGGACTCAAGTTTGTCTGCAAGTTGGGATTAAGAGAAAAGACCCTAAGCTTGTCCCTACATGAAGCGTCAGGGGTAGGTTAGGTCCCCAAATCATCATCTTCCCGAGGCAAGGGAGTTAAACGAGGATTAAAGACCACCCTTACCGAACTAGGCTGGAATTATGTAGCTCGATCGTAGCACCACTAGTGGCTATTACAAATTATGTCCCTTCTATGTCCCTCCTACTGACCAATCAGATTCCACCTCTCATATCACTTGCATTGCTTCAAACAAAATGGCAGCGCCCAGTCAAGACGATCTGATCGATAATCAAAGTCTTTATTGTCATGTGCTTTACCCTGCAAAATGCATCAAATCACATGAGCACCTTGATAAAAAACATGGAAAGATTTCAAAAATATCTGTCGACGTCAAATTGTTTGTACACATGCTCTGCAAACCCTGCAATCAACAGAAATCTGCATGGCAGTCACCATGTTCTTTATGAACCAGATGCTGATATCGTTATGTGATTTTGATTGGACTATGCATAGACTCATTAGTCCAGTCAAAATCTAACTCCATATTTCCAGCCTTGTTCGACAAGGGTGGGAACCGGACATGTATAGTCCAATAACTCCCTTGCCTCGGGAAGATGCAAATCCTTAGCTTAGGACCAGATACTTGTACATGAACCATTGCTGACAACTTCAGTTGTCTAGACTTAATCATTTATAGGCTGCCGCTACACAGATTATTATATGTATATGTATAACATTGATTTACTCACTGGCCCTGTGTATGAAGTCATGTACATGATGGACTTACCAGTGAACCAGCACAGACCCACCACCCAGTCTGGCACTGTGTATGAAATCTATACACTGGGGGAAGAATTGAGTCAGATTCTGCTCGGAATTATCGCTGGCCAGGATACACAGATATTCCCTGTCCTGCAAAAGGGATACAACAGGCAGTTACATATCAACTATACACAATCATCTAACCATCATCCTGAACATCTTCCCATTCTGCCATGCACATACAGTACAGTAGCATGTAACCAGGGTGTCAATGCTTGAAGGCATGGTTGTCTGTAGAGACAAGTGACATGCTATTGGATTCTGCCAAAACAATTACCAAACATAGTTAACAACAGTCAGGAAAATCGAAATGATGGAGAGCTGACATACTAATGACATTAAAGAATAAAGAAGTTGAAATGCAAAAGTCAACTCCATCTCCAGAATGTTCAGCATGGTCACAGAAGTAAATGCATACCGTATTTGACGTAATAAGCACCCTGCTCTAATAAGCACCCATGGCCATATTTGCCAACTTTACCTGCATGTTGCCTGGATCTTGCAAACACAATGCCAACATGTTTAGCATTCGCAAATATTATGATACTTGGAGGAGGTGGTAGTGCCTTCCATGTTTGTTTTCACATTACCTGAAGCAGTGCCTTAGCTGTATCATGGATGACAAGTAACCATGGTAACATTACCTGAAGCAGTGACTTAGCTGTATCATGGATGGCAAAGTAACCATGGTAACATTACCTGAAGCAGTGCCTTAGCTGTATCATGGATGGCAAGTACCGGTAGTTGGTTTGGTTGTTGGTTTGTTGTTTAACGCCGCACTAAGTAACCATGGTAACATTACCTGAAGCAGTGCCTTAGCTGTATCATGGATGGCAAGGATGTGAGTAATGTTGTTGGCGTTCAGCTGTTCAACATCTTTTGAATCATGGAAGTTGCCCACGTACAGGCCAGGAAGGATCTGGAAGAAAGTCATACAACAGCTGATGAATGACAGAATCTGTATCATGTAAATTCTATCAATATATCTGTATATCACAGGGGTGTCATGATTCACCTATGTATTGATGCACAATACGCCTCCCCTTGAACAATGAACAGATTTATTTGAATTCTCTATCGATTTGCAACAACTCAGACTGATAACTACTAACTACTGCTACACTGGCCAGAATTGTCTTACCTTCCTATCATGACTAAATTTAACATGGACATGCAAGGTGTTTTTTTAATTAAATTTTTATTGTTCCCAGAGTTGTAGACTAATACAGTATTCCATCAAGATATACTGTATTCGACGTAATAAGCGCCCTGCTCTAATAAGCGCCCGTGGCCATATTTGCTAATTATATTGGGTAGTGAACAATCTCAATTAGCACCCCTTCCGATTGATCAATGTAAGACTTATTTATTTGTGCATAATACGCACTTGTGTGTTATATGCATCCTTAATTATGGGCAATTAAATCCTGGAAAAATATATCTGCCGTATATAAACATTTCAGGCTGTCAGCACAAATCACGAAATTTACGATCTTTCAACCCTTTTTTTTTCCACCAAAATATTATTTTAATAAGAGACCCCTATTTCTAATTTTGAGAGTGCCCTGGGCGCTTATTACGTCGAATACGGTATTTCAGATTGCAATAGAATGATGGTCATGCAAGTTAACACAAACTAGTAGATGATGTTGATAACATCAACCTCTTGTTACATGTGTTTGCTAGGAGCAATCTATAAGCATAATGATGTGTATCATAATTTTACTCCTGTAACATTTTATTGATACCTGAGGTTGGCATAATATCATCTGTATATTCAGAATCATGTTATATGAGAATGAGGAACCAAACACTACCAACCACGCTAACATACTTTTTTGATCTGGAATTCTTATAACGCCTATTCAAAGATTACTTTTGACAAAAAGTAAAGGTATTCATATTTGTAGGGAAGCATGGTCAGTGGTTAACTGCTTTAGGTTTAAGTTATCAAAAATAGTTTAACTACCATTTTTTCAGTGTGCTATATATAGCCTATGCATGATGATATGACCCAACCACATGCTGTTTCACAAATATGGTGCTGTTTTCAGGCGGCTGTTTTAACCACAATCTCATTAAAATCAGATCTTAGTTCTCGCTATCGCTAAACAAAGATCTGGGGACATCCCCTTAGGGGTCACGTCAGAACGACCTTTCATCCCACCAATCAAAGCATCGCTTACCAGAACATGAAAGTGACAGTCAGAATGTCTTTTCTAATCTTGCAACCTCGAAAACGGGGTATTCCGAATGACAGTTTGGCCGTACGACTGATTCCATCAAAATTATCGTCTATCTCTCGCTTCCGTGGGATAAACATTTAAACGGAAGAGGCGTTGCACAGTACGTGGGAAGCACTGCCATACATGAATCACAACCATATATTAGACATTCCGGAATGTTCATTTGTTAAGTTTTCAAAATTTTAATCGAGAACTGTGTTAACATATTTTTCAAGCATAGTCTGAGATGGAAGTCGCCAGGTTGAAACGAATGACGTAAAGCTCGAGAAAGCTGCTTTCTAATTGGCTGTTGACGACTTTCATGAAGTTCATGAAAGGTCATTCTGACGTGACCTGTAATGGGATGTCCTCAGCATGCTCAGATCTTTGTTTAGCGGCAACGAGAACTTAGATCCGATTTTAATGAGATTTTTTTAACCATAACCACCATTACCAAATACAGAGACACTAGGAATAAACACGAAAACACTAAACTTCCACTTCATTAACATGGATGGAAATGAACCCAAACCGTCTACTAGGACATGTACAGCAACAACCCACCCAAAGCTGTTCCTGGCTAGTGCTAATTTACAGCCCTATTCATAAATATGTACGGCTTAATTTAAAGAAACAGAAATCATTTCATGAGCCAAATATGCCCAAGAAGAGTACCCTCTACGGAGTTTTGATGTAGGCCCTAAACTTGGTAAACACTTATTACATAACAATGCGTCGTAAATTACCTTGTTCATTCCGTTTCCCATGTCTGTTATTGTTGTTTGCACAAGCGTCTTGGGTCCTCTCTTTTCACGCACTGAGAAAATGGGGCATCATCTTAAATTTGACTTGGATTAAGTGTTAATTTGGACGTGGGGCATTGTAAAACAACTTTGAAAAATACTTTTGAATATGTAAACATTACCGTTTTGATAAACCGGAAGTTGACATATAGGTTTGTGGTTGTTGCAAAAATTGCCCCCTGAAACGTCTATATAACTTAAATTCTCAATCCTGTACTAAAATTCCTGGTTCATATTGCATATTTAAACACGTGTTAATGATTACAATAGCTAACATTACAGTCTATGCATATTATCTATGTCGTAAAAATATCTCGACTAGTTTCCGGTATAAACAAATGCAAGCATGTGGCAACGAGAAAGTGTCATGTTCGCACAGGAGCACCCGGGAGCGACGTAAACAACACTAATCAGTTATAACAAACATAGAAGTTATCTTTCACCTACTGTGATGCTGCGTGACCGCAAAATACATTAACGTTATCCATTACTGTAGATCGACAGCAGGAAACGTGTTTCTTGACAATTTAATTGCAAGAAATTGAAAAAAAATGTAAGAAATCCCCACAGCACCATTACCCACTTTTTTCGCGAGTCTCAGACTGGGTCCATCATGACGTTACACTGAAACAAACGAAACGATTATTCTCTGTTTGATTAAACAGAAAACACAACTGTGTGACTTCAAACGGGATAAAAACATGAATACCAAACCTGGAACTTCAAAGGTAAATGCTTTTGAGAATTCATTTTGTAAATTCATTTCTTTATATTTACACATTACAAGAAGCAGAGACCATTTTTATAAGGGCAATATATATAAAAAGGAACAGTTCAGATATTTAACATGCTGAATAAAACATTTGATTGTATTTCATGCATCATAATTATGTTAAATAGCTGTGTTATCACGTTTACCTGCAAGGTATTACCACAGACTTATCATAATTTTATATTATATAAGTCTGTGGTTTACCTAGATAATAGATTTACAATAACTGATACACTAAGGAAAGTAGTATTTGGAATATCAACATGATGACACTCCAAGTTGGTGCGCAAATTCGTGTCACAACGAACTTTCCATATCTGTCATGTTCCACGAATTCCAAGAATTGCAATGAATGTGAAGCTTGCAGCCATTCAGTACTACCACTGATTCATGTTCGATGTTGTTATAAACTCCAAAATATAATGGTGTCCACGTTTGAAAGAATGGGACCTTGGTGCATCACTGTACAAATTTAACTGGGTAGTGAGTGAGTTAAAATTTAACGTCACATCGTCAGTATTTCTGCAATATTGTGACGATAGAAAGTCATACGTTATAATAACAACTATATTTAAACTGTATTAAAACCTGTTGCCGAAAGACAGTACAAATAACTAGATTATCACAGATCAACATTTCGAGTTAATGGTATTATGTCCAAACAGATCATGTCTCTGTATTTGTCTCAATTAGCATGTAGGGTAATTTGCATTTTTATTTCAGAAATGATATAAGAGAGAAATAAAACACCTGTTCACGGGTAAAAGTTTGTCAGGTGCTGACATTGTAGTTATCATCATAAAAAAAGATATCTTGATCCAACCACTACCTGCACTTGTTATTATTACTTTAATCATACGTGTCACATGTGTTTTCTGTATTTACGTTCCTCAGGTCATAGGTCAAAGCCGATATCCAAGACCAAGGGCTGTCATAACGTAAGTAACATTTAACAATGTTTAATGATATTACATGTAAGTAAATTAGAGATGCGAAGTCAGATTTTAATAACATATATTTTCTTTGATATGGAGAATCAATATTTATTACTGACCCTGGAGATATCAGCTATTAAACTAAATGAATATCCACTAATGTTATTTGGCTATCAATGAAATAATTAGACAACCAGTAGATGCTTGCCGTAAAAGGCGACTATGCTTGTCGTAAGAGGCGACTAATGGGATCGGGTGGTCAGACTCGCTGACTTGGTTGATGCTAGTCATCGATCCCAACTCATGATATTAATCACTGGATTGTTTGGTCCAGACTCGATAATACTTAGTCCACACTTAGAATACACTTAGTATACTCGATCACCAATGACATATCTAAATGTACAAATGTTTAGTATCCTTCAAGATGGGGTGGGTGCATGCCCCTCGGTACCACTCCCTCCACATCCTCATCATGGAACAGGGATGGGCTAAGCATTAAATGTGAAACATACTCTCGAGTCTAAACAAAGCTTTTATTAATTGAACATTTAGACAAAAAGTATCAAAAATGGTCAGAAAAAGACCTGTGCTATGGAAATAACGCAAATTTGATATAAAAATTGTATCAAGCTTTTGAAAGGCATTTAGAAGTGATGCACATAAGGATGAGAATTTATGGATGTCAACTTCTTTATTATGCGGCACACAACGTTTCGCAGTATAAACTTATTGTGGTTTTACATCCATCTGTTTCAGGGACCGAGAAATCCGCTACAGGTGTTCCCTGCAGAACACAATCAGCGAGGTATTGCGGGATCGACCAGGGTGGCAGGAGGTTATAGGGTATGTACAAGACATCAACCTTATTGCCTCTAAACTTTTGGTGTAAGAATATGTTGTTTCTCAAGGACTGGTCATTTATTATAAGGGGGGTGGCGGTGAAATTGGTCTTAGGACTGTATTATATTTTTTTTGGCCCACCTCACCCACCCCTCCATTTTTTATGCTCCCCTAAATACTTGTAATAGTTTTCTATGACCCGATCCTCCCTATAATAAATCACTACTACCTAAATAAAGTTCAATTTTATGATGTTTTTTTCTAAAAAAATGGAACCCCCCTCCCCTATTCCCTCACAATCTTTTACCATGTTTACAGACAGTCTATACCAATCCCCCTTCATCTCTAGCGGTCTATACTCATCCCCTCTTCAGGTCCAACAGCCTATACTCATCCCCCCTTCAGCTCTAGCAGCCTATACTCATCCCCCCTTCAGCTCTAGCAGCCTATACTTATCCCCTTGCCAGCTCTATCAGTCTATACTTATCCCCTTGCCAGCTCTATCAGTCTATACTCACCCCCTCTTCAGGTCCATCAGCCTACACTCATCCCCTTTTCAGCTCTATCAGCGTATACTCTTCCCCTCTTCAGCTCCAGCAGTCTATACTCATCCCCTCTTCAGCTCTAGCAGTCTATACTCATCCCCTAGCTCCAGCAGTCTATACTTATCGCCCCTTCAGCTCTAGCAGCATATACTTGTAATATAGAGTACTTGTGCAAAGGAATACTTGTAATATAGAATACTTGTACTAAAGAATACTTGTAATATAGAATACCTGTACTAAAGAATGCTTGTAATATAGAACACTTGTACTAAAGAATACTTATACTAAAGAATACTTGTACTAAAGAATACTTGTACTATTGAATACTTGTACTATAGAATGCTTGTACTAAAGAATACTTGTACTATTGAATACTTGTATAAAGAATACTTGTACTAAAGAATACTTGTAATATAGAATGTTGTACTATAGAATACTTGTATAAAGAATACGTGTATAAAGAATACTTGTAATATAGAATACTTGTAATATAGAATACTTGTACTAAAGAATAATTGTAATATAGAATACTTGTACTAAAGAATACTTGTAATACAGAATACTTGTACCATAGAATGCTTGTACTATTGAATGCTTGTAGTATAGAATGCTTGTACTAAAGAATACTTGTACTATTGAATACTTGCATAAAGAATACTTGTACTAAAGAATACTTGTACTATAGAATGTTGTACTATAGAATACTTGTAATATAGAATACTTGTACTAAAGAATACTTGTAATATAGAATACTTGTACTAAAGAATACTTGTAATACAGAATACTTGTACTATAGAATGCATGTACTATAGATTACTTGCACTATAGAACACTTGTATTACTGAATACTTGTACCATAGAATGCTTGTACTATTGAATGCTTGTACTATAGAATGCTTGTACTATTGAATACTTGTACTATAGAATGCTTGTACTATAGAATACTTGTTCTATTCAATGCTTGTACTATATAATGCTTGTACTATATAATACTCGTACTATATAATACTTGTTCTGTAGGGAAGGTGAGTGGGACTTCTACTGGTGTGACCGTGAGTGGCTACATCAGAACTATGACACCACCTTCCTGCATGAACATCAGAGGATCCTGCACTTCAGGAATCACTATGAGGTGAGACTAGGAACAAGTGAATGTTGTGTTACGCCACAGGCATCTTGGAACAAGTGAATGTTGTGTTATGCCACAGGTATCTAGGAACAAGTGAATGTTGTGTTACGCAACAGGTGTCTAGGAACAAGTGAATGTTGTGTTACGCCACAGGTGTCTAGGAACAAGTGAATGTTGTGTTATACCAGAGGCGTCTAGGAATGATTGAATGTTGTGTTACGCCATAGGCGTCTTGGAACAAGTGAATGTTGTGTTATGCCACTGGCGTTTAGGAACAAGTGAATGTTGTGTTACGCCACAGGTGTCTAGGAATGATTGAATGTTGTGTTACGCCACAGGCGTCTAGGAACCACTGAATGTTGTGTTACGCCATAGGTGTGTAGGAACAAGTGAATGTTGTGTTATACCACAGGCGTCTAGGAATGATTGAATGTTGTGTTACGCCATAGGCGTCTTGGAACAAGTGAATGTTGTGTTATGCCACTGGCGTTTAGGAACAAGTGAATGCTGTGTTACGCCACAGGTGTCTAGGAATGATTGAATGTTGTGTTACGCCACAGGCGTCTAGGAACCACTGAATGTTGTGTTACGCCATAGGTGTGTAGGAACAAGTGAATGTTGTGTTATACCACAGGCGTCTAGGAATGATTGAATGTTGTGTTACGCCACAGGTGTCTAGGAACAATTGAATGTTGTGTTACGCCATAGGCGTCTTGGAACAAGTGAATGTTGTATTATGCCACTGGTGTCTAGGAACAAGTGAATGTTGTGTTACGCCACAGGTGTCTAGGAACAAGTGAATGTTGTGTTACGCCACAGGTATCTAGGAACAAGTGAATGTTGTGTTACGCCACAGGCGTCTATGAACAAGTGAATGTTGTGTTACGCCACACGTGTCTCTTGGAACGATTGAATGTTGTGTTACACCATAGGCGTCTAGAAACAAGTGAATGTTGTGTTACGCCACAGGTGTCTAGGAACAAGTGAATGTTGTGTTACGCCACATGCGTCTAGGAACGATTGAATGTTGTGTTACGCCACAGGTGTCTAGGAACATTGAATGTTGTGTTACGCCACTGGTGTCTAGGAACGATTGAATGTTGTGTTACAGCACAGGCGTCTAGAAACAAGTGAATGTTGTGTTACGCCACAGGTGTCTAGGAACAAGTGAATGTTGTGTTACGCCACATGCGTCTAGGAACGATTGAATGTTGTGTTACGCTACAGGTGTCTAGGAACATTGAATGTTGTGTTACGCCACTGGTGTCTAGGAACGATTGAATGTTGTGTTACAGCACAGGCGTCTAGAAACAAGTGAATGTTGTGTTACGCCACAGGCGTCTCGGAACAAGTGAATGTTGTGTTACGCCACAGGTGTCTAGGAGCATTGAATGTTGTGTTACACCACTGGTGTCTAGGAACAAGTAAATGTTGTGTTACACCACTGGTGTCTAGGAACAAGTGAATGTTGTGTTACACCACTGGTGTCTAGGAACAAGTGAATGTTGTGTTACGCCACTGGCGTCTAGGAACGATTGAATGTTGTGTTACAGCACAGGCGTCTAGAAACAAGTGAATGTTGTGTTACGCCACAGGCGTCTAGGAACAAGTGAATGTTGTGTTACGCCACAGGTGTCTAGGAACAAGTGAATGTTGTGTTACACCACTGGTGTCTAGGAACAAGTGAATGTTGTGTTACGCCACAGGTGTCTAGGAACAAGTGAATGTTGTGTTACGCCACAGGTGTCTAGGAACAAGTGAATGTTGTGTTACACCACTGGTGTCTAGGAACAAGTGAATGTTGTGTTACACCACTGGTGTCTAGGAACAAGTGAATGTTGTGTTACGCCACTGGTGTCTAGGAACGATTGAATGTTGTGTTACAGCACAGGCGTCTAGAAACAAGTGAATGTTGTGTTACGCCACAGGCGTCTAGGAACGATTGAATGTTGTGTTACGCCACAGGTGTCTAGGAACATTGAATGTTGTGTTACACCACTGGTGTCTAGGAACGATTGAATGTTGTGTTACACCACTGGTGTCTAGGAACAAGTAAATGTTGTGTTACACCACTGGTGTCTAGGAACAAGTGAATGTTGTATTATGCCACTGGTGTCTAGGATCAAGTGAATGTTGTGTTACGCCACAGGTGTCTAGGAACGATTGAATGTTGTGTTACGCTACTGGTTTCTAGGAACAATTGAATGTTGTGTTACACCACAGGCGTCTAGGAACAAGTGAATGTTGTGTTACACCACTGGTGTCTAGGAACAAGTGAATGTTGTGTTACGCCACTGGTTTCTAGGAACGATTGAATGTTGTGTTACACCACAGGAATCTGGAGGTAGATTTAATCATGATTACAGATGACACAAGAACTCATATGATGTCAACAGTCATCTGTTATCTTCTCAAGGCCACAATGAATCATTTAGTAGATTTTCATCCACTTTGAAAAAAAATGTGAATCTTTCACTTTTCAACAAAGTGTAGAGAAACTATCGACTTCTTGGGGACAATGAAATGAGGGCGGGGGGAGGTGTGGGTGTGTTTTTTTTCCCTGTTTACCAGCAATGAGATTTAGGCAACGTTAGTTTGTTTGCATCAGAATTATTTCAGCCATATAGAGACCCATGGTTATGAAGGAGTGACACAAAGTTTATCATGTTGTCAGTGTTCATAGGAGATTTTTCCCTTAATAAATCTCTCAAATATAGGCTATAAATTAAAACCAAATGACAATGGGAATTCAAATTCAGGAAGCAAAGTAAACATATTTTCAGTGAAAGACATCTATCTGTAACCATTATCCAACATGTGAAACAATAACAAATCAGAAGACACAATGCCATGGGGTCAGGGACTGCAGTGGTTCATTGTTTTGTGAACTAATTTGCTTGTCCTGTTTGTTAGCTTACGAGAAAGAATTTGATGGTGAAGAATTTGAAGAGGCTTCGCAAACTAGTGGAAAGAGAACATGGCAAGCTAGAGGCTCAGAGGTAAGTAGTCGGGGAATTGTGTTGTTAGCATGATGATGATGATGATGATGATGATGATGGTGATGATAATGGTGGTGGTGGTGTTGATGATGATGGTGGTGGTGGTGTTGGAGGTGATCAAGATAATGATGATGGTGATGATGGCCCAGTTGTCTTAGGCGCCACAATTCGCTGTACAGAGTTGCATCCCTTGTACGCGCTAGAAACCTATGATTGTGGGTTTGAATCCCGGTTTACCCCGATCTTGTTTCAAGGTTTGTCAGCTGCATCTGGATCACCTGAATCACTTCGGGCTTTCCTCCCACATCAAGCTGACATGCCGTGATATAACTGAAATACTGTTAAAAGTGGCGTTAAACCCAACTCACTCTTGTTGAACTGATTTCTTCTTTTTCAAACTTCAAGCATCAAAGGCTTGGTCTATGGTTTTGTGAAATTATGTCTTCTTAGAATGGTTGAGGGATTTGAAGGCTCCCAACAACATTGGCTTGTTTATTTCTCAGGGTTTTACCTTGGCCTACAAAACTAGGGGTCCAGTGGACACCCAAATACTAATTTCAAGGGTCCATACAGGAAATATGAGGGTCCTTTAAATTAATGAAATGCTGTCGTTAACTGAATTATAAGATTTAATAAATACTTTAATTACAGGAAGTTTACTTTTCTTGTCAAGAATTTGGTACAATGAACATTATAGTGCATTCCTCAGGATGCAAATATATTTTTTTCTGCATCCATTATATACATTTGTGCATACTGGACGCACATTTCTGCGTCGTGTAAAACCCTGATCACTTAACAATCAGTTTGGGCAAGTAGGGTCATTGAAGGAACTATCAGAATCTACATTTCCCCATAACATTAGAACAAGGTAGATTTAAAAGTATTACCCTTAGGTAATTCCGTTTTCATTTTTTCTTCAATTTTTGTTTTCAGCTTTGACTTCTACCCAACAACATATGAGTTGCCAGTAAGTATTGTCAATCACTGTAAGTTCGGACGCGGGGCTGAGTGGGCAAGCGAACAAAAGCGCAACAGAGTTGTCACTACCCCTAGTGTACAGTACAAACACCCTGTGCACTCAAAACAACCAACTTGTCTGATGGTAGATGGTGGGAACACAAATGCGTACATACCCCCAGAACACAAGTACAGTGTATTAAAATGTGTGGTTTCACCCTGGGCAAGTGCCTCAGATTAAATGTGACTCTGTTCACCCAAGGGGGGGCACGGGTGGCCCAGTCGTCTAAGGCGCCGCGATTCGCTGTGCAGAGTTGCGTCCCTTGGACACGCCAGAAACCTATGATTGTGGGTTCGAATCCCAGTTTGCCCCGATTAAGTTTCTAGGTTTGTCAGCACCATACCCGTGCTCGTGGGTTTCACCGAAGTGGTAAAAGTCGGAGACCTGCATCACTTGGGGCTTTCCTCCCACATTAAGCTGACACGCCGTGATATAACTGGAATATTGTTGAAAGTGGCATTAAACCCAACTCACTCACTCACTCATTCGTTCTGGATGACCTCATTTTGATGTTTATGACACCAAGTTTATAACATAGGTTTATCTCATCAGTAACAACAATCATTAGGGCACAGTGAGGTGGTGAGGTGGGTGGAGATGTAAACATCCCATTGATGTACATGATGAATCTTCATGAATCCCTGTGTTCCTTGTTGTCTTCTTCAGTCGGAGTACCACATCTTCGTGGAGGAGTTCAAGAAGAGCCCTGGGGTGGTGTGGATCATGAAACCAGCTGCCAAGTCCCAGGGGAAAGGCATCTTCCTGTTCCGTAGACTTAAGGACATCATGGACTGGAGAAAGGTAGACAAGCAATGTCTGATGGGGGCACGGTTGGTCCAGTAGGCTAAGGTGCATGTTCTTGGTCTATGAGTCATTGGTTTGAATCCCAGATGTGTTCTGATTATGATCCTTGGTTTGTCAGCAGCATGCAGTGAGTGCATTACTTCAGGATCCCCCCACCCCCAACACACACACACACACACACACACACACACACACACACACACACACACACACACACACACACTTCCATCTTCCTGAGGCAAGGGTGTTAACTATGTTAACTACAAAAGTCCAGTTTCCACCACTCTGGAATTTCGTGGCTCGATCATAGCACCATCATTCTATGTCCCTCCTACTGACCAATCAGAATCCACCAATCATATCACTTGCATTTGCTTAAAACAAAATGGCTGTGCCCAGTCCATCGATCTGAACGAAAATCAAGATCTATGATAAAACATGTCTTACCTCGGGAAGTGCATCAAATCACATGAGCACCTTGATAAAAACATGAAAGATTTAGAAAATATCTGTCAACGCCCAGGTACACATGCTTTGCAAATCCTGCAATCGATGGAAATCTGCACATTGAAATCTATGTTGATGTCTAGTTCGTTGCGCGATTTTGATTGGACTATGCATAGACTCGAGTCCAACCAAAATGTAACTCTGGAATTTCAGCCTAGTTCGGCAAGGTGGGAAACTGGACTTTTACATTCAGTTAACTCCCTTGCCTCAGGAAGATGCCCCACATCAAGCTGACACGCCATGATATAACTGTACTGTTCTTACAGCAGGTAACCAAACTCAATCACTCACCAATATTGACATTTTACGTTTTTCAACCTCTGGTAAAAAAATTGTGTGTACAGGACAACCAAGATTATTCAGAAAAAACCTGCATCACTTCGGGCTTTCCTCTCACATGATGCAACTTTTCATTGTACTTTGTAGGGGCAGTACCAGCCAGTGTCCGACCCCAACGTACGAGAGGGCCCTGAACTGTATGTTGTACAGCGGTATATTGAGGACCCCTATCTGATTGGTGGACGCAAGTTTGACATCCGAGTCTATGTTCTAGTTTTATCTGTAAGTAAATAGAATCTACATACTTTGTGCTGTCAAGAAAGCCTTTTTGTCCAATTCGATTGAGTTCAGTGTTGTTGTTTTTTTATTCTCTGTTTAAGCAAACAAACTAATCGGAACAGCAGATCTTATGTCTGTATCTAGAAAATGAACTTAAATGGGCAGTTCCGAATGGAGAATAATTAAAGCAGCACTATGTCATGGATATATTTTAACCTGTCATTTCTGAGCACCATCGCATCAACTCCCATATGGAATACTTTTTGAGGAACATTTGTGTTTTGTTCTGTCCTGATCAAGATTTTCACATCGAGGACAGAGGCAGGCAAAGTTCACTTTGAGTTCACCTTCTATCGAGGATTTGTCAGATATTGATGGAGAGAGGTATCAAATCAAAGTGCTGTTATTACCCTGGTCAATGGATTGTATTGGAACAAAGTTTCTTTCCCAGCCCTGCTTTTCATGTTTGCTTTTGTTGTTTGTTTCAAGTCTGTCTTTGTGTTTCAGTACAACCCCTTGAAGGTGTGGCTGTACCGAGATGGGTTTGCCCGTTTCTCCAACACCAGGTTCTCGCTAGACTCCATTGAAGATGCATGTATCCTTCTAAAGTTCTTAGGTTTAAATCTTCAGCGGCTTATTCCTTAAAGGGCAGGTCAGATTAGATGTTCATCACAAGCTTGTCGTAAGATGCGTTTCAATGGATAGGGTGGTCAGATTTAGTGACCTGAGTGATTGTGTGTCCTCATACTCTGATGTTGTGTGCAATATCAAACACAGGGTTTTACTTGATGTGTAATTCCTCGTATTTGACACAATAATTACCTGAAATATTCAAAAGAGGTTTTCATTATGAGTTGTAACTGACACAATAATTTTTGCAAAGGAAATCTAAATTGAGACTGAGTATTTACAATATTTATTTACACATACTGACCGATTATCCGCTAGTTTACAAATCTAAAAAAAACTTTCAGAATAAAATGAGACTGAAATAACTTTCATAAAATAGAGACTTGGAATTTCCACAATCTATTTATAGATCAGTGTCACAATGTGTAACTGGCTTGACAACACACCAGCCAATCAGCTGTGAGTATTTCTGTCCAGTGCAGTCACTATGACTGCACGGCAGGCATATTTAACTGATTCTGGTCATTAGGATGCTGAGTTTTAATGTACATTATCAACATGTACAGTGTTGTTCTGGTATTGCCCACAATGACCTTGACCTATCCAGATGTTCATCTGACCAACGTAGCGGTGCAGAAGACAGCACCAGATTATGATCCAGAGAGAGGCTGCAAATGGTCCACGCGACAACTTCGGAAATACCTTTCTGCAAAGCATGGTGTTGAAGATGTAAGCATCAACTACTCAAGTCACAAAGTGGACAAAATCATTCGGGAGCACTCATGTGGACAGTAACATGTTTGTTTGTTTGTTGTTTAACGCCACACTCAGCAATATTCCAGCTATATGATGGCAGTCTGTAAATAATCAAGTCTGGACCAGACAATCCAGTGTCATCATGAGCATCGATCACAATTGGGATACAATGACATGCATTAGCCAAGTCAACGAGCCTGACCAACCGATCCTGTTAGTCGCCTCTTATGACAAGCATAGTCGCCTTTTACGGCAAGCATGGGTTGCTTAAAGGGTCACAGTAACATGTGATAGGTCCGGAAGCACTCCTCATGCCTTCAGGATCCACACAGCCTCGTCTTACCAGAAGACGTTGAATGATGGTACTTGTTGTTACCCTGTCTGGTGTTCGGTATTAAGGGGCTAAAACAAGCAGCGGTTGGCTCGGAGTCAGTTTACTTTGTCTGAATGGGGTATTCATGTAAAACTGTGGCATGGTATCTCAGTGAGCTAGCACTTTAAATTGGCTTCAGTCCAGACTAGTACAAGCAGCCACACAAACACACACACATACATGCATGTCACTATATAAGTGCAGTAATCTTGGATGCGATGTTAAACCCCATCTCACCTCACCTCACCCCACCTCACCTCACCTCACCTCCAGGATCCACAAGTGGAGCTTCTGTTCTACTGCTGAAGGCAGCTCAGATGACCCTGAGTATGAGGCACTACAGTTGTACTCAGTTGTGTCCCTTAGGAATGCCAGGATCTGTTGGTCATGGTTCAAATCCCTGATTGGTCACATCTATGATACTTTGTCATGTGACATTATATATGCCTTAATTTTACTTCTCTTTTCTTTTTTTTAATTTAACATGATCTGGATATTTCTAATTCTCTGTACAGGTGAAGAATCTGTTCAAGAACATTGACACCATGATCATCAAATGTCTACAGAGTGTTCAGAAGATCATGATCAATGACAAACACTGCTTTGAGATGTACGGTTACGATGTGCTCTTGGACTCTCAACTGAAGCCGTGAGTACATCAGTGGAGGTCACGGGTCATCAGAACCCCAAGCTTGTTTTAACCAAAAAACGAATTTGGAAGTCAAAATTGACAATGACCGACACTGTTTTGAGGTGTCTGGTCACTATGTGCTGTTGGGTCCCAAACTCAAGGGGTTGGTCGGGTAGCCTAGTGGTTAAAGCGTTCGCTCGTCACGCCGAAAACCCGGGTTCGATTCCCGGCATGGGTACAATGTGTGAAGCCTATTTCTGGTGCCCCCCGCCGTGATATTGTTGGAATATTGTGAAAAGCGGCGTAAAACCAAAACTCACTCACTCACTCCAAATTCAAGCAGTCCGTACTGTCGTCAGATCACCCAGTGGGGCACAATATGCACAGTATGACTCTATTTTATTGCGGTATTGGTAAATCTGGTAATCCAATCCCCCTGTCGACTGTTTACTTATGCAAATCTATATAATATATCATTGCTTAATCGAATACTTGACTTTTTGCTGTATGTCATGGCTACTCATTAGTATACACGTTAACTTTTTTATGATAGTTTCTGGAATATTTTTTAAGTGGAATTACCCCTACCTCCATTTGAAATTGGTTAGACAAGAATCCATCTGTTTAGATGAAATCCCTAGACCCAACCTAGGTCGTATGCATAATTTATAACAATAATGGCTTTAGTCCCGGCAACTTCCAAACTTTTGGGAAGTTGTGATCTATCGGACCGTCATTCAGGCGATGTTTCTGACCGATCACGATCTGAAAAATACTGTCATGAAAGTGTATCCTGTGGATAAGCTGACCCCTTTCTACAGAATCTTTTTTCTTGTCCTCAAAATTCGGCTTATCTGCAGACATATATGGTACTGATTACGCATAATCCAAGACAGGAAGTGATGTAAAGCACACCACAACAAAATAGCCTGAGTTGCCTGCCCTTGAGTTGCTTATGACTGGTACTTTGTTTACCAAACTCGGTAAAGAAAATCAGCATCGATCAATCCTAATTGATGTGTCATAAAAGTTGAATAAAGAACAAGAAACATTTTGCGTAAAACATATTTAATAGGTTAGTAAGCGTGCACCATTACAATCCATTATTAATCAACTACCGCAATAACATAGTGTACCATCTTACTCAGAACAACAAACGTGTTATAACAGCTGACTAAATTTAGGATTTGGTGGTCAAAATGTAGTGATTGTGTGTCATCAATGGTGTGGGTCATTGTTCATGCTATCACCTACTGGTTTGCTTGGCCCCATCCTCTCTAATCCAGGGTATAATATCTCTGTTCTGTAAGGATAAACACCCTGGCCTCATTTGACATCATGGCTTTTTGTTATGAAGTGACGTCTCCATCACCATCCCTTATCATAAACGTAGACAGGATGTTTCTCGTTCATGATTGTTATCTGATTGGACAGCTACTATTAGTGCCATGTCTTCCGAATAGGGTTCAGCACGGAGTTATGGTAGCGATTGGATCCTCATCATAGAATGGAGATGTAATACAGTGAGTGAGTGAGAATGGTTTTACGCCGCTTTTAGCAATATTCCAGCAATATCACGGCGGGGGACACCAGAAATGGGCTTCACACATTGTACCCATGTCGGGAATCGAACCCGGGTCTTCGGCGGGAAGAGCGAACACTTTAACCACTAGGCTACCCGACCACCCCTGTAATACAGTGGATAGTGGAGGATGTGGAGATTATTTGCCATGTTTACAGACCAGTTGGTTGTAGCTGGGATATTTCAAATTGCAGCATTAAAGAACATTCACTCACCAACTGTAATCAGTTCAACACAAGTACTGTTGAAATATTGATTTTGTATGGACATTTTTAAATTACATATTTGAAGATTAACAAATTACTGAGAAAAATATTTTGCTGTATTCTGGGTCCAAGAACCATTTTGTTACCTGGCAAATGAAATATAATTCTTTTTCAGTTATGGGTTCCAAACAAACTTAATTATTTGGGCGTGCTGAGAAAAAGTGAAAAATCCTTGCATTTAATGATTGGTTTCTAAATCTATGATATGCTGAATGAAAAGTGAGTGAGTGAGTATGGTTTTAGGCTGCTTTTAGCAATATTCCAGCAATATTACGGCGGGGGACACCAGAAATGGGCTTCACACATTGTACCCATGTCGGGAATCGAACCCGGGTCTTCGGCGTGAATAGAGCGAACGCTTTAACCACTAGGCTACCCGACCGCCCCCTGAATGAAAAGAGTTAGTATTTAGCCTGAAGATAAAAAGCAATGAATTTGATTTAACTTCAGTCTAACAATTGGTCAGGTTATCCCATCGCAACTCTTTTCTCAAGGGAATCGCCATTGTGGACGTGGCTCATTTGGTCCACAATTAATTGCTGACAACATCTCTGAAAAAGGACCAAAAGGTTCAACTAGAAATTTACGGTTTTGAACTTGTTTAATGAAGACTAAGTGTTCGTTATTCACATGGCTTCACTGCCTGGCTGCAATACTTCTCCTTTGCCTGATTGCAGATACCCAGACGATTGAACATCGATGTCAGTAGCTTCATGAATATTAAAGTTTTTCAGGACATTTCCTCTGATCTTATTGTTTCTTGCCACTAAATCTTATAATTGACCCTCTCCTTGGCCAAGTAATCACTTAGTACATTTCCTTTGAACTAGCTGGCTCATCGAGATCAATGCATCACCATCGCTGACAGCAAGTGGGAAAGACGATTACGACCTGAAGTATGGCCTTCTCACAGATCTCCTAAATGTGCTGGATCTCGAGAACAGGTGACAATCAGTGTGTTTTATACTTCTGTATGTCTGTGGTGCTCTGTTGGCTGGTTGTAGGTCATGGTCCTCCTTGTATACGATAAAACACGCTTCCGAGGTTTTACTTGAAAATGTAAAACTGTGAGCATGGGAAAACACACAAGGCATGTTTTATCCAACTTATGAACCGATTCAATGCAAGAAATACAAGAAAAAATACGAAAACATCGACATGCCTTATAGTGAAACAAATCAGTATATCGCAGTATAAAAGGAATTCACGCAAAGCGTGCAGGAAGCAGTCATGACATGACAAACAGAACAACTTCTCATCACCTGCCCCAGTAGCTCAGTGGGAAAACAGTGGGTTACAAAACTTAACATGATATGTGAGGTTGCAGGTCATGGAATTTTCATGTCAATAAAAAGTTTTGACTTTTAACCAATCATCAAACACAATTGTGTTTACATCAAGAGGCAAGTTTGAAGCCCATTTGAAGCCCATTTGTGGTGCCCCCAGTCGTGATATTGCAGGAATTGCAGGAATATTGCTAAAAGTGGCATAAAAGCATAGTCACTCACTCACTCATTCATGACTGTTAATCTGTCATGGCGGGTGTTCCTTAACTTCATTTGTGTGGTATATATGTATATGTCAATTCAACATTTGATGATTACCCTAAGACAACATATCAGTTTGACAGAAGTCATTAATTATAACTTAACACCATGACAGAATTGGGCACTAGCTCACTGAACATTGTCACTAGGTGGGATCAAGTGACGCTCTTTTAGGTGGGATCATGCAACACTCTTTGAGGTGGCATCAAGTGACGCTCTTTTAGGTGGGATCATGCAACACTCTTTTAGGTGGCATCAAGCGACACTCTTTGAGGTGGCATCAAGTGACACTCTTTTAGGTGGCATCAAGCGACACTCTTTTAGGTGGCATCAAGTGACGCTCTTTTCGGTGGCATCAAGTGACGCTCTTTTCGGTGGCATCAAGCAACACTCTTTTAGGTGGCATCAAGTGACGCTCTTTTAGGTGGCATCAAGCAACACTTTTTTAGGTGGCATCATGCAACACTCTTTTAGGTGGCATCAAGTGACTCTCTTTTAGGTGGCATCAAGCAACACTCTTTTAGGTGGCATCATGCAACACTCTTTTAGGTGGGATCATGCAACTCTCTTTTAGGAAGCATCAAGCAACACTCTTTTAGGTGGCATCAAGCAACACTCTTTTAGGTGGCATCAAGCAACTCTCTTTAAGGAAGCATCAAGCAACACTCTTTTAGGTGGCATCAAGCAACACGCTCTTAGGTGGCATCAAGCAACTCTCTTTAAGGAAGCATCAAGCAACACTCTTTTAGGTGGCATCAAGCAACTCTCTTTTAGGTGGCATCATGCGACACTCTTTTAGGTGGCATCAAGCAACACTCTTTTAGGAAGCATCAAGCAACACTCTTTTAGGTGGCATCAAGCAACTCTCTTTTAGGTGGCATCAAGCAACACTCTTTAAGATGGCATCATGCGACTCTCTTTTAGGTGGCATCAAGCAACTCTCTTTAAGGAAGCATCAAGCAACACTCTTTAAGGTGGCATCAAGCAACTCTCTTTTAGGTGGCATCAAGCAACACTCTTTTAGGTGGCATCAAGCAACTCTCTTTAAGGAAGCATCAAGCAACACTCTTTTAGGTGGCATCAAGCAACACTCTTTTAGGTGGCATCAAGCAACGCTCTTTTAGGTGGCATCATGCAACACTCTTTTTGGAAGCATCATGTGACACTCTTTTAGGTGGCATCAAGTGACTCTGTTTTAGGTGTCATCAAGCGACGCTCTTTTAGGTGTCATCAAGCGAAACTCTTTTAGGTGTCATCAAGCGACACTCTTTTAGGTGTCATCAAGTGACACTCTTTTAGGTTGGATCATGCAACACTTTTTTAGGAAGCATCAAGCAACTCTCTTTTAGGTGTCATCAAACGACACTCTTTTAGGTGGCATCAAGCAACGCTCTTTTAGGTGGCATCATGCGACACTTTTTGTGGAAGCATCAAGCAACTCTCTTTTAGGTGGCATCAAGCGACACTCTTTTAGGTGGCATCAAGCAACACTCTTTTAGGAAGCATCAAGCAACTCTCTTTTAGGTGGCATCAAGCGATGCTCTTTAGGTGGCATCAAGCGACGCTCTTTTAGGTGGCATCAAGCAACACTCTTTTAGGTGGCATCAAGTGACTCTGTTTTAGGTGTCATCAAGCGATGCTCTTTAGGTGGCATCAAGCGACAATCTTTTGGGTGGCATCAAGCGATGCTCTTTTAGGTGTCATTGAGCTGAACTCAATCCAATCATCCTGGAACAAGTTAAGTTGAAAACTTTATATGTCTGCAGTTTAAGACCGTGGGTATTAATAGACTGGTCATATGCCCTCCTGAACCAACTCGTCTTTAACAATATTTCACCAGCCCTTTCAATACCAAGAAACTCTAGCCTACTGCTTTCAAATACTTTTTGAACACATTCTTTGAAATATTGTTTCAGCGATTGCAAGAATAAATCTAAACTGTCAAGTTGTTTAAGGGCTATAATATAATCAGTGGTAAGTGATACATTTTCCTACCAGACAATTAAAAAGGAGCTTTACAGCTTTTGCCTAATTCTAAAGTACCAGTATTTCTAAAAGCCTTGCGCAAATGTGATGTGTGCATTGTCGTTGTGCCTTGGCTGCATATATGAATATTTCTCTAGGGAGACACTCAAAACATTTAACCATGTATACTTTTATGTTGTTGAAAATTAAATGTTATTACCAGCTTGTTTTTTGGTTAAGGCAAATAGAAACATCAAGTTGTGGCAAGTTATGTAGATATGCATTTCCCCAGTGCCCTTTAAACACATGTTAACCCCTTAACTGATAGATTAAGATGTATGGTTGACTTCAGACTGACAGGGAGAGAGAAGCGAATCGGCGGCTGGGATCTGCTGTGGGATGACGGACCCGTTGCAGCAGATGAAGGCAACATGGACTGTAACGGAGGCACCACCATCTACAATGCCAACTCCTTCCTCGGTAACACAAACTACTTCAACTTCTTTACACAATAAATAGCATCAATTCCTTAAAACTTTGTTTCTGTATTCATGGATAGCAATGAGAATATTTGCTTCATTTAGCATCAATTTGTTTAGAAGCAGTTGGCTTTGTTGTCATGCCATAGAAGATACTTCATCTGTGTGATTTGTTTGTGGTCGAGATACATTGTCAATTCACTTCATCTTGTAATTAAGCGGAAAACATTGTGTTTATTAAATCTATATTTACCAATTTCTGTACATCTTCAGGTTGTCAAAATGAGCGCAAGTCCCAACTTAGAGAAACATTCAAGGTGGCCCAGATGGTAAAGAGGCCTCAGTGAGTGCAGACGCCAAAACAACATTCCATAGCAGACGCCAACAAAACACTACAGAACAGATATCAGGCAGATGCCAAGACCACATTACAGAACAGATATCATGCAGATGCCAAGACCGCATTACAGAACAGATATCAGGCAGATGCCAAGACCGCATTACAGAACAGATATCAGGCAGATGCCAAGACCGCATTACAGAACAGATATCAGGCAGATGCCAAGACCACATTACAGAACAGATATCAGGCAAATGCCAAGACCGCATTACAGAACAGATATCAGGCAGATGCCAAGACCGCATTACAGAACAGATATCAGGCAGATGCCAAGACCGCATTACAGAACAGATATCAGGCAGATGCCAAGACCACACTACAGAACAGATATCATGCAGATGCCAAGACCACATTACAGAACAGATATCAGGCAGATGCCAAGACCACATTACAGAGCAGACATCAGGGCAGATGCCAAGAACATGTTACAGAGCAGACATCAGACATCAGAGCACAACACAAAGATGATGACATTGCAGGTTTAAAAAAACATGGTCCATGGAAATGTTTGCAGGTTTTTATGATCTTTGGGTGCCCAAATGTGAAGATTTGTTTGAATGCCTAAACTAGTTTACACAGATCAAGTTAAGTATATTTAACTGTTAATATTTTTTAAACCTATTCCTGAACTTTCAACACTTTGGATTCCTGCCAATGTTTGTTATGGCTATTAAGGCATCCAAATTGTGTGCATTTAAGCTGATACATTGTGTATTGTACTTTATCAGACGTGATGAAGGAGTTGACCTCCGCAGGACAAAGGTGTTTCACAGACAAAGTCATTATTTGGTTAAGGCCGTCAACATTGCTTGTCTACAAAGTCAGTTTTCATAATCAAGTGCAATAGAGGGATAGCAACTCTGATTAAATGTCTAGACAAGGCTGAAGGACACAGCTCACAATCTGTGACTTTCCATCAACAATTATGTCTTACCGAAATTACATGATACGAACAGATCGGCTTGTCTCTTCATACTGCGAACAACACGAAGCATGGCCAAATTTAAGATAAGAAAATATAATCCTCCCTCCCTTTGCGGTCAGTTTTTAAAAAAGCCATGAGAAAGAAGAATTTATTGTTTTTATGGGTTCCTTAACATCAAAATGAGCATGACCTCTCTGATGCCTGTTATTTCTGTGAGAATTAATTTGAGAGGATCCCAAAGGGCCTGACTACTGTGTATATAGACTAGAAGTCTTAAGTTTTGTGCAGTCTCATTAATATCAGATCTTAGTTCTTGCTATTGCTGAACAAAGATCTGGGGACACTTCAGACCGACCTTTCGCCAATTTTGACCAATCAATGGAATGACTGACAAGAAGTCAACATAAGCCAATCAGAAGGCAGCTTTCTCGTGCTTTACAGCACCAGTTTCAATCTGACAACTATGCTTTGAAACATATTTTGACAAATTCTCGATTAAAAAATTGAAAACTGAACAAATTAAAATTCTGGAATGGCTAATAGATGGTCAAGATTGTATGGATTCAGTCATAAAGCCCGTAACTGTCATTCGGAATACCCCATGTTAAATCTTTCAAGGTTGCACGATCAGAAATCACATTCCGACTGTCACTTTCCTCATCTTGGTAAGCGACGCTCTATTGGTTGGATGAAAGGTCGTTCTGACGTGACCCGTAATGGCATGTCCTCAGATCTTTGTTTAGCAGTAGCGAGAACAAAGATCTGATTTTAATGAGATTGGAGTTTTTGAAGACACCGGCAATATCTGGGTTATGTTGACAAGATGTGTTGATGTCCTTGATTGGAGAATATCAGTGTTAATTGCCAGTCCTGTCACATGCAGTCTTGGTTTTGCAATAGGTATACAATGTATTTCACTATCTATAGAACATTGTTTGCTGTGCTATTTTTATGCGATGGGATATATTTTTATGACCAAATAAATTCCTGACACAGGAAATGTAGGTCTTGCCACAGTATATACATGATCTCATTAAGATGATAGAATATTGTTTGAGGGTGCAGTCAGTAATGCCCACCTAAATCACAGTGACCTGTAAATAACTGTCTGGCCAAGGAAACCAGTGGCTGATAGCATGAGCAACAACCCATGCTGTTAGGGCATGATTACTGGGGACCCCAACTGGGGACCTTTTCTGTCCTCCATTCCCCCACCAGGGTCCTATTTTGCCCGCATTCCTCCACCTGGGACCTATTCTGGCTCGTATTCCCCCAGCAGGGACCTATTCTGACCCGCATTCCCCCACTTGGGACCTATTCTGGTCCGCATTCCTTCACTGGGGACCTATTCTGGCCCGCATTCCCCCATTGGGGACCTGCATTCCTCCACTGGGAACCTGCATTCCCCCACTGGGGACCTATTCTGGCCTGCATTCCTCTATTGGGGACCTATTTTGGCCCGCATTCCCCACTGGGGACCTGCATTCCCCAACTGGGGACCTATTCTGTCCTCCATTCCCCCACTGCGGACCTATTCTGGTCCACATTCCTCCACTGGGGACCTATCCTGGTCCACATTCCTCCACTGGGGACCTATTCTGGCCCCCATTCCCCCACTGGGGACCTATTTTGGCCCGCATTCCTCAAGCAGGGACCTATTTGGGCTGCATTCCCCCACTGGGGACCTATTCTAGCCCGCATTCCCCACTGGGGACCTATTCTAGTCCATATTCCCCAAAGGGGATTTCATTGAAGTGTTCTGACATGGTAGGGATTCTGAGTCAGAATAAATCCCAAGTTACTCACCTTTTGAGTTGATGAATGTGAGAATCAGGTGGTCGTTATTTGTAACCTGGTTGATTGGCTGGTATTGTTGCTCAAGTCTGGTTTGCCAAGCCCAGGATAGACTATTTCAAGGTCGCTGTGTTTAACTTTGTTCATCTGACTGTCCCTTAAAACAACATTCAGTCACTGAGGTGGTTTGTTTGCTCACCTGTTGCAATATAACTCATGTCAGACCACTATCACCTCCAGCATAAATATTTTATCTACTTGATTTGTGCAGTATTTCATTCAACTATGCAATACATTTCATATTGAAGTAATGTTATTGTAACTCATGACATCAAGTGTATCTTCCTTGCCAACTAGAACCACAGTGTACCAGTGATATACACATTGTGTTTGTGTGACTGATCATTTCTTGATCTATGTGAGACTTATTTTGCGCTTTGTTTTAAGAAATTAATGCATCCTTATTGCTTCCTGGCCGAGGAGTCTGAAAGTGGTTAATGTGTTTGCTAATCAGTCAGAATTCAATCAGAATACACACATGTATCGAGTGTACAACACGCATAATAGTATCCCCTACAACAGCTACAAAATAGATAGGACCCGTGAAGATTCCGGGGTAGAACAGGTCTTCAGCAACCCATGCTTGCCGTAAAAGGTGACTATGCTTGTTGTAAAAGGCGACTAACGGGATCGGGTGGTCAGGCTCGCTGACTTGGTTGATGCATGTCATCGATCCCAATTGCGTGGATCGATGCTCATGATACTAATCACTGGACTTTCTGGTCCAGACTCGATTATTTACAGACCGCTGTCATATAGCTGGAATATTGCTGAGTGCGGCGTTAAACAACAAACCAACAACAACAAAATAGATAGAAAGGCATTAAAGTTATAAATAGGAACAGCTTGAATACATGACACTTTTTATGGATAGCAACTTCTTTTATACTTTATCACGACGCTTCACAGCTACATTTTGTGAGCAAGAAGATGCTCTGAAACGTCGTGACAAAGAATAAAAGAAGTTTCTACCAATAAAAAGTGTCATGTATTCATGTTCTCCCAACTTCTAAATGTCTATCAAAGACTTCATGATCACACTGAGTTTCATCCAACTATATAAATGTCTTTATTCCACCAAAGTGGTAACGGTCTAATACCAGCATCACTGTTAAATGTGGCGTTAAACCCAACTCACTCACTCACTCACTAATGTCATTGATTTGATAAAACCAACAATAATTTCATGATCTTTATGTGTGCTTATCCCTTATCAGATCTCCCTATGCATAGTAGGGAGATGCATAAGGACAGTTTAGGAGTCCAAACCACATATTTTGTTAACTCCAATGTATCCTAACCTGCGTGGCTGGACACACTCCCTGTGACATTCGTCACCACTCGCCCCTTTCCGTAACCTGCAAGAAGACTCGTCCCCCTATCGATGAATGTTATGTGCGAAAATACGACAAACCAATCAGAATGCGCATATGATTTCGAGTTCTTTGTCAAATAATTCCTCAGAAATAATTTTTGATTTTACATATGTCTTGCACCTAATAATATACCCAAGACACAGTTAAATGTGTTTAATCATACTGTATAATTCCGCACGTCCCGATGTGTTTTAAATTGCATCTGAAATATATATAAAATATGGAGAAATATATGTGAACCATTACACAACGAGTTGACAATTGTTTTAGGTATGCCCGTTTGCGCTAAGACGGAACCCAGTCGCAAAAATGGCCATGAGAGGGGCACGAGTCGCTATTCGGCTTGTCCCGGAATAACACGAGTTGGTCACGAATGTCCCTGTGAACCAGGGCGCCATTGTACAACACAACCTCAGCGCTTACGACTGTCGTAAGTCTATTTTAAGGTATCGGAGTTACGATCACCTTAGTGCTAAGATCGCTTTGTACAGTGGGGCCCTGGTCTCTACAACAGCTGTAGGGTGGATCGCGCAGATCAGTATGTTCGGACTATGTATTGTCCATAACGAACTGGTAACAAGGTATATATTGTGAATGTTTTTAATAAAACCTGTATTTTTTATACTTCGATTGTTCGTAGTTCTTATTCCGGAATAGACTCTTTATGTACATTAATTATGGTTAAACCATGGAGCACTGATTTGAACTGTATTAAGTGGGATATGATTTGTTTTATATGAACTGTGTAACCTCATCATGAATAGGGGCGGTCGGGTAGCCTAGTGGTTAAAGCGTTCGCTCGTCACGCCGAAGACCCGGTTCGATTCCCGACATGGGTACAATGTGTGAAGCCCATTTCTGGTGTCCCCCGCCGTGATATTGCTGGAATATACCCAAAAGCGGCGTAAAACCATACTCACTCACTCACTCATCATGAATAGTTGGAACGTTTTATTCAATAGTTCATTTGCATTATAATGACATTGATTATAGTTTTATTATATGTTTTTGTTTGTTTGTTGTTTAACGCTGCACTCAGCAATATAACAGCTATATGTCGGAGGTCTGTAAATAATCGAGTCTAGACCAGACAGTCCAGTGATTGACATCATGAGCATCGGTCCACGCCTTTTACGGCAAGCATGGCTTGTTTAAGATCAATTCTAATCAGATGTTGTGGAAAGGCGTAGATGTAGAAGCAATGTCACTGCTGCAACACGAGGCATTGATGTTACAAGGATGCAGGGACACACTGACGTGAGTCGTCCAATATATCCTCCGTGGGGATTGGTCCCAAACAAGATATGCTGATATGCTGGTCGGAGAAGGCGACAAAATAGATCAGGTGGTTAGGCTCATGACTTGGTTACATTCGTCACCACTCGCCCCTTTCCGTAACCAGCAAGAAGACTCGTCCCCCTATCGATGAATGTTATGTGCGAAAATACGACAAACCAATCAGAATGCGCGTATGATTTCGAGTTCTTTGTCAAATAATCCCTCAGAAATAATTTTTGATTTTACATATGTCTTGCACCTAAAAATATACCCAAGACACAGTTAAATGTGTTTAATCATACTGTATAATTCCGCACGTCCCGATGTGTTTTAAATTGCATCTGAAATATATATAAAATATGGAGAAATATATGTGAACCATTACGCAACGAGTTGACAATTGTTTTAGGTATGCCCGTTTGCGCTTAGACGGAACCCAGTCGCAAAAATGGCCATGAGGGGGGCACGAGTCGCTATTCGGCTTGTCCCGGAATAACACGAGTTGGTCACGAATGGACTTGGTTGATATGGTACCATCATACTCGGACGGTGTTGATCGTTGTTCACAGGCGACTCTGCTTGTCTTAAGAGGCTAACGGGATCGGGTGGTCAGGCTCGCTGACCTGGTTCATGCATGTCATCGATCCCAATTGTGTGGATCGATGCTCATGATATTAATCACTGGATTGTCTGGTCCAGACTAGATTATTTACAGACCGCCGTGATATAGCTGGAATATTGCGGCGTTAAACAACCAACCAACCAACGTTGCTCACAATATCAATCACTGGACTGTCTGGTCCAGACTTGATTATTTACAGACCATATAGCTGGAATTGTACCGTAGTGCCGCGTTAAACAACAATAAAAAACATTCACCGTGTAGATGTTACAAAGATACAGATGAGTTGTGAGACGTAGATGTTTCAAGGAAGCAAGGCACACTGCCCTGAGTGGAACATGTTTCAATGATCCGTCCTTTTTTTGTGAAAAAGACTCAATATTAATGTTGGCCAAACAAAAACCTCGTTCACAATTCGGGATATCTCCGTGGCATGACAGGGAATCAATGTCTGCATCCTTTTGAATTTTCATTTCCGTGGTTATTAAGGAGCCTGACGAGGAGAAAGGACACACTGGGAATCGCCACAGATCGGACAAGTGATGAAATTAGGTATCGCGAGTATTCGACAGACAATTACTGTCTTCTATACATTCCTCTGTACCGGTAATGAGTGGTAACCGCGAATAAAGCCACTAATTTTGACGACCTTGCAGAGTATTATGGCATGAATAAAGAAAGACAGGTGCTTTGGAAGATTTTTATGATTCTTCAAAGCTTGTTTAAAGTAATATTTTGTTTACAAATTTGTTTTTAAACCCGTCACCAAACCTTTGTGCATGGGCTGTTAGCAGAACATTTATTAATTACACTGAAGCAGTATATGTAAACAGGGATGTGGCTCCTGTCTGATGCACACAAGGGCAGGGGCAGTAGTGTAGTGGTTACAGCGTCGGCTTATTCACATAACATGGGTTCAATTCTCCACATGGGTGTAGTGTGTGAAGCCCACTTCTTGTGACGCCCCCCGCTAACTCTCACTCAACAATCCTTCATTACAATTATCCTCACTCACTCAACAATCATTTATAACAATTTTCGAGTGTATATGTCATGCATTACCCGTTGCAAACGCTTTATTACCATGGTTACAGTGAAATATGTATTTAAGACAGGCGTCTAAATTTTGGCATCGATGGGGCGGAACTTCATCTCCACTTTCCGGAGCGAATACCGGTCTCGTTTCCATGGCCACCACTCCACGCCATTATGGATCTGAGGAAAAGAAAACACAGTTACACAAGCCTGTGACAAGAACGAAATAAACTGTGTCGAAAATATTGAATTTGACAAACCGTTTTATAACAAATACCAGCAGAGTGACATATATAATCGCCAATTTTATTAATCTGAAAATTTATAAGGACCAAGTGACTGTAGTGGACGTTGTGATACACCATGTTACTGCATTGTTTCCACCTTATCCCGATGCCGGGATAGATCCGGGCTAGAATTGGTCTTCAGCAACCCATGCTTGCCGTAAAAGGCGACTATGCTTGTCGTAAGAGGCGACTTACGGGATCGGATGGTCAGGCTCGCTGACATGTCATCGTATCCCAATTGCGTAGATCGATGCTCATGATATCAATCACTGGGTTGTCTGATCCCGACTCGATTATTTACAGACCGACTTCATAAAGATGGAATACTGCTGAGTATGGTGTTAAACAACAAACAAACAAACAAACAAAAACAGGCCTGTTCATCATGGAACCACGTCTGGACCAACCAGTGGTCGATGGAATCATGCTCTTGGTATAACGGTGAAACAAGAAGGACTGGGCGACCCCCAGCTAGTACAGTGTGTCTGAGCTAGTTATCCATCTTTAATCACACAGACAGTGACCGCCTTCATGGTATATTGGCGAAAATACCAAAAGACGTTAAAAGATGGTACTTGTTACCATTCCTGGCGCATGGCATTATTGGATAAAACAACACTGGTCGGCTTGGAGTCAGTATGACGTGTCTCAAGGGGTTTCCAGGTTAGGTTGCAGTATGGTGTCTCAATGTTCTAGCACTATTAAACCGACATTCCGGCTAGTACAAGCAGCCACACACTCGTGCTTGCATGTCGCTATATAAGGGAAATAATCTTGAGCGCGACGTTATACCACATGCCTCCTCACCTCCAAGGAAAGGCATGGGTGCTGAGGATATTTCTGTGCCGGGTTCCCCATGGGGTTGTTATAATTTAAAACACACTAGATCAGGATCTATTTGCAATCCACGCAAGTTTTAGTCAAGTCGTTAAGCCACTTTTTTAAATTATGTGATTAGTCAAAGATTACCCTCTATACAAAGACAACGTCTCAGTTTCACATTAGGCTCGCATTGCAGCATATGGACATACAGATGTATACTGAACATGGCGATCTACAACATGGCGGCAAGTAGACACAGCACACACATGGCGATCTACAACACAACAGGAAGTAGACACAGCACACACATGGCGATCTACATCATAACAGGAAGTAGACACAGCACACACATGGCGATCTACAACATAACACTAAGTAGACACAGCACACACATGGCGATCTACAACATAACACTAAGTAGACACAGCACACATATGGTGATCTACAACATAACAGGAAGTAGACACAGCACACACATGGCGATCTACAACACAACAGGACGTAGACAGCACACACATGGCGATCTACAACACAACAGCAAGTTGACACAACACACACATGGCGATCTACAGCACAACAGCAAGTAGACAACACACACATGGCGATCTGCAACACAACAGCAAGTAGACACAGCACACACATGGCCACCTACAACATGACGGGGACCTCCTACAGTTGTCCACCAGACAGCTATGTGCGACAGTCACGACAAGCAGTCAACGCCTTTGGATACTAACTGACATTAATTGCTAGGACATTGTCTCCGGTGAGATTCTCCATCTCAGCAATGCAGCTGATGAACATTATTTAATAATAAAGCTGACGCCGTGTCTGTCGCAAGTCTATCCGTGATCTATATAACTGTTGAGGCACAGTTCAGGCAGAAGTTCAAGATGTATCCAAGGATACTCAGATGCATTAAGACGACGACGTCATTTGGCTTAACGTCGCTTTGAACATATTTTACTTACAAAACGGTTTTAGATTAACATATTTCATATATAGCCACCGAGTTTTAATCTTTTATCCACTCGTGTTGATATATTAAAGAAATAAACGACGAGTTGTTTATCGTACAATAAAACACTGCAGGGAGAATAAACCATGAGGGGAACAGCCCCGAGTGGTTTATCCCTAAAGTGCTTTATGTACGATAAACAACAACCACGAGTCCTTTATTTCTCATTTGAGATAAGTTTATTTTGTAAGCCTTTTGCGGATGTTGATAGAATGTACGAGCTTTAAAGATATTACGCACACTAACATAATCACGAATAGATTCCAACATCGGAAATGTCGGAAAAGTCGGTGGCTGGTAAATTTGGTCTTTCACGCATATTCTCACAATGTGCACTGTTCTTTTTCTCCCAATACCGATTGTCATATCTCGCCACTTTCGGATGCGGCCATTGCGTTTATTTACGTTGCCCAGCTGCATCTGCGGGGACAACTCCCTCTCAAAAATGATTTACGACGTCATCAAATTGCGACCCCGAGGGTGAAATCTTATTTATCATCCAAAGTCATTCTTCCAAACCTTTCACTTTGGAAACATTATTAAGCATTATAGCTAAAATGGATAGAATTATCATAAAAACGCCCGCATGTTATCAGAAATGAGCGGGCCACTGTAACTTGATAATGCCCTCATATACCTTGACGACGGGCCATTATCACGCCTGTTGTTAGGTGACGTCATAGGATAGGGATAGGTGACGTAACGTTCAATAGTGACGTCATCTGGTTTGTTCTATGACGTTTCCATATTTGTAAAAGTGGGTCAGTGACATTCGTGTTGATTGCAGTAAATGTTTCAAAATCGACATTGTTGTTTCTTTTTATTTAATAACAAATTCCATCCATTTTAGCTATAATAACGGTAACGCTATTTTTCAGGGCATTATCATTTGCAGAAGCCCTCGGTCTTTTCAACTGCCCTCCTTCGTCGGGCAGTTAATGGAAGTCCTCGGGCTTCTGCAAATGATAATGCCCTGAAAAATAGCGTTACCCTTATAGTAATATGAGTGTAAAAAGTACAAACAACATGGACCCGTGGAAGAGTGATTAGTGTTGCTATTTGATTGTGACGTCATGGTAACGATGACGTCGCAATCGTCTGCTTCATTGTAGCGATATCTCTTGTGGAAGCCAGTTTGGGGTGATAAATACATTTATTACTTTTTTCACAGCCGTATTACACATTGTATAATACCGAAGCGCGTGCTTATGTACTGTGGGAACAAGTTTCAATGTCATTGAAGAAGCCTCGCGATTTTGAGAGTTTTCAATTATTTGTAAGTGAAACTAAGACAGGCAGTAAATACGCATGCGATATGGTATTATAACTGTGTAATAACTGCTCATTGCTTTTAAATAGTAGTATCTTCAACGGACGAGTAATAGGTGAGGTGAGGTGAAATGGGGTTTAACGTCGCGTCCAAGATTATTGCACTTATATAGCGACGTGCATGTACGTGTGTGTGTTTGTGTGGCTGCTTATACTAGTCCGGACTGATGCCGATTCATAGTGCTAGCTCACTGAGATACCATGCCGCAGTTTAACATGAATACCCCACTCAGACACAGTATACTGACTCCGAGCCGACCAGTCCTTGTTTTAGCCCCTTAAAGCCGAGCGCCAGACAGGGTAACAACAAGTACCATCTTTTCGCGTCTTTTGGTATGACGCGGTCGGGGATCGAACCCCGGACCTTCCGCTCTCCAGGCGGATGCTCGACCACTAGACCACGGAGGCGGTCGGGCGAGTAATAAACATAGGTGTGTGTATATGTGTGAGTGCGTGCGTGCATGCATGCGTGCATGCGTATGAGATGTGGTGGCGAATATTCACGGGTATTATGCGTATAAACCAAAGCTCTAAAACGGGGCGAAATTGATTTGAACACCCTACCAGCGGATCCACAACGACCCCAACTTCATCCTGGGGGACCCGTGAAGATCCGGGGTAGAATAGGTCTTCAGCAACCCATGCTTGCCGTAAAAGGCGACTAACGGATCGGGTGGTCAGGCTCGCTGACTTGGTTGATGCATGTCATCGTATCCCAATTGCGTGGATCGATGTTCATGATGTCAATCACTGGACTGTCTGTTCCAGACTCGATTATTTACAGACCGCCGTCACATAGCTGGAATATTGCTAAGTGCGGCGTAAAACAACAAACCAACCAAATCATCCTGGGGAGTACAGAGTGAAAGGGGACACTATCATAGGTCAAGGTCAGATGTACTAGTATAGACGGCATTGATAACCCGAACTACATAGAGACAATGGATCCTTCACAACATTGACTGGACCTTCGTGACCGACTGTGGATCCTTGACCCTAGTAAGTGTGAGTGAGAATCGAGCCCGGGTCTTCGGCGTGACGAGCGAACGCTTTAACCACTAGGCTACCCGACCGCCCCGTGTCCCTAGTACAGGTGAGTGAGTGAGTGAGATTGGTTTTACGCCGCTTTTAGCAATATTCCAGCAATATCACGGCGGGGGACACCAGAAATGGGCTTCACACATTGTACCCATGTCGGGAATCAAACCCGGGTCTTCGGCGTGACGAGCGAACGCTTTAACCACTAGGCTACCCGACCGCCCCCCTAGTAAAGGTGAGATTAGCCGACTCGCAGGACTGTATATAACTATGGAAGGGCACCACTACTTACAGGGGCGGTGTAGAATCCTTGGTTGTAGTATTTGCCGGTAGGGTTGGCAGCCCAGCACTGGTTGTACCAGAAGCCGCTGCCGTACATGAGGCCGCAGTTCTTGCTGTGGTTGTCGTTGTCGCGGTCCCAGGTTGAGAAGGGGATGTTGTTCTGGGCGAATCTGGTCCTGAAGACAAGACGGACAAGACAACAGATAACTACGATGTGTGAAGGGTTGGATGAACCTGTAGTGTAAGATTGAATCCTAAATGATAGTTTTCAATCATGGTTTTAGTTTTCACACCGTACCCGTAACCACACGAACAACCACGCACGCGCGTTCCGCATTTTTTCGTAACCCGTCCCGATAACGAGCGGTTAAGAAATTTAACAATAAAAGCATTAAATCATAATTCGACCTGCCATTTTAAAAAAAAATCCATTAGTGCCCTAGTTGTGACTGATGCAATTCCCTATTTTGTACCATATGTTCCCGTATAATTTCAGGTAAACAATTGACTTGCCTCTGCATGTGTTTGTGACGGTGTTAATGTGTGGCTCACCTTTTCGCGAACACCTAGTATCATCACTCTGTCATACTGATTCATAAACAGCTGCTTACGATACATTCATAATTTAGTTATGATTCTGAAAAGTGTGTGAATGAGTGAATTGGGTTTAACGCCGTTTTTAACAGTATTCCAGTTATATCACGGCGTGTCAGCTAATGTGGGAAGAAAGACCGAAGTGATGTTTACCACTTCGGTGAAACCCACGAGCACGGGTATGGTGCTGACAAACCTAGAAACATAATCGAGGCGAACCGGGATTCAAACCTACAATCATAGGATTCTGGCGTGCCCAAGGGACGCAACTCTCCAAAGCGAATCGGCCTGGGCCACCCGTGCCCCCGATTCTGAAAAGAGTTTTGTCCTTTCATTTATTGAGAACCTACCGACTGCAGAGGAAGTACGTTCTACTCACGATGGGAAGTTGAAAGGGTCACCCGCATCACCAGTGTAATTTCCGAGATGGATTGTGTAGGAGCTCGTTTCGTTGGACAGAGAGAAGGCGTTGTAGGACGCGTAGGCGCTGTTGCCGTCCCAGTCGTACAAGTCCACTCGCATCTCCATCTGCTCCTGCTGCAGGAAGGCCTCGAGAAGCTCGTTGCCCCACCAGTAATCAGATGATAGGATACCGAACCCGAGCCTGTACTCGTTCCACGTCCGGTTGAAGTCCACGTGGTCACTAACACGCCTGATAATGAATGAGTGAGTGAGTGAAGTTTAACGTCGTCTGTGAGTGAGTGAGTGAGTGAGTGAGGACATCAGAAATGGGCTCAACACGTTTGGCCCATGTGAGAATGGAACCTGCATCTTCGGGTGACGAGCGAACTCTCTAACCAATAATGGCCCTGCTACACTACAACGTTTTAGAGTAATTTGCACCTAGCGTGAAAAAGACATTTAGTACGCTGTTATACGTCGAGTTTTCATTTTGGCGTATCCATAGCGTATACATAATGAGTTCACCGTATATGTACATGCCTAACGTATTTGTAGCGTATCACTGACTTATACATAACTTATCACAGCGTATAAAAGCGTACTGCCAGCGTGTCTGGTGTGTTCAACGTTTGCCCAGTGTAAGAGTAACGTATGACGAGCGCGCTCAGCGTAGGGGGAAGGTGCCTTAAACGGGCCCAGCGGTAATATAACTAGTAGTGTACACCCATTTATCAAATTACCACGAAAAGCGAAGCAGTCTAGATATGTAAAAGGTTCAGACGTTCCATACGCAGAAAATTTTGTGCATGCACAAAAATGTTTTTAAGCCTCGGCGTACTTCAACGTATACCAGCGTGCTTTTAACGTATACAACTTACACCTAATTTATCCATAGCGTGTTTCAGCGTTGCCGGCGTTTTGGCAAAAATTCTCATACGTCGCCATACGTTACTGCTATACGTTGTAATGTGACAGGGCCATAAGCTACCCCACCGCGCTTAGCGTCGCTTTAATGTGAGAGAGCACCCACACTGATGAAAGTCGTAGACGTTAACTGTTTGGTGAAACCAACGAGAATGGAGGATCAGGTCTGCAAACGATGTTTCAAACGTTTTTGATAATCTCTTAATACGTCCTTTGGTCGTAATGACACGAGATTGTGTTGACTTGCCTTTGCAGGTGTTTTTGACGGGTGCGATCTGTGGGGCAGGATATATTTACGTTTTCGCGAACCCCTTGTATCATCACTATTTGATAGAGATTCATAAACACAATCATGTTGTAATACACTCGGAATCGTACAATGTTGGTTGGTTGGTTGTTTAACGCTGCACTCAGCAATATTCCAGCTAAATAATCGAGTCTGGACCAGACAGTCCAGTGATTGATATCATGAGCATCGATCCACGCAATTGGGATCGATGACATGCATCAACCATGTCAGCGAGCCGGACCACCCGATCCCGTTTGTCGCCTTTTACGACAAGCATAGTCGCCTTTTACGACATGCATGGGTTGCTGAAGACCTATTCTACCCCGGATCTTCACGGGTCGAATCGTACAATCAACTCGGACTTTATAAGAAATTTCTTATCATTTTTCTTATCATTTATTTAGTCGTATTTGTTTATATAATCAGCCGGAGAAAGTACCTGAGGAAGTTGGTCCAACCGCCGTTGTCAGTGGTCATGTCGCAGTTGCCGAGGACCTCGCCACCGCCGGGGGCCTTCATCGAGTACACGCCGTCAGCGGTGATGTTCTGATACTTGCGGAGGTCCCAGCAGTTATTTTCTGGAGCTGTGGAGACGTGGTAGATATATACAGACACGCTTGATGTATCACAAATAGGCAACACTTTTAGGACACGAAGGCAACACTTTTAAACTTTCGATTAACGGATTCAAACCAAAATATACAACCAGAAAATAAAATAGTAGTTTGACATTTATTTAGTTTTCCGATAGCTCTCTCTGTGAGGGGTTATTAAAAAGATAAGATAAACAACAAAAAATGTTAACGATTTAAAAAATAATTGCACTATGTATAGAATCTGGTCACTATGGCACATTATGAAGAGAGCATACCCCTCGATGAAAAAAAAAGTTCATACAATGACACATTGCTGTAAAAATAGTTAAAAACCTACACTATTTCCACTAAACCGACAGACTGTAACAACTTTATGCCAAAATATAAAATATTTATATTGACTTACACAAAATCTTATTTAATGCCAAAATAATACACTAATAAGGTATACACTTAAAACGTTCCACCTTATTAGATATGAAAGGTCAGTTCCTAGCATGCATCCTATCTCTTTGGACAGCCTAGTCGTTAAATCTTACGAAACATAGTTCTTGTGTTGGAAGTTTTAGACCAATGTTGGTGATGTGAAAGGTATTGGAGGTGTACGTACTCTCCTCACAGTAGTTGCCGGTGATCTCGGGGTAGGTGCAGTTGCAGCTGTAGCTGCCGTGGGTGTTGACACACACGCCGTACACGCATGGGTTGGCAGCAAGACACTCGTCGAAATCTGAATACAAACAGAAGTGAAGAGTACGCTAGTGTTCAGAGCGTCACAGTGAGCCGTGCTGACATTGCTTCAGATTTAATCTGGCTGTCGACCAATTTAACTTAGGATGACACAGAATGGAATCCTAACAGCATAAAACAACACATTTTAATAACCAGCATTTGATTCTGCTAGGGTTGCGTCTTTTACAGAAGCAATGTGCATGTTCCTTGATTGGCATCACGTTGACTCAAAGCTTCAACATCGTAGTCCCTTTTTACACAATGGCACCAAAAGAACACTCTCAAACAGGGAGCATCAGATAACATTTACATTTGCTGCATCAGACAACTCTACACTGACGTTATCACACCATCTTCGCATTGACATTATCCGACCATCTTCACAATGACAATATGCAACCATCCTTACGTTATCAGAAAATTCTTACATTGGCATTATCAGACCATCTTTACATTGCCATTATCAGTCCATACGTATATTGGCATTATCAGACCATCTTTACATTGCCATTATCAGTCCATACGTATATTGGCATTATCAGACCATCTTTAAATTGCCATTATCAGTCCATACGTATATTGGCATTATCAGACCATCGTTACATTGCCATTATCAGTCCATACTTATATTGGCATTATCAGACCATCCTTACATTGCCATTATCAGTCCATACTTACATTGACATAGTCAGACCATACTTACATTGACATTATCAGTCCATACTTATATTGGCAATATCTGACCATCTTTACATTGCCATTATCAGTCCATACTTATATTGGCATTATCAGACCATCTTTACATTGCCATTATCAGTCCATACTTATATTGGCATTATCAGACCATACTTACATTGACATTATCAGTCCATACGTATATTGGCATTATCAGACCATCTTTACATTGCCATTATCAGTCCATACTTATATTGGCAATATCAGACCATCTTTACATTGCCATTATCAGTCCATACTTATATTGGCATTATCAGACCATCCTTACATTGCCATTATCAGTCCATACTTACATTGACATAATCAGACCATACTTACATTGACATTATCAGTCCATACTTATATTGGCAATATCTGACCATCTTTACATTGCCATTATCAGTCCATACTTATATTGTCAATATCTGACCATCTTTACATTGCCATTATCAGTCCATACTTATATTGGCATTATCAGACCATCTTTACATTGCCATTATCAGTCCACACTTATATTGGCATTATCAGACCATCCTTACATTGCCATTTTCAGTCCATACTTACATTGATATAATCAGACCATACTTACATTGACATTATCAGTCCATACGTATATTTGCATTATCAGACCATCTTTACATTGCCATTATCAGTCCATACTTATATTGGCAATATCAGACCATCTTTACATTGCCATTATCAGTCCATACGTATATTGGCATTATCAGACCATCCTTACATTGCCATTATCAGTCCATACTTACATTGACATAATCAGACCATACTTACATTGACATTATCAGTCCATACTTATATTGGCAATATCTGACCATCTTTACATTGCCATTATCAGTCCATACTTATATTGGCATTATCAGACCATCCTTACATTGCCATTATCAGTCCATACTTACATTGACATAATCAGACCATACTTACATTGACATAATCAGACCATACTTACATTGACATTATCAGTCCATACTTATATTGGCAATATCTGACCATCTTTACATTGCCATTATCAGTCCATACTTATATTGGCATTATCAGACCATCCTTACATTGCCATTATCAGTCCATACTTACATTGACATAATCAGACCATACTTACATTGACATAATCAGACCATACTTACATTGACATTATCAGTCCATACTTGCATTGGCCTCATCAGACCATCCTTACATTGCCATTATCAGTCCATACTTACATTGACATAATCAGACCATACTTACATTGACATAAAACAGACCATACTTACATTGACATTATCAGTCCATACTTGCATTGGCCTCATCAGACCATCTTCTCACTGGCATTATCAAGCCATCCGAACATAGGCATTATCGGACCATACTTACATTGACATTATCAGAACATCTTCTCACTGGCATTATCAGGCCATCCGGACATGGCTTTATCAAGCCATACTAACATAGGCATTATCAGACCATACTTACATTGGCGTCGTCAGACAACCCTTAAGTTGGAAACATCAGGCCATCTTCACATTGGCGTCCTCAGACAACATTTACACCAGCATCATGACAACGTTCACATTGGTATGATCAGACAACCATACCATTGACATAACCATGCAACATTTACACTGACGTGACTACCTTAATTTTGGCATGATAAGAAACTATTTGCACTGGTCAAGACACAGGTACATAGTTTACAAATATATAGTGGGTGATCAGATCCTCACCTTCTTCACAATTGACTCCGCTGAAACCCGGTGGACATGCGCAGTAGTAGCCGTTGATGTCATCCAGACAGAAACCTCCGTTAACGCAAGGTCCAGAGAGGCACTCGTTGATATCTGCAGAGGAATAACTCGTTGCTTTAAAGTCAAATAATTTCGTGGAAATGACGCCCCTAACCTGTGTCGCGATCCGCTGATCGTTGGTTCGAATCCCAGATGGGACTGATAGTCTTCATTTGTCTGTCAGCACCATCTGTGGTCGTGGGTTTCTGCAAACGTCACGATGGGCGTCGGGTAGCCTAGTGGTTAAAACGTTTGAAGACCCGGGTTCGATTCCCCACATGGGTACAATGTGTGAAGCCCATTTCTGGTGTCCCCCGCCGTGATAATGCTAGAATATTGCTGAAAGCGGGGTAAAAAAGACTCACTATGCCCTTCAAAGTGGAGTTAAAATGAACTCGCCCTCTCACACATTTGATAAATAGTCTCACACACTCACTCACTCACTCACTCACTCACTCACTCACTCACTCACTCACTCACTGATTTCACAGCTGGAGCCGGAGAAGCCTGGTTCACAGATACACACATAGCGGGCTATCAGATCTGTGCAGTGGCCGCCATCGCCGCAAGGATTGCCCGCGCATTCGTTAATATCTGCAAAGAGGAAAAGGCATGGCAATAGTGAGGTCGTGATTATAAATAATAGGTGGCAAATCATATAACATAACCGTTAATATATATCCAAATATGAAGTAGTATCGTTGAGAGAAAAGTATTTAAAGTTTAAAGGAAAACCAATTGACGGGCAAAACGAAAGTATAAACATGAATATTTGACAAAGATTTACGAAGGTTGTCAAAACTTTACTAGGTTGAAACAGTTGCGGAAACATGGCAACTAAAGGTAAAAAACACAGCAATAATGCTATCAAACACATCACTCTCGAATGTCTTATTTGTATCGTATTGGCCACCATCAAACATGGCTGTATACTTTCCTTTTCCTGTCAGTTTAGTAATTCCTAGATCTAAATGTACCAAATGTGAAAATGAGAATATAATTTACAAGTAACAGTGAATTCATGGTTTGGTCATGCACCAATATCATCACAAGAAGGAATATTGCCTGATACATATATTGTATTGTATAATTTCCAAAATATATATCAAATATTTTCAACTGACAACCAAAGAAGTCTAAAATATCTGCCCCTGATGAACTTTTACTTGCAATGGTCTAGTTGGCCAGTGTATTCGACGAAACCTATGAGACATTGTTCAAATACGGCTTTGTACCCACGGGGGAGATATTAGTTAATGTTATATTAAATGTGTGTTGAGTGTTTCGTGATGCTATCCACCAACACCTCACGTACTGATGCTGCAGTTGCGACCAGTGAATCCATTTTGACAGGTGCAGTGGAAGTCCCCGACCATGTCGGTACAGTTGCCATGTTCACAGGGGGTCGCATCACACTCGTCGATGTCTGAAGAATAACGAGAACTGTTTGCATTCCACAAAACACAAAACCTGAGACATTAACGCTCTTGCTCGCGAGAAAGCATATTACTGACTTCGCATCTCAGTGGCAACAAATAGTTAAAGAATTCGACCAGACAAAATGGACACTCCCATTCAACCCCACTCTCTAATAGTTTGTCAACATGGGTACTTCCAGTACTCATTAGTACTACTTACTATTCAAAAGAAGTTAAAGAACACCCATAACACTGCGGGTGCGTAATGTAAGAAAGCTACGCGATAAATCGCAAACAAGGTTGAAAGTTGAAATAGCGACGTGCTTGCACGTGTGTGTGTGTGTGTGTGTGTGGCTGCTTTATTTATAGTGCTAGCTCACTGAGATACCATGCCGCAGTTTAACATGAACACCCCACTCAGACACAGTATACTGACTCCGAGCTGACCAGTCCTTGTTTTATCCCCTAAATACCGAGCGCCAGACAGGGTAACAACAAGTACCATCTTTTAACGTCTTTTGGTATGACGCGGCCGGGGATCGAACCTCGGACCTTCCGCTCTCCGGGCGGACGCTCTACCACTAGACCACGGAGGCGGTCAACTCGCAAAGAACGAGTGGGAGTTGTTTATTGTACAACAAAACACTGCAGGGAGAAAATTCTCAGTGTTTTATTGTAGGATAAACAACGATCACGAGTCGTTTATTTCTTGTATAAGATATCAATATTATGTACAGCCTCTTTAAGGGTGTTAATAAAATGCACAAGTTAATTTGTTTTACTCGTATTTAAATAATAATTATAATCTGAATAGAATCCGACTTCGGCAATGTCGGACAAGTCCATTTTATTAACAGGGGGATAAAATTTGGTCTTTTCCTCATATTGTCACAATTTTCAAGTCGATTATCTGCAAATTTATAGAAGAATATTTTATCGTGAAATAAAGCACGCATCGTTCTTCGTTGTTCTTTGTGATTTAAAACACACGCATGGTCTGCAAGTTTAAATGCCAATGCTGCTGTGCTGTTTTGATAACATGTCTTCAATGGCGGTATGTTTTATTTTTTCCTTGTTTGGAAACTATATGGCTGTTTTATTTTTCTTTAAAAAATTGTGAAATTGTCAGAAACGATTCTTTCACCTCGTGTCTTTAGTTTCAAATATACTGTTACATATAAAATCTTATCTCTGTAGAACATGATACCGGTATAATTATAGGCGTTATTTTTTCACCTTGGCATCGTAAGCAAGGTGCGTACAAAATAGCCTCGCTGATTCGTCCCACGTTTCATAATCACATTCCTCACTTAATGTGAGCTCTTCCAAATGCCTTGTGGAATTTCAAAACATACCGACGGCAATGTAAACCATTTTATCCACATGGTCATTAGATCTCCACGTTCTTGGAATTCGAACATTTCACCATGGAGGTGAGCTAAAAGAGGTTCAATGTCGCGTTTTAGATCATTGCTCGTGCGTGCGTGCGTGTGTGGCTGTATGTTTGTTGTTTAATGCCGCAATATTCCAGCTATATGTCTGCGGTCTGTAACTAAACGAGTCTGGACCAGACAATCCAGTGATTGACATCATGAGCTTCGACCTATGCAATTGGGATACGATGACATGCATCAACCGAGTCAGCCAGTCAGCGAGCCTGACCACCCGATCCCGTTAGTCGCCTCTTATATTATGACAAGCATAGTCGCCTTTTACGACAAGCATGGGTTGCCGAAGACCTATTCTCACCCTGATCTTCACAAGTGGCTGTTTGTACTAGTCCGGACTAATGCCGGCTTAATAGTGCCAGTCCACTGAGCTACCATGTCGTAACCATGGATACCCTGCTCAGACACAGTATACAGTTTAATCTCTTTCATGCCGAGCGCCAGGCAGGGAAACAACAAGTACTATCTTTTAACGTGTTTTGGAAGGCGCGGCCAGGGAGAGAGCTCCCGACCTTCCGTTCTCCGGACATATCCACTAGAACACGGAGGCGGTCTATTTGTCATGGTGGAAATAAATGAATGTAATAACAATCAAATGTCGGTTACGAAACACGGCCGGCAGGAGCGACATTTACGTGGCGAAACAAAGATGATTTATCAGCCGAAAATCGATACCGGATTAACAACGCCGATCTAACGGAGGCAAGAAACTTGGCTGAGAAACATGAACCGGTAAAGAACAACTACATGAGAGCCGAAAACATAGCGAGGCATCCTCTTAGGGATAACCTCCCGGATACGTCCCGTTTCCCATCACTTATGGCATTATGTAAATTACGATCGTAATAATTGTTATTGATTTACGAGATGTGTCTTTTTTACCTGGTTTTATCGATTTCAGATACCGTTTTTGCTGAAATTAATTTGTAATTGTAAAAAGTACGACTCCATCTATTGTCCTGAATTTTTTAGCGAAATCCATCGATCGACTTGAAATAGATATTTCCGCCTGTAGTGCTGGTTCGGGGCTCCAGATTACAAGGCGGGGTAGACATCTGGTATAAGAGGCGGTGGTTGTAAAGTTTATAATACCTTGTGAAAGACCAGTACCTGAAATACTCGTGCTAAAAATGAAATGAATTTTGAAATGATGAAATATGAAAAGACAAGGCAATATCAGAGTGTCCCTGTATGTCCATGGGCCCCTGTATGTCATGTGAATGTCCATGGGCCACTGTATGTCATGTGAATGTCCATGGACTCCTGTATATGTTGTGAATGTCCAAAAACTCCTGTATGTCCATGTTGATGTCCATGGGCCCCTGTATGTCCATGTGAATGTCCATGGGCCCCTTTAGGTCATGTGAATGTCCATGGGCCCCTGTATGTCCGTGTGAATGTCTATGGGCCCCAGTATGTTATGTGAATATCCATGGGCCCCTGTATGCCATGTGAATGTCCATGGACCCCGGTATGTCATGTGAATGTCCATGGACTCCTGTATATGTTGTGAATGTCCAAGAACTCGTGTATGTCCATGTGGATGTCCATGGGCCCCTGTATGCCCGTGTGAATGTCCATGGGCCCCTGCATGTATATCATGTGAATGTCCATGGACTCCTGTATATGTTGTGAATGTCCAAGAACTCGTGTTTGTCCGTGTGGATGTCCATGGGCCCCTATATGTCCGTGTGAATGTCCATGGGCCCCAGTAGGTCATGTGAATTTCCATGGGTCCCTGTATGTCCGTGTGAATGTCCATTGGCACCTGTATGTCATGTAAATGTCCATGGGCCCCTGTAGGTCATGTGAATGTCCATGGACTCCTGTATGTCATGTGAATGTCCAGTGGCCCCTGTATGTCCGTGTGAATGTCCATGGGCCTTGTATGTCCGTGTGAATGTCCATGGACTCCTGTATGTCCGTGTGATTGTCCATGGGTCCCTGTATGTCCGTGTGAATGTCCATGGGCCCTGTATGTCCGTGTGAATGTCCATGGACTCCTGTATGTCCGTGTGATTTTCCATGGGTCCCTGTATGTCCATGTGAATGTCCATGGATCCCTGTATGTCATGTGAATGACCATGGGCCCCTGTATGTCATGTGAATGTCCATGGGTCCCTGTATGTCCATGTGAATCTCCATGGACTCCTGTAGGTCATGTGAATATCCATGGACTCCTGTATGTCATGTGAATGTCCATGGGTCCATGTATGTCCATGTGAATTTCCATAGGGTCATGTATTTCAATGTGAATGTACATGGACTCATGTATGTCATGTGAATGTCCATGGGTCCCTGTATGTCCATGTGAATGTCCATAGGGTCATGTATTTCCATGTGAATGTCCATGGACTCCTGTAGGTCATATGAATGTCCATGGACTCCTGTATGTCTACATGAATGTCCATGGACTCCTGTATGTCTACGTGAATGTCCACTGACCTCTTTGTGTCCATACGAATGTCCACGTTTTCGCGGAATTACAGCTGCACGCTTATATAACGCGTGCCGTAGATAAAATACCTATACACACACCGGGGTTACCTTGATGTGAGCCCTGCCAACAGGACTATGTGTTCCTAGGTTGTGTTCTGGAACGGAGTTAGCAGATGCACAGATGATTAGGCTTAGAATAACGCGTTAAGCAGTCTATAATTATTTCTCAACTAATTCTCCATGAATAATCGGGGTTTGTTTTCTGCCTTGTTCTCCGTCGCAGCGCAAGAGGATGAAGTAATCGTTCAGGGGTATAATTGTAATATCACAGCCTAACATCATTGCCACCAGGGTGTAATTGTGTTGAGGATTTTAGATAATAGTGGAGGGGTTGCGTTTGTGCGATATGTTTGTATCGAGTGAAACGACTTTCGGTCTTGGCCATCAATGTCTACATTTTGTTGAGGAACGTTTTGCAGAATAAGCTAAACATTTATTTTTATAGCTAAAATGGATAGAAATATCATTAAACCGCCCGCATGTTATCAAAAATGAGCGGGCCACTGTAGCTTATAATAATAATGCCCTCATATTGCTTGACGACAGGCCATTATCACGCCCGTTGTTAGGTGACATCATAGGATAGGGATAGGTGACGTCAGGTTCAATAGTGACGTCATCTAGTCTGGTCTATGACGTTTCCATATTTGTAAAAGTGGGTCAGTGACATTTGTGTCGATTGCAGTAAATGTTTCAAAACCGATATTGTTGTTTCTTTTTATTTGATAACAAATTCCATCCATTTTAGCTATAATAATGGTAACGCTATTTTTCAGGGCATTATCATTTGCAAATGATAAAAATAGCGTTTCCCTTATATTAACACGTTTTTGATCAATTTTGCCTGAAAGTGGCTTGGTGTCGAAATACGTTCAATGAATTCTGTAAGAGTAATAAAATTCCAAGTAGAACCGTTGGCCACGTTATACGACCAGATGTGCGTTGTGATTAAACAGTAAAAATTTTGTTTTTTATTTAGTGGCGGATAGCGGGTGCTGGCGGTGGGGGGGGGGGGGGGGGGGGGGGGGGGGGGGGGGGGGGGGGTTCGCGAACACCTGGTGTCATCACTGATTTTCAGTGATCCATTCATATAGTTTTTACCGCTAATTTGCCATTTACGTGCTATGGAATCTGTTTTTGCAGATAATCGAGACTGATTACTCTTTAGGGTTGGCGTTTCTTGTTTACATGACTTGTATGTAGAGTTCAAAATAACCGATGACGTATCAAAACACCACAAAAGAGACAATACATTACATATTTCTTGGTGCCACGTGGTCGTGTACTCTTTATACCTATATAAGCGAGCTAGCAACCATGTTGACGTAAATATATTATGGAATCATTACAGATAAGGTTATTAGGGTAATTTGCTTCAGCTTAAATGTTTCATATGAAAACGATGTGATATACACAATCCTCCACAATAGATAATAATCGACTACACCCTTGGTAAATTTTACCTACATGTTATACACAGAAATTCTGCCGTGAACATGTTGGTATTGCGGTGTAGGCAGGTCAATGGCCAACATTTCCTGTTTATGGACACTGTTATGATTTTATCGCCAAAACGCCGCACCGATGAAGACACCGAGGCAGATGCTGCTAATACCATCATGTCTGTCGTCCGGACAACCGAACATAACGGTAAACTAAGGCTATATCATACTTTGCGCATAGTTAACACCTCACAGCTAGTAAACACGGCTGATTGGTATTCATAGCCCCTCGGCTTCAATTTTCCAGTTCATCTTTGAGGATTTTGTCCAATCTTAAATGGAATTGGCTCCTAATATGGCAGGATATGAAGATATGCCCCCATGTTGTTTCCTATGTTTGACGGCATGTCGGCCGATGCATTCATTAAGATATGCCCCCCATGTTGTTTCCTATGTTTGACGTCATGTCGGCCGATGCATTCATTAAGATATGCCCCCATGTTGTTTCCTATGTTTGACGGCATGTCGGCCGATGCATTCATTAAGATATGCCCCCATGTTGTTTCCTATGTTTGACGTCATGTCGGCCGATGCATTCATTAAGATATGCCCCCATGTTGTTTCCTGTGTTAGACGTCATGTCGGCCGATGCATTCATTAAGATATGCCCCCATGTTGTTTCCTATGTTTGACGGCATGTCGGCCGATGCATTCATTAAGATATGCCCCCATGTTGTTTCCTATGTTTGACGGCATGTCGGCCGATGCATTCATTAAGATATGCCCCCATGTTGTTTCCTATGTTTGACGTCATGTCGGCCGATGCATTCATTAAGATATGCCCCCATGTTGTTTCCTATGTTTGACGTCATGTCGACCGATGCATTCATTAAGATATGCCCCCATGTTGTTTCCTATGTATGACCGTCATGTCGACCACCTTTAAGGTATGTGCTTGATGTTGTTTCCTGTGTTAGGCGTCATGTCGGCCACATAAAGATATGCCCCCATAGTTCAACGTATTTACAAGGTATGCGTGTTTCTTTTAACAAAAAATGCATGATGTATGTATGTATGCAATAAAGTAATATTTGAGGTTGACATGAGTATGCAAAGCAAAATGACATTCAGATAAGATGTAAACTTCTTTGGAATATACTTTTTTCTTAATTGAAGATAGAGTTTACACACAAGCATAAAATAATGATACTCATTTTCTGCAACATTAAGGTTACAAGATGTACAGATATTGTTAGACTTTTTAAATATACCTTTATATATATTTAAATCCCAATAACCTGCTCTGAACTGCGCTAGCGATACTCGAAGCTTTTTTAATGTAACAGATATTAGATATTCTTCGAGTATAAATTGTTGTTTGAAGAGAGAATAGGTATATGTACATTTGCTAATTCTTAGTTTTTCTATCCATATTTGCTCAAACCAATCTTTAGCTCTTTGGAGTAATAATGACATAAACATCTTGACATTTCCAACACCCTGATCCGTCTATGCGTATCCAAGGCCTAAACTGAAAAGGGTGATTTTGATATTTGTTGCCCAATTATTTTTATTTCGTGAGTGACTGGCATTTTGATCCAGATAGAACAGCATGTTAAAGGCTTTTACTGGGTATCGCGTGGATGGAAGAGTCATTAGTTTTAACCAATAAGTTACACAGCGCTTAGGCGAAAATATATACAATGGATATCTGCCACATTCCCCAAGTACAATATCATTTGGGGTGGAGCATCGAACCCCAATTACACGTTTACACGCATAAAGATGAACTTTTTCTATACACTCATATTTTCTATAACCCCATATTTCTGATCCATAAAGTAAAATTGGCATTATCTTTGTATCAAATATTTGAAAGTATAAATTACAAGGCAGATTATCATATTTTAACAAACTTTGTAGGATTGACATCAACACTTTCTTAGCTTTAACAAAATTAATGTAGATTCTAGATATAAATTCCAACTCAAATTCCTAGTAAACAATATTCCAATGTAAGTATAAGATGAAACTACCTCTATATGTGTATCCTTGTATATCCATTTCTCTAATTTTGATAATTTCCCACCGCCTTTAAAAACAAGAACTTAAGTTTTATTTAGATTGACGGACAGTGACCACTTGTCACAATAATTTTCCAAAATATTGATTTGACGTTGAAGACCAATTACCGAATCAGAAAAAGGACAACATCGTCAGCAAAAAGTAAAAAGAATATTTCTATTAGATCTGGATATAACTGGATGCCATTTTTAGATTTTGAATTAATTTCAAAAACATGTTTATTTATGAAGAAAGATTAAGATATTTCGCTATGTTGTTTCTTATGTTTTACTGTCATGTCGACCACATCAAGATATTTCCCTATGTTGTTTCTTATGTTTTACTGTCATGTCGACCACATCAAGATATTTCCCTATGTTGTTTCTTATGTTTTACTGTCATGTCGACCACATCAAGATATTTCCCTATGTTGTTTCTTTTGTTTTACTGTCCTGTCGACCACATTAAAAGATTTCCCTATGTTGTTTCTTATGTTTTACTGTCATGTCGACCACATTAAGCTATTTCGCTATGTTGTTTCTTATGTTTTACTGTCCTGTCGACCACATTAAAAGATTTCCCTATGTTGTTTCTTATTTTTTACTATCATGTCGACCACATTAAGCTATTTCGCTATGTTGTTTCTTATGTTTTACTGTCCTGTCGACCACATAAAAAGATTTCCCTATGTTGTTTCTTATGTTTTACTGTCATGTCGACCACATCAAGATATTTCCCTATGTTGTTTCTTATGTTTTACTGTCATGTCGACCACATCAAGATATTTCCTTTCTGTTCTTTCTTATGTTTTACTGTCATGATAGTGCCTCCTGTTGACATATGTATTTAAATACAATATCTCAAATATCAGAGTCGTTTTTGCCCAGTAAATTTCACAATGTTGTTTTCACTCTATTCCCATAGCACGTTTACCTGTGAAGATGACGTGTTACTGTTAAAAGATATGGTGGATATATATTTTTGACAAATATATATGACATATGCAACAAATTATTCGAATGATTGTCTTTTTTACTGTCAATTCTGTAGCTATTGAAGTGTCTTAACCACCACAACAGTCACGCTCGTAACGTACAGAGACCTAAGGACATCAAGGTTTTGGTGTTTCCCTACCACTTTGGACTGGAGAAAAAGGGTTGATTTAGGCCTAAACATCTGGGTAGGTTTAGGCCTAAACATCTGGGTTGGTTTAGGCCTAAATAAATCTCGGTTGATATAGGCCTTAACATCTGGGTTGGTTTAGGCCTAAACATTTGGTTTAGATTAGGCCTATATATCTGGGTTTGTTTAGGCCTATATATCTGGGTTGGTTAAGGCCTATATATCTGGGTTGGTTTAGGCCTATATATCTGGATTGGTTAAGGCCTATATATCTGGGTTGGTTTAGGCCTTAATATATCTGGGTTGGTGTAGGCCTAAATATATCTCGGTTGATTTAGGCCTTAACATCTGGGTTGGTTAAGGCCTATATATCTGGGTTGGTTTAGGCCTTAATATATCTAGGTTGGTTTAGGCCTAAATATATCTGGGTTGATTTAGGCCTATATATCTGGGTTGGTTTAGGCCTAAACATTTGGGTTGACTTAGGCCTACACATCTGGGTTGGTTTAGGCCTAAATATATCTGGGTTAGTGTAGGGCTAAATATATCTGGGTTAGTGTAGGCCTAAATATATCTGGGTAGCCTCGACGCTTCTGAACGTCTTTCTGGCTTCCTGCTCTTGATAAAAACAGAATCCATACCTGTTTCACAGTTGTGTCCAGTGTAGCCGGTGCGGCAGACGCAGATGTAGCGGTCGTTGAGGTTCTGGCAGATGGCGCTGTTCTTGCATGGGGCGGAAGCGCAGTAGTCTGTGGGAGGCAGCACAGTAGTAACATCAATCACAGAACTATGGGCTTACAGAGAATACATTCCATCTTTGTTTTTTACTCTTTTTTTTTCAAATTTTCTTTTGTGTGTCACTATGTTATTGATGCGCCGTCATACATATCTAACATGATGAACGTCAAGATATGTTTGCATGATTATGGAGTATTAAATGTTCTCATCAACAATGTAGGTTCAAGCCGCTTATACAGATTCGGCAATTGACATAAGTCCAAGAGCAAGAGTTAAACCCAAAGCACAGCTTACGACTCTTCTCCAATAAGTGTATTTATAATCGGATACAAATTTCACAGGCCATGGAACATGAATAACTCGTATTGTAATTTATCTCGTGTGCCAATATGTCAAGTCAGCGTTGTAGCAGGATAACAAGGGGAACATGGGGTTTTGTTTTGTGCGTCCAGCGTTGGGTTTTACTGGTTGGTTGGTTGCTTGCTTGCTTTGTTTGTTGTTTAACGCCGCACTCAGCAATATTCCAGCTATATGACGGCGGTCTGTAAATAATCGAGTCTGATAATCCGGATAGAGAATAGGCAACCCATGCCTGCCGTACGAGGCGACTGTGTTTGTCGTAAAAGGCGACTAACGGGTTCGGGTTGTCAGACTGATGGCTGATGCATATCATCGTATCTCAATTGCGTAGATCGATGCTCATGATGTCAATCAGTGTATTGTCTGGTCCAGACTCGGTTATTTACCGACCGCCGACATATGGCCGTCTACTAGACTATGGAGGGGTTCAAGGATAAGTAGGTAGGATTTAGACGGTTTCCGATCAGCAAGAATTACCGTGTATTTACTTTTATAAACATCTTTAACTTAGCCATTGCATCAAGCATTTGAACATACACACTTTCCCCTACGACGTATCTGGTATAATGGATTTCACTCAAACAGGAGTCAAGGGCGCAGAAGATTCATTGTGTCATCTTAGTAGATTAACATTGTCACTTAGTAATGGCGTCTTCTATGAAGTCTTATGACGAATATATCCAAATGCATACACATCTTTCTTCCTACTCAAACCATATGCACTTACAGAATCTGAAAACTATTTCCGGTAACCTTAAAATACAAGCGGATAGCACTAACAGCAAGACAGACGTTATGTCAAAATTCTAGACACCAAGTCTTGACCGAATACTACTTGACCTTGTCTAGAGTGAAGTTTAACAGCTTTCCGCAATATAAAAACACCTAGCACTAGACCCTGCTCCCTGCCTCACATGTTGCAACACGAGTTCTATGACTTTCATAACGTGGACGTTCTTAATCTTTGTCATCGTCAAGAAAAATGAGTGAGTAAGTTTGGTTTAACGCCGCTGTGAACATATTTCAGTTATATTACAGCTTGTAAACTTGATGTGGGAGGAAAGCCCGAAGTATCATTTGCCACATCGTTTAAATCCACGAGCATGGAATGGTGCTGATAAACCTAGAAATATAAACAGGACAGACGGGGATTCGAACCCACAATCATAGGTTTCTGGCACGCCAAAGGGACACAACTCTGCACAGTTAACTCGGCCACCCATATCCCCTCAAGGAAAGATGTCATACCCAAGGGGTACACTTGATGAATCAGTCAATAACTCTAAAATACGAATTATGTTCATAACAACATGAAAAATATGTTTCATGCCTCTGTGTCATAGAATGAATCAACCAAAATGAGTGAAGAGTGCGTCGCTCCAGGATCCGCTGGTCAAAACCATCGAGCACCATTCCCGTGGATCTACCAAAGTTTCAAACATCTTAGACATCAAGCTGAAAGGCTTAAATGGAACTGATATACAACTCAAAGCAGCATAATACAAATCCCTCACTCACTCACTCACCATACAGCCTCTCTGTTCCGTACATGTTTACATGATTAAACTTGGGATGGAACGATGTGATAGACGATGGTGTTCAATAAGCTATAATAATTTTAACATAGAATTGGTAATCTGAGAAATAATATCCGGGTACCCAGAGCTCTGACCCATGGTCAAGGGAACCTGGATGAGCTCTGATGGGTACCCAGTACACGAACACAGATGAGGTTCAGATGAACGCGAGTACCTGCCAAAGGGAGATAACCTACATATTACCAGGTTGTTGACACGGAGGCGATAAGGTGCGTCGTCAGAACGGAGTGTGACTCCGGTTATTAGACAAAATGACAAAGCTTTGACTGTAGGGCATAATACTAATGTAATCGTGTACTGGATTTCGGGCCGGGTTTGAAGAGCCTAGTAAAAAATTTGCTACCGATCTACGTGGATTAACTGATTAATAAAATGCATTTAATATAGCGTCAGCAAGATATAGCTAGTAAGATGAAACAGTATGTCAGCGAAACGGGACACATTTTGTTCTCAGCAATATTATCTTGGTGGTATATTTGAGTCGGAAGCTATTATCAAAGCTATTAGGCTCGATTTTGTGTCTGTGGTGCCTCAATTTCATCTGAACTGGACTGGACGACCGTTCCAGCTTTTTGGACAATTCAACTGCCGTATTTAAAAAAACAACATCGCAAGACATTCATCCAAGTGCAATACGTCATTGCTTGGAGATATTCATCCAAGTTCAATACGTCATTATTTGGAGACATTCATCCAAGTGCAATACGTTATTGTTTGGAGTCATTCATCCAAGTGCAATACGTCATTATCTGGAGACATTCATCCAAGTACAATACGTCATTATTTGGAGTCATTCATTCAAATGCAATACGTCATTATTTGGAGTCATTCATCCAAGTGCAATACGTCATTTTTTGGAGACATTCATCCAAATACAAACGTCATTATTTGGAGACATTCCTCCAAGTGCAATGCGTCATTATTTGGAGACATTCATCCAAGTGCAATACGTCATTATTTGGAGATATTCATCCAAGTGCAATGCATCATTATTTGGAGACATTCATTCAAGTGCAATACGTCATTATTTGGAGACATTCATTTAGTGCAATACGTCATTATTTGGAGACATTCATCCAAGTGCAATACGTCATCATTTGGAGACATTCATCCAAGTGCAATACGTCATTATTTGGAGATATTCATCCAAGTGCAATACGTCATTTTTTGGAGACATTCATCCAAGTGCAATAGGTCTTCAGGAGATATTCATCCAAGTGCAATACGTCATTATTTGGAAACATTCATTCAAGTGCAATACGTCATTATTTGAGACATTCATCCAAATGCAATACGTCATTATTTTGAGACATTCATCCAAGTGCAATACGTCATTATTTGGAGACATTCATCCAAGTGCAATGCGTCATTATTTGGAGACATTCATCCAAGTGCAATACCTCATTATTTGGAGATATTCATCCAAGTGCAATACGTCATTATTTGGAGACATTCATCCAAGTGCAATACGTCATTATTTGGAGACATTCATTCAAGTGCAATACGTCATTATTTGGAGACATTCATCCAAGTGCAATACATCATTATTTGGAGACATTCATCCAAGTGCAATACGTCATTATTTGGAGACATTCATTTAGTGCAATGCGTCATTTTTTGGAGTCATTTATCCAATTGCAATACGTCATTTCATTCATCCAAATGCAATACATCATTATTTGGAGACATTCATTTAGTGCAATGCGTCATTATGTGGAGTCTTTTATCCAAGTGCAATACGTCATTATTTGGAGTCATTCATACAAATGCAATACATCATTATTTGGAGACATTCATCCAAGTGCAATACGTCATTATTTGGAGACATTCGTCCAAGTGCAATGCTCATAATGAACGCCAACTCAGACCTTTTTCGTCATGTATATGGTAACGTGGGTGTATTCTAATATCTTTTCCCAAGACGGGTGAACGAAAACGTGTGATACCTAGCACAGGCCAGGAAACTATTTTCAGTGCTCTGCCAACAGCAACCACCCACCTCCTCCAATAACGATCTTGCCAGCCAGACTGTTGTTCAAATTCTCCAAGTCTGTCTGTAGGTTGCGGTTCTCAGTCTGCAGCGAGGCAGTCTCACCAACCAACACCTGGACCAGGTTCTCCAGTCTTTGGTTGTTTTTCTTTAAACCCTCCAGTTCGTCTATAATGTTCATGTCTGAGCCAGTGTCATTACCCCCGAAATACGACAGCAGCTGAAGAATCTGATGGTCGTGGCGTTCAAGATGAGACACAATGGCCGACGCCGTTCTGTTGTCCACGACGCCGGGGTTCTCCAAAGCTTCGTGAGCAGGAATCTGTAACGTGTAGGTGCACTTCCCATCGGGGTCGCAGTGTCCCTCGAACTGGTGGATCGTGTAATCGAAGGGCCCCTCCCCTTGGACGCCCTGCACGACCATCAAACCCAGCAGCGTTGCCCACCACATTGTACCTACAGCAGAGTCCAATGCTAAAAGACCCACAATTACCTATCCAGCCAAACCTGACTATACCGTAAGCTCCACGTGGTTCGAGATAAAGAAGTACCGGTTTGAACTTTTTGCTGGGATGGCTTTGGAATTCTTCACAGAGATTTCTCGAAGCATTTTAACTAGGGTTTGCACACATACCCGATGCAATGCATTGAGTGACATCATATAGCTAACGCATGGGCGGATACAGCTCTTTTGAAAAGGGTGGGTGCACAATTGCACGATCTATTTATTGTCTTTAGTGGTAATTTATACAGAAATAAAGATTTTTTTCGAAATAAAATGGGTGGGTTCGCACCCCCGGAACCCCCTCTGTATCCGCCCATGTAACGCGTTGATACACGGCACGTGGAATTGCTATGTTTGAAATGTGTACTCATATTCATTAATGCTCTTTTTCAATGTATGCTTTATAAAATGCATGAGTTGTCATACTTGGCATTAGCTTTTTATCTAAGGTATTCCTGTGAATGTTACATGTGTACCTTATCTCTTGGTGTATTTTTACATGATCTTTCTTCAGATAACACTGTAAGCCGTTGCAGTTTCGCGAGGGCTATAGGGTTTTATATCACGAGTCGGAGACGAATGGTATAAAACCTAACGAGGGACGCATATAAAACCTCATATACCCCGAGTGATCCTGCTACAACGAATTTATCTCGCCGACATGTTTGAATCTGCCATTATAAAAGAATTAAAACAAACTGAAAATTGTTAGAAAATATTTGTTGAGGTGAGGTTAACTTTCACGTGACTTTCATTGACTCGTAAACAATGTACAGCTTTTTGCGGAGATGTATTCTCCCGCTCAGAAATTTCTTTCCCCTCCCATGCGGGATACATAGCAGTTGATCAATAGTCACGTGAACCAATCAGATCTCAATTGTCTGACATGGCGGTTACAAATAAGTATTATGGAGGTAGGCATGTGGAGAAAATAATACAGTAAACTACGTTTATAACGAACACGCTTATAACGAACAGACCGATATAACGAACCTATTTTAAGTCCCGGTCATTTGTTGTATATGTGCTGTATATATGTTTATAACGAACTACGGTTATTACAAACTAAAATTTGTGGTCCCCTTGAGTTCGTTATAACCGTACTTTACTGTATTGAACTATTAACATTATTACAAATGCAATTAAATCCACTATATAGACAGGGAATATTTTTGTGTCACCGCTTCAACACATGCCTAGAAATGGTTACGGCACCTGACAACATTAGAGGTACAGTTGGTTAGGGCACCTGACAACATTAGAGGTACAGTTGGTTAGGGCAGCTGACAACATTAGAGGTACAGTTGGTTAGGGCACCTGACAACATTAGAGGTACAGTTGGTTATGGCACCTGACACCACTGAGGGTGCAGTTGGTTAGGGCACCTGACAACATTAGAGGTGCAGTTGGTTAGGGCACCTGACAACATTAGAGGTACAGTTGGTTAGGGCACCTGACACCACTGAGGGTGCAGTTGGTTAGGGCACCTGACAACATTAGAGGTGCAGTTGGTTAGGGCACCTGACAACATTAGAGGTACAGTTGGTTAGGGCACCTGACAACATTAGAGGTGCAGTTGGTTAGGGCACCTGACAACATTAGAGGTACATTTGGTTAGGGCACCTGACAACATTAGAGGTACAGTTGGTTAGAGCACCTGACAACATTAGAGGTACAGTTGGTTAGGGCACCTGACAACATTAGAGGTACAGTTGGTTAGGGCAGCTGACAACATTAGAGGTACAGTTGGTTAGGGCACCTGACACCACTGAGGGTGCAGTTGGTTAGGGCAGCTGACAACATTAGAGGTACAGCTGGTTAGGGCACCTGACAACATTAGAGGTACAGTTGGTTAGGGCACCTGACACCACTGAGGGTGCAGTTGGTTAGGGCAGCTGACAACATTAGAGGTACAGTTGGTTAGGGCACCTGACAACATTAGAGGTACAGTTGGTTAGGGCACCTGACAACATTAGAGGTACAGTTGGTTAGGGCAGCTGACAACATTAGAGGTACAGTTGGTTAGGGCACCTGACACCACTGAGGGTGCAGTTGGTTAGGGCAGCTGACAACATTAGAGGTACAGCTGGTTAGGGCACCTGACAACATTAGAGGTACAGTTGGTTAGGGCACCTGACACCACTGAGGGTGCAGTTGGTTAGGGCACCTGACAACATTAGAGGTACATTTGGTGAGGGCAGCTGACAACATTAGAGGTACAGTTGGTTAGGGCACCTGACATTATTAGAGGTACAGTTGGTTAGGGCACCTGACAACATTAGAGGTACAGTTGGTTAGGGCACCTGACAACATCAGAGGTACAGTTGGTTAGGGCACCTGACAACATTAGAGGTACAGTTGGTTAGGGCAGCTGACAACATTAGATGGACAGTTGGTTAGGGCACCTGACACCACTGAGGGTGCAGTTGGTTAGGGCAGCTGACAACATTAGAGGAACAGCTGGTTAGGGCACCTGACAACATTAGAGGTACAGTTGGTTAGGGCACCTGACAACATTAGAGGTACAGTTGGTTAGGGCACCTGACAACATTAGAGGTACAGTTGGTTAGGGCACCTGACAACATTAGAGGTACAGTTGGTTAGGGCAGCTGACAACATTAGAGGTACAGTTGGTTAGGGCAGCTGACAACATTAAAGGTACAGTTGGTTAGGGCACCTGACAACATTAGAGGTACAGTTGGTTAGGGCACCTGACAACATTAGAGGTACAGTTGGTTAGGGCACCTGACAACATTAGAGGTACAGTTGGTTAGGGCACCTGACAACATTAGAGGTACAGTTGGTTAGGGCACCTGACAACATTAGAGGTACAGTTGGTTAGGGCACCTGACACCACTGAGGGTGCAGTTGGTTAGGGCAGCTGACAACATTAGAGGTACAGTTGGTTAGGGCACCTGACAACATTAGAGGTACAGTTGGTTAGGGCACCTGACAACATTAGAGGTACAGTTGGTTAGGGCAGCTGACAACATTAGATGTACAGTTGGTTAGGGCACATGACAACATTAGAGGTACAGTTGGTTAGGGAAGCTGACAACATTAGAGGTACAGTTGGTTAGGGCACCTGACAACATTAGAGGTACAGTTTGTTAGGGCAGCTGACAACATTAGAGGTACAGTTGGTTAGGTCACATGACAACATTAGAGGTACAGTTGGTTAGGGCAGCTGACAACATTAGAGGTACAGTTGGTTAGGGCACCTGACAACATTAGAGGTACAGTTGGTTAGGGCAGCTGACAACATTAAAGGTACAGTTGGTTAGGGCACCTGACAACATTAGAGGTACAGTTGGTTAGGGCACCTGACAACATTAGAGGTACAGTTGGTTAGGGCACCTGACACCACTGAGGGTGCAGTTGGTTGGGGCAGCTGACAACATTAGAGGTGCAGTTGGTTAGGGCACCTGACAACATTAGAGGTACAGTTGGTTATGGCACCTGACAACATTAGAGGTGCAGTTGGTTAGGGCAGCTGACAACATTAGAGGTACGGTTGGTTAGGGCACCTGACAACATTAGAGGTGCAGTTGGTTAAGGCACCTGACAACATTAGAGGTACAGTTGGTTAGGGCACCTGACAACATTAGAAGTACAGTTGGTAAGGGCAGCTGACAATATAGGTACAGTTGGTTAGGGCAGCTGACAACATTAGAGGTACAGTTGGTTAGGGCACCTGACAACATTAGAGGTACAGTTGGTTAGGGCACCTGACACCACTGAGGGTGCAGTTGGTTAGGGCACCTGACACCACTGAGGGTACAGTTGGTTAGGGCACCTGACACCACTGAGGGTGCAGTTGGTTAGGGCACCTGACAACATTAGAGGTACAGTTGGTTAGGGCAGCTGACAACATTAGAGGTACAGTTGGTTAGGGCAGCTGACAACATTAAAGGAACAGTTGGTTAGGGCAGCTGACAACATTAGAGGTACAGTTGGTTAGGGCACCTGACAACATTAGAGGTACAGTTTGTTAGGGCAGCTGACAACATAAGAGGTACAGTTGGTTAGGTCACATGACAACATTAGAGGTACAGTTGGTTAGGGCAGCTGACAACATTAGAGGTACAGTTGGTTAGGGCACCTGACAACATTAGAGGTACAGTTGGTTAGGGCAGCTGACAACATTAGAGGTACAGTTGGTTAGGGCAGCTGACAACATTAGAGGTACAGTTGGTTAGGGCAGCTGACAACATTAAAGGAACAGTTGGTTAGGGCAGCTGACAACATTAGAGGTACAGTTGGTTAGGGCACCTGACAACATTAGAGGTACAGTTTGTTAGGGCAGCTGACAACATAAGAGGTACAGTTGGTTAGGTCACATGACAACATTAGAGGTACAGTTGGTTAGGGCAGCTGACAACATTAGAGGTACAGTTGGTTAGGGCACCTGACAACATTAGAGGTACAGTTGGTTAGGGCAGCTGACAACATTAGAGGTACAGTTGGTTAGGGCAGCTGACAACATTAAAGGAACAGTTGGTTAGGGCAGCTGACAACATTAGAGGTACAGTTGGTTAGGGCACCTGACAACATTAGAGGTACAGTTGGTTAGGGCACCTGACAACATTAGAGGTACAGTTGGTTAGGGCACCTGACAACATTAGAGGTACAGTTGGTTAGGGCAGCTGACAACATTAGAGGTACAGTTGGTTAGGGCACCTGACAACATTAGAGGTACAGTTGGTTAGGGCACCTGACAACATTAGAGGTACAGTTGGTTAGGGCACCTGACAACATTAGAGGTACAGTTGGTTAGGGCAGCTGACGACATTAAAGGTACAGTTGGTTAGGGCACCTGACAACATTAGAGGTACAGTTGGTTAGGGCACCTGACAACATTAGAGGTACAGTTGGTTAGGGCACCTGACAACATTAGAGGTACAGTTGGTTAGGGCACCTGACAACATTAGAGGTACAGTTGGTTAGGGCACCTGACAACATTAGAGGTACAGTTGGTTAGGGCACCTGACACCACTGAGGGTGCAGTTGGTTAGGGCAGCTGACAACATTAGAGGTACAGTTGGTTAGGGCACCTGACAACATTAGAGGTACAGTTGGTTAGGGCACCTGACACCACTGAGGGTGCAGTTGGTTAGGGCAGCTGACAACATTAGAGGTGCAGTTGGTTAGGGCACCTGACAACATTAGAGGTACAGTTGGTTATGGCACCTGACAACATTAGAGGTGCAGTTGGTTAGGGCACCTGACAACATTAGAGGTACGGTTGGTTAGGGCACCTGACAACATTAGAGGTGGAGTTGGTTAGGGCACCTGACAACATTAGAGGTACAGTTGGTTAGGGCAGCTGACAACATTAGAGGTACAGTTGGTTAGGGCAGCTGACAACATTAGAAGTACAGTTGGTAAGGGCAGCTGACAATATAGGTACAGTTGGTTAGGGCACCTGACAACATTAGAGGTACAGTTGGTTAGGGCACCTGACAACATTAGAGGTACAGTTGGTTAGGGCACCTGACAACATTAAAGGTACAGTTGGTTAGGGCAGCTGACAACATTAGAAGTACAGTTGGTAAGGGCTGCTGACAATAGAGGTACAGTTGGTTAGGGCAGCTGACAACATTATAGGTACAGTTGGTTAGGGCACCTGACAACATTAGAGGTACAATTGGTTAGGGCAGCTGACAACATTAGAGGTACAGTTGGTTAGGGCACCTGACAACATTAGAGGTACAGTTGGTTAGGACACCTGACAACATTAGAGGTACAGTTGGTAAGGGCACCTGACAACATTAGCGGTGCAGTTGGTTAGGGCAGCTGACAACATCAGAGGTACATTTGGTTAGGGCAGCTGACAACATTAGAGGTACAGTTGGTTAGGGCAGCTGACAACATTAGAGGTACAGTTGGTTAGGGCAGCTGACAACATTAGAGGTACAGTTGGTTAGGGCACCTGACACCACTGAGGGTGCAGTTGGTTAGGGCACCTGACACCACTGAGGGTGCAGTTGGTTAGGGCACCTGACACCACTGAGGGTGCAGTTGGTTAGGGCACCTGACAACATTAGAGGTACAGTTGGTTAGGGCAGCTGACAACATTAGAGGTACAGTTGGTTAGGGCACCTGACACCACTGAGGGTGCAGTTGGTAAGGGCACCTGACACCACTGAGGGTGCAGTTGGTGGCGGCATCTGACAACATTGGAGGTACAGTTGGTAAGGGCACCTGACACCACCGAGGGTGCAACTCACAACATTAGCTTGGCAGTAGGTTATCCTGAGGATTAAAACTGGGGAAGGTGTTGATCGTTTCGAGAACTCTTGGTGTCATCACTATTTGATAGTGATTGATGATTGTGATATATTCGGAATCGTACAATGGACTTTGCTTTTAGTAGAGATTATCATTATGGAAAGGTTTTATCGTTTTTTCTACTGTTAGAAGGCGAGTTGAGAACGGGTGGTGTGTCTGCTTGTTTCAATCACAAGAACCATGAAAGAACAATGTAATTTAAATTAGAAGACTAATTTCAGCATCGTCGCATTCGAACCGGACTCAAAACGAATCCGTATAGGTCCAGGGTGCTTCGTATCACGACACACGTGAGATATGACACACGGGATACTCTTGCCGTATTGTGTAACTGTTTCTGTATGTAAAGCTCTTGTAAAGGGGGAGGTGGGGTAGTCTAGTGGTTAAAGCGTTCGCTCGTCACGCCGAAGACCCGGGTTCGATTCCCCAAATGGGTACAATGTGTGAAGCCTATTTACCGTGTCCCCCGCCGTGATATTGCTGAAATATTGCTAAAAGCGGCGTAAAACCATACTCACTCACTCCTTGTAAAGGAATCCCTAACACGGTTATCAAGTAAAAACACATTCTCGGATATCTATATAAATCAATCGAGTTCCATCATCATGAAATGATCATGATGCAAATAATCGTCTTTTAGCCTTCCAATACCTCTCGGAAGCCTCAGCAGAAAATAACATGCCCTGATTAGACAAAGTTAATGCTCACGTGGACATATATATCTCCAGCGTCGTGTCGGGGTTCTCAATGCATGGCCCTGTGTATGCCATATTTGTCGATAATTGAGGTCCCGAGATATGCACCTCGTCCTTTGATGTCGAGGATGCGGGTCTAATTGAAAATACATTACATTTCACAATGTCTATTATACTCCCCAAATCCTGTTCCCTTATTAGGATATCAAAGGGAAGTCTAATGTATTACTCATTATATTAGTTGCAAAGTGTAACTGATTTCTATAATGGTACCTGTTTGACAGACTCCATGCGAAGCTTGTTACATTATGAAGAGGACCTTCAAACAGGTATTTTTATGTGTGAATTTATGAAATACGTTTTAAGCACAACATATTATACCGCTAATTCGATACATGGTGTTATACGCGTACAACAGCACTCCCCTTACTTATTTGCGACCGCGCTGCTTGACATCGCAGTGATTTCATTGGACAAGGCAACAGAACGTCCTTTAAACCATTCAATTTGATTATTTTTTAATGTGAAAGTAAAAAAACAAAGTTGATTTGAAAGTGAAATATTTTCCCATTACGCAGTTTTCTCATGAAGCAGCCCGACAAAGTGGCGATGGTTGACGATCCTCGGTCCAATTACAGTAAACTACGGTTATAACGAACCCGCTTATAACGAACTGACGGATAAAACGAACTTACTTTTTGGTCCCAACTACTTGCTGTAGTCATGCTGTATATGTACTTATAACGAACTACGGTTATAGCGAACTAAAATTAGTAGTCTCTTTGAGTTCGTTATAACCGTAGTTTTCTGTATGTCACATGGTGTAGCTCCACTGTGAGCTTTTACCATTCATCACGACTCTTTAGACGCGTTATTATGATTCTAAATATATTGCGGCAGGGAAATCTTTGACAATATATTTATGTTACACACATGCACACCCAAATATACATATTCAGACAATTGTCATAGTTTTTCATGTATATTATGATTAGGTACATGTAATAATTACATGTTCTTCCTCATGGCTGGTCTGTTTCTTTCGACCGCCTCCGTGGTCTAGTGGTAGAGCGTCCGCCCGGAGAGCGGAAGGTCCAGGGTTCGATCCCGGGCCGCGTCATACCAAAAGACGTTAAAAGATTGTGCTTGTTGTTACCCTGTCTGGCGCATTAAGGGGCTAAAACAAGGACTGGTCGGCTCGGAGTCAGTATACTGTGTCTGAGTGGGGTATTCATGTTAAACTGCGGCATGGTATCTCAGTGAGCTAGCACTATAAATCGGCATCAGTCCGGACTAGTACAAGCAGCCACACACACACATACACGTGCATGCACGTCGATATATAAGTGCAATAATCTTGGACGCGACGTTAAACCCAATTTCACCTCACCTCACCTCTGTTTCTTTCTGCATACGAGTAAGACTTTCTGCTTGGATTGGCAGCATGAAAACAAGGAAATTTGGTCAAGACGTTTAAACTAAGACAGAGGTATATCGATGATCTGACATCGTTCAATAATGGCCAAATAGCCGATTCCCTTCCTCTGATTTACCTACCGGAAGTAGAAATGAACGATACCAGTGAAGCCACCTCATCTGTTTCATATTTAGATGAAGATTCAGAGTGACAATAAAGTATCCACAAGACTGTATGACGAGGGGGTGACTTCAACTTTCCCTTTATGTCGAACAATATGCCAGCAGATCCGGCCTTTGGCATCTACATTTCATTACTTTTGAGGTACAATCGAGCATTCTCTGTCTACGATGATTTAAAAGAGCGCCCTAAAGACTCGCGCAACGTTGATTTGGTTTACAACATTCAAAGCCTTAGTAAAAAATTACCATCAGGTACAAAATGATGATTCCCAATTTTGACTTGTACCATATCTTCCCATCTTTCTCACGAAAATGATTGACTTTCCTTTGCGTGTATTTTTTACGGGTGTCACTGGTAGAGCAGGATACATTCACACTTTTATCATCACTATTTGATAGCGATTCATGAACGCATGCTTATGATATAGTCGGAATCGTACAACGGATTTCTCATGATTATGGAAAGTGTTTTGTCGCTTTTATTTTATATATACATTATGTGCAGACCACTGTCACACATTATATGTATATTATGAATATATCTTGATAGGGAAAGACAGACCTGGATAGGGTAAGCCGTAAGTTGATAGGGTAGGCTTTAACGTGTAAGGGTAAGCCGTAACTTAATAGGGTAACTTGTAACGTGTAAGAGTAAGCCGTAACTAGATGGGGTAAGCTGTAACGTGTAAGGGTAAGCCGTAACTTAATAGGGTAAGCTGTAACGTGAAAGGGTAAGCCGTAACTTGATAGGGTAAGCTGTAACGTGTAAGGGTAAGTTGTAACTTGATAGGGTAAGCTGTAACGTGTGAGCGTAATCCGTAACTTGATAGGGTAAACTGTAACGTGTAAGGGTAAGCCGTAACTTGATGGGGTAAGCTGTAACGTGTAAGAGTAAGCTGTAACGTGTAAGGGTAAGCCGTTACTTGATAGGGTAAGCTGTAACTTGTAAGGGTAAGCCGTAACTTAATAGGGTAAGCTATAACTTGATAGAGAAGCTGTAGATTGATAGCTCAAGTTGATACTTGATCGGGTAAGCCGAAACGGGTAGGGAAGGATCGACCTTCATATGGTAGGATCAATATTGATAGGATTAGTTGAACCATTTTGGGAAAGCTGAGATATGACACAGTAAGCTAAAACTTGATACGGTAAGTTTCACCTTGATAGGCAAACAGCGATTAATGAAAAACAAAACGTGTTGAAATGACTGATGGTGTGACGGACAAAATCAAATTTCAAAATCGGCCTTGCGTGAGTAATTACATATTTAAATGCATTTGTTGTACAAGTTATGTTTCAACAAACGAGTAACATCAACCACATTTGTTCCAACCATTGGTATGACCTTCGTGAACTTGTCTTTGCTGCCGAGTCTTAACTTGGTGAATGTCGAGCGCACTTGAATGACTTCCACAGCGGTATCTGAAGTTTAAATGAGTTACAGGAAACAGCGTTGCTATTTCTCTAGAACGTGGATTCAGTTCTACAAAGAAAGCTACAAGAAAACGAAATGATAGAATACCCAGAGGCTTCCGCGAAGACGGGAGCTGGTCTGATTGTATCTGCGATCACGTCATTGTATCTAAAGTCTGTGCTGTAACAAAGTCAACACGGTGGGCATGTGTTGATAGAAAGGCTAAACGACTCCTGTTATGTCTCAGAGTTGACCAGATTACGCGTGAGCGACGACGAAGATCGATGTTAATGTCGTTGCTGGCCAAGAACCGAACATCCAGCTAATCATACTGCGAGGCAGGGCCCTATGCCACGCATACACCTCAACACGCGCCATTTCTAAATCGACAATCCTTTTGTTGCTTTTCTATGCAGACTTTCCATTTGCTCAATTAACAATTTCTGTAATGGTCGACCCGGAAGGCATAGAGTTCTTCTGGGAATTCTTGCATTGTCTAATTCTGTCGATTGGATCCCGCTTCCTATAGTTGCTTAAGCCCTTATGGCAATAAGTGTGAGCGGTGTCGGGCACGGGAAGAAAGGGCGCTGTCACTGGAAGTGACTAGGAATAAAGGGATGCTCGTCTCTCTTTTAAAATACTGGCTAATTCAAAGCAGATCGGAACACTTGGTGAAAGAGGACTACATGATTCAACGGATTCTGCCTAGCACCATGGACAAAAAGATTCTATTGAAGTGCGGCATGATTTAAATCTTAGACATTTTTTTTCAACTTCGCCAAGAGGTTATGCGTTTAGAAAACACAAATGGTGGCAAACAGAAAATTACTTTAAAGTGCAGTAGGTCGTTAAATCTATGCCAGAATCGAATTGAAGGATCTCAATATTTAACCTGCATGTTGAAATTGTATAAGTAATCAATACAGGGGATATAATTCAATGAGGAATGCTGGATTTAACAGTATTTCGCACCATTGTGGTAACATTCCCCGAAGACCACCTCAGTAAGTACAGGTTGGGAATAGAACTCGGGTTTTAACTGTGAAGACCTATCGCTTTAACCGACAGGCCACCCTACTTCACCAAGTTGCCACCCAGTGACGAGAGACACGGGAATTCGCATTCGTGACGTCTCGTTTCATGCCGAGTCAGGTTACGGAAAGAGGCGAGTGGTGACGAGTACGAAACTCGCTGTGAAGAGTTGCGTTCGTTAACTACCACTATACCTAGGTAGTCGCTGGTAGTGCTTCCCAGTCCAAGTTTCACCCTGATACAGAAGGATCCTCAGTCCGCAAAAAAAACATAATGCTTCGCCGAAACTGACTCAACTGTGCGCAAAGACAATTTTTTAGTGATAAACATTATATGGATGGCTCACTGAAAATCAGTGATGACACCAGGTGTTCGCGAAAACTGCAAGCACGTCCTGCATAATCTGCATCAAAAGCAAGTGTTTATTTCTTTAAGTGGCTTTTAGAAGTTGGTATGATGAACAAGGGAGATAATACCATGCATTTACAACTCGCTGTGGATACTAACACCGTCATGAAGCAAGTGCTAACGGTGTTAGTATCTACACCGAAACGTCTGGGTCATAGTAGTAATGTCCTTTGTTCAAGTGTTTATTTGCCTCCCACAGCCGCGCCCAGCAATACTTCCGCCATACGACGGCATTTTACCGAGGCAAGGGTCTCTACCAGCCCATATCAAAGTCTAGTTTTCACCCTTGTTTTCACTACTTTTCTGTACCCTAAACAGAGCACTGGGATTCCATTGTCCCTTGTAAAGTGTAAACCTAAAGAAAATTGTGTAATCGTTCTTGTAAAATGAAAAAAGAGACTCAACATATTTTTGGGTAGGGAAACAGGTTTCGATCTATTCTAAAACATGACAACAGTGCTTCAATTTACTGCGCTTTTGAATATATTTTTGGCCATTCAATACTGTTGAACAAATGTAACGATTTACTATTAATTCTCTGCTCACAGCAATCCAATTATCACACTACAACATTCAAACTAGGAATGAATGGGATTACATGTCCTTATTAAGTATTTGTTCTAATCCCAACAGTCAAATACACGACCACGCTTAAGTGCCTCGAACGCCATCATCCTATGCGCGGACAGTAAAAGGAGTAGTTATTTTATGCAATATTCTGACTTAACGTTAAGCCATCCGCAATATCAAAGTTAATTGGAATAACAACGTTCTCGAACAGTACTTCCTGGTGTAATTTCCACTTCTCGATTCCCTCGCCCCTTATATAAAACCATTTAATAGAGCAAAAAAACAACACCTGCGTCATCTTTCGCAAACATAAAACTTGAGTTTCATATTTGTCACCCAAACCGGGTATTACATTGGCCAAACTAATTATTGAAATGAGTTTAAAATTCTCGAAATTGGGGTCTGAAGTGTTCTAAACCAATAGGAGCTTACGAAAGCCAGTGTCTATTAAGGCTTAGAGCCTCTTCGTTCGTCGTCTTGCCGAAGGACTCCTATCCTTAGAGATAAAAGCCAATAACACGCAGTAATAACATCGGACTTGTAGCATGAAGTGATGCAGTGAGCCTGGCGCCTGCTGATGAACCTGTTTGCAGCTAACTTGCCTATTCCTGAGATGCATGGTCTGTCCCGCTGCATTAGGTATAAGGTTGAGTAACGTTGGGTGACGTGGGCGCATTAACTGTGTTGAGATGAGCTAGGGGCGAGAGGAGTCGCCTGCAGTGGGTATTGATCCCATCATTACCGACGTAAGGACGCTGAAGTCTGTCAAGTTAAACTGTGAGGGGCGGTGACTGTACTACCTCACCGCGACGACAACACCCTCGGAAACTACTGTCAAGGTAGCGTCAACTACCACCATCATAACAGATGTAAAAAGTTTAAAATAACTATCTTATCCGCGCCAGTGGCGAGAATTGATTGGACGGACATTATTCCAGGCGATTTATCACGCCGGTGGTCGAGCGATCGGAGGCGTTATTGATGGTATTCACTGAGTTTGAAAGTTTTTTCACCGGTCTAAATGACAATGCGAGCTGCTAGTGGTACAGTGGATTTATAGATGGAGCTTGTTCAGGGACAATACACTCCAAGTGTGCGAGTCACCTCATTCACTGATCACAGGGCATACGTCGGTGTAATACGATTCGTCTCATGGCGATAACGTTGACTGGGAGACACTGACCGCAGAAAATTCAAGTGTCGTCTGCTCTTCGCAGTCACAAGCAAATCTCGTCTGCACGTGATCATGAACAACGGCAACACACACCTACCTCCCGGCAGTTTTAATGGATGCCCATCAGTGTAACTGTGTTGTATTATCAATGAAGAGCCTGTCGACACTATTGGCTTCGACAACAAAGGCAGTCCCCAGTTCCAGAAACTTAAAGCCGTATTAAATCCTGGATTACTTACCACGAGAGACAATTCCTGTTATCCTGTACTTCTATGTCATAAAGACAGCTGCCGCCGCGATGAGTCCAGTGTATCACGGATGTAGAGAATAATCTGCTAATGGAATGAACATCTCTTCAGCGCTCGATTCAAAGGGAAGCTGCAGAACTATGTGCATTCCGGAGCCACGGACACGTAATACAGCTTGAAGCATACAGGTACAGACAAAGACGACGAAAACGTCTTTTTAAAATATGGCTGTATTTTCAAGCACGTGCAGAATACTGTTTCTTCAGACGCCAATTCGAATTTAAGATTATTTCTTGAACGAGTGCATTCATTCAAGTTCCAGTTTTACCATTATAACAAAGTTCTGTTAAAACGACTTGTGAAACCAAGACCTACCAGACTGATATTCTGTGGATAGAGTTCTGTACAGTACGGATATTCTGTATCCGGATAGTCTGTGTTCGCTCCTCGGAAACACGCTGGCACATTGGTATTGATTCCCAGGATTGATAATACGCCGACATATACCTGCCCAGAGTCTGTTGTAGGAGGAGATACCGATGTACCGTTATCTTCAGTGGGGCTTATGCAACACAGTCCGCAAGCCTGCGCTACTCTGATCGGTTGGAGTACTACCATACTCAGCATCCTCCGTCACGTCTTCGCCTCTATGTGGATACAAATATATACAGAGCAAGAAAACAACCACAGATAGAAACAAATAGATGTTTAAAGGCACGTCACCCAATCGTTGTTTGATGGCGTACAAGTGTTTGAATTCTCTACACAAGATACCATAAACCAGCATAAATATTTTGAGCATTATAAGGAATAAAGGCACACACTGGGTTATTGTTTGATATTGTACTTGTGTGTTTGAGTATCTACAGGAGCAATAACCACGGAAGCAGTTTCATTAAAGGAGTTCTCTCGGATAAACTGTGCTTTGGTTTCTAGAATATCGTTGCTTGGAGATTCTGTCAAATCAGTGCTTGTGGCATTTGTGACATCAAGGTTTGGATTCTAGGTGGGCATTTATTGGGATTCCTTCATTATGGCAAGGGTAATGTCCTGACAGAAGGTACAGCTTTACGACGCAAATTGATGTGGGAACAGTCCTTAGAGAAGGTATAGCTTTACGACGCAAATTGATGTGGGAACAGATCGTCGCCAAGACGACCCAAGGTTGTTTAGCTCTCTGATTTGAAGACGTTTCCACAATTCGCTAAGATGTCGTTTGCCCAGATCATGGATAACCTGTTTCACACTGTCAGAAGCGTCAGTTTCTGGAGGTCAGTGAAGACCGAGTTCCTTCTGACAACCTTTTACGTCCTGTTTGGGTGCGGCGCCACGATCACGGCCAACACCCGCTGTAAAGCCAGCACCGACGAACTTAAGGCTGCCGTGACGTTCGGGATGACAACAGTGACGCTCCTTCACTGTTCACTGAGGATGGGTTCCCCCGCACAAATGAACCCCGCAATTACCATCGCAATGCTGTGCACCCGCAAAATCGACATCATCACAGCGTTTTTTAATGTATTTGCTCAATGTTTGGGAGGGATCGCTGGAGCCGGGGTGTTGTATGGAGTTACCCCTGCTCGACAGCATGAATACCTTGGCGTGACCTCTGTGCATTCGGACATTGAGAGTGGACAAGCTTTCGGAATCGAATTTCTCATCACATTTGTACTTGTGTTTGCTTATTTCTCTAGCATGGACCCGCCCCATCTAGCGACGGGTACCTTCCAAGTTATACCAGCGGGTCTCGCCATTGCGATTGGTCATACATTTGGGGTAAGTGTATACCAAAGATGTTTAGTTGTCGGAGTGAAATGGAGGTTTTTTTTGGTAAGATTAGCAGTATATATCTTTTTTATATGATGCGATTGTCCCTAGAGCATGGTATGCTGGCACGTTTTGAATGCCAGTGTCCTATAGTTTACACTTATTGACTGCTAACGTTTCAATTATATCATTTCATTCATTCATTCATTCATTCATTCATTCATTCATTCATTCATTCATTCATTCATTCATTCATTCATTCATTCATTGGATCCCGGAACGGCTAAGGGATGCCCATCTTCATATCGAGATGCGACCCGTGAAGATATGGCGTAGAATAGGTCTTCAACAACCCATGCTTGCCGTAAAATGCGACCATGCTTGTCGTAAGAGGCGACTAACGGGATCGGGTTGTCAGGCTCGCTGACTTGGTTGATGCATGTCATCTTATCCCAATTGCGTGGATCGATGCTCATGATTTCAATCACTGGATTGTTTGGTCCAGACTCGATTATTTACAGACCGTCGTCATATACTGCTGAGTGCGGCTTTAAACAACAAACAAACAAAAACATCAAGATGCAGCGCCTTTGGGAATAACAGTTCAGTTAATGTGAGTGTAAGCAAAATTAAAACTGGAAAAAAACTAAATTAAAACTTAAGTGCAAAACGCAGTACGATCATGTATGATTCCCTTAATGACTTTATTATCATACCTGCCAGACATTTGAAGAACATAACATTTACATTTTCCTCTCATTACACTGGTTTGAGGGGATTAGTTTCCATTCTGGCTACATTGCTACACATATCAAACAGCCCATAATGAGTTTAAAAGATGAAACAGAAAAAGATGTCCATAACGCGATCCTTAGAATTCAATATAACAGATCGCGTGTACTCATTCCGAATACATTTTCAGGAACCGGTGGATCAAACAAACTGATATATTGATACCGTTACACGATTGGAATATATGATGAATGATGGCAAAAGACATGCACATCAGCGAATAAACATGTCGTGTTATTATGTTTGAGCGGCTGTCTATTCCGATTACAACAGTGTTGAGGGACGTTGGGGTAGCCACATGGTTACAGCTATGGTTAAAAGGCCCAGGTTTGATTCCACACATGGTGAAGCTCGTTCAAATTGTACTGGGCAATTGCTGAAAACGGCGTAAAAGGTCACCCTGTCTCTTATAACATCCTTCATCAATTATATAGTTATGCAAGTTTAAACGTAGGTCTGGTGCAAACGAACCGATGACACATTCCGTCACAATCTGGACTCGTCAAACCCATTGTAAACTTAGTGTCGGATTTTAGGGTTGTATGTCAAACTGCAAGCTGAGGTTTAATGTTTCGAATTCTTGTGAAAAGCTAACACTCTCATCTCATGTCTTATGGTTGGTATACATCAAGATAATAAAATAGAAAAAGTCAACGCCAGAGAATAATCTTTCTTTTTTTTTGGAACAGATCCCCCTGGGTGTAAGCCATACCATACACACATGATACCGCATTTTATACCATACGCACATGTTACCGCATTTTGTGAACGTCATTCAGGTGACAAAAAGTATTGACATATCGTTATACCGTTAGTATTTAATATTTTTGTCGTTGAGTCTGTCACAGTAACTACATGTTCGCAATGTGTCGTGTAGCTCTCCAAAATAAGTTTGTCTATATTAGAACCTGCCAGTGTGTAAACCCAATTAGTATATTGGGGACATCTGAGGCCACACGTCGCCGTGAACAGTTGTGTCCCTTTGTCATTTTAGGATTCGCTGGTTTCAGGTACAAATAATAGGATTTTCCTAATGACGATCCTTGGTCTTTCTGCATCTGTATGGCGTCATCTTGGGCATGTACCACGCATTAAGCGGATTCACAGTGAAATCACTATAACACTGTAAACTATGTCCACGTACTCACTCTCTCACCAATATAGCTCTTGCAGTGGGTGGACTATCACCTTCTTAACCAACTGGAGAACATCCCGGATAGCGTATTTGTCCCCATTCGTTCTCTTCTCTTAGGAATAGTTATCGAGTCATGCTTCATAGATTGGGGAGGACTTAAAGTAACTTGTGGCCTAAAGAATTCACAATGGAATAATAAGCTTTCTGACAGGGCAACTTGACCGCTTGATTTCACATATCTCGGAACATATACGGTTAACTGTGTAAACATTGTATTGAGGCCTGAGTTTGTTACACAAAGACGACACCCAAAGCTTTAACTTGTTCGAAGGCTACCTTTAACCTTTAACGACCTCTCAATGATTGGCCTGTGAAATTCGGGTGAGAATAGGTCTTCAGCAACCCATGTTTGCCGTAACAGGCCACTATGCTTGTCGTAAGAGGCTTCGTGGATACATGTCATCGTATCCCAATGTCGTGGATCGATGCTCATGATGTAAACCACTGGGTTGTCTGGTCCAGACTTGATTATTTACAGAATACAGCTGGAATATTATTTAACAAACAAACAAACTTAATGACTACCTTTAAGACACAAATCTCAACCCAGGCATCATAAAACATACAAAACATGTCAATGAGATATGGTGGTTATATTGTCCACTCGTCAATCCAGGTTCGATTCCGACAAAGGCAAATTTGTGAATCCCATTCTTGTACCCACCATAACAAAACTGAAATATTGCCAAGTGCGCTGTAAAGTCATACCCACTCACTCACTCATCCACTCACTCACTCACTCACTCACTGACACATGCGTCAATACAACCATAACGCTTTTTGCGCTCTGTCGTTCAAGAACACGCAAGCAGTACATTTCTAATTAAGAAATCATAGGCAGGCCGTGCGGCTTTGAAGGTTCAGTCCTCTGTTATTGCACTTTTCTTTGCCCACAGTGGAAATACACCGGCGCCAGCCTGAACCCAGCCCGCTCCCTGGGCCCAGCCATTGTCTGCAACGAATGGAGGGACCATTGGGTGAGTAAAAGTCATTGGGTATTTTAATTTCGTGCCTGTTGGCACGAAATAAAATCGTTACTTATAAAAAATGACATTTTATTTTTTATGATTGCATCTCAAGTATGGTTGTGCCTGTTGAGAGAATGGAGCATACCGTAGTTATATGAATTCACGCACCAGGCATGCGGCCCGAAACAGACACACCAGTCGCTTACTAGTATATCTGACAGAGACTATCACGGTTAGTCTGTCTTACAGACCCTCATACAAATATATATCAAATACAGCCCATGCAAGTCTATAATGTTTGGCAAGTCTAGATCACTGCAGTATCAGGAAAATGAAGAGAGTCACTGGGCTCCTTTTTATTATATTTTTATTAAGATAACTGAACAACTGTTTTTTTATGTACGATATGTTCATTTCAGAGACTAGATGTTAGTCTATATCACGGTACACGATCACGGTTATCTGTCCACCTTGTTACCCACATCACGGTGATTCCAGGAGAGAGAGGGGATCCCCAATAAACATGTGTCCCTTGAGGAACCCTGAGTGCAATTGGTAACACGTCCCCCGTGCTTGTTCCCCAGTGAGGTGCTCCATCAGAATCGGTTCTATGAACCAAACGTTAGTCTACTAGGAGGACAAACACAGTCCCACGACCCCATGGCGATCTCTACCCGTGAAGATCCGTGTTTTAGAATAAGCCTCACGACCTCATGGCGATCTCTACCCGTGAAGATCCGTGTTTTAGAATAAGTCCCACGACCTCATGGCGATCTCTACCCGTTAAGATCCGTGTTTTAGAATAAGTCCCACGACCTCATGGCGATCTTTACCCTTGAAGATCCAGGTTTTAGAATAAGCCTCACGACCTCATGGCGATCTCTACCCGTAAAGATCCGTGTTTTAGAATAAGTCCCACGACCTCATGGCGATCTCTACCCGTGAAGATCCGTGTTTTAGAATAAGCCTCACGACATGGCGATGTCTATCCGTGAAGATCCAGGTTTTAGAACCAGGATCGGGTGGTCAGGCTCGGTGACGTGATTGATAAATTTCATCGTATCATAAATTAGTGGATCGATGCTTGTGATGTCAGTCACTGGATTGTCTGGTCCAGGCTCGATTATTTACAGATAGCTGTAATATAGCTGTAATATTGCTGAGTGTTAAGCAACATTCTGTCAACGCACATGTTGACGGGGAATTAGCTCTTTGGGGAAAGAAGGACAAAATCGACATCACTGTCCAGGAACGCTTTATGCACAACATGTAAACAATAAACAACAATTGCACAATGAGCGGAATACCTGCTCTGACAACACAAACACAGCAATGAGCGGACCTTCAAGCTCAGGCGTACAAGAGGTGAGCGGAGCTCCAGCTCACCTCAGGGCGTTTCCTACGAGCAGCATATCCTGCTCGAGGTCGTCCCTACACCAGCACTCGGAATACCAAGCCTGACTAACACCGTAGTAACTGTGTAATGGTAGCACATATATAGTACTGAACAATGGAAAAACAATGACGTTGCTCTGGACATGGGACTTCCGGGGGTGACGTACCGACACAACTCAGGGGATGAACAATTAAGGCAATAAATGTCATACTATAAATAACAGTAATGAACGGGAAGTGATAAAGTAGCCCAGTTTGGCTGTCAGTCAATATACAATGAAATGTTGGTAAGGATTAACAACGGGGATTAGCGCCTAAAACGTAATGACAATTAAGTTATGGAGACATGGCTACAGGGTAATTTGCCTATGGAGTCAAATGTACTTCAGGCAATGGTAGTCATAAATCAGTCGCTATGACAAAACGAACAAACAAACAAATCATGGCGATCTTCCATTGATCATTCCACTGGCCAGAGCTCCAGATAAGCTGCGTATCTGCGTGAAATTCGCATCAGAAATGCAGAAATACGCAGTAAAATATAATCCAAGCGTATCAAATACGCAACGAACATTACAGATACGCTACAAAAATAAAATTTGTGCGTATCATCAAAATATTGTGAAGTAACCCTGCGTATTCGATTAGCAAATCAGCAACTTATTTTGAAATTATAAACGGGCATTCCGTCAACCTTCCAAACTCCACGATGACAGTCACATCATGATCATTTGCCATTACACTTTCGTGTGGAAGTATCGTGGTATTTTTGAGTCCTATAAAGCTCTCAAACCCACACGACACCAGTTTGCAGGGACTAGATGAATAGTGTTTTTAAATATTTAACTTAAATACCCACATGTGTAAAAACTAGTGGGTAACAGAAATTTGAATACGCAGATAGAATTACTGATACCCAATGATTTTAAAATGCATGGGTAAAATACCCACAACACCAAAAGCTTATCTGGAGCTCTGCACTGGAGAAGGGTCCCTAGTACCCTGTATTTATTTCTTGGGACATAACCGGTTCAAGTCCCCGACGTTTGTTTCCGGGCGTGCATGCCGGTCTCCATAAGGAAGTTCAACGGTAATACCTCACTCCTGTCTTTCTGAAGGGCTCCCAGGTCAGAAAGACCCACAGCACCACATGCTTGTATGTTAGGTCCAAGAACCCGATGGTTGTCACCCAGGTTGTGACCAGTGCAGGACTGAATACGCAGTGCTTGGTCAAGGGGCCCAGGTCGTCACCAGTGCATGACATGCCCTAATAAGCAGTGCTTGGTAAGGGGGCCCAGGTTGTGACCAGTGCATGACATGCCCGAATACGCAGTACTTGGTCAGGGGGCCCGGGTTGTGACCAGTGCATGAATACGCAGTGCGTGGTCAAGGGGCCCGGGTTGTGACCAGTGCATGACATGCCCTAATACGCAGTGCGTGGTCAAGGGGCCCGGGTTGTGACCAGTGCATGACATGCCCAGATACGCAGTGCTTGGTCAGGAGGCCCAGGTTGTGACCAGTGCATTACATGCCCGAATACGCAGTGCTTGGTCAAGGGGCCCAGGTTGTGACCAGTGCAGGACATGCCCGAATACGCAGTGCGTGGTCAAGGGGTCCAGGTTGTGACCAGTGCATGACATGCCCGAATACGCATTGCTTGGTCAGGAGGCCCAGGTTGTGACCAGTGCATGACATGCCCGAATACGCAGTGCTTGGTCAAGGGCCCAGGTTGTGACCAGTGCATGACATGCCCGAATACGCAGTGCTTGGTAAGGGGGCCCAGGTTGTGACCAGTGCATGACATGCCCGAATACGCAGTGCGTGGTCAAGGGGCCCGGGTTGTGACCAGTGCATGACATGCCCGAATACGCAGTGCTTGGTCAGGGGGCCCGGGTTGTGACCAGTGCATGACATGCCCGAATACGCAGTGCTTGGTCAAGGGGCCCAGGTTGTGACCAGTGCATGACATGCCCGAATACGCAGTGCTTGGTCAGGGGGCCCGGGTTGTGACCAGTGCAGGACATGCCCTAATAAGCAGTGCTTGGTAAGGGGGCACAGGTTGTGACCAGTGCATGACATGCTCGAATACGCAGTGCCTGGTCAGGGGGCCCGGTTGTGACTAGTGCATGACATGCCCGAATACGCAGTGCTTGGTCAGGGGGCCCGGGTTGTGACCAGTGCATGACATGCCCGAATACGCAGTGCGTGGTCAAGAACCCAGGTTGTGACCAGTGCATGACATGCCCTAATACGCAGTGCTTGGTCAGGTCGCCCAGGTTGTGACCTGGCTGATGCCGTGTCATGGTGCCCCCGACCCGTGCTCACACTGCATGAACCAATCTGTTTGACATTCCCACACTCGATTATGTACGCTGCACGCCCGGTGACACACTTGTCATGCCATGCAACATTCACGCTCTCGCTTATTCCTCTGAGAGCTAAAACAATTTGTAACGCAGCACTATTTCAAACAGAAGTGTTCTTACCAAGGTCACAGAGGACAGCTAAACCTAACCATGTTTGTTTGACTGCAAAGAGGAAGACGGCCATCGGGGATGGACAATAACATGTTAAAGATGTACGAGAGAAGTGCAAGTTGTCGTTGCTTGATGTGTTAATCGAGAAATCAGCTTTTTTGGGTTAACCGATACAAGTTGAAAGTCTGCAGAGGCCTTTGCGCTTCTCTTGGCAAAGTTACATCCACACGGCGACGAGAGACACCAAGATGGCGCCTCTCGTTGTCTACCCTTTTGGGAAATCGAAACTTGGACTAATGCTTGAAAAACGAACGCCCCTTCCACAAAGCTTGCTGAAGCTTGATAGGACGGGACTTATCAAATGTCAAAGGTACACTGATGTATCTCCAGGTACAAATGCTGTGTGTTTATGAGCTTAGATAAGATCATGCGGGCACTCTTCGTCACATGTCCGGCGTAATGGGGAATGGCGCCATGAACCGGGGACTGGCTTTAAAGAGAAACCATCGCCTGACAAATGCTGTTTTCCACACGGGACCTGCTTTGTTAATAGTGTGAGTTCACTCTCAATTCTAATGCTAGTGATCTATAATAATATGGATTTAATCATTACAAATAGAAGCTAGCAATTAAAACATTGGCCTGGAGGTATTGATACCCGTGATGTATCCTCTGGTGGATGAAGGGAGCCGGTAGGTGATAAATGAGGAATAAAAGCATGATTAAAACTAGATTTTGCAGACGCGGGAGTTCCAACAATATGGATTTCGTGTGTATAAACAGTATTTGAAAAAGATGGCGTCTGATTGATGCTGTGGCGCAATATCGGGCTGTATAGATCAAGCTCCGGGCAACCAGACGGTCCCTTGTGATCCTAGTCTCCAGAAATGGGGGACTGAGGTGAAACTAACGACGTCAATGCCTTGGCGTTGATATTTTTCGTATGTCGGTCACAGGAAATGAAATGTATGAAGCAAAATGGATAAAAAGTTTAAGAAAGCTGATACTCACGAAACATTGTAAACTTGCGAGGGATAGTGGAGGTGTACGGGAAACTGTAAACATCCAAAAGGCATTTACTTCTGTTTGCCTGCACATCGACCACGTGGTCTAGTGGATAGAGCGTCTGCCCGGAGAGTCGGTGGTTCGAGTCTCGGTCGCGTCATACCAAAAGACGTTTTAAGCTGACACTCGGTATCAAGGTGATAAAACAAGGACTTGGCGCCTCTGAGTCAGTATACGGTGTCTGAGTGGGACATGCATGTGTGTAAAACCAGCACAAGTGGGGACTTGTACAAGCACCCACGCACACACGCACACACGCACACACGCACAAACACACACACTAGAAGTGCAAAAATCTTGAACGCGACTTTAAACCCCATTTCACCTCATCTCATCTGTAAGAGTATGTTCATATAGAAACATTTTTCACTCAAAAAATAGTTGAAGAGCTTAGAGCTAAAAGGGGCCAAAATGCACTTTGGCCCTTTTTGCATGTTATTGCATAAATAACATCTTGTCTACCTGTAGAACAAATATTGTATGTTTTCATGAATGCGTTTTTGAAATATAGCTACTTCTATAGCTAAATTCTATAAAGGGCCAAAGTCAAGTTCCAAAAGGGCCAAAGTCACTTTGCTAGATTTTGGCCCTTTTAGTTCTCATTTCCGTGTGTGGTTGAGACTAGTTGTCTGAGACAGATTTTGAAAGTTTGGACCCTATTATTGTATTTCAACTATTTCAACTATTTCAACAAACTTGGCATTAGTTTAAAAGTACTTCAATAGCATGTGTTTGTACTTTCAGTAGTAGTTTATCAATCTCACATGTTTAATCCCATGCAAATGCCTGAGGGTAAAAAAGGGCCAAAATACAGACATTGGCCCTTTCCATCCTTACACAAATTAAAAACGTAAGTTTATTTCCTTTTTTGAATGTTTTTTTATATAACAACATTTGAGTGCACGGGTGGCCCAGTCATCTAAGGCGCCGCGATTCGCTGTGCAGAGTTGCATCCCTTGGGCACGCCAGAAACCTGATTGTGGGTTCGAATCCCGTTTCGATTATGTTTCTAGGTTTGTCAGCACCATACCCGTGGTCGTGGGTTTCACCGAAGTGATAAACGTCTAAGACCTGCATCACATGGGGTTTTCCTCCCACATTAAGCTGACACGCCGCGATATAACTGGAATACTGTTAAAAGCGGCGTTAAACCAAACTCACTCACTATAACAACATTTATATCTCTGCTGTCAGAATGCGTTAATGTCTCGGAATGTATCGGTAAGAAAAAAGTTCATCAACATGCATGATATCATGTGTTTTCATCACTTTTCTCCACATGACATTGGCCCTTATGGCTCTAAGCTGTTCAGTTTTCATTCTTCAAATGAATCTTTTATCAGAACGGCAATGTCAAAGAAACGGTGTACATTCAGTCCCCGTGAATAAACAAATCTATATACAATTACTCAGACAAACTCAGTGTGGGCCATCAAGATCTAGTCATCTCAAACTACCGTCAGAACATACATCTGGTCTGTGTACAATGGAAATTACTGAGCCCGATTGCGGGAGAATGTTGATCAGACGGGCGGTTTAGGGTGACGGGGTCGACCTGGCCGCCAACAATCGATACGATCTAAGTAGATAACTTCATATCTCACAATCACTTCCCTCATTAAGTTGTCTATAGAACCAATGTGTGCTGACCAGTATTGTCAACACGGAAAGGAACTGGTATTGAGTGGTCAGTAGACGCTTGTTGGGTGCATTGTGGTCGATAGGGGCCCACTGTCGAGTCGGCAGTGTCACTCGGTGGCCGATGTGGGCCGGGTTTGATGTTAAGGGTCATTTACAGTGTTAGATGGGCACCGAGCGAGTTCTTCAAGGGTCTTGTTCAATGTTCGATGGTTATCTAGCTAGTGTGTTGTCAAAAAGTCCTGCTCATTCACCGGTAGTGGCCTATTGTTTTGTCTATGGATCTTTCTTCAGTTGCCGATAATGGTATAATTTCGATAGTGTCCTTGTGTATTGTGACCGCGTCATACCAAAAGACGTTAAAAGATGGTACTTGTTGTTACCCTGTCTGGTGCTCGGCATTAAGAGGCTTAAACAAGGACTGGTCGCATTGGGGTATTCATGTTAAACTGCGGCATTGTAAATCGGCATCAGTCCGGACTAATACATGCAGACACACACACACACACACACACACACACACACACACACACACACACACACACACACATAGCGCTATGTAAGTGCAATAATCTTGGACGCGACGTTAAACCCCATGTCACCTCATCTCACCTGGTGTGTCGTACAGGTATGGAATACTGTAAGGGACATTGCGAGATCGCGAGAATGTCCCTTACAGTATTCCATATACAGGGATCTTGTTCAGTGGCCAATGGTGGTCAAGTGTGTTGTACAAATATCTTGCTCAGTTGCCGTGGCCGATTGTTTCATACAAGGCTTGTGTTTTCCAAGGGTCTTGTTCAGTGGCCTAGCGTATTTACGTTTGGGGGTGGTGTGGTGTGGTGTGTGTGTATGTGTGTGTGTGTGTGTGTGTGTGTGTGTGTGTGTGTGTGTGTGTGTGTGTGTGTGTGTGTGTGTGTGTGTGTGTGTGTGTGTATATGTGTGTGTGTGTGTGTGTGTGTGTGTGTGTGTGTGTGTGTGTGTTCAGTATGGTGACTTTCTGTATCGTTCGAGATTGCTTGTTCAGTCGCCGATGGTGGCTTGTTCAGGACCAGAGGGCGTTTGTTAAATAAGCGATAAGCTTTACCGTTTTTGGTAATGATCCAGAGTATGTCACCATAGCTATAGTGGATTCCTCTACAAACACACTAGGGACGAGTGACTTTCCAGATTTCATATATTTCCAATTTTGTATATACTATGCCATTGGGTCTTGATATGGTTGTATTGTGTGAAGAATATTAAGAAATTTAAGGACAACCAAAACCTATAATGTTGTTATTAGAAACCGAAAATATAATCAGTACGTTTAAACAGTCATATCGTGATCACGCTATTGATTTTGACGATGTCATCGGTGTCGAAGTTGTAAAATGATATTTTGATTTCAAGCAAATATTGCTGAGATGAAGAGTGAGCACAAAAAGGCCTAATAGCGACGTGCTGAAGTGCACGGAGGAGGAATGTTCTCGGTAACTTCACTTCACCATCTGTGGTTTGCGGGAACAATATAAAAGACGTATTTAGAAGATCCTAGACGCCAGTTATCAAATAAACCAGTCCGCCTAACTTTCAATTGTTTAAAGTGTCTAATGGTTTCAGACGGGACACATCTTGAAATGTGACAAAACTGTCTGCGTGGGTTTACTGTAATTTCAACAGAAATGTCATTAACCTACAAATTCTGTGTAGAGTATTCCACGGTGTGAAAGACGTAAAGTATTGAATAGAAAGAATTTCTACTGACATTAGTACTTCTACGTAGGCTGTGAAAGTCAACATGGCGCGGTTTATATTGACTTCCTGTCACATCCGGGCACTAACGAAGGAGTCATTCCCTGTCATATATAAGCTGTCTGATCCGTTTAACTAACGAACACAGAAATCCTTTTATTTGTATAATTACTGAGACATATCAGATAATTGAACACGATTGTATATTTTTCGATATTTGACTAACGGCCTAGGTGGAGTTGGAAGGTTAGTTTAACATGTAACCGCTATCGATTTGAAATCTACAAATTGGCTTTGTTTTTAAGCTGTGCAGGTGATAACGAAAGCATTGCCATTATTTATCGACTATTCCTGTTTTACGACCACGAATGCCTTCTCGTTAACGGTGATCTGTCCGTCATGTGATTAGCTAATTTCCTAATGGCCAGTGTTAATGTTCTAACTGAAGTAACCATATATTTGCAGGTCTACTGGGTCGGACCGATTCTCGGCGCCCTCCTTGGAGGCATCACTTTCGAATACAGCCACGTCAACTACACCGGAAGTCGTCTGCTACGTCGATCAAGCTCCACACGTGATGATAGTGGTCTCGAGGCACGTGCGAGTAGCAAAGAAAGCGTAGATTTGCCCACTGAGTTGACCTTCTCTGTCAACATGCCCGACGACCCAGATGTCTGACTGGGAATGTACAACATCGCTTGCGTTGAAATGGACGACGGAGAGGACTCGGAGATATGACCACAAAAAAAATGTCGGAGGAAGGACTCACTAGATATTTGCTGCGTGGTGAGGCACTCTGATAACGATCAGTCATCAGCCGTCCGTGCGTGATGTTCTAATCAGATAACCTGTCAGATACGGGCTGTGATGTTTTGCACAAATGAAGAAAAATCCTTTGGCTTCTGAGCCGGAAGCTTATTGGACTGTGGTGAATTAACCAGAGATTCCGTTGCCCTGGCTGTGGTCGTTTTTCCCACGGCAAAGTCAAAATGATGACTGATAACTGCAATCCACGATCTCGGGATCCGCCTTCTGGGGGTTACATTTGATATTTGTCAGATTAAACTTCAAATGCTTCTGTTATTAATATCCTTCATCGTTGAAGGACTGCGTTCTGCATAAAGATGCAGTAACGTTCATAGCTGACCTTCTTGCGTGTCATGATAGACATGGCAAAAATCAAGACGTAGAAGTCACTGTGACCAGTCATCGATTCACATATGAGTGATGTCTGCGTATGAATGTTCAGTCTTGAATTCATATATTGCTATTGTTGTCAGTCCTCCATTCAGATGTGTTTGTTGGAGTGATAAATACAACAATGGACAAAGGTGATTGTGTGCTAGACAGGATTGAGACGTCTTACGTAAGAGGATTTGACCGTTCTGAAAGGACAGATATACCGCTGTACATTTATTCCACTTAGCAGGAGTGATGACGATGGTACAGCTAATATACCATGGACTATATTTACACCACAATGGAGTAATTTTCATAATGTTCACCTGCATGGGTGCGGTACTCGCTTGCTACAATGCATGAACGTATATACTTTTTGTGATTCATCGAATGACCCTGATAGCCAAACAGCACATTTTTAAAAGAAACAGATTTGTTTGGTTAATGTGGAGGTTTGCGATGGGGCTTTTTTTCTTATTTTTTATAGAGCTCCGTGAATTGGGGAAATCCTGTTCAGGCTAAAAACATGTTGCTTCGGGATATTATTTAGTGATTCTTTTGTCTCAGATCTCGAAAATGTCACGAGTGTAATAGGTTTTGGTACCTTTTGCTATTTTTCACCGTGATTTAGTGTAAGTGTGGGTCTAAGACATTATACTCTTCCCACTCTTCACCCCACATCTCTAGAGCATTCCCCCGAAGAGATACACACAGGGTATCTCACTGCGTATAGAAAGAGTAGTAAGTATTCTGTGTAATCTTGTCCGTGTTTTTTAACATTCCGTTGGGTATATTCCATACTTTCCAACACTGACCCTCGTACCAAAGATACATATCATGATATTCTGCAGTATATTACAGGCTTCAGTAACATCCTTAACACCATTTAGCAATGATTGTAGATATGGATTTTTGCACTTAATACAAGATGTTTCGCACTTCATACAGAATCGTTGTTTTCTACAAAGGGTATATACTCACCACCAAAAGAAACGTGAATACTTTATATGTTGGTTAATACAAATTTATATGAAGACGCACTCATATTCAAGAGATATTAGATTGGTTCGAGGCACAGACGAACATACTGGGATGTTGTTTGAACCGATGCTCATGAACGCATCACATGTGACGTCATAGATCCATGACTCGAGATGCACCATTTGTCTCGTGCAGGATTAGCCTGTAAAGTTTGTGCATCATATTGTGATAAGAATAAAATTACTCTGTGGTGACATTTGACTGATTATTAGTTTAATCACTAAGTGGTACACATTAGAAACATCTCTTCTTAACGTATATACTTCTCTATATGTTTCTATGGTTCGCGTTTCTTTTGGTGGTGAGTATATTTTCCATATCATCAATTTCAGCCGGAAGAGGGCCCAGCCTCTCGCCATGTAGGCCTTTTAAGCGTTCAGACATCGCCTTTCCCGCAGTCAAACACTTATGCTTTTTGTGATCTAAATTAATCTATCATTACCGGATTACCCTAAACGTTCAGATCGTTCTAATATTGGCAACGTGTGAACCTAGTATAGAAATTAGCGCATTAAGACTTTTGATGTTTGGTATCTTGACACCAAAGATCTTGACTTGAGACTGAAGACCTATTGTAAATCAGAAGGGTTGTCACGTTAAGGCTATCTCAAGGAGAAAGGAGCTTTGTTTGGATTGATGGAGAGAATCTCACCCAAATGTCTTTTTATAATCAAATTTACCATCCTAAACTGGCTCCAACAGGAGATATCGCTCGGGTGACATCAAGCGATATCTACATTGCATCACAATACTTTGCAGACCATTCTGATGCCATTTTACTATGACGTCATAATCAAGGGAGCACGGGTGGCCCAGTCGTCTAAGGCGCCGCGATTCGCTGTGCGTTGGAGTTGCGTCCCTTGGGCGCACCAGAAACCTATGATTGTGAGTTCGAATCCCGTTTCGCCCCGATTATGTTTCTTGGTTTGTCAGCACCATACCCGTGCTCGTGGGTTTCACCGAAGTGGTAAACGTCTGAGACCTGCATCACTTCGGGCTTTCCCCCCACATTAAGCTGACACGCCGCGATATAACTGGAATACTGTTAAAAACGGCGTTAAACACAACTCACTTACTGACTCACTATTTGATATGTCTTCTTGTATACGTCATTCATGTTTTCTAACATAAATAGTTCATCCACGACATTTTACCTTATGTAGAGTCTGACTGAAGTAATAAATTCAAATGTGACTCTACAAACCTCATCACCTTAAAACGATTCTACGATGATTTTTTTTTTGTTGTTTCGCGCCGCACTCAGCAATATTCCAGTTATACAATGGCGGCCTGTAAATGATCGAGTTTGGACCTGGCAATCCAGTGATTGATATTGTGAACAACGATCCATTCCGTCGGGGTATGATGAAACTTTATGAATGACCGAGCCTGACCACCCGATCCATTTGGTCGCCTCCTCCAGGCTAGGTTGTTGAGGACTTATGCTCACCCTGAAATTCCCATGGGGCTGATTCTACATTGTACAGAGAACAACTGGCCGTTGTGAGTGAGTCAGTGAGCTTTTATGCCGCTTTTAACACTATTACAGCAATATCATAGTGGAGACACAAGAAAAGGGCTTCACACAAAATACCCAAATGGGGAATCGAATCCGGGTCTTCGGCGATACGAGCGAACGCTTTAACCACTAGGCTACCCCACCGTCCCTGGTCGTTGTTCTGAGGAAAATTTGTTTCATTATATGAACGGTATCACAAAAAATCTTTGAAAACTCTCCCAGCACTATCTGCATTGGTTAAAAAAGCATGGGCTGGGTATCCTCGATTATCGGGGAGAAATTATTTCTATTCAATTTTCATAACAACTTTCTTTAATTTCTTTAATTTGGATGTATTGCAATTCGTTTTGAACATTATAGTTCGATATCATAAAATGTGTTTTGTTTTGCTTATTTTTTTCGTGAACACCCGGTGTCATTAATGATTTTCAGTGATCCATTCATATATTTTTCACTGCTATTTTGCTTTTCACGCCCCAAGAATCTGTTTGACCAGATACTGGAGACTAGTTAGTCCCTGCCGTTGCCGTCTTGAAGGAATGCGCAATGTTCACTCAGTACTGGGTAACATTGTCAGAATGTTCGCATAGAATCGGATTGACCTTATCCTTAAATTTTCACACAGATTGTTCGCAATAATATAGACGAACGACACCCCATAACATGTACATCGTGTTCAATAGTATTAATAAAAAATGCCCTTAAAAGTTCTCATGCAAGCGAAAGCGTATGAACCCAAATCGAATCAATTCGAAACAAATCAATGCAACACTGAGATTTCTTAAGAATAAGGAAAGTGTTTTGCCATTCTTATTTAAATAGTAACACTCAATTTCTCGAATTATTGATATAGTTTATCTAAACTGCCGGGCAAAAGAAAGTATAAGCCCATATTTAACTCTGGCAAAAAATGTTTGTTTGTTGTTTAACGCCGCACTCAGCAATATTCCAGCTATATGACGGCGGACTGTAGATAATCGAGTCTGAACCAGACAATCCAGTGAATGACAACATGAGCATCGAGCTACGCAATCGGGATACGATGACATGCATCACCCAAGTCAGGGAGCCTGGCCACCCGATCCCATTAGTCGAATCCTTCAATCATAGTCGCCTTTTACTGCAAACATGGTTTGCTGAAGACCTATTTTAGCCCGGGTCTTCAAGGAAGGGCTAAAAATGAAAAAAAAGGTTATTCGATTGTGATGTAATGACCAGAGAGAAGCAGTTGTTGAGTGAAGATCAGTTTGAGATGAGACATTGAGCCTAGTAACGTTGGAGTTTATCTGTCAGATCCATTGTTCAAGTGTATACTTTCCGCCCGGCCGTGTAGTTCCGCAGAGTACAAGGACTTAGTTAGTGTACATTGTGGTTACACAGTACGGATGACGTTGCAGAACACAATTACGATGTGTTGATTGAAGCAGTACTCCCACAAAGAGTGAGGAACAGCCGGATTAGGTGGAGGAAGAACTCTTCTTTTATAAATGAAGCTGTGAAACTAACCAAGCTTCAGAGGATCCACTGCATCAGAAGGGTTAATATTCATAGCCGCCGTATCTATTTACACCATGCTTGCTTGTAATTTACTCACCCATGGGATAAAGTGCCAGAAAAACACTTCACAATACCAGTCATACCGTGGATGTTCTACCCCGGCAATCAGTGTTCTTGTTATTGGTCAGTGTGGTAAACATGTCATCCCTAATCCCTAGCTCAAACAGCAGAGCTACAAATTTGTATCTGCCGAACCGTGTCCGTTCTTAATCAACGCTGATACATTTACTACACATAAGATGTCTTGACGGTTGGAGGACGGGTCAAGCACACGGCCGTTCTCTGCTATACCAACACCCCTAACACGTATATATTGCCTCATTGGATTCACGGTGCATTAAATAACAACCCTAGTGTCTGGCCTCTCTCCGGTGCTTTCTGTTAACGGCCAATCCCGACTATTTTTACATAGCCTTCTCTCGTTTCCTATCAGTGCTAGCAGTGCTTTGCTTATTCAATATTAGGACAAGTAATGGACTGTCAATCTGAGTGTTATTTGCTAGCATTGCCGGTCGTAATGATTTCTGTATAACCTTTGATGAACATGATGTAGATTAGAAACAACATCCTCCATAATACAGCCATCTACTTAATGGGGAGTAGCAGAGTTATACCCCACGTGGAGATGCTCTTTTGTTAAGGAATCAATTTTGCTACTATTATCCTTCTATTACAGGACTTGCTAACAGCTGTTCTGTTTTCACTCTGTTTAGAGAGGTTCTCATTAATGGAAAACATGACGCCAGTAGAAAGGAGAACCGTTAAAATTTAAACCGTAATTCTCCACTGATGTGATAACGCATCAGATGCCATGTTCCTATCGACTGAATCGTTTCAGGGTTCTTTGGTATCAATGAGCAGATAATGATCGCCAATGTCTTAGCCACGCAGTGTTGTATGAGTGTTTGACACTCATTTCAAAAAGCATAAAAATTGCCTGAAGTGAAACCCGATTAGCCAGGGCCCCGTTAATCCAGACATGTCTACTTAAGGAAGAGAATTTATGAATGTCTACTTCTATATTATTAGTGTTTCTCTTCTTTTTGTGTATCATTCAAAATGCATTTCAAAGACTTCATGTCTACTTACGTTTGAAACGTTTGCATATATACAGAGGAATATTAGTTCTCATCACTGATTCGTTGTGTCATGTGATAATTTTGGTTTCAATGTTATGGAATTTCAGTGAGAGTCTGGAACAAGCCGAGATGTCTGAAACCCAGTTGCCATGACGTCCACGAGCCTCCGATTACTGTCGGTTTGTTGATAGGGGATTAGCAGTGGATGATGATAAGCGTTCCTTATCTGTATCACCATTACTCTCCTGACAATATTATTCAAGATTAATTATTCAAGGCGTATTAATAATTCACTCACTGTAGGTTGATGGTTTTTGAAAACATGGAAAGAAAGACAATGTGTTTATATATTATGAAATTATTCAGACTTGATTGGAACCATGGGGACATCTATTTGTTGTACTTGGTAATTCGTGGATGCGTCATGCGTCATGTATGGATGCGTCATGCGTCATGTATGGATGTGTCATGTGTGGATGCGTCATATATGGATGCGTCATACGTTATGTATTGATGCGTCATACGTCATGTATGGATGCATTGGGCGTCATGTATGGATGCGTCATGCGTCATATATGGATGCGTCATGCGTCATGTATGGGTGCGTCATGCGTCATGTATGTATGCGTCATACGTCATGTATGGATGCGTCGTGCGTCATATATGGATGCGTCATATATGAAGATGAGGATGTGGTTACATTTCCACTGATCCACTTCCGCGCTGCTGCAGCCAATAGTTAATGACTCATCGCGAAATTGTCTCCCCGAGATGAACATGACATTGATTGGCGTCATGCCATACACATTTGCAGCTTATAGTTATATAGCTTATCCAGAGTCCTCTTGTAAGGTGGGAATGTAAAATGAATCAGTTTTGGAAGAATGAAGAAATTGCACGCACCTCATGATCAGCATACAGCCATCACTATATCAGCAACTACCAGGGTTGCCTCAAAGTTCTAAGTGCCACATAGAAGGACTTGCCCAATGGGGAAACCTTGCGTGGTGGACATTACATGGCGCCAAAGAGGAATCAGACCCCCCCCCCGTCTATATATATAAGTTATGTTAAAAGTCAGAAGGGGCATGCTGGTTAATGGGTAAGTGTATAGAACTTCATGCAATTCAATTCAATTGTCAGTTGTCTGTTACAGTTGAATTGATTTAACCATATTTTATTCACAAAATGGGATTGGGATTGGGGACAAGTTCTCCAACTTAGTCACCTTCTCCGGGATATTTAGGGGCGGTCGGGTAGCCTAGTGGTTAAAGCGTTCGCTCGTCACGCCGAAGACCCGGGTTCGATTCCCGACATGGGTACAATGTGTGAAGCCCATTTCTGATGTCCCGCGCCGTGATATTGCTGGAATATTGCTAAAAGCGGCGTAAAACCTTACTCACTCACTCACTCACTCACTCTCCCAGATATTTACACGATTGATTTACAATTTGTACCAAACATGAACGGAACAGAGGACAGAAAAGAATAAGAACGATAAGTGAACAGTGAGTAAAATATAGTTTACATCAATCCCTTTTGTATTACGTATCTAACTCCGTACATAATTGATTGATGGATTAATATTTGTATGTTATCTTGTTCTGGTAAATCCCCATTTCCATTGAATATCAAACTGAGATCAGTTGGTTTATTTTCGGCTATACTGCTTATGTGTCTAAATAAAATGTCTCTTTCTTCATTAAACAAGTGACGTTCAAAGAAAAAACGATATGCATTTATACATTTACTACCACATAAACATTCTGCTGAGTCTTTAATTCCTAGTTTATGTAAATCATAATTTAACTGACGAACCTTATGTCGTAGCTTTGTGTGTATAATAGTATGTTGTCTATGTCCAAAGGAGAAGTACGATTGGACCTTGGGCTGATTTGGACTTATAAGTGTCTTTAAATGTTGAGTTGAACTGCAAGTTCTTTCATTCAATGGTATCTCATTACAGTTACAGTTCACTTTTGGTATATGTGTCTTTCATATTCCCGTTATGTAGTTAGTTTTGGTTTTTTCACGAAAACGCTAAGTTAAAAAAATGTGTTTGAAAAATTGTCAAAATAGTGAAAAGGGTATCCAGGACCTGAATAGTCTGCCGCGCCTATTCCGTGGGGTTCCAATGGAGTTTATGAATTCGGTAAGTCTTCAAACAATAGTGAAACATATAAAAGTAGAACTGGAGAAGGAAGAATGCATTTGAACTAGTATTATTTCCCCCTTCTAATTGATATAACACTCTGAATAGCTATTTTTCTTGCTATTTGTAGTAGCCCTAGGGTAATTGAAATATGGCCTTTAGGGTTGAAAGTACATGCATTTCTACTTCCTAAAACAATTGTTTATAACATATTATATTTGGTCCAGAAGTTCTTAAAATTCTCGTTATTTTGTTATTTGTACATTTTTAGTTTTATTCAAACCCTGAAATTCATGACATTTTATGGAAAGTTTATCCCAATAATGTCAGGAAGACTGTGCCCACGTGTCGGTTCATCACAAGCGGATTGTGGATTGACCTAGTTTCGGCCTGAATAGGCTACAGCGCTCATTTATTGTGAAAAATAATCGATCGTTTATCAAATTTCTGCATGTAAGGGCGGTAATCGCATAGTAGTCAAAACATGGTTAAGATGTAAAACAGAAAAGGAATTGAAACCAATAGTGTTTATATTGTTTCAACATGCCTGTGTTGATTAAATATATTGAGGCAATAATTATATTGTAAATATAATTTGACGAACGAAGACTTTGCGTTGGTGTGAAAAGTTTTCTTGTCAGCTTGTGATGAAGTGAGATGGTTTTTACACATACGGTTTTTAAGTAGCTCAATTTATTGCCTTGATATTATACCACAGTGTGATGTTTTTAGATAGCTGGTTTGGAAGTAGCTCAATCACTGAAGGACAAATTACAGGAAGGAAAAATAATGAGATTATCAACGAATCGTGCGGACATCATGTACACCTTGAGAGTCTACTCCGCTTCTTTCAACAGTTCGGCAAAACAACGTCAGGGGCATCTTCCTGAGGCAAGGGAGTTAACTGACTATAAAGTCCAGTTTCCACCCTTGCCGAACTAGGTCGGAATTCCAGAGTTACATTTTGGATGGACTAAAGAGCCTATGCATAGTCCAATCAAAATCGAGTAATGAACTAGACATGGGTTCGTAAACAACATGGATGTCAACTTGGTCGACTGCAGGATTTGCAAAGCATGTGTGTCGTCAACTGGGCGTCGACAGATATTTAATTTACAAATCTTTTCATGCTTTTAATCAACTTGCTCAAGTGATTTTATGCACTTCGCTAGGTAAGACACGTTTTATTACAATATAGATATCGATTATCAATAAGACAGTCTTCCCTGGGCGACGCCATTTTATTTGAAGCAAATGCAAGTGATATGAGAGATTGAATCTGATTGGTCAATAGCAGTTACATGACCTAACTCGTAATAGCCACTGAAAATTCCAGCCTAGTTCGGCAAGGACGGAAACTGGACTGTTGTTGTCAGTTAACTCCCTTGCCTCGTGAAGATGCATCAGGGGTGACTATGGATGGACTTGTGGTAATTGGGATATTGAATCGATGTGTAGGGTTGATGACGGCAAGGCTTTAGTACATACAGAGATAATGCCGATGCAATATGAACATTCGTTGGCCTGAGCACTCGTTACTTATTCGTTGATTGTAAAGAGCGACGACTCCGTATGTATTCACGGGTAATCGAGGAACGCAGTGTCCACAAACCCGTGAAGTAATTACGATGTGTAAAATAGGACCATGGCAATACCGCGTCTTATATAAGGTATATGATTTGAAAAGGGATCGCATCGAGTTGAAATATGTAATTTTCGGCGTCTGTGAAGCTTTTCGTCAAACACTTCTCTACCGACAACTCGGAAAAAACAAAATGGCCGCTGAAGTTGTCAGATTCAATAAAATAGTAAAGCAGTACATTAGAATTGTAAAGCAACCACAAAGTTGCTTTTACATCGTATACTTTTATTCACGTGTCTGCCTGGATTTAAACGTCAGAAGACTACACTTGGGATGTGGTATGGATTAATGGGGATTAACCCGGCCGTTGGAAATGTTTCTGTCTCACAATAATATACAGAACGTTACATTGATATAGATGAACATTCGAGTGTTGCAAGATATTACAAATTGTATTTGTGCAATATTCCAGCAGTTGAAGCCTTTGGTGTAAAAAAGCTGACAATATACTGGTATTCCACATTGGCTTTCCCCTTTTACATGGTATGAAATTGGTATTAAAAGCGACGGACAGAGAGAAATGGACAAGTAACCTTGTAACAGATGTGTCTTCTTGACTGAAGAACTAAACGGCCATTTCCGTGTCACTGATTTGATTTGTTGACGGAGATGAACCAATATATCGAGTGAGGACTGTCAAACGGAGCTAAATGATTTACTTCCCATTGTGCACCGGGTTTCTTGTTTCCTTGCATTGTTGAAACCTAATTCCGAATGGCCTACAATAAATTGTTAATATATGTACAACAGATTAGTTGATATATTATGGTTTTGATACTTTTACATATAAAGTAAAAACTGTACCAACTATAGTATATGCAACTATTGATGTTTAGCACTAATACTTGGAGTCCTAATTGCAAGCTATTTGTAAAGATGACCACTTCTTTATTTACTGTTGAGTCGTTGCCGTGCAGATAATTTCATTTCTCAAGGATCTGATACAGGTCCCAGGTCCACACACTTGGTGGGTTTACTAGGTTTTATATATATTTCTCATATATTGTATATTGTATGTGCACATGATAGTAAATGTATCATGTCACGTTTATGTCACTCTATTTATATGATACGCATATATTAGTATATGTGCGGGTTAAGTATGTTTATGATATAAGATTAATTAAGTTTTGATGAGATGTAAGTTTATCAATTAGTAGTTATAGCATTTTGTATATATCATCAAATGTAATGAAATATTTGATGTCAGCATATGTTTATATTTTGTGTAATGAATGTTTTACAATTGTTTCAGGGTTTAAAGAAATTTATCAGTAATAAATAACTGGCTATAACTGCGTACAACACCTGCGTCTGTCCTTCATATCATGAAGCAGTTCCGGTTTCATCAAGCTGTAGTCCCGTGAAGATTCCGGGTTAGAATTGGTCTTCAGCGACCCATGCTTGTCGTAAGAGGCGACTAACGGGATCGGGTGGTCAGGGTCGCTGACCTGGTTGACGCATGTCATCGTATCCTAATTGCGTAGATCGGTGCTCATAGTGTCAGCCACTGGATTGTCTGGCCTAAACTCGGTTATTTACAGACCGCCGTGATATAGCTGGAATATTGCTGAGTGCGGCATAAAACAACATACAGCATCGACATCATCACATGAAATGTGTAAACAAATTTTAATTGCTTGTTATTAACCTCACGCAATTTGTGTTGTACCAATGGAATAAGTACCCCTGCAGTCCTCCTGTCCCTATTGGCTGGAGTGTTAATAATGTTTCTCACTTGCTATATATAAACCACTAATGAGGAGGATTAAGTTCATATCGTGTGCACATGTACGTATTCTCCTTCAGGCAAAAGCAGTCTCCGCATGCTACAAAGGTTGAAGTCATTATCGATGACTACAAGGCTCGAATCCATAGCGAACTCACTGGGAAACATTTTACCGGAATAAAGATTTACACGTGTACGCCCATCCAGTACTTTATCACGAAAGGTATTTGACATAACAAGCATGGAATACTCATATCCCCCGCCAATGGTGTGTTCCCCAAAACCCTCCTGGGACTTGTTCTAAGGAGTCGGAGATACTGAATGAAAGCTGATTAATGACTGCTGGCCAAGGTGTTACCACGAGAAGATAACTGGGAGCGGTTTTTGTCATTGGTTTTGAAGGATCTAGATTAAATAGTGACGATAACAATTTCAAAAGCATAGTTAACAGTTGATAACTAGTGAAGACACCGGAATAAAATACACAAATTCCAAAATTCCTAAATAGCAAAAGGATTTTTTCCCTTCTGATATCGTTCAATAACGGTCACATAGCCAATTATTTCCCTTCCATTGATTTATTCACCTGAGCTAGCCAGAAAAGAGACCATTGAAACCTTCTCATCTATTTTTTGAGATTTATATGTATGCATAAAGGGTAGGAGTGACAACACAGTTACTGTGTGGCAAGAAGGATGACTTCAACTTTCCAATAGTCATCTAGATCTTTTCCCTTATGTCGAGCAGCATTGGAGCAGTTCCAGCCTTTGGTGTGTACATCTCATGATCACAACGTTTGGGATACAATCGAGCATGGCGTTTGTATGATTTCAAAGGGCGTCACACGAGTCGTGATCAAATGTTTGATCAGGGTTTTATCATTCAAGGCCCCAGTAAAGTTATCAAAATGCTTGAGGTAGACACGTGTCAGTTTCATGCGGACTCTTTATTTGCCACTTTTGTGAACAGAGAGCAAGAATGTTCTCATTCCAACTGCTGGATGAATAGATGCATGCTTTCAGCATGTGATGCATCGGTGACAAAGATGATGTTCGATGCAATGTCCGTATTTTCCCCAACGCCCTGCTTTTGCATTTAAGGCCTTAGTAAAGCTTCCTAAAGTGTTATGGTAGAGGGTTTCTAAATTTTAAGCATCAGTGACAAACATGATATCCGAATCGCATGCAATTCCTTATTTTGACTTTTACCATCCATATGTTCCCTTGTTTGTTCAGATGAAGACTTGACTTGCCTTTGCATGTGTTTGTGACGGGTCCCACCGTAGGGACATGATACGCTCAACTTTTTTTGTGAACACCTGGTATCATCACTATTGATAATGATTCATAAACACATGTTTATGCTTTCAGCAGAGATTTCTGATGATGATGGAAATATTTAGTCGCTTATTAAGAATATACATAAGTTGCAAACTGACACTTTCACAGTGTTTTCTTTCCATCTTGATATACAGAAATGCTATGAGATTCAATATTCACTGGATGCTTCACGTTAGTTCAGACTGATTGTATTACATTACCATTGCAGCGTTGGATCTGATCACATGAACCTTTACCATGAATGGCACATTGTGTGTCGATTATTATGTCCATTTCTACTGTATACATAAGAGTAGTTTCAACATTTGATGAGGCTGAATATATTTTCACAAAAGTCACCATTATGAACTGGTACAGGAATGGAACCATGGTTAATGTTTTGGCCAGTGTCGTGACGATGTTTGCTATGGGAATTAAGAACGCTCTAAGACATGTTTTAAAATATAGCCACGAGTAAAGGAAAATCAATTTTGCTTCAATTTAGATAGAATTCTATTAGGTTTACGCTGTTGAAACGTTATAGCCAATTACTGAAAGTCATTGCAAAAAGGAGAATCTACATGGCGACAATAACTAATAGTCCAAAATTGTGCAAAAATATATATTTTTTAAATTTTCTTATTCATTGTCCTTTTTCGAATTGATAAACTTTGATACAAACTTATTAAGAAAGAAAGCTGGATTGATTGTAAGTACAGCAGCAAGTTGACAAACGTGATCACGTTCTGGGGTCATGTCGATAGGCAATGTTGTTTTCGCCCACGACTTGCTCAGAGCCCTAACCAAATCAATTACCTTAAATCAGCCAATCGTACATGTTAAAATACGTTGCCTTCAACACGCAACGCGAGTCTGCAATGTTAGGTTCATTAATTCGTCCACACGTATACACTCTGTGAGCATTAGTTTTAATCACAACTTAACCAGTATCAAGTTTTGTAAATGACGTTAACGCTGAAAGTACCTTACCGATGCTGATGTGATTGTATTACCAACGGAGTATTCTATCTATCATGCATGGAATCCAGTCAAACGGTGGGTTCACCTATCCACTATTTTGAATTTCACAGTTTCATTGAAACGTTGATTTTGTTTCGGCGGTTTCTGTAGCAGGGATGTAAAAGTATGTTTGATTGGCATTCTGGAGATACCCTGGTGGGGTTAAATTTGTGAAATCTAGTAGATGCGTTGGCAGTAGATCTAGAGATAGCAAGAATAAAACGAAATTTTCACGGACTACTATTTTAATTCCGAGTTTTATCAATTTCTTCTTAGCCTCGCTGCCATCTTCTGAGTCTGGCTGCCATCTTTTAAACCAGAAATCGGTTTAACTATGACTTGTGTATTAGTTTGCGTTTTATTTGTACAACTATCATGTCCATTTCCATGGCATTTTTGAAGTTATCCATGAAGTTGTATGTTTTCTTATGTCATGACATGCACGCGAGTAGTGATGTGGTTCTATGTTTTGTCTCTCGATAAAATTCTGGAAAGGACAACATTATTCCATTCGGGACATAAACTTGACATGAAATAGGAGGCTTGAAATTAATGTTTTATAATTAACCCACTCATTCTTGTATTTCATGTGAAACGTTCACTCTTGGTCATCTTCTGACCCCGCTGACAGCTGCTGAGCCTCGCTATCATCTACTGTGCCATCTGCTGTTACCGTTGCCATCTACTGAGCCTCGCTGTCATCCTCTGAGCCTTGCTATCATCTACTGTGCCATCTGCTGAGATCGTTGCCATCTGCTGAGATCGTTGCCATCTACTGAGATCGTTGCCATCTGCTGAGATCGTTGCCATCTACTGAGATCGTTGCCATCTACTGAGATCGTTGCCATCTACTGAGATCGTTACCATCTACTGAGATCGTTGCCATCTACTGAACCTTGCTGTAATCCTCTGAGCCTTGCTGTTATCTTCTGAGCCTCGGTGTCTTCATCTGGTCCTCCCTGTCTCCTAGTCTCCCAGACCCGAGAAAATCAATTAAAACACGAATCAAACTCCAGCCTAAATTATACCAGCTCTGAAATTCATACTTCATTGACACTTAACATACATGAGGTCCATCTGACACACAGTACAAGGAGATTTAGACCCCTTGTCAAGGTGGACCGAGGAGATGGGAGTATGGGTAATATGGTTATTTATCCGCAGATAATCAACCCCTGCAAGTGAGGGTCTGATCCAGGACATCTCATTTAATTGATGGCAATACGTAACTCTACTAAACTGTATCGTGTTAGATCTGACGAATACGTGAATGTTATCCCTAGACGATTATAACGGAGCCATATAACAACCTTGCCACAAAGTGCAGTTTGTATCCGAGTAATTTCATCAGACATCGTATCTCAACTCGATGTCACTTACCACCACACTTCCAGCGAGTGCATCCCTATTATGTCCACAGCAATATAATTATACAATGTATTCTCCCTCTCACACTGTCCAAAATTGATATTTAATGGTCCCGATCAGAAAGAAATCGACCCGGAACCTCATTTCAAAGGTACTCTCCTCGTAGGGGAGATTTATCCATCTCTTAGTGCAACAGATTGAATTGGCATAAATGACATTACAACTGGAGCTGTCAAGATATTTGGGTGATGCTGGGGAGAACTAACCCTGTGTTACCAGGCCTCATACCATTATTTGCTTCCCTGTTATCTATACTGACATGACAGCTCGCAATAAAATATTAGCATTATATTATTGGGGCCGTTCTCCGATTACATGCTGACTAACAAGTTTCTGCCACGTGCTACCTTATCAGCCAAATATCAGCACTGATTTCAACAAACAACATATTCCGTTCCTTAATGCGGTCATCATCCACGGGGCACGTCTTAGGTTGCGGGAGTATTGTCAGTGATCCATTCATATAGTTCATATCACTTTTTTGTCTATTGTGCCCAATATGTTTCGAGTCAGTGAGTGAGTTTGGTTTTACGCCGCGTTTAACAGTATTCCAGTTATATCGCGGCGTGTCAGCTTAATGTGGGAGGAAAGCCCGAAGTGATGCAGATCTCAGACGTTTACCACTTCGGTGAAACCCACGAGCACGGGTATGGTGCTGACAAACCTAGAAACATAATCGGGGCGAACCGGGATTCGAACCCACAATCATAGGTTTCTGGCATGTCCAAGGGACGCAACGCCTTAGACGACGTGTGAATGCACGTAAAAAAGATGGCAGTAACTAGTCACCTGTCACGTTACGTCATGATCTTATTCTAATGATGTCAAATGCATCTCACCAACGTGAGGGGACTAGAGGATCTGCTGTGGGATCCACTTTTGTAGAACTACGTCACACGTTTGACAGTGTAGGATGGAGCTAGCAAGGGTCTAGGGGTAACTCATCGTCAAGTAAAACTGATTTGTCTGGGTGAAGAGCGCCATAGTGGGTCATCACCAGGTGATTGTTGAAACTAGGTGTAAACGCCTGGACTGAACTTTGCATTACGAAGTGGAGACGTACACAGACGTCTACTTAAAGCATAGCTCCAGCTGGGTGAAAATGAGGCTGGAAAATGCTTAAAATATACATGGAACACGTTCACATTTGTTACCAGAAGGGACTTTCAGGACCCCACAGACATCGGTTGTCAGCCATGTTAATGAACAAAAGTACATTCGTGAGTTCCTCCAATTGGGAGCTATGTGTCACACCATCCACCAATGCTCCATTCTGTATCCCGCCCCTGAAAGAACCTGGCAACCAATGGTATTCCATGGCAACTGTCGGAAAGCATACTTTGGCTTGGACCATTGGAAAGCTCCGCAGACCTGTTGGATTTGATGGACTGTTATCTAATTGATATCCGGTTACCTCATATGCATATTGTCCGAATCTCGTCATTATAAATCATCTATTCCTACAGATGTTGTGACATTGTATTGAAAGTGATGTAAAATAACAGATTGAACTTTGAACTGCTTCGGGATAAATCATAAGAGGTGTCGGGTTTGGTGATGGATCTTGGTATTGAATCCCACAGAAGGGAACCTGAGCTCGAACAAAGATAGAAATCTTCATTGTCCTTGAATTCGTGAAAGTACAATATAAAAATATTAAATAATAACGTGTAAAATGATTTCAGTATATAATTACACAGGAATAAAGGCAGGATTTCCTGGGACTGCATGGCTAAACTATCAGTAAGAGCAGCCAATTAACAGTTTGACACGAACTTCCATTACAGTATACAATACATAATAATATTCGCCAACGCCAGAGAATAATTTGTGTCGATCATCTGTCACAACAGAGGAAACCATTGGGCGTTAAAGGCAAAATAGTGGTGAAAATTATATGAATGAATAACTGAAAATCAGTGTTTCCAGGTGTTTGCGAAAAGGTTAAGCACGTTCTGCAGAACCTGCCCTAATCAAATTTAAGCAATAGTTTATAAAAATGGTGTGCCACACTATGTGAGTAGAATAAAAACAAGAAAAATGAAGTAAATTATCATTTCCTATAATTTGCCTGTGTAACAAGGAAAATATATCGATGTTTTGGGCCACGCTGCACTCCAACTGAACTCCTCTATGTTTGATAATGATATTGAGAAATTTCATATTGTTACGAGTGAGTGAGTTTCTATTTAAAGCGTCATGGGCATTATTTCAGCCATAGCGAAGATATATTTCTACGAAATCAGAGCCAATAGCTTGAGTGTAGATTGAAACAAAGTTGAATCTTCTTGGCAAGATCGACTTCCATTCATATTACATTATCTCCGAACAATTAGCTACATTCAGTCCAAGCCTTGAATATATACTCTTACTTATTAGTATGCTTACCTGTTTTACATATGACATGCAGAAAGAACCAGGACATTTAACCAAGAAATATCGATAATATCGGTTGATAATGACCTTCTTTGAGTTGCCATACTTCGATTATACGAGTGCGCCTCAACTTCTAGCTAAGCTTTCGTCTGTCCATGCTCAACGTGAAGCTCGTTGTTCCATCACAAGTAGATGATGATAATCCGTCTCGGTGTTTTGATATCTGATTGATCACCGTAGTACTCGAGGTGTAGTTATTTATACAACATCATGACCACCACCAAGCAACACTCCCATAGTTTCAATGTCAACCTGATTCCAACAGCAGCGGCTACCAGCTGCTTTATTATATTGGATGTAAATTAGGACCCGGTCATGTTACGTCAGAGCCCAGAAACATCTTTTCTGTTGAGATAATTTTGGCCTAGTTTATTCTGAAAACTCACATTACAACTAACATTACATCACACTTAAAACATCATGATGATCGAGTCTTTTCATATCGACCTGCTACGTAATAGATGTGAAGTTCCATCCCAAACACGTTTTTCAAATTGGGGGTAAAACACGCCATCAATCATAGCGTTGTTGCCATCCTAGTCCGTGGTGAGACAGGGTGCAACTCGAAGTTCTCTAACCTGGTGTTGTGGACAAGCATACACCGGTGGCGCTCGTCTTGCACCAAGACCAGAATACGAACAGGATAGGGTTGTGCATGTCCCTATGAGATGCACGTCAAGATGGATGGGTCACTATAAATGGGTCAGGTGCAGTTAGGATGTTAACTGGAAATACATTCTGTTTCAAGATGGTTTTTGGATGAAAGGCTGAAGTGATGGTACATGTCGTAGATGTTTGTCTATTGTATGACACCAATGAGCGTCGTCATGCTGGCAGACCAATCTTCATAATCCAGGGGAATTGAGATTGAAGATCACGACCCGTGGCTCCACCGTACAAAATGTGTTTACAATGTAAAAACAGACAAGACATGTTTAGATCTAAACATGATTAAGAATGTGTTTAAATTCTAAACTAAATACAAATTTTGTGTGTTCTAGCTAAACGCATTTAGGTCGATGAAGCACCATGAAATGAGCTATAGCCTAAACACCAACTAATCACAACACCCCCATAATCTAAACGTGTTCAGAACTTAAACACGTTAAACATGTTTCGATTTAAACACGTTTTAACACGTTACCCCCAGGACTTACAACGACCTTGGTACAACATTTACATAGATATGTACAACCTAACCCAAGTCGGTTGATGGAGACTAGGTAAATTGACACTTGTGACCACAACAGTCTCAGTCACAGGTGAAGAGATTGCAGGTTCATATCCCGCTGAGGTTTATAACCATGTGTTCATAAATTTGTTGTTGCTCTGTGACTAATAGTTTTTCTACCATTCAGGAAAGTATATCTGACTACTACGATGGACACTTAACATGTTTATTAACCCGTTTTTTAACTACCTGCAATGTATTTCAAGGGGATATACACAGTTAAACCCTAAACCCAATCTTAACATATTAAAACCTACACATGTCAAAATTATTGTATGAGGAACGTGTTTAATTTTGTATTTTGGATCTATAAACACTTTATACAATGTAGCTTAGGTAAAGGACAGAGAGTGAGTGAGGTAGCGAGTGAGTGAGTGAGTGAGTGAGTGAGTGAGTGAGTGATTGAGTGCCTGTGTGCGTGAATGAGTGAGTGAGTTTTGTTTAACGCCACTTGAACAGCATTCCAGCTATATCAGGGCGTGTCTGCTTGATGTGAGAGGACATTTTTAAATCCCTAAGTGATTCAGGTCTCAGAAGTTAACCACTTTGGTAAAACCCACGAAACCCATGGTGCTGACAAACCTAGAAACATGATCGGGGCTAAGAGAAGATAGAGTAACGTATACATAAACACAGAATGTATTTAATAGATGACACAACTGAAATCGTTTAAAATATACATCAACTTCCCACATCCCCAACCCATCTTGATTCCCTCAAGTTATTCCCAGACAAAGATATGGACCAAACTTAGAATCACCATCCCCAGCTAATGGCGACGTCTGAGTCTTTAAGTGGCCACATTTGAACACAAACATGTTTCATCACGCGGAATGCGAACAATAATGACACGAAGTAAACTCAACTGCCGTGTCTATTTACACACAAAAAGCCCAATTTTTCTGTGTCCTGCTTTGTTTTAAGATCTTCACTTAGTGTTTGACTGCCTCTCAAATGTACCACTCGATAAAGTGGCTTCAGTTGCAGAAGGTAGAGATGGGGAGAGTGCCGCTGTCAAATATTGATTGTCGGAAGACGTATCGTGGTATTCTCGTGAGATTTAGGATGGTCTGGTTATTTGTTGTGAAGACCATCACGTCCCGAGGAAATAGTAATAGGTACTTCGTGATTCGATTTCAGATCTCTCAATTAAACGACGATTGCATGTAAGGCAGCCTTAACGCATGCTTCTGACACTGAAGTCTGGGCTGTTATTGTTGATACTGACACTGTTCCAGGATAGCTAGGTAGCAAGGAGCTGTCTTGGTGCCGGATGGCTTATGTGTTGCTCATGACGTCGAAGATCTGGTTTCGATTCTCCAAATAAGGAAACATCAATTTGATTTGTGACGTTAACCATTAACCAAACTATTCAAATAACTGTTGGCTTCTCTTTCTTATTACTTTTGATGCTCTTACAGGTGCATATATATGTTCTGTGCTTCATAGCATTAATTCACCTGATGAAGGAGTAAGTCTATACTCAGAAAGTGTTGTGTTCCTCATAATAAAGAAGTCGACATCCATAAATTCTCTTCTTTATGTGTATCACTTCTAAATGCCATTCAAAATCTACATAAAGGTACCTAAACCTCATAATCTGACATATGTCAAAATATTTATGAATACACTATTACTCTCAATACCCAAGTAGAGTACTATATGATTACATGTGTAATTACATACATGACTCTTCATAAGAGGACGTCACGTAAACCACAAACCGCGTACAGTTCGGTATGACTAGACTGTCAAATGTAGTCAAAAGTAACAACAAATGAATATGACCGGGATGTAAACGAGAAATATCTTTACTCATGGCATAAAAAAATATTGTGGCTATTTAGCCATGCTGAGTTCCAAACACTCTTCTGCACTTGTACACAGCAGACGTAATTCAAAATGAAGATATCGGTTTTTAGTTTCCACAAAAAGCAGTAAATGCATTATTGTGTCACTGGATTTTCTGTCTGGTCCTTTACTTGATTCTCTGGTCTCTTTAAAGACAAGCATCGCATGGAAGGCAACATACAACGCTTACGTTAATGAGTTACATTTTGTGAGTGGCAGGTGTTACCGGTAGGGCAGGACATGTTAACCATTCTTACTGATTTTCAGTGATCTACTCATAGCATTTTCACGGCTATTTTGCTGTTACGTCCAATAGAATCTGTATTGCGGATATTCGAGACTGGTTGTTCTCTGGTGTTGATGTTTTATAACTATTCAAAAAATATTTTCTGCTGTTACTGCTGCGCGGGCAATACTGAATTTTAAGGGTCGTGTCTATAACATGTTACCACATTTGTAGACTGTAATAATATGTTGTGGTATAAAATAAGTTTTAAACATACTTAGCTGTAAACATGCTTTGGGTGTATGTCGCCAAAAGGAACAAAGTCTTTGTGTGTTTTAACTCTACACGTTAATGACATGTAGCACATCTCAGGGGCTCAATATCCCAAAAGTGTGGAACATAGTTATTGCTGTCATTTATTAGTTACCCCCCTACCACTTGCGAGTCAACACAAGGTACGTTTACATATATCTACTGTCGTAACAATCGTTATATGAAGAGTCAAGAAGAGTCAAGAAGAATCAGAAGAGATATGTCAACCGTTGTGCGATGTCAGACGAAACACATTCAGACATTAAATACTTGATTACCTGAACATTTCAGCCCTTTGCTTTGACGGACATATTTAATATCTTGCTTGGTGTTGCTGTTGTCATATCGCAAGCATCCCAGAGCAAGATACACCAAGTGCCAAAACTGTTTAAACGGTTTAGAGGGTTAGAGGAAGGGGCGGGTGGGTCGTTGGGTCGGTGGAGTGTGCCCACCTCTAATATGAAAACAGTGATCAAAACAAATTAGCTGATAAGGATAAGATCTTATAAAAAAATATTTGAACTCACATTTTTGTGCCACTTAACGATACACTGCTTGGGACCCAAGCTTCAATAGCGTAATTGCACTGAGCTGAGATAATCAAGACTGGGTATTCTCTGGATCTAGAACATTGTGAAATGTGATATTCCTATGTTGATTTCTGGTTATAAATTCAAAGAAGACGGCTTTCTCAATATTGCTGACACACGTTGAAATGTTGAAGAACTTGTCAGTTTGAACTGAGCCCCCTAGAAGTGTCCCTAAACTCTGCTAGAGCATTCGTCCTCCTGCTATACTTTTGAACACCCTGGATGACCTAGGCTATGTCCAGGCCTCCAACACTGACAAGGCAGCTACAATGTTCCCACTAGAAGATGCCTTCAAGCAACACCCTGGATGACCTAGGCTATGTCCAGGCCTCCAACACTGACAAGGCAGCTACAATGTTCCCACTAGAAGATGCCTTCAAGCAACACCCTGGATGACCTAGGCTATGTCCAGGCCTCCAACACTGACAAGGCAGCTACAATGTTCCCACTAGAAGATGCCTTCAAGCAACACCCTGGATGACCTAGGCTATGTCCAGGCCTCCAACACTGACAAGGCAGCTACAATGTTCCCACTAGAAGATGCCTTCAAGCAACACCCTGGATGACCTAGGCTATGTCCAGGCCTCCAACACTGACAAGGCAGCTACAATGTTCCCACTAGAAGATGCCTTCAAGCAACACCCTGGATGACCTAGGCTATGTCCAGGCCTCCAACACTGACAAGGCAGCTACAATGTTCCCACTAGAAGATGCCTTCAAGCAACACCCTGGATGACCTAGGCTATGTCCAGGCCTCCAACACTGACAAGGCAGCTACAATGTTCCCACTAGAAGATGCCTTCAAGCAACACCCTGGATGACCTAGGCTATGTCCAGGCCTCCAACACTGACAAGGCAGCTACAATGTTCCCACTAGAAGATGCCTTCAAGTAACACCCTGGATGACCTAGGCTATGTCCAGGCCTCCAACACTGACAAGGCAGCTACAATGTTCCCACTAGAAGATGCCTTCAAGCAACACCCTGGATGACCTAGGCTATGTCCAGGCCTCCAACACTGACAAGGCAGCTACAATGTTCCCACTAGAAGATGCCTTCAAGCAACACCCTGGATGACCTAGGCTATGTCCAGGCCTCCAACACTGACAAGGCAGCTACAATGTTCCCACTAGAAGATGCCTTCAAGCAACACCCTGGATGACCTAGGCTATGTCCAGGCCTCCAACACTGACAAGGCAGCTACAATGTTCCCACTAGAAGATGCCTTCAAGCAACACCCTGGATGACCTAGGCTATGTCCAGGCCTCCAACACTGACAAGGCAGCTACAATGTTCCCACTAGAAGATGCCTTCAAGCAACACCCTGGATGACCTAGGCTATGTCCAGGCCTCCAACACTGACAAGGCAGCTACAATGTTCCCACTAGAAGATGCCTTCAAGCAACACCCTGGATGACCTAGGCTATGTCCAGACCTCCAACACTGACAAGGCAGCTACAATGTTCCCACTAGAAGATGCCTTCAAGCAACACCCTGGATGACCTAGGCTATGTCCAGACCTCCAACACTGACAAGGCAGCTACAATGTTCCCACTAGAAGATGCCTTCAAGCAACACCCTGGATGACCTAGGCTATGTCCAGGCCTCCAACACTGACAAGGCAGCTACAATGTTCCCACTAGAAGATGCCTACAAGCAACACCCTGGATGACCTAGGCTATGTCCAGGCCTCCAACACTGACAAGGCAGCTACAATGTTCCCACTAGAAGATGCCTTCAAGCAACACCCTGGATGACCTAGGCTATGTCCAGGCCTCCAACACTGACAAGGCAGCTACAATGTTCCCACTAGAAGATGCCTTCAAGCAACACCCTGGATGACCTAGGCTATGTCCAGGCCTCCAACACTGACAAGGCAGCTACAATGTTCCCACTAGAAGATGCTTTCAAGTAACACATGTTGAGAGACATGCTTCAGACGACAATATGGCTGCAGATATATCACTCATCCCTTCTGCAGCAACAGATCTGGACTGCCACATACTGAACACTGCACCTGCCCTGGTTGCCAAAACTCTGCAGACGATGATGAACCTGAAGGCTTGAGTGACAGTGGCGGTGGTGGCAGTGACTAAATGTTTCTTACTGTATTGGAGAAAAATTATGGCTTTGTTAATGAGTTACTGACAATATTGAAGCAATTGCATAAAAGTACTTCACACTGATACTTCCAAGTAAGTCAGTATGATCAGCAATCATAGTACATAACATATGCGAAAATTACCATATATATGACAATAACACGATAGATTGAGTTCCTGGTCGAAACCTTAATTTTAACATTTAAATTTCTCATACATTCCTTAGTGAAGAAGAAATATTGTCATTTTCCTGTATTGGCGGCCATCTTGGAGGCCATATTGTCCGCCATATTAGATAAATCAAATTTCTCAAGCTCACATATGTAAGATACTTAAACGATTCATGTGATCAAATAAAACAATTTTGTGTAGAAGAATGTTAGTGGGGTCATTGTAATTTTTTAAATATGCTATTATATATTTGTGGGTTTATTAAACAGGATTGGGGGTGGGATCACGTTTATTAAATTTTCATACATTATATTATACCTATATTAATTGTGGAATTTTTCATAAGCTCCTAAAGCATTCAGGCAGATTTTAGATATCACACGACATGATTGTCAATATGGAGGTTACATTATCTTTAGTTTTGTAACACTTTGAAAATGAATATTGAGGGATTTTTTTCCTGTTTTTGACACATTTTGGCCGATAACTCGACTTAAACCATTTGGCTACTTGTTTATTGGTTCTATTCTAGGTTTCCTAAGTCAGCACACTGATTTTGTTTATAAAATGAGCATTGCAATATGCAAACTGACTTGTTTAGAGCCATTTATTTGATTCACTTAATTTTGTCATACAAATATACATTATACCTCCAAAAACCACAACAACCAAAATTTTCAAATGACATCTTGTGAAGAAAAATGAAGTTGTGCTTTGTTCTACTGTTGGGAGGAGTTACTCCTTAAATAAGCCTCTTTAAATAAGCTTGGTCGTTCGGTTCAGATTTCAGTAATTTACATAGATGTATGTAGGGCTGAGAGATAGTTTGGCCGCTTGCACCATACTCGACGGTATGTTTCTACAGATTATTTACCAATGTATCTGTATTTAGTACTTTTAGGTATTAAGAATATTGGAATTCATTCAAGTGATTGTTTACATGAATGGTGCTACCGATAGAGAAGGACATGGTTAACCTTTTCGCGAACACTTGTTTTTTAGTGATCCATTCATATGATTGTCATCACCAGTTTAAAATGAAATCGGATTCGGCAGATAATCAACAATGATAATTCTCTGCCGTTGACGTGTTATATTTACTTCCAAATAGTGCAATATTGTTGAAAATGCTGATGTAACGTTTCTTAGTCAGCATGATTCATAATTACCATAATTCTCGTTAACCTTCAGTTTCTGTTGTCTTCAGAGACTTGCATCAGCCGTGTGGCATTTAGCTTGAACTACTTAACCTTGGATAGACACATTATTGAGCCAGTAATCCTCAAATGTGCGAGCTTCAAGTAGTTGTCCAATTACTCCATGCTGCACCATTTTGATTAGTTAATATGTGTATACTTTATAGTGTCCCGCGCCGTGATATTGCTAGAAAATTGCTAAAAGCTGCGTAAAACCATATATCTCTCTCTCCCCCTCTCTTTCCCCCTCTCTCGCTCGCTCTCTCTCCCTCTCTCTCTTCCGCTCTCTCCCTCTCTCTCTCCCCCTCTCTCTCCCTCTCTCTCTCTTATTTAATTACAGCAAATAATTAATAACTCTAATTACAGCAAGGATGTGATACACTGGTGAGTCTACATTTGTGACAGGTGGTAGATGTGTTGGGTGTAGATCTAGAGATAGCGAGAATAAATACGAAATTGTCCAAAGGAAATTACGTTAATTCCTTCTTAGCCTCGGTGCCATCTATGGAACCTCGCTGCCATTTTCTGAATCTGACCGCCATCTTTTTAGTCAGAAACCGGTTTGACCATGAATGGCATATTAGTGTGCGGATGATCATGTCCATTGCTACTGTACAAAGAAGAGTTGTTTCAACATTTGATGAGGCTGAATATATTTTCACTATAGTCATCATTAGTCAGAATTAGTACAGGAATGTAACCATGTAAAATGTGTTGGCCAGAGTGTCGTGACAATGTTTGCCAGTGGGAATCAAGAACGCTATTAGCCGTATTCAAATGTTTTTAAAATGTAACGAGAAAAGAAAAATCAATTTTGCTTCAAATTGAATAGAATTATATAAAGGTTTACGCTGTTGGAACATTATACTAATTACTGAAAGTTATTGCTGAAAGGTCCTTTTCCTCTGTTTCATAATTCTTCAAAATTGTGCAAAATATGGATTTTCATTTTTCTTATAATTATTCACTGTCCTTTTCAGACTTGGTAAACTTTGATACATATTTAGGACATATCTTATTAAGAAGGAAAGCATTTTAGGTATAGCAGCAAGTTGACAAACGTGATCACGTTCTGGGGTCATGCCGATAGGCAATGTTGTTTTCGCCCACGACTTGCCCAGAGCCCTAACCAAATCAATTACCTTAAATCAGCCAATCGTACATGTTAATATGCGTTGCTATTCAACACGTAACACAAGTCTGCAATGTTGGGTTCACTTTATTCGTCTTCACGTATACACTCTGTGAGCATTAGTTTTGATCACAACTTAACCATGGTCAAGTTTTGTAAAATGACGTTGACGCTGAAAGTACCTTACCGATGCTGATGTGACTGTATTACCAACGGAGTATTCTATCTATTATGCATGGACTCCAGTCAAACGGTGGGTTCACCTATCCAAAGTTTTGAATTTCACAGTTTCATTGAAACATTGTGCTTGTTTTGGCGGTTTCTGTATCTTGTTCAAGGGTATGTTTGATTGGCATAGTGGTGATACATTTGTGAAATGTGGTAGATGTGTTGGGTGTAGATCTAGAGATAGCGAGAATAAACACGAAACTCTACAAAGAATTCTATGTTAATTCGGATTTTTCTAAATTGCTTCTTAGCCTCGCTGCCATCTTCTGAGTCTGGCTGTCATCTTTTAAACCAGAAACCGGTTTTCCTATGACTGGTGTATTAGTTTGTGGTTTATTTGTACAACTATCATGTCCATGTCCATGGCATTCTGGAAGTTATCCATGAAGTTGTATGTTTTCACATGAACGAGAAAAAATTAAAACATGAATCCAACTCAAGACGAAATTGTATCAGCTCGGTAATTGATCCTTGTCATGACTTAATTTGGATTTAACTTTAATTTGTAGATATATATTTTAAGACTAAATGTTTGTCTACCTGCCATCATCTGATACCCATTGCCATTTTCTGATCCTCCCTGCCACCATGTGAGCCCGCTGCCTTCTAGTGAGCCTCGTTGCCAAATTCTAGCCTCACTTGCACTGTCGTAGCCTCTGTGGTATATGCTGACTTCACTGACTTCAGAAGCTTCACATGCATGAAGTCCACCGGACACACAGGACAAGGAGAATATGACCCCACGTCAAAGTGGACCAAGGAGATGGAAGTATGGGTAATATGGTTATTCATCCACAGATAATCAACCCCTGCAAGTGAAGGTCTGATCCAGGACATCTCATTTGATTCATGGCAATACGTAAATCTACTAAACTGTATTGTGTGAGATCTGACGAATACGTGAATGTTATCCCTAGACGATTATAACGGAGCCATATAACAATCTTGCCACAAAGTGCAGTTTGTATCAGGGTAATTTCATCAGACATCGTATCTCAACTCGATGTCACTTACCACCACACTTCCAGCGAGTGCATCCCTATTATGCCCACAGCAATATAATTATACAATGTATTCTCCCTCTCACACTGTCCAAAATTGATATTTAATGGTCCCGATCAGAAAGAAATCGACATGGAACCTCATTTCAAAGGTACTCTCCTCGTAGGGGAGATTTATCCATCTCTTAGTGTCACAGATTGAATGGGTATAAATGACATTACAACTAGAGCTGTCAAGTTATTGGGTGATGCTGGGGAGAACTAACCCTGTGCTATCAGGCCTCATACCATTATTTGCTTCTTTGTTATCAACACTGACACGACAGCTCGCAATAAAAATATTAGTATTATATCATTGGGGCCGTTCTCCGATTACATGCTGACTAACAAGCATCTGCCACGTGCTACCTAATCAGCCAAATATCAGCACTGATTTCAACAAACAACATATTCCGTTCCTTAATGCGGTCATCATCCACGGAGCACGTCTTAGGTTGCGGGAGTATTGTCAGGGATCCATTCGTTGTTTTCATCACTATTTTGCCTTTTGCGCCCAATATGTTTCGACAGATAATCGAGACTGATTATTCTTTGGCGCTGACTTTCTCTATTATATTATTTTGATATATACACGCCATAAGAAAAGTAAATTATGATCGGAATCCAGGAGCACGTGTGTGTTCCGACTAATCGATTAACCACTTTTGGTAAGGTGAGGTGAAATTGGGTTTAACATCGCGTCCAAGATTATTGCACTCATATAGCGACGTGCATGTACGTGTGTGTGTGTGTGTGTGTGTGTGTGTGTGTGTGTGTGTGTGTGTGTGTGTGTGTGTGTGTGTGTGTGTGTGGCTGCTTGTACTAGTCCGGACTGATGCTGATTTATAGTGCTAGCTCACTGAGATACCATGCCCCAGTTTAACATGAATACCCTACTCAGACACAGTATACTGACTCCGAGCCGACCAGTCCTTGTTTTAGCCCCTTAATGCCGAGCGCCAGACAGGGTAACAACAAGTACCATATTTTAACGTCTTTTAGTATGACGCGGCCGAGGATCGAACCCCGGACCTTCCGCTCTCCGGGCGGACGCTCTACCTCTTGACCAGGCGGTCTTTGGGTAAGAACTACCGTAACCTTGTTGTCAGGAACATAGGATCGTGTGCCTCTGAAAAGTGGTAAACTAATCAAATACATTTACAGGAAGTTGCGATTGGGTACACAGGGTCCTCATCGATATTGTGACCGATACCTTAGAGGTGACACGTAAATATGTAACAATATTAGAAAGACAGTATGATGACGTTGTTTCGTTAAAAGTAAAAGTATATTTGGAATTCAAGATAGAAAGTGTCTTTTTCTATTCTTATGAATATCCCCAATAACACCGTTCATTGCAGATGCAACTGACTGCACTCTTGTACGTTGGAAATGCGATGTTTTTGGAATATTTTGATCTCTTGTTATAGGGGCTACTCCTCATGAATGACGTTAGATATATATTGTATGTATTACTATTTTTAACACGAATAGGCAATCATATGATGGTAGGTTAACATTTTTTCACAACATTACAAATTCAGTGTATTGGATTTAGAGGTTTCTGCTTCTGTTTCAAGACAGACAAAAAAATTCTATGAAAGGGGTCTGAAACAGTTTTGTTGAGCCTCAAAACATTGTTTATGATAGCCATCATGTCAAGTGAACAACAACATGTCAACACCACCCCCAACAGAATATCAATGATCAGTAACTCATGACATTGTTTAAGTCACAGGGTATTGTGTAGTGATCAGCTGAACCTTTTTGAATCTGTATTGTGCTGCCGATAACGTGTTTGTCGTGGGGGTAGACATCAGGTCTGTGTGGGGTCGGCGAATGTCATGGATCTGAGTCGTAATTCAGTCGTAATTCAGTCGTAATTGACACATAACTGATCCCTTATCACGCGAGATGTGTGTGATCACGTTCTTCGTCAAAAGGTCCAGCACGGGTTTCCCTGCATAAGGTCGACTTCTTTGGATTTGGACAAGTGTCATGACCTGGCTGCCAATAACTCTGAAATTCGTTTCAACTGATGACGTAATTTGTTTATACGAGTGGATTTCACCATGTTATTTACTGTTTTACAGCATGGGGTAAAATTCACTGGCTACTGTTCTCCAGTGTTGTAAACATGACCATGTACTAAACGCGTCCTAATTCACAACAAAAAGCCACTTCCTTAGAAGTGTGTTCAAACGTGTAGCAAAACATTTCTACGTCAAACATATTTTCTCCCAAAAGAAACGCTACATAATACACCCTACTGTTAGCAGGGAGACACGGGTGGTCCAGTCGTCCAATGCGTCGCGATTTGCTGTGTATAGTTACGTCCCTTGGGTAAGCCAGAAACCTATGATTGTGGGTTCGAATCCCGGTTCACCCCGATTATGTTTCTAGGTTTGTCAGCACCACTCCGTAGCCTTCACATGGGTTACACCAAAGTGGTAAACTTCGTTCCCACATTTAGCAGACACGCCGTGATATCAAACCTGCCCTTAATCAAACGTAGGTAAGAGTTGAAAAGGGTGTGCCACACTGTGACAGTAAAAAAAGAAACAAGAAAGATAAAATAAATTATCATTTCCTATAATTTTACTGAGTAACAAGGACAATATATCAAAGGTTTAGCCCCGCTGCACTCTCCACAACTAAACTCCTCCATGTGTGATAGGCATATCAACATATTGCATATTGTTACGAAAATAAGTCAATAACTTATGGAAAGTTTATTGTAGATTGAATCAAAGCTGAATCTTCGTGGCAAGATCAACTACTATTGATATCAAAATAACTCCGAATATTTAGTTTCATTCAATCCAAGGGCGGTCGGGTAGCCTAGTGGTTAAAAACGTCCGCTCGTCACGCTGAAGACCCGGGTTCGATTCCCGACATGGGTACAATGTGTGAAGCCCGCCGTGATATTGCTGGAATATTGCTAAAAGCGGCGTAAAACCATACTCAGTCAGTCAGTCATTCAATCCAAGCCTTGAATATACACTCGGAATTATTAGTAGGTTTACCCGTTTTACATATAACGTGCAGAATCACGAAATCTAGACAGGAATTATCGATACTATTCGATTGACAATGTCCTTCTTTGAGTTGTCAATCTTCGTTTGTACGAGTGTGCTACAAATCAAATTTCAGCTAAGCTTTGTTCTGTCCACGCTAAACGTGAAACTCGTTGTTGTAGATGTATAATGCTGTGGTCTGATTGGTTCATGTGATCTTGACAAAATAAAATGAAATACATTTATGAGCGGGTCAACAAATCCCTTGTAATCCGCCACGAAGAAAAAATTCTGCACGTGGATTTTTGAAGTGGAAAAAAATATCTTGCATCTTGCTAAGAAGCAGAAATCTGAACGTTGTTTTTGCGTCAATGATAGACACATGACCCGGCGAAAATTAACCTCAACTCAATCGAACAGCTGCTGTTTTCAATTGGTATTAATTTTTTGTGGCAAGTGGCAAGTTAAATTCGTTGAAGTATTATCATTAATGTTATACGTGGTTTTATGCGACCCCGTTTGGTTTTTATAGCACGAGCCTGAAGCTGATGCAGTAATAAACGACATTTTCCAACTGCTTGACAAAACACCACAACACACCTTGATATGGTTCATGGAATGACTCTAGAATCGCTAGAGTCTCCAATTCAGTACTGACACTATCTGCCATTTGGACAGTAGATTGATCATTGTAGTACTCGAGGTGTAGTTATTTATACAACTTGTCCACCATGCAGTTCTTCCATAGTTTCAATGACATCCCGATTCCAACAGCAGCGGCTACTAGCTGCTTTACTAGGTCATGTTACCTCAGAGTCCAGAAACATCTTTTCTGTAGACAGCATTCTGTCTTAGTTTATTCTGAAAACTCACATTACAACCAACATTACATCACACTTAAAACATCATGATCGAGTCTTTTCATATCGACCTGCTACGTAATAGTTGTGAAGTTCCATCTCAAACACATTTTTTCAAATTAGGGGTTAAACATGCCATCAATCATAGCGTTGTTGCCATCCTACTCCAGTGGTTAGCAACTCGAAGTTCTCAAACCTGGTGTTGTGGACAAGCATACACCGGTGGCGCTCGTCTTGCACCAAGACCCGGATATGAACAGGATAGGGTTGTTCATCCTGGATGTAAATTAGGACCCGGTCATGTTACCTTAGAGCCCAGAGACATCTTTTCTGTGGAGAGCATTCTGTCTTAGTTTATTCTGAAAAGACACATTACAACCAAAGTTACATAACTCTTAAAACATAAGGATGATCGAGTCTCTTCATATCGAATCTTTGTTATCCTATCTGGTGTTGTCGACAAGCATGCACCGGTGCCGCACCTCTTGCACCAATACCAGTTCCATCCCAAAGACGTTTTTCAAATTGGGGGTTAAAACACGCCATCAATCATGGCGCTGTTGCTATCCCAGTCCATGTTGAGTCAGCGGTGCAACTTGAAGTTCTCTAACCTGGAGTTGTCGACAAGCATGCACCGGTGGCGCGTGCCTTGCACCAATACCTGGATAGGAACAGGATATGGTTGTCCATGTACCTATGAGACGCACGTCAAGATGGATGGGTCAATATAAATGGGTCAGGTGCAGTTGGGATGTTAACTGGAAATACATTCTGTTTCAAGGTGGCTGTTCTGTAAAGCGTTGTTCTTGGTTTAGCGAAGTATTGCCATGGCGGCAACTGAATACTGGAGGAAATTCCACAGAAGACGTTTGCCTGTTTGGTGACATCCGCGAGCTCCGTAATGCTGGCAGACCAATGATCATAATCGAAGCGAATTTCATTTACATACCATTCAAACAAGGTGAAGTGAGTGAGTTAGTGGGTTGGGTTTAACGCCACTTTGAACAGTATTCCAGTTATATCACGGTGTGTCAGCTTAATATGGGAGTGAGTGATGAGTGAGTGCGTATGGTTTTACGCCGCTTTTAGCAATATTCCAGCAATATCACGGCGGGGGACACCAGAAATAGGCTTCACACATTGTACCCATATCGGGAATCGAACCCGGGTCTTCGGCGTGACGAGCGAACGCTTTAACCACTGGGCTACCCGACCGCCCCGCTTATTGTGGGAGGAAAGTTCGAAGTGATGCATGTTTCACACGTTTACCACTTCGGTGAAATCCACGATAGAAACATAGTCGGGTCGAAGACAAGATAAAGTATAATATACATAAACACAGAATATATTGAATAAATGGCACAAAAGAAACCGTTTAAATTATAATCAACTTCCCATATCCCCAACCCAACTTAATCTCCTCAAGTAATTCCCAAACATGACATGGACCAAATTTAGAATCACCATCCCCAGTTAATGGCGACGTCTAAATCTTTAAGTGGCCACATTTGAACACTAACATGTTTCATCACGCGGAATGCGAACAATAATGACATGAAGTAAACTCAACTGCCGTGTCTATTTTCAAACAAAAAGCTCAATTCTTTCCGGGGCCTGTTTTGTTTTAAATCTTCACTTAGTGTTTGACTGCCTCTCAAATGTACCACTCGATAAAGTGGCGTCAGTTTCAGAAGGTAGAGATGGGGAGAGTGCCGCTGTCAAATATTGATTGTTGGAAGACGTATCGCGGTAATCTCGTGAGATTTAGGATGGTCTGGTTATTTGTTGTGAAGACCATCACGTCCCGAGAAAATAGTAATAGGTACTTTGTGATTTGATTCCAGATATCTCCATTAAATGACGATTGCATGTAAGGCAGCCTTAACGCATGCTACTGACACTGAAGTCTGGGATGTTATTGTTGATACTGACACTGCTCCAGGATAGCTAGGTAGCCTTAATGCATGCTACTGACACTGAAGTCTGGGATGATATTGTTGATACTGGAACTATTCCAGTATAGCTAGGTAGCCTTAATGCATGCTACTGACACTGAAGTCTGGGATGATATTGTTGATACTGGAACTATTCCAGTAAAGCTAGGTAGCCTTAATGCATGCTACTGACACTGAAGTCTGGGCTGTTATTGTTGATACTGGAACTATTCCAGTATAGCTAGGTAGCCTTAATGCATGCTACTGACACTGAAGTCTGGGCTGTTACTGTTGATACTGACACTGCTCCAGGATAGCTAGGTAGCCTTAATGCATGCTACTGACACTGAAGTCTGGGATGATATTGTTGATACTGGAACTATTCCAGTATAGCTAGGTAGCCTTAACGCATGCTACTGACACTGAAGTCTGGGCTGTTACTGTTGATACTGACACTGCTCCAGGATAGCTAGGTAGCCTTAACGCATGCTACTGACACTGAAGTCTGGGCTGTTATTGTTGATACTGACACTGCTCCAGGATAGCTAGGTAGCCTTAATGCATGCTACTGACACTGAAGTCTGGGATGTTATTGTTGATACTGACACTGCTCCAGGATAGCTAGGTAGCCTTAATGCATGCTACTGACACTGAAGTCTGGGCTGTTATTGTTGATACTGACACTGCTCCAGGATAGCTAGGTAGCCTTAATGCATGCTACTGACACTGAAGTCTGGGATGTTATTGTTGATACTGACACTGCTCCAGGATAGCTAGGTAGCCTTAATGCATGCTATTGACACTGAAGTCTGGGATGTTATTGTTGATACTGACACTGCTCCAGGATAGCTAGGTAGCCTTAATGCATGCTACTGACACTGAAGTCTGGGCTGTTATTGTTGATACTGACACTGCTCCAGGATAGCTAGGTAGCCTTAACGCATGCTACTGACACTGAAGTCTGGGCTGTTACTGTTGATACTGACACTGCTCCAGGATAGCTAGGTAGCCTTAACGCATGCTACTGACACTGAAGTCTGGGCTGTTATTGTTGATACTGACAATGTTCCAGTATAGCTAGGCAGCCTTAATGCATGCTACTGACACTGAAGTCTGGGCTGTTATTGTTGATACTGACAATGTTCCAGTATAGCTAGGTAGCCTTAACGCATGCTACTGACACTGAAGTCTGGCCTGTTATTGTTGATACTGACAATGTTCCAGTATAGCTAGGCAGCCTTAACGCATGCTACTGACACTGAAGTCTTGGCTGTTACTGTTGATACTGACACTGCTCCAGGATAGCTCGGTAGCCTTAACGCATGCTACTGACACTGAAGTCTGGGCTGTTACTGTTGATACTGACACTGCTCCAGGATAGCTAGGTAGCCTTAATGCATGCTACTGACACTGAAGTCTGGCCTGTTATTGTTGATACTGACAATGTTCCAGTATAGCTAGGCAGCCTTAACGCATGCTACTGACACTGAAGTCTTGGCTGTTATTGTTGATACTGACACTGCTCCAGGATAGCTCGGTAGCCTTAACGCATGCTACTGACACTGAAGTCTGGGCTGTTACTGTTGATACTGACACTGCTCCAGGATAGCTAGGTAGCCTTAATGCATGCTACTGACACTGAAGTCTGGCCTGTTATTGTTGATACTGACAATGTTCCAGTATAGCTAGGCAGCCTTAACGCATGCTACTGACACTGAAGTCTTGGCTGTTACTGTTGATACTGACACTGCTCCAGGATAGCTCGGTAGCCTTAACGCATGCTACTGACACTGAAGTCTTGGCTGTTACTGTTGATACTGACACTGCTCCAGGATAGCTAGGTAGCCTTAATGCATGCTACTGACACTGAAGTCTGGGCTGTTACTGTTGATACTGACACTGCTCCAGGATAGCTAGGTAGCCTTAATGCATGCTACTGACACTGAAGTCTGGGCTGTTACTGTTGATACTGACACTGCTCCAGGATAGCTAGGTAGCCTTAATGCATGCTACTGACACTGAAGTCTGGGATGTTATTGTTGATACTGGAACTATTCCAGTGTAGCTAAGTAGCTAAGGTCGTGTTGGTACCAAGTTGTCCCAATCACCACGACTCAGTGCCTTAGGTTTGGTACCACCCAATCTCTGGACTGACATTGTCAGGAATACAGCCCTTCTGACAATCTGGGTAATGCGGGGGAGACTGCGGTGGTGTTGAGTCTTCACATTCTCAGAAACGTCCTGGGTGGGTTCGTAGCGTCTCCTGGGAGGAGTCCTATTCGCTGTCTGGGCTGCGTGTAGAGCTGGCAAATTGCTAAAAGCGGCTTAAAACCATACTCACTCTCTAACTATATGTATACAGCGAAACCTTGTTAGTACGGACCCCGTAATCCGGAAACCCTACACTGTGGGCCATTCCTGTTGAGCACGCTAACATGAAGAATGAGATGGTTATGTGACTGTTAACCTTCGAGAGCACACTGATCCATTGACCAGTGTAATAATTATATTGGTTGGTTGGTTGGTTGTTTAACGCCACGCCCAGCAATATCCCAGCTATATGACGGCGGTTTCTAAATAATAGAGTCTGAACCAGACAATCCAGTGATTGATATCATGAGCATCGATCCACGCAAGTTTGATCGATGACATGCATCAACCAAGTCAGCGAGCCTGATCACCCGATCCCCTTAGTCGCCTTTTACGACAAGCATAGTCGCCTTTTACGGAAAGCATAGGTTGCTGAAGACCTGTTCTACCCCGGATCTTCATGTATGTAGTTCAATAATGTAGTGCCATGAGCATTCACTTGGTGAGTGGAATTTGGCGCATAATAAATGGACACATTCATCCGGAACTTTCTTAATCCGGACAATCTGGTAGGAATGCTGCCGTCCTGAATATGGGGGTCCACTCTACACACACACACACACACACATGAACGCACGCACGCACGCTGTGTCCTATTTTTCCATGTCATGTCACACGTTTCACATCATGACCAAAGACCAGGAGTCAGAGAGTACGGTAATAGCGGTGATGCTGCTTTCAGGAAACCGCCGATTAGTGGTATTACGTACCGGATGTTACGAATATAGTCGAAAATGAGCCATTTGTCAGTCTAGGTCATTCCTCTCCTTCCACCACATCCGACCGGATAGACCCGGTGCCGATATACATTGATGGATTTCTCTCTCAATTCAAGGCAACGGGCAAATGATGGTTTAGCTCGGATTACAGGCAGGAAATAAGAAGGGACATGGATTCAGCACCAATCGTTTTTGAGCAATGATATATTTGACACAAAATGTATAAAGTACAAAAGAATACAAAATAGCTTCTCTGTTCAACAAGAAGGGAATAGGCAATAGCTTCTCTGTTGCAAAACCACGTGTACCCCAAGGTGACCATGGGATCGACATGGCATCTCATAAAAAATGACCATTCCAGTACCTACATATTATCTTTTAAAAAGTCACGGTTTGTCAGCTGACAAGATCCAAGGCTGGATGATGAGATTCCATGTGTTGGAACAATGTAGACCTTCAGCCTGGTTTATAGGTCCACTTAGTATTCAAACGTAGTTTTCATGAAGGCTGTCAGCGTGATATGGGAAGGTAGCACGTTTACCAGTGGCCCGTTTCACAAAGCTGTCTTAGCGCAGGGATCATTATCAGGGCCAATCTGGAAGTCTCATTTACAATTTTACTATAATCGAATCATAAAGCGATTTAGAGACCAGATGGTCTTAGAGCTTCCAGAATAGGAACAGATACGATACGAATTGTCAGAAAGTTTCAGTAACTTGAGATTCCCGATAATATAGCAGAACTTGGGGGCATCATGACGTCATATCCTGTAGAATGAGACACCAAATGTCATATACGGTGACACTCCTATACTGATTGCGGTTGGGGAGGTGTTTACACAGGGATTGTTCCTGAACATTAGATTTCAATAAGGACAGATGCTTGCTCGGAATATACTTTCCATCTTCAAGACGGTTTTGATACGGAGGTTGACGGTCAAGAACATTTAAATTTGTTTGGAATGGTAATGTAATAGTTCAATGAAACGTCAAGGCAAGAGAGTAACCAGTCTCGATCTGCCGAAACATTCCATTTGGCGTAAAAGGCAAAATAGTGGTGAAAATATTATCACTGGATCACTGAAAATCAGGGATGACACCAGGTGTTCGCGAAAAGGATAACCATGTCCAGTTATATCGGTAGCACCCGCCGCTCAGTGTTTGTTGTCTAAAGCCCTACAACTGTAGTCATTCGATGCCATATGTTATTGCGGTAATCAGTCATTGCGGAACTATTGCAATTGGGTACAGTTATTGCCTATTGCTATAGTGTAGTGAGTACCGCTCCCACAATGTAAACTTCATTGCACTGCTTGGCGTAACTCAGCAGATGTTTTATATCTGTCTGTGAACATGATATGAGCCGATACTCGCATGTCTCTTCAACCAGATAAAAGAAAAGGTTAAAAATAATGATTAGCTTTCAAATTTATTTTTTGACTCAGTGGCATTCACCTCATCAAATTCTTTATAACTCTTGGTATTCCTAAAAGACATTTCATGATATATTAGAATCTTGCTTACGCTGATGTATGTCATTCCGTCATACAAAACGGTCAGTGTAGATATCCCAGCATTAGCTTGACTTATAGAGATGTAGGACATGTCATTTGTGAAATGGGTGTCTGTTTCAGAAGCCATGTAAGTCGCATGAACTGGGGACATTCAAGTGAGTGAGTGAATATGGTTTTACGCCGCTTTTAGCAATATTCCAGCAATATCACGGCGGGGGACACCAGAAATGGGCTTCACACATTGTACCCATGTCGGGAATCGAACTCGGGTCTTCGGCGTGACGAGCGAACGCTTTAACCACTAGGCTACCCGACCGCCCCGGGGACATTCAAGATTTGGATTCATACATCAACGTCATTAGTGTTTTACATCTTGTGTCCGCCATGACAGCGTGTGTTGTGTCCGCCATGACAGCGTGTGTTGTGTCCGCCATGACAGCGTGTGTTGTGTCCGCCATGACAGCGTGTGTTGTGACCGCCATGACAGCGTGTGTTGTGTCCGCCATGACAGCGTGTGTTGTGTCCGCCATGACAGCGTGTGTTGTGACCGCCATGACAGCGTGTGTTGTGTCCGCCATGACAGCGTGTGTTGTGTCCGCCATGACAGCGTGTGTTGTGTCCGCCATGACAGCGTGTGATACACTCTGCACAAGTCAAGCTTTATGGCGGTGGCTCGTACATAATCCCCTCTGGACCAGACAATCCAGTGATGGACATCGTGAGGAAACATTCACGCCGTGGGGGTACGATCAACCAAGTAATCAAGCCTAGCCACCTGATCTATTTGGTCGCCACTAACGATAGTTTGCTGGGAGCAAATTCTAACCCGGAATTGTAATGGTGGAGGTCATAATGTCGAACCCAGTAAAAGCAACCAATGCTTGCCGTAAAAGGCGACTATGCTTGTCGTAAAAGGCGACTAACGGGATCGGGTGGTCAGGCTCGCTGACTTGGTTCATACATGTCATCAATCCCAATTGCGTGGATCGATGCTCATGATGTCAATCACTGGATTGTCTAGTCCAGACTCGATTTTTTTACAGACCGTTGTCGTAAAGCTGGAATTTTGCTGAGTGAGGCGTTAAACAACAAACAAACAAACGAACCCAGTAAAGGCGAACATGAGGTGTTCGGAACAAATTATGCCCTTGAATCCCACTTCATCCTGTCGGAAGATTACTTTATCCAAAGTCAACCCGAGGATTAAGAAATACTGCATATTTTTGTAAATCTTTGAACATACAAACATTCCAATATAAAGAAAAATTCTTAAGATTGTTGATCTCATTACCGTCCATCAAAAAGCCACACAATGAACAAAGTAAGAGCTTGGAGCAGTGGGATGGTGAGATGGTTATACGTTCATTCAGTCAGAATTCAAGCTCTACCGTCATTTAACCTCCGGAATCTCACTTCAGTCTTGTTGAAGCAGCACGAGGTAATGCTGATTGATTGACATGACAAAAGTACCTGTTCCAGTGCTCTTCGTGTCTTGTCTTCACCATTTATGCCTCACATTTGCCTTCGACCGCCTCCGTGGTCTAGTGGTATAGTTTCCACCCGGAGAGCAGAAGGTCCGGGGTTGGATCCCCGGCCGCGTCATACCAAAAGACGTTAAAAGATGGTAGTTGTTGTTACCCTGTCTGGCGCTCGGCATTAAGGGGCTAAAACAAGGACTGGTCGGCTCGGAGTCAGTATACTGTGTCTGAGTGGGGTATTCATGTTAAACCGGGGCATGGTATCTCAGTGGGCTAGCACACACACGTGCATGCACGTCGCTATATAAGTGCAATAATCTTGGACGCGACGTTAAAAACCCAATTTCACCTCACCTGACCTCACATTTGCCTTTAAAGATTTACATATGTCCATCGCTTGATGTCGGTTGAAGTAGAAAGGAAAGTCGGATCTTCAAGTATTCTTTCCCTTCAAGGAGCTGTTCACATTTAATGAATGTAACTAGACATGTCACAATCATTTTTGTAAAGATCAATACCATGATTCGTTTTAGCAGAAATTGGATTAAAAATTTATATATTCCAATCTATGCTTATTTTTGTGTGTGATTGAGTGAGTGTGTGCGTGAGTGTGACGTCCCGCCTCTTTTAGCTGTATTCCAGCAATATCATGACAGAAATGGTCTTTGAACCGTTGTGGAGAACTAAAACCAGGCCTTCGGTGTGACCAGCAAATGTTTAACCACTAGACTACACCACCGCCACTATTCCTGCGTAAGTAGTTAGGGGGCTTATTGGGCCGTATTAAACCTAACAAACACTATACATCTCCAACGAATGAGTGTGTCCAGTTTGGGTTTTCTAAACAATGACATTATGACAATGAATGAATAAATATTGCGTGACGCCGCATCAGCAATGTGTACAGTTATTCGCGGCAACACAGTATAAATCATAATCACTGTGACAATCAATTGTGCCTTTGTGTAAACTTTGAAGAGTTGTTCTGGAGATTTCGTTATGAATATGCTCTACATTGCAAACAACATTTGATCTTTACTACTGTTCAATTCAATACACGTCATCTAATCGAAAAAAATTGTCACAGGAGACGCCATGTTCTTAAAGCACTTTTTCTGATCACGTCATGTCAAAAGGGTTATATACGTGCAAAATAGAATGTGTTCGGTGGATCCAATTGCAACTTGCCGGAATCGCCCCAGACGAACATCCTACGCTGAACACATCTGAGTGGGAACGTGGAGTTATTGTGGGGACATTAAGCCGGATAAGGTATTACCTATTTAAGTATTCAAAAGGAGAAAACGTATCTCGTAAAACATGTCACATGCTTTAATCAGCTCATGCTAGACGTCAGCATATAATTACAACAGGAGATGGTATTCCATTATCAAACAACCCATCTTGTCTGAGTCGCCAATATCCTCTCTGACAGTATTTTCTTTGGAGTTTGGTATAAATCTTATGAGATATTTGGAGGAATATTGATGTGACGGTTGGAAGTAGTGCGTAACAAAATGCCAGACATACATGGCATCGAGGTCTTTGGCAGCATGGACAAATTGTAACACAAGGTGATGACTGTCGAATGAGACCACAGGGATTCTCTTGCAATCAAATGTGTCTCGACCTACATTGTATCGATATGGCAGTTATTGTTTGACACTATCAGTACAGGAAGGGCGCGCTGTGTGTGAGCCTCGTTGTAAGTTCTCCAGAAAGTGTGCATGGCGTCCAATCAAAACTCTTGAAACGACATGCTTCTACAGGATTTATACAGAGATTTTCGTATTGAGCATACATGTTCATACAGTATTTCCTGTATTATGTTCTGACCAACATCACATATCCTTCTCATTGGTCACAACATGAATACGCCTGTATTACAAACATGAGTGGGATATTCTAATATCCATTGGATGCTTCACGTTAGTTCAGACTAATTGTCAGTGTTCGCACCTAAAGCTTAGCATGTCGTCTTGAGGAAAGATAGTGGCGGATGTATGTACTGAACATATTATACTATCACACCCTGTGTGATGTAATTACAGCAGGAATGAGAAATACCCCAGTAAGGTTACACTTGTGAAATGTGGCAGGTGTGTTGGGTGTAGGTCTAGAGACAGTGAGAATAACAAGTGAGTGAGTGAGTATGGTTTTACGCCGCTTTTAGCAATATTCCAGCAATATCACGGCGGGGGACACAACAAATGGGCTTCACACATTGTACCCATGTCGGGAATCGAACCCGGGTCTTTGGCTTGACGAGCGAACGCTTTAACCACTAGGCTAACCGACCGCCCCTAGAGAATGAAAATGAAACTCTCAACGGAATGTGATGTGAATTCGTTCTTAGCCTCGATGCCATCTATGGAACCTCTCTTCCATCTTCTGAGCCTGGATGCCGGTTTTACCATGAATGGCATATTAGTGTTTCGATTATTATGTCCATTTCTACTGTACAAATAAGAGTTGTTTCAACATTTCATGAGGCTGAATATATTTTCACAAAAGTCATCATTATGAACTGGTACGGAAACGTAACCATGTTTAATGTGTCGTGACAATGTTTGCTATGGGAATTAAGAACGCTCTAAGCCGTGTTCAAATGTTTTGAAACTGTAGCAACGAGTAAAGAAAAATCAGTTTTTCTTCAATTTAGATAGAATTCTGAAGAGGTTTACGCTGTTGGAACGTTGTAGCCAATTAGTGAAAGTCATCGCAAAAAGGAGCATCTACATGGCAACAAAATAGTCCTATTTCTCTTCTCTTCATAATTCTTCTTAAAATTGTGCAAAATATGAATTTTCATTTTTCTTATAATTATTCACTGTCCTTTTTCGACTTGGTAAACTTTGATACATTGTTCAACTAAACAACGAGTGCATAACGATTTGACAAAAACTTGTAGAAGAAGTTCTTGTTAGCATATATTGATGCTGTTGTCAGCATATATTGATGCTTTGTATTTGGTCGTGTAGTAAGGATAATGTTTTAATATTCTCTGGGGTGGGGGGAGGGGGGTGGCTGAGATTTACTAGTAATCGCCAAAAAATTAACTGTCACAGTTGACAAATAAAAAAAAGAATTATGCTTCAGGCCGCTGGTAAAAGAGAAATTGCCAGGCGAAAAAAGACATTGTTGCAAGACGTTTTTTGTTTTTTTAACAACATCTGCTGGGACTCGCCAATGTCTTCTGAGCCTCGCTGCAAACTTCTGAGCTGAGCTGTCATCTACTGTGGTTGTTGCCATCTAGTGAGATTGTGGCAATCAACTGGACCTTGCTATCATCTTCTTATTATGTAGATATATATTTTAAAAAGAAAATATTTTGGGGACTTATTGTTAGTCTACCTGCCACCATCTGAGTCTCACTGCCATCTTCTGATCCTCGATGCCGCCATTTGAGTCCACTGCCTTCTCCTGAGCCTCTTTGCCATAAGCCTCAGTGGTATATACTAACTTCACTGACTTCAGATACTTAACATGCATGAAGTCCACATAATACACAGGACAAGAGGTTATGACCCCTATGTATTGGCCATGTCAAGGTGGACCAATGAGATGGGAGTATGGGTAATATGGCTATCGCATCTTGTGAGATCTGACGAATACGTGAATGTTATCCCTAGACGATTATAACGGAGCCATATAACAACCTTGCCACAAAGTGCAGTTTGTATCCGAGTAATTTCATCAGACATCGTATCTCAACTCGATGTCACTTACAACCACACTTCCAGCGAGTGCATCCCTATTATGTCCACAGCAATATAATTATACAATGTATTCTCCCTCTCACACTGTCCAAAATTGATATTTAATGGTCCCGATCAGAAAGAAATCGACCCGAACCTCATTTCAAAGGTACTCTCCTCGTAGGGGAGATTTATCCATCTCTTAGTGTCACAGATTGAATGGGTATAAATGAAGACATTACAGCTGGAGCTGTCAAGATATTTGGGTGATGCTGGGGAGAACTAACCCTGTGCTATCAGGCCTCGTACCATTATTTGCTTCCTTGTTATCTATACTGACATGACAGTTCGCAATAAAGATATTAGCATTATATTATTGGGGCCGTCCTCCGGTGACATACTGACTAACAAGTTTCTGCCATGTGCAACCTTATCAGCCAAATATCAGCACTGATTTCAGTAAATAACCTTAGGTCATTTTGGGGTCACCTGTTAGGATGCGGGAGTATTGTCAGTGATCCATTCATATAGTTTCCATCACTATGTTGCCTTTTGTGCCCAATGGAATATGTTTTGGCAGATAACCGAGACTGATTATTCTCTGGCATTGGCACTTTATGTTAATATAAACTGCTGTTCCAGAAATACAAATTATCCTCAGAATCCAGGAGCACGTGTGTGTGTGTGTTCCGCTGATAGATTAACCTACCCCTTGGTGAAGGACTACGGTAACCTTGTGGTCAGGAACATAGGATCGTGTGGCTCTAAAAAGTGGTAAACTAATCAAACACATTTACAGGAAGTTGTGATTGGGTACAGCTGTTCCTCATAGATAATGTGATGGCGACCTTTAACGATTACACGTAACTATGTAATAATATTAGAAAGATAGAAGTATGATGACGTTGTTTCGTTAAAAGTAAAAGTATATATGGAATTCAAGATAGAAAGTGTTTCCATGGAGAATATTTTACTTGCATGTGCATGTGTTTGTGACGGGGGCCACCGATGGGGCACCTTTTCGCAAACCACTGGTGTCATCACTAGATTAATAGTGATTCACACATAGAATAGACACTGCTTTTAGAAGAGATTTCTTATGAATATGGAAAGGGTTTTATCGCTTTTATTATTATGTATTTATTATTATTATATATATAAGTGCAAGATTTGAGGTGATGGAAAAAGCTACCCAAGACACAATCCTGAAAGCAACATGACAAGTAACAATCAATGTGGGAATAAAACGGTTAATTGCAGATACAATTGAACTGAACTCTTGGACGTTGAAAATGCAACGTTTTTAGAATACCTTTATCTCTTGTAATCTGCGCTACAATAATGACGCTGAATATATATATACGCTGACATTTTTTAGGGATTATATTTAATGTCTGATTCACTCAGGGAACATACATAATCCCTAAAATTTTCAGGTATTATACATATTCCCTGATTTAACATCCCGTTTTTTAGACATATACCCTGAAATTACTTTTGAGACTCTTATATGGAGCTCTGAGGATGTCTAGGCTTGCCATGGATTATCACAAGATCCGGCCACAGCTGCTTCAGTTCACTGATAACTTTGGCAGTAAACTCAGATCCATCGTCATCCATATGTGTCCATATATATATATATATATATATATATATGTATATTGTACGTGAGGTGAAATTGGGTTTAACGTCGCGTCCAAGATTATTGCACTTATATAGCGACGTGCATGTACGTGTGTGTGTTTGTGTGGCTGCTTGTACTAGTCCGGACTGATGCCGATTTATAGTGCTAGCTCACTGAGATACCATGCCGCAGTTTAGCATGAATACCCCACTCAGACACAGTATACTGACCCCGAGCCTACCAGTCCTTGTTTTAGCCCCTTAATGCCGAGCGCCAGACAGGGTAACAACAAGTACCATCTTTTAACGTCTTTTGGTAAGAAGCGGCCGGGGATCGAACCCCGGACCTTCCGCTCTCTGGGCGGACGCTCTACCACTAGACCAAGGAGGCGGTCTATATATATTGTATGTATTACTACTTTTAATACGAATAGACAATCATATGACGGTAGGTTATATTCTTTACACAACATAACAAATTTAGGTTTATTTGTTTTTTCAAATTTATGTTACTGTTACAAGAATGACAAGGGGTCTACAACAGTTTTGTTTGTTTGAACAATAATACCTTGTTCAGGATATCCATCATGTCAAGAGAGCAACAACATGTCAGCACCCTCCAACAACATATCAATGATCGGCCCCTTAAATATGTCAGTGTACTTCAGCAAGTGAAAGTCAAGGGTAAGTCAAGGGGTATTGTACAGTGAGCTGCTGAACCTTTGTTAATCTGTTTTGTACTGCCCATAACGTTTTTGTCGTGGGGATAGACGTCAGGTCTGATTCGGGTCGGCGAATGTCATGAAGCTCAGTCGTAATTCAGTCATAATTGACACGTACTTGATCCCTTATCACGCGAGATGTGCGTAATCACGTCTTACGTCAAAAAGTCCAGCATAGGTTTTCCTGCATTAGGCCGACTTCTTAAGATTTGAACAAGTGTCGTGACCTGGTTGCCAATGAATCTGGAGTTCGTATCAACTGATGGTATTCAAGATTTTTATACGAGTGGATTTCACCATGTTATTTACTGTTTTACAGCATGGAGAAATTCCCTTGTTGCAGTTCTTCAGTGTTGTAAACATGATCATGTACTATACGCGTCCTTCATGTTGTTTTTCGAAATGAATGTGTAATTTGTTACTAACTCACCTTTTAGTATGAGCATCTCTTGCATGGGTTCAAATATACAGTTAGCAGAATACATACCCTGACATCACAATCACTATATTGAGCAGAGCTTCCAGCTCAGATCACAGGGATCCGTGTTTGTTTAATCGTTGAAATGCTGAGTTAAGCCCCGAGGCGTGTTGTGCCGATGGCTTTTCAAAGACTTAAGACGACAGTAAATCCCCAGTTTACACTCTGGTATAAAAGGTGCAAGAGAGGTCTATGTATAATTTCATGGTTGAAAATAGGCTTTCATGACACAGTCACACCAACATAAGACCCACCCGAGAAGTTTCCGGTTTAGAATTGATCTTCAGCAACCTGTGATTGTCATAAGAGGCGGATAACGGGATCGGATAACGGGATCGGGTGATCAGGCTCGGTGACTTGGCAGATGCATGACACCGTGTCCTATTTGGATAGATCGAAGCTCATGATGCCAATCACTGGATTGTCTTGCCCAGACTCGATTATAGCTGGGATATTGCTGAGTGCGGCATTAAACAAACAACTAAATGGAAGACGTCTTGCGTTGGCTGCATGCATCGGGCTACCATTAGTTATATATTGGTCGTTCTGAGGCAGTCAGATGGAATGCGGGTTTGTCGCCAGTTGGGACAGGGCACATGACATTGTTCTCTGGTAGAACCGAAGGGAGCGGTCTGAATTCGTAGTTTGTAATACCAATCTACACAGAAGATCGTACACCGCAAAAACACATGTAAAACGTTTACACACTGTTAAGTAGATAATAAGAACAATATACTTGGGAGAATTAGCAAAGGGCTAATACCACTACGGGTCAAAACGGATAGTATCCTGATTGCTAATTCAGAATAAAATGCCAGTTTTAAAATAAAACGTTCAAACAGGGGAGCTGGTCTTATATGGTTTCTAAACGTCCAGTATATATGTTTTACAATGCCGAAGACATAGCACCATCTTGGAATCGAAAAGTCGCTTGATTCCAGCAGTGACGAGAGCATTGCAATTAAATGTGAATAGCTCTGAAAGACGTACTCTTCAATGACCAGCTAATGTTCTGTCAGTAAGTGGTTTACAAAAACCTGATGATAAAGTCGTCATAATGGGAGAAACTATGTTCACAAAAGTACAAGAAAATCAATGCATTGGACTCACAATATTTTCGAAGATTGCAAGAAATGACAGAATCATGTAAGGGGATACTGGTGGTCCAAGACTTAGTTCGATAACCAGCAAATTGGGCGATTTAAACGATGAGGAATTGTTCAGAATTGTGTGAATGCCCTCAAAGAAGATGGCAGTAACTATCCACCTGTAACGTTTGGTCATTATCTTATTCTAGTGATTCAAGTGCATTTCAACAACGTGAGGGGACTGTAATCTCTGCTGTGGGATCCAGGTTTTTGTCGAATTGCGTCACACGTTTGACAGAGTTGTGAAGGAGGGAACGTGCAAAGGTCTGGGGGTAACTCATCCTCAAGCAAACCTGATTTGTCTAGGTGTACGTCACACCGTCCACCTAATGCTCCATCTTCTGTGTACCCCTGGCCCCTGAAGGAACATTGTGACAACCAATGGTATTCGATCGCAACTGTCGGGAAACATACTCTGGCTGAGACCATTGGATGTGTTGGTTTTGATGAAATGTTATCTAATTAATCTCCAGTTACCTCGCATTGTCGGAATCTCGCATCTTCATCGTCGGAGTCTCCTTACTTGTGAATCATTTATTCCCACAAATGTCATGAAAATGTAATGAAAGCCATATAAGATGACAGATTGAACTACTTTGAACTGTTTCCGGGATAAATATTGAGAGGTCTCGGGTTGGATGATAGATCCTGGTATTGAACCCCACAGAAGGGAACCTGAGCTTTAGCAAAGATAGAAAACATTTTTTTTCTTCAATTCGTGAAAATACAATATATCTGAAATAATAACATGTAAAATCATGACAGTATATCAATATACATGAATAAAGGCAGGATATCCTGGGACTGCATGGCTGAAACACATGTTGAAAGTGAAATTTAGGACCAACATGGTTTTAAACAGATAATAGGAAGATAAGTTTCAGTCTGCAAACAATGACGTAAAGACGAACTTTAGGATAATATATTTGAACCACTCGCTTCGCGTTACGTGTGCAATACGCTTGTTTACAAGTCGGTTTGGACGAATAATGCATTTTCCGAACAACGGGCCATAGGAGTGGCGCTTTTCGACCCTATACGAGAGTGAGTGACGAACAGGAAGTATGCAGGATAATAACGTATCATGTGCAAAATCACGAGTTCTTTGTTATTTGGAAAGTATGTTAAACCCCAGTTTGAAATAGAGGATCCATGCTTTAAATGAGGGTAATGGAGTTCCAGCTCAACCTCCAGGCTTTTATCCGAGCAGCACATCCTGCTGGCGGTCGTCAGAACACAAGCAGTCGGACGACCTGAATATCTGTATATCTACATGAAGTTGGACATTTTATACCGTTACACAAACGTAGACACATAGACATAAACATTGCAACTGCTCATTTTACGGGTGCACATTAAGAATTTATTGCATGGGGATAACGCACAATGATGATGGGACCTATTTGTCTCGATCATCTGTCTAAAGAGGTTCCCTTGGGCGTTAAAGGAAAACTAGTGGTGACAATTATATGAGTTGATAACTGAAAATCATTTAAGCATGTTCTGCCCTACCTGTCCTAAACCAAACGTAAGCAATAGTTTATGAAAAGGGTGTGCTACATTGTGACAGTAGACTATGACTTAGTATAAATGAAAATATATCCAAGTTTTAGGCCACTCTGCACTCCAAATCAACTTCTCCATGTTTGATAGGGATATTGACATATTTTATATTGTTTACGAAAGCAGAGTCAGTAGCTTCATTCAGTCCAATCCTTGGATATATACTGACTCGTACTTATTAGAACGCTGACCCGTTTTACATAAAACGTGTATTTAACCAGGAAAAACCGATACTATTCGCTTGACAATGACCTTCTTTGAGTTGTCATACGAGTGCGCCTCAAATTCATGCCAAGCTTTGTTCTGTTCATGCTAAACGTGAAACTCGTTGTTATAGATCATGATAAACGTCTCGGATCAACATCATCACGCAAGTACATAACACAACATGACACAACACCATCACATGACTCCAACACCATCATGTGATAGAACTTCTTTTTCTCGTGGCTCCATGTCACAATGGTGAGATCTGAAAAGTTCACGTGATCTTGACAAAATTCTACGAAATACATTCCCGAGCGAGACAATAAATCCCTTATACCCCGCCACGAAGAAAACAGTCTGCACAATTTATTGAGCTGGACAAAAAATCTCTTGCATCCCGCGACGATGCAGAAAGATGTACGTTGTTTATGCGGCAATAAAAGTCACGTGACACCGCACAAGTTAACCCCAACGCAATCGAACCGCTGTTTTCTGTCTGTTTTCAATTTGTTTTAATTCGTTTTCAATGGCAGATTGAAACATGTCGGCAAGATAAATCCGTTGTAGCCGTATCACTCAGGGTATATGTGGTTTTATGCGGCCCAGTTAGATTTTATACCTCGAGCCTGAATTTAACGCGGTAATAAACCGCATATTCCAACTGATTGACATGTTACGTCAGAGCTAAGAAACATATTTTCGGTAGAGAGAATTTTGGCTTCTGAAAACTCACATTACAACCAACGTTACATAACACTTAAAACATAATGATGATCGATTATTTTCATCACGAACTGCTACGTAATAGTTGTGAAGTTCCATCCCAAACACGTTTTTCAAATTGGGGGTTTAAAACACGCCATCAATCAAAGCGTTTAAGCCATCCCAGTCCGTGGTGAGCTAGCGGTGCAACTCGAAGTTCTCTAACCTGGGGTTGTCGCCAAGCATGTATCGGTGGCGCACGTCTTGCAATAAGACCATGATAGGAACAGGTCATGGTTGTCCATGTACCTATGAGATGCACGTCAAGATGGATGGGTCACTATAAATGGGTCAGGTGCAGTTGGGATGTTAACTGGAAATACCTTCTGTTTCAAGATGGCTGGTCTAAAAAGCGTTATTAGGGTTGAGCGCAGTATTTCAGTTATACCTCGTCGGCAATTTAACATAGGATGAAAGGCTGGGGTGATGGTACATGTCGTAGACGTTTGTCTATTTTGTGACACCCGTGAGCGTCGTCATGCTGGCAGACCAATCATCGCAATCCAGGGGAATGAGATTGGAGATCACGACCCGTGGCGAATCTGTAAAAAATGTGTTTACAATGTAAAAGCAGACAAGACATTTTTAGATCTAGACATGATTAAGAATATGTTTAAAACGCGTTTAGGTCAAACCACATGAAATGAGCTATCGTCTAACAGCCTAACACCACCTAAACACGACATCCACATAATCTAAACATGTTCAGAACTTAAACACGGTAAAACATGTTTCGATTTTAACACGTTTTAACACGTTACCACCAGGACTTACAACGACCTTGGTACAACATTAACATAGATATGTACAACCTAACCAAAGTGGGTTAATGGAGACTAGGTAAATTGACACTTGTGACCACAACAGTCTCAGTCACAGGTGAAGAGGTTGCAGGTTCATATCCCGCTGAGGTTTAAAATCTATGTGTTCATAAATGTGTTGATGACTTATATAGTTTCTATCATACCTGGAAACTGACAATGAAAGTATGTCTGATTACTACCCTGGACACTTAATATTTTTAGTTACCAACACCAACCCCCAACCCACTTTTACTCCCACCCCCCCTCCAACCCCCACCTATCCACCCACCCCTCACGCATGATCACTCACTCACTCACTCACTCACTCCTGTATCCGCATTAAACGCTTATTAAAAACATGGAAAGCACCCTTTTTTCAAGTACCAGCAATCGGTTTCTAGGGGATAAATCTTAAATATATAAAGACCTAAGCATGTTAAAATTAATGGACAAGGAACGTGTTTAAGTTTGTGGTTAGGATCTTAACACATTTTATACAATGTCGTTCCCATGTATTCCCATACAATTCAATGAAGATAAAGGGAGTGCGTGGGTGCGTGGGTGCGTGGGTGCGTGGGTGCGTGGGTGCGTGGGTGCGTGAATGAGTGAGTAAGTTTGGTTTAACGCCACTATGAACAGCATTTCAGTCATATCACGGCGTGATGTGGGAGGAAATCCCTAACTGTTGCAGATCTCAGACGTTTACCACTTTGGTGAGGCCGACGAAACCCACGATGTTGACAAACCTAGAAACATAATCGGTGCTAAGAGAGGATAAAATAACATACATAAACAGAGTGTATTTAATAAATGACACAACTGAAATCGTTTAAAATATACATCAACTTCCCACATCCCCAACCCTTCTTGATTCCCTCAAGTTATTCCCAGACAATGATATGGACCAAACTTAGAATCACCATCCCTAGCTAATGGCGTCGTCTGAGTCTTTAAGTGGCCACATCTGATCACAAACATGTTTCATCACGCGGAATGCGAACAATAATGACACGAAGTAAACACAACTGCCGTGTCTATTTACCCACAAAAAGTTCAATTCTTTCCGTGTCCTGCTTTGTTTTAAGATCTTAACTTAGTGTTTGACTGCCTCTCAAATGTACCACTCGATAAAGTGGCTTCAGTTGCAGAAGGTAGAGATGGGGAGAGTGCCGCTGTCAAATATTGATTGTCGGAAGACGTATCGTGGTATTCTCGTGAGATTTAGGATGGTCTGGTTATTTGTTGTGAAGACCATCACGTCCCGAGGAAATAGTAATAGGTACTTCGTGATTCGATTCCAGATCTCTCCATTAAATGACGATTGCATGTAAGGCAGCCTCAACGCATGCTACTGACACTGAAGTCTGGGCTGTTATTGTTGATACTGACACTGTTCCAGGCTAGCTAGGTAGCAAGAGTCTGTCTTGGTGCCGCATTGCTAATGTGTTGGTCATTACGTCGAAGATCTGGTTTCGATTCTCCGCATAAGGAAGCATCAATATGATTTGTGACGTTTGGTAATTTTCCATTAACGAAACTATTCGTTTTTTCACCACAGGCAACATACTATTCATTTTGGGCATATTTATGAACCAGCTATTCATTTAACACCACCAACCCCCGAAATATTCCTAATATCCGAAGTATATGCCTAGAATAGTTATAAAAGTGGCCTAATTTAGAGTTACCTTACTCACTATGTTCCCAAAGATTACACGCACCCATCCGCGGTGTCATCCCATTTATCACACCCCTGAAAGGTGTGATGTAACTGTTCTTACCTGTTTCTATGATGGTGCAGCTATTTTATATTAATCTTTGGAGCAGTTACCCCGATGAATAAATCCATTCAGATTCATTTATATTTTATATAACCCGAAAGATATCTTTGCACAGTCAGAACAACCTTTGCTATGTTTATTACAAACAGTCAACTAATTATTAAGAACTAAATTATATGAACCCAATACAAACTAATCTAGCAGGACTGTTTTGCTGTGTCACTGGGTAGTGGGACTGTCCTCGCATATAGAAATATACATCAGGTCTTGGAGTAGGCAGGAAGTCAGCTATAACACGTGAGGTCTGGGAGTAGGCAGTTAGTCAACAATACCACGCTTTGGGAGCAGTTCGGTTCAGACTTCAGTAATTTGCAGAGATGTTTGTAGGGCTGAGAGATAGTTTGGCCGCGCGATCCATACTCTGTGGATATCGGTTCCTCAATGATTCTACAGAGTATTAACCAATGAATCTGTATTTAGAACTTACACCAACAGTATGGAGGTGATATGTTAGGTATTACGAGTATTGAAATTCAAGTGATTGTTTAGATGAATGGTGCCACCGATAGAGAAGGACATGGTTAACCTTTCCGCGAACACCTCGTGGCATCGTAATGGGATGTCCTCAGATCTTTGTTTAGCGGCAGTTTCCATTTCATGACAAAATTGACGTTGACATGTTACAGTGACTTCCAAATATTACAATATCATTGAAAATGCTAATGTAGCATTTCCTAGTCAGCATGGTGAATAATTATAATAATTCGGGCCAGGATTCTCTTGAGCCTTCAGTATGTGTAAGCTTCAGAGACTTGAACTGCGTAACCTTTCCTTGACACAACATTGATCGAGCAATAATAAAATGTTCGAACTACAAACAGACACACACGCACACATACACACGCACGCACACACACACGCATATGCACGCAAGCACGCACACGCATGCACACACACACATACCAGACAAACATATAAAATTCATGAGAATCATTGTCTCAATACCTCAATACCAGGTGGTTTTCAGTCGCTTCAGTAATGTCTTGTCTAAGACGTGAAGACCTGACGGATGACGGCTGTGTCTTATATTCCACGTCACCCCATGTCCTGTCACACGGTTCACACTATGACCAGCCAACTGCCTCCGTCGATAATTGATCTTATTGTAGTGAACCAGGTGCATCGTTGTCCAAGACCAGGAGTCAGAGAGTACGGTAATAGCGGTGATGCTGCTTTCAGGAAACAGCCGATTAGTGGTATTACGTACCGGATGTCACCAATATAATCGAAAAAGAGCCATTTGTCAGTCTAGGTCATTCCTCTCCTTCCACCACATCCGACCGGATAGACCCGGTGCCGATATACATTGATGGATTTCTCTCTCAATTCAAGGCAACAGGCAAATGCTGGTTTAGATCGGATTATGGACGGGAAATATGAAGGGGCATAGATTCAGCGCCAATCTTTTTTGAGCAATGATAGATTTTACACAGAATGTAGAAACAAGAAGGGAATAGACAATATCTTCTCTTTAAAAAACAAACACGTCTACCCCAAGGTGACCGGCATGTCGTGACATAGACGTGACATGTCATAAAAAAAGACTATTCCAGTACTGTACATATCATCTTTTAAATAGTCACGGTTTATCAGCTGACAAGATCCAAGGCTGGATGATGAGATTCCATGTGTTGGAACAATTTTGACGTTAAGCCTGGTTTATAGGTCCACTTTGTATTCAAACGTAGTTTTCAGGAAGGCTGTCAGCGTGATGTAGGAAGGTTGGTTGGTTGGTTTATTGTTTAACGCCGCACTCAGCAATATTCCAGCTATATGACGGCGGTCTGTAAATAATCGCGTCTGGACCAGATAATCCAGTGATTGATGGCATGAGCAGCGACTCACGCAATTGGGATCGTCGACATGCATCAACCAACTCAGCGAGCCTGACCAACCGATCCCGTTAGTCGCCTCTTACGACATGCATACTCGCCTTTTACGGCAAGCATGGGTTGCTGAGGACCTATTCTACCCCGGATCTTCACGAGTTGATGTGGGAAGGTAGCACGTGGCCCTGGCGTTTACCAGTCTGGTGAATCCCACGAACACTGGTATGAAGCAGGCACAATAGGGATCATTATCAGGTTCAATCTGGAACTCATGTACAATTTTACTTATATTTTTTAATCCCAACAATTCTCAATCGAATCATAAAGGAATTTACAGACCAGAGTGAGTGAGTGAGTTGGGTTTAACGCCGCGTTTAACAGTATTCCAGTCATATCACGGCGTGTCAGCTTAATGTGGGAGGATAGCCCGAAGTGATGCAGGTATAGAAGTTTACCAATTCGGTGAAACCCACGAGCACGGGTATGGTGCTGACAAACCTAGAAACATAATCGGGGCGAACCGGGATTCGAACCCACCATGATAGGTTTCTGGCGTGCCTTTACAGACCAGATGATCTGAGAGTCTCCATAATAGGAAAATTGGTATGAACGGTTTAATTGTCAGAAAGTTTCGGTAACTTGAGATTCCCGCTGATGTAGCAGATCTTGGGGTATCATGACGTCATATCTTTTGGAATGTGACTCCAAATGTCCTATACGGTGACACTCCTATACTGATTGCGGTCGGTAATGTGTTTACACAGGGACTGTTCCTGAACATTAGATTTCAATAAGGACATGCTTCTTCAGGATGTACTTTCCATCGTCGAGACGGTGTTTGATACAGTGAGTGAGTGAGTTGGGTTTAACGCCGCTTTTAACACTATTCCAGTTAGCTTAATGTGGAAGGAAAGCCCGAAGTGATGCAGGTCTCAGACGTTTACCACTTCGGTGAAACCCACGAGCACGGGTATGGTGCTGACAAACCTAGAAACATAATCGGAGCGAACCGGGATTCGAACAATGAAAGGTTTCTGGCGTGCCCAAGGGACGCAACTCTGCACAGCGAATCGCAGCGCCATAGACGACTGGGCCACCCGTGCCCCCGTGTTTGATACAGAGGATGACGGTAGGGGACACCTTAATTTGTTTGGAATGGTAATTTAATAGATAATGTAATACTCATTCGATGCCATATGTTATTGCGTTAATCAGTCATTGCGGAACTATTGCAAATGGGGTACAGTTATTGCCTATTGCTATAGTGTAGTGAGTACCGCTCCCACAATGTAAACTTCAATGCACTGTTTCGTGCAATTTAGCAAAGATGAAATATATCTATCTAACTGTGAACATAATATAAACCGATACTCGCATGTCTGTTGCACCAGGTGCAGTTTTTGGATAAAAGAAATGAAAAAAAATAATGATTAGCTTTCTAAAAATTTTTAGCTCAAAGGCATTCACTTTAAAAATATTTTGTTATCTCTTGGTATTCGAATGACATTTAATTATATATTTCTTGGTTACGCTGATGTGTGTCATTCTTTTGTGAAAAAGGTCAGTGCAGATATATCTGCATAAGATTTAATTACAGAGATGTAGGGCATATGCCAGTTGTGAAATGGGTGTCTGTTTCAGAGGTTTGTAAGACACATGTGATGGGGACATTTAAGATTTAGATACGAGTGGATTCCTGCATCAACGTGGTTGGTGTTCTACATCTCGTGTCCGCCATATCAGCCTGTGATTTGTGCACGTACATGTACCTGATCATGGCGAGGGGAATATAGTGTACGAGTGGACGTGTTTGCTGTCATAGATCAGGCAAACCAGTCGTTGATATTCTTACGTGTCGACTTCCACATTAAAGCAATAAGATAACATATATATCTGTAGGTAAACGAATTAAGTGTGAAACCAAAAAACAACAAAGATCTGGTATACAACTAACAAATATATTATTGAATTAACTAGGTTTACACATCTTACTGTACAGCAATAACAATCAATAGAATAGAGTGAGTATGGTTTTACGCCGCATTAAGCAATATTCCAGCAATATCACGGCGGGGGACACCAGAACTGGGCTTCACACAATGTAAACATGTCGGGAATCGAACCCGGGTCCTCGGCGTGACGAGCGAACGCTTTAACCACTAGGCTACCCGACCGCCCCCAATAGAATAGAATGGCAGTACAATAGGAATATAAAAGATTGTTTGTTTGTTGTTTAACGCCGCACTCAACACTATTCCAGCTATATGACGGCGGTCTGTAAATAATCGAGTATGGACTAGAGAATCCAGTGATTGATATCATGAGCATCGATCCACGCAATTGGGATACGATGACATGCATCAACCAAGTCAACGAGCCTGACCACCTGATCCCCTTTATCGCCTCTTACGACAAGCATAGTCGCCTTTTACGGCAAGCGTGGGTTGCTGAAGATCTTTTCTAACCCGGATCTTCACGGGTGCAACATAAAAGTGATACAAGTGGAAACATTATTCAATTACAACATTGTTTAACAAGAGATTACACTGCCATATAACACTATCATAACCAACGACTACTGCCATAGGAATGGCACACAGGTCACCGACATTCGATTATATACAGACCACTGTCATACAGCTGGATTAAGAGTGCGGCGTAAAACAACAAACACGCAGACATATATGACGCACGATGATTTTGAACGTTCAACTTATAGAGCAGGAGTTCAATCGCAAGCACGTGATAAGGGGCGGTGATGTAGCCCTCTGGGTAAAGGCCCGAACTTCATTTCTCACACGGTGCATTTCTGGTGTCCCCCGCTTTGATGTTGCTGGAATATCTTTGAAAGCGAGGAAAGCCGGACTCACGTGTTGATAAAGACTTTAGCCAAAGCAAACAGATGACAAGCAACAACAACCGCTAGACTATGGTATGACACAAAGTAGCACTGCCTGTTTGGAGACCGTATTTGATTTTATACTCAGACAGTAGTTATCGCAGCAGATCAATCAGAAACGTCTCGACTCTCTGTTCCGGGGTCAAACATTGACCTACTGAAACAACTAGGTCATTCTAAAGTCAACGTTCATCATCGGTATCAGGTTTTTATTCCCAAGCGAAAACAATTATTAAATCCATCAAACTAATGGCTTAGTTTTCTATTTGTGAAAGATATAGTTTGGTTTGAACTGGTTTGAATCATTTTAAAAGGAAAGTGAAAATCAACGAAAATCTTACGAAATGTATTTTCACCAGTTGCAATTACAAGCCAACAGGCTGAACACTTAATACAGAGCAGTGTATCGTGTATGTTCACCTGTCTCATTTCCAATAATCAGTTTCAAGGTGTAATGGTATGCACAAACAAATACATTCGTTAACATTAAGTTAATCCATCCCACTATATATGATCAAATGCTCTGCCGGGCAAAAGAAAATATACACTGAAAAATGGATTTGACGAAAAAATTCCAAACGTTATCAAAACCTTACTTGCCTGAGTGAGTGGGTGAGTGAGTGTTGTTTTACGCCGCTTTTAGCAATATTCCAGCAATATCACGGAGGGGGACACCAGAAATGGTACCCATGTCGGTAATCGAACCCGAGTCTTCGACGTGACGTGCGAACTCTCCACTATGCTACCCAACAGTGGCCGAAACATTCCAATAATGTCCAAAACACAACTATAATACCCTGTATCAAATACATAGTCATCGAATAACCATTTCTTGATTATTTTATTTTTAACCACCATCAGACATAAGTGTATACTTTCTTTTGCCCGGCAGTTTACATTTATGTCTTTGATTCTATCCTTCAATCACTACCATTACCATTACTGCGTGTACCTCAGTGGCCCGCTTTGTCTAGTTCGAGGCCATGGAATGGTACAGTGGGAACTTCTACCATCCTGTCCAGCTGGTCAAGCCCTTGAATAACGGTACTCTTGTCACAACTGGCGTCATTTGTATGTAAATATTGACCAGCTTGACAGTGTGTTTGTCATAAAGAAGTGGTTAGCCATAAAATTTCTTGGCATGATAAAATTCCAACTTTCTAAATACCTGTATTAGATAACTCCGCAATAAATCGCAAAGAACAATGAAGAATCAGGTGTGGTTATTTTCACGATAAAACATTGTTCTATCAAGAGGAAGTAAGTGCGTTTGAGAATAAAAGATACATACTTATTTTTCATTGTTTTGATGTTTGTGAGAACATTTAGGAAATACCAAACCCCTGTTCATGCAATGGACTTGTCCGACATAACAGCGATCAGATTGTATTCAGGGAGTCATCATTATTTAAATAAGAGTAAATATGCTTGAGGCTCCTAAAACGGCTGTACATGATGTTGACCTATCATATAAGTAATAAACGACACGTGACCTATTCTCCCTGCAGTGTTTAATGGTACAATAAACAACTGTCCAACGTCGTGTTTTCTTAAATGAAGGTTTGTATTGGAACCAGACATGACAAAGTCAGTAGCATAAACACGTTTTAGTCTTGGTATTCTGTTACAGCATGGACACAGTATCTTGGTTACACTGAGGTGAGTAATCCCATCGTGAAAATGGTGAACATGAGGTAAAACCAGCTCAAATATTTTTTTCCCTTCAAGGCTCTGTTCACATTCAGTCATTGTAACTAGACATGTCACAATCATTTGTGTAAAAATCAATGCCATGATTAATTTTAGCAGAAATTGGACTTAAAATTTATTTATCCTGATATATGTTTATTCATGTGAGTGCTTTAGTAGCTGTGTGCGACCGTGTGACTTCTCGCCCCTTTTAGCTGTATTCCAGCAATATCACGACAGAAATGGTCTTTGTACCTATGTGGGGAATCGAATCCAGGCCTTCGGTGTGACGAGCAAATGTTTTACCCCACTAGACTACACCACCGCCACTATTTTGGGTCAATTATGTAACCTACTAAACGCTTCCAGTTTTGATTTTCTAAACAATGACTTTATCAGCATTTTTTACAGTTATTCGCGGCAACACAGTATAAATCATGATGACTGTGACAGTAACTTTTGAAAAGTTCCCAACTGTTGGTCTGGAGATTTCGTTAAGAATATGCTATTAATTGCAAACAATATATGATCTTTACTACTGTTCTACTTAAATACACGTCATCGAATCGAAAATTGTCAAAGCAGACGCCACGTTCTTAAAGCACTTGTGGGGCGGTCGGGTAGCCTAGTGATTAAAGCGTTCGCTCGTCACGCCGAAGACCCGGGTTCGAATCCCGACATGGGTACAATGTGTGAAGCCCATTTCTGGTGTCCCCCGCCGTGATATTGCTGGAATATTGCTAAAAGCGGCGTAAAACCAAACTCACTCACTCACTCACTAAAGCACTTGTTCTGATCACTTGACGTCATTTAATGTTGTGGTTTGGGGTTATATACGTTCAAGATAGCATATGTTCGGTGGATCCAATTGCCACTCAGGTGCTGGAATCGCCCCAGACCAACAACCTAAGGTGAACATATGTCTGAGTGAGGACATTAAGCTGGATCAAGTATTACCTTCCTAAGTATTCAAAAGGAGAAAACGTATCTCATAAAACATGTCACATGCTTTAATCAGCTCATGCCAGACGTCAGCGTATAATTACAACAGGAGACAGTATTCCATTATCAAACAGTTCTACAAGCCATATCGTCTGAGTCGCCAATATCCTCTCTGACAGTATTTTCTTTGGAGTTGATATATATCTTTGGAGATACTTAGAGGAATATTGATGTGACGGTTGGTAGTGGCGCGTAACAAAATGCCAGACATACATAGATGGCATCGAGGTCTTTGGCAGCATGGACAAATGTCAACGCAAGGTGATGACTGTCGAATGAGACCACAGGGATGAGGTGTTTTTCAAGCGGGGAAAAAATAAACGGTAGGAGTTACCTCCCCTAGGACAGGATTGTCCGGCTTTTTTAGCGTACTTCCATATCCGGTGGCTGGCAAGCAAACAGTGGCGGCAAAATTTAATCATGGCAACGAAAGGTACAGAAAAATTTAATCATGGCAACGAATGAACAAGTCTTTACATAAATCGCTGAGGAGCGCTGCGTGTGAGTTAGATCTACATACAGGCTAATACATGAATGTTACGATGAGTGTATTCGACTTTGATAGTGCGGCGGCTGCCGCGAGAGAAGCCCAGAAACCGCGTGCTTTCGATGTCAAACTGTTCATAGAAGAGGCAGGTTTACCAGCCAAAGTGCCCATATGTTAATTCAAGAGGGATTTGATACGAAGATCGCATTGATGAACATGAAACAGGAAGATTTTGAAGTATTGAAGCTAAAAAGGGGGAACATCAGGGGACTTCAAAGTTTACTGGCAGGGGCATCGTCTGCTCATGCTGCTCCCGGAGGGAATAAATCGCCAGCCCCGGTTGGGCTTGGACTACTTGAGATATTCATGGCTTCCAATCAGATGGTAGCAGGAATCCAGTGCAACCAGCTAGAATAGATCTGAACCCGTCGACCTAACTGAAAAGAGGGAGATCTGGTGAGAAACCTCTATATATTGTTGACTCTTTTCCGAACATTCCGGTGGTTTCCCGCCATGTTCAACTTGCGGATGACCTTTTCCAAATGCACTGAATACATGGTCAGAATTGCACCTCTGACCATAGCTGCACTTGCCCTTGTTGAACTGCCAACACACTTCTCTCACTGGGGATCCACCATCATCCTTCACTGGTCTATTGTCTCTCTTTGGGGGGCGGTCGGGTTGCCTAGTGGTTAAAGCGTTCGCTCGTCACGCCGAAGACCCGGGTTCGATTCCCGACATGGGCACAATGTGTGAAGCCCATTTCTAGTGTCCCCCGCCGTGATATTGCTGGAATATTGCTAAAAGCGGCGTAAAACCATACTCAGTCATTCAGTCAGTCTATTGTCTCTCTTTGATACGCTAGCTGCAGCCATTACCCTTTCTTTCAGATACATTGTACTTAAATGCTGTCCATCTGATCCCCAACGAAACCCTTCCTGGGTCTGCTTATCTCTATAGTCAAAGTCATACCACAATACTGAAGCCCGTGTGTATCGGCAGGCTAATTCTCCGATCTTAGCAGTGTATGCGAGCTAGTCAATGATCTGGTCCCCTGCAACTTATCCTCCCTAATCAACTCTGCCATTATGCAAGCATTAGAAGCAATCCATTGGAATGGTGTAACTGTCTCCATTTTTTGTTTCTTCTTTTCATTCATTTTGAGTGTAATTCCACCCCCGCTATCAAACTCCTCTGTTTCAGAACATACACTATTTGGGCCAGGAGGTAAAAAAGTCAACAATATCTAAAGGTTTCTCACCAGATCTCACCAGAGATTTACCTTGTAATCAAAGGTGTCTCGACCACATTATATCGATATGGCAGTTATTGTTTGGCAATACCAGTACAGGAAAGGCGCGCTGTGTGTGAGCCTCGTTGTAAGGTATCCAGAAAGTGTGCATGACGTCCATTCAGAACTCTTGAAACGACATGCTTATATAGAATTTATACAGAGATTTTCGTATTGAGCATACTTGTGCATATTGTATTCCCTCCATAATAGGCATAGGCGTACCTTTGCTGGACAAGTGTAGGCGTTCATTGTACAGGTTTTGATGTGTTAATACAAGAGAAGGCTAGAAGGTAAGGTTTAAAACTTGTTTTTACACATTCAGTTGTACATTGAAAGACATGAACGCTCTCTGTACAACGACAGTGCTTTCCATCATGATGCTCTAGTATATAGGTCGGGGATATAAGTAAGATAGGTATACTACTCTAAGAGCCCCAGTGGCTGTAGATATGCAGGGAGGAACTTCTCTGAAGTAAGAGAAGTTACTTTTGTTGCATATGCGTGGGTTTATAACCATGGTGTTACGTTGACATCTATCGTCTGAACCTGTTACTCAAATCACAAACAGATAAACAGATATGTTGTAGCATACTGTAGAATTTAATTCATATTGTGAACGAAATTTTATTATATAAACTAGTGTAAGAATTAAGAAAATATTCTTGTTTTGATTATGAATGATTTGATGATCAACAATAAAACGTATGTAGAAATATGTAGAATATTTTAGTCCTACCTGAAAGCGACGGGGCCAATTAGAGGTTCGATGTGAATATAAGCACAAGAGCCTTTGAGACTAGTGAGACCGCCATGTCTGTTTCATATTTAGTTCTATGAGTAACAAAACCTTCACTTGCCAATAGTCAGCTTTTCCTTTATGTCCTTTATATTCCAGCAGCTCCTGCCTTTGGAGTCTACATTTAAAAACTTCTGAGGCACAATCGAGCATGGTCGTTCTACCAAGATTTCAAATTATAGCGTCATACGACTCTTGCGCAGAAGTTGTTTGATCAGGGTTACAGAATACAAGTTTTCAAAACAGTTTTGGAAGACACGTGGATAAAATTTTCAAATTTAAATCAGTGAACACAATTATGTCGGATGCAATTACCAATTTAGACTTGTGCCATTTGTTCTCGTGTTGTTTCGATAAACGTTAGACTTGCCTTTGCATGTGTTTGTGACGGCGCCACCGGGGAGGCAGGATTCGCTCAACTTTGTACGACTACAACTGTATCACACACATACGTTTATGAATCACTATCAAATAGCGATGATACAAAGTGTTGGCAAAGGGGGCAGTGATGGTGTTGTGCGTATAAAGTAGTTGCATTATATGAATCGTAAACTATAATGCAACGCCCATGATCCAAGGAGCTCAGGTTTATCGATCATCTGATATATTCAACAATGGTCAAATCGCGTATTCAAAACTACAACCTGAAATAGAAATGAAAGAGACCAGTGAAACTTTTTTGTCTGATTCATATTTAGATATATGCATATATATATAGAGTGACAAAAATGTCTAAAGAGACCATTTGTTCCCTGAAGATGTTGTCACGTATGAAGTTTGATGTAATGACACATATAAGGTGTACTTCCATGTTTTCTAGATGTTTAGCAACATCCACTTACTTTGTGATTGTCCTCAAATATATGACTCGACGATTTGGCATGATGTCCACGACACATCAGGAATCTCTCTTACTGGGTGAGGTGAGGTGAAATGGGGTTTAACGTCGCGTCCAAGATTATTGCACTTACATAGCGACGTGCATGCACGTGTATGTGTGTGTGTGTGTTGCTGCTTGTACTAGTCCGGACTGATGCCGATTTATAGTGCTTGCACACTGAGATGCCATGCCGCGGTTTAACATGAATACCCCACTCAGACACAGTATACTGACTCTGAGCCGACCAGTCCTTGTTTTAACCCCTTAATGCCGAGCGCCAGACAGGGTAACAACAAGTACCATCTTTTAACGTCTTTTGGTATGACGCGGCTGGGGATCGAACCCCGGACCTTCGGCTCTCCGGGCGGACGCTCTACCATTAAACCACGGAGGCGGTCGTCTCTCTTACTGGGGATAGCGTCACTGTGACATACTGATTGTTAGAAGACTTATCTTTGAGATCTCGTGAGACTTGGGATGGTCTGGTTATTTGTTCCGAAGACCATCATAAACTGTGAATACAACAACAGGTCTATCGTGATTTGATTCAAGAAGTCCCATTAAAAATTGATCGCCTGTAACGCAGCCTAAATGCACGTAGCGAACATTAAGGATTATTATCTGCCACCGTTTACATAAAAAGAGGATTCCATGCGCACGTTTTGTTTCAGAAAGTCATGTTGTGTCATTTTGTCAGAAAGCACTGCTCATCTGATTCAGCCTAATGCCAGTCAGTGTGACATCCTCAGCTTCAAGTCAGTTGATGGTTATTATAAGCAAAGGGATATAATTCCTGAAGTCGTTTTTCCTTCCCTATGTGTCACGATGAGCATTAGGGGAGATTAACCTAATTACACATGTCTGTCTTCTTCGACCTTGGACTGAAGCATCATCTCCATTATCACTGATTTAATTTGTAGGCTGTCACTTTCAATAGAAACTGAACCGTTTCTTTGACCAATTATAATTGGTTTTAAGAGAGAGAAGTAACTAGTTTATGACGTGCACAATGTATAGTGAATTATAAGATGAGCGATGTATTAAATTGGTGATCCGAAAGCAATCCTGTTCCTTTGATGATAATATAGCTAGTATCTGTTTCTTTGGGTCTGGTTCAATATCCTTTACCCAATGCTTATGACGAGGAAACAAATGAATCTACTCATATTGCGTGGAAAAGTATTGCACGTACCACTGTTGCTGCATTGCGCTATTTATGTTGTGGATGTATGTATGTATGTATGTATGTATGTGCGTTTTAGTTGGTGCGTTTGTGTGTTAGTGAGTGTATGCGTGCTGCGCGCAAGTGCATCTGTGTGTATGTCAGCCTCAATGTGTTCTGGAACATTCTAGAAATGTGTGTGTGCCTTGTGTGCATGCATGGATGCGCGTATGTGCGAGTGTGCGCCTTAGTCTGTGTGTGATAATACCAGGCTAAATGTGTTTAAAAGCAGTCACGATGAACTAGATTCTGTCTAGGGTTCACATCAGTATGAAGAAGCGTATTGTCCACATCAATGGTCTTGCGATGACGTACCTTTGAAAAGACCACAGCCTAATCGGGATGATCTAGATTCTGTCTAGCGTTCACATCAGCATGATGAAACGTATTGTCAACAGTGATAGTCTTGCGATGACGTACCTTTGAAAAGGCCACAGTCTGGCCATTCCCAAGGTGTCAAAAGATTTGTTTAACTGACCAGACTGAAACATCAAACATGCCGCCAGACAGATGTGTTGCCGCGCCGGTTTCTGGACATGACATTATTCAGGTGTGACTTCTACCATGATGCCCGGCAATGGACTCATTGTCGCCGACCGGACATTGTGGTCACGACATTATGAAGCCATCATTGTGATTGGACAAATATATCGCTGTATGGTAATTCCCATTAGTAAGGGCTCATCACTGGCTCAACGCGACTAATGGGGAATCCTTTTCCTAACGTGCACCTGTATGTATTCTCCTGGAGACGAATTGGTGTCAGGATATGACATTAAAGTTGAACTTACGACATGTCAATACCTACAACTGGCATTCTGTACATAAGCCGACTTAATTCCTCAAATACTTCTCATACTGTGTACTGAGGCATCTGGTCAATCTCCGTTTGTTTTTAAGCAACCTGCTTACGGAAATATGTTTAGGAAAGTTATCCTATATGTCCATATGGCATCCAAATGACCGAAAAGGTTAAACTTTAAGCGAAAATTAAACCTTTTGGAACAATTATTCTCCACATTTTCAGTTGTTTAACCTACTTTTGTGGGAAAGATTAGATTGGCCAAAGACATGCCGATTTTGAAATACTAAATAAACGCTACTCGAAATTCAGAAATCAGTCATTAGTCCAAAATCTGCATCTTCCTAAATATCAGCTCGAATTATGCAGAACATGTGAGCCATAAAGAGTCCTTGTTATACATCATCATGTCAAGCTCCCTGTTGTCGCTCTATCTTTGTCTAGTTTTATCGTGCTTTCTGCAGAAGTTCAGTAACAGGAATATTTGTGTTTTATTCAGTGTGCTATTCTATATAGTATAATTATAAAGACCTTGTGATTTGGTAACCTTAAGCTTTCAAAACAAACAGAAAAAAACTACTGTTTTACCAAGGCTACATTTGCTCATAATAGGCTCCCGATTTGGGCATGTGATATACAATGTATGGTTGATTGGTAAACAATGTTGTTTAAATGGTTCTATGAATAATAGCCATGGATTAAATATCAGTTCGGAGCACACTGATCCATTGTACCAGATCCAGATTGTTCTCCTTGTCTAAAGGTCCATTCATAGGCAGACTTACATTTGAGGATGAAATTTGCCTTAATTCTAAAGTGTTCTGTGAAATAGAGCTATTTAAGACCAATTTGGATGTCAAGTCAAACTTGAGCTTAGACATTATTGATTTGAAGTATTTCTATGACCCTTGACCCTGTCCTGTTAATACTCTATGTGTGTTATGTACGTCAGGGTGGCTTTTAAACAACCCAAAACCAGGGAAACCTGAGTATTGCACATACTCTGATGACAACAATAACACGTGGGTTTTTACAGCTCATGGCGGATTGTACTGTGATTCGAACATCGAGATGATGGGTTGCTAATGGGTAAGACGACACGTTTGTTGATGCTGAACATGAATGGTTCCTATCTTTCTGAAGGTGTATTATGTTCTTTGGATTATATCAGATCTGAAAGTATGACGTTAGGAACTGACGGATGATTCAGAGTAGATTCATGTCAGGATTATTTGCCGCGTCAGTGATATACTTTCAAGTTTTCAAGACACCAAGCAACGGCAGCAACAGCAGTTATAACTATGACAATAATAATGAATGCATATATAGTTTGCGCTTTATTTTGTACCATGTGATAAACATGTTCATCGCGCTCCACAATCATAACAGCATCAACTTGATCAGTGTACACATTTAATACTTTCTATGCTCCTTTGGCGGTCGGGTAGCCTGGTGGTTAAAGCGTTCGCTCGTCACGCCGAAGACCCGGGTTCGATTCCCGACATGGGTACAATGTGTGAAGCCAATTTCTGGTGTCCCCCGCCGTGATATTGCTGGAATATTGCTAAAAGCGGTGTAAAACCATACTCACTCACTCACTCTAAGCTCCTTATGGAGTATACATTACAATCTGCAATCTTCATTAGAGGCTTACGCATTCACATGCAGTAACAATTTGAAAAAACCTTGCTAAGGAATCACCCTGCCTTTTATGACACCGCAAATAACTTTTCTCCGAATTGTATACATGTTATACATTGTAAACTGCTAGCAGAGTCTTGACAAGTGGATTTTCAAAACGAAATAACATTCTATTTGTCATTATCACATTTAGGCCATTGGTATTTAATAATGTATGCTCTGATTGTGAATCCATGTCCCTTTGTGCTCGATGGACTTACGAAATTAACAGCAATGAATTGGACCGCTGTCCCCAAGGTTACATCGTTATCAGAGATGCTGCTTCCAGCATTCATTGACACCTATTTACGTAAGACGATAAAATAAGAGCGTGCTACAAACCAATGCCATGGAGATTGGGCTTTCACAGTCGGTTCAAGAAATGTAAACCTAAGTGATGCTGCAGGGAAACATGCCGTGTGAGCATTTTCATGACGTATTACAGTTTCACAGATTTCATGAACCTCTGATTAAGTGTTAAAAGATTACATTTGTCAGAGAATAACACAGGATCCCGACTTGAAACCTGACGTTCAATGTTGTATGCGTGTACAAGCAAAAATGAATCTTTAATCTGAAAATGGAACATTACCACTCTTGTAAAATGATGGTGGTCATAAAAGTAGATTATATGTAATTATACCTTCCATGTTTTTTAAGAGCATTAGCAAATTCACGTTCTGAAATGAATGTGAAGATTACAACCCCATTAGATGATAAAAGTACAGGTTTAGGCGGTCCTGTGACATTTCGCAATCTTGTCGCTCGCAATAATGAATTACGTGAGATTTGAAGCTTCATTACAACAAAGTTGGTAATTCCATTATTCCTGTTATATCAACAAAACTCTGAAAAAGAGCCATCATTCCAGTCGTGTATACACTGGACGTCATCAAAATAATATTCGCCCCATAACTGTTCCATCTGAATCAGTTTCGCAATTCAAGAAATACAATTAGTTTAAATGAAGTTGTATATAATCAAACGTTTCTGGTATCAATTCGTGAGTGAGTTGTGTCTAGGATATTCATTGAGGATGATTCTAGTTGAAACTTGTTCAGCCTATCTCTAACACCTTTTTACAATCTCCTTTTACGTAAGTTAAATTTACCAATAAGCATGATTTAGTGATGGAAATACACAATCACAGTGCTTTGGACAAAAATGAAGTTTCCAAGCATTGAATATTCTGTTTCCCATTTTTGTAATAAAAAAACAAAAATACAAAGAAGACACCTTACAACGTAATGCCTAATGGAACAATTGTGTTCAGGCAATGTTATATCACTGGCTATAATATAAAAAGGAGAGCAGCAGGAGGATGAATGCTACATAACACACGGATGTTAATTTAACATATTGATTCTGCAATAGGATGCCACATGATACTCACATGTTATATAGAATATGTTAATATTTCACTTGGATTGGTTATACAAACACTGGTTTTCACTTACACGTGGAAAGCTTCTTCTATCGTTGTTGATAGCATGATGTGGGGTTGGTGTGTGTGTGTGTGTGTGTATTAACAATGCATTGGACCCCATTTATAGTTCAATCACCTGCAGATCGTGCCAGATTAGAATTTGAGGCGGCATTCTGAATTCTATTACAGTGCATGTTTGTTCGAGAATGTTATACTTTCAGTCATTTCACCCTATCAAATTTTTGTCATAAAATAAATATTCCCTGGTCTTGATATAAAATGGAAAGCTCGTTTAATATCCTATAAATCCCCAATGCCTCTGTGGCCAATAACGATTTATTAACATCGAGATAATTTTTGTTGACGATGCAACTATGGTTTCATGTGTTAGTGATTAGGATATCTTACATGTAAAGAGAAACCTGATAGTTAACGAGTTTATTCCTGATGTGACGTGTGTTTTTCACAAAGACCAAGGTTTGTTAAATTAAACCGTACTCAGCAAAATTCCAGCAATATGTCGGCAGTCTGTAAATAATTAAAACAACCTAGTGATGACATCACGTACATCGATTTTCGCAATTTGGGACACGATGACATTCATCAACGCCAGCAAACCTGTCCATCCGATCCCGTTAGTTGCCATTTATTATCTGTGTAGGCTGCCTAAGACCCTTTCTGATCCGAATCGTCACGGGATAGAAGACCTATCAAGGTAGATAGGAATCTACAATTGTCTACAAAGGATATGGACACTGAACCAAAGGTAACTTAATGATACGTTTTATTATATTCTCTGCAATTACTAAAGCAACAACCAATCTACAATTGTCTACAAAGGATATGGACACCGAACCAAAGGTAACTAAGTTATACGTTTTATTAAGTTCTCTGCAATTACTAAAGCAACAACCAATCTGTGGGCGATAATGGTTCAAAACTCGTTTAAATTGAATTCACTGACACGCATACTTTCTGCGGCCAAATTAATTGATCCTAACTAGAATCATCTCTAGCCTCTTGTCCGACTGGTTTTACACAACCGCTTCTCAAGTGGCCATGTCTTTAACAAAGTATTTTCTGATACGCAGGAGGGAAAAACAAATGTCCCTGTCTTATGGGGCTTCCAGAAGATATTTACAAAGACCCTGGCTGTCATCGCCATTTCGACGTCAATGACGTCAAGCACTTAGCACATCTGCACTAGGCTCCCCTCGGCTCCCCTCAAGGGGTCACCTCGGATAGCACTAAGGCACGTGTAGCATGAATAATGACACTCCGTGGTATTGTATACATGTAGGTAGCCGATAGAATAAACCAGTCTCATTAAAATCAGATCTTATACTCCGTAATGATACCCTCTGCGTGAAGATTTGACAAATTCTCAATCTCAACCCAGAGAGGTATCGTTTAGGAATTGAAACCCTCAATGTAACGAGATGTTGAAATGAGTCGAGTGGACACAAGAGTACGCAGTTGGACAGCAGAGAAAACAGAGACTGCTGACCTACACTGCATCGTGTAAGATCAATAAGCTCGCAAGATTATGCTTATTTGGGCACCGGATCAAATCGTCATTGTTTCGATCTATTGTAGCAGAACATCATGTACTACTAACTTAACACTAGAATCATTTGAAGAAATATATAAAAAATGGAAATTCACCTTGAATTGATAATGTGCTTTTTGAAATGATCAAGTCTTCGGGTCCAATTATAATGCCATTTCTACTTTCTCTGTTTACGAGATCGTAACAAGACTTTTTCCGGACTTATGGACTGAATTGTTATCCCGTTGCGTAAATAAGGCGATATAAATAATCTTGAAACGTAGAGAGGAATATCGTTTAACCAGGTCGCAAGGAAAGATTCAAACATGTGTATTAAATGACAGACTTACAAAATGGGCAGTTGTTATGAATAAAATTTCTAAATATCTTGCTTTTGCCAAGGTTAGTCGACTATGGATAATATTTTTACCTTATGTGCAATTATTATTATGTCTATGCAAATGAAGACGAAACTGTATGTAGCTTTTGTTGATTTGGAAACGACTCTTGATTGTGTCAATCGAGCAAAGCTATGGAATTTATTATCTTCCTAAAGCTTTAATCGTAAACTGTTGAGGCACTACAAAGTGCACACCGATTTGTTAATAAAAAAGACAAAACGCTTTCCATATTAATATGAAATCTGTGCTAAAAGCAGAGTCCATTGTTCGATTCCTACTATATCATAAGGATGTCTTTATGAATCATTATAAAGTAGTGACGATCATGCCCCACCGGTGTCATCCGTCACACACACATGCAAATGCAAGTCAATTGTTCACCTGAAAAAACGGGAACAAATGGAACATGCCAAAATAGGGAACTGTATCGGACATCATTATTGTCACTGATGCGTCAAATTATGAAATGTCCTCGTGCCATGTTATCAAATTTGCAGGAAACAATTGATGACCTATAAATATATATAAATGTCTACCATAAGGTTTTAAAAGCTTTACTGAGGCTTGAATGTTGTAACCTTGATCAACAACTTTTGAGCAAGAGTTGTGTGTTGCTCTTGAAGTCTTGGTAGAAAGAGCATGCTCGATTGTATCTCAAAAGTTGTGAAATGTTAACACCGAAGACTGGAGCAGCTGGAATATTGCAGGACATGAAGGGATGGTTGACTTTTGGAAAGTTGAAGTCACCCCTCTTGTCATACAGTCTTGTGGAGAGTGTTTTGTCACTCTGAATCTGTATGCATTGATCTAAATATGAAACAGATGTGGTCGGTAAATCAGGGAATTGGCTATTTGATGGTTATTAAACGATATCAGATCATCGATATTCCTGAAGTTTAAGTTTAACGTCTTGGCCAAATTAACTTGTTATGGCGTTGCAAATCCGAGCAGAATTGGTATGCATAAAGAAACAAGTCCCCAGGAAGGGAAGACCATTTGGTGCCTATGGTGATGCCTACTTCTTGCCTAAATGTCCTACGGAAGAATTTAAACATTTCAAATATTGTTTTCTCAGTAAAGCATGTGTTAGATGTAATACAGATTTCATAGATTATTTTGATGTCCATTTGGTTTAAGACAAGGGCGTATGGTGAGACCTATGTTAGTCTCATTATTTATAAATAAATAAGCAACAGATGTTATATCCCGTGGAACTCATGGGTTTCAACTCTTTCCAGATATAGTAAAAATCTAATGTTGTTTTAAGAAGAGGAAACATATCAGCTATTTAAAAGATATATGGTATTACAGAGGACACGTTTTAGAGGTCGTCAATACTTATAGATATCTAGGAATATTCTTCACTTGAAAGATCAGTCTAAGTAAACATGTCGCTGATCTAGCTCTACGTGCCTAAAAGCCTTTAGTTTAGTTACTTACTACAACTAGCACAATATGTATAACTACCCAAGAAGTATTCTTCAAGTTATTTTAATGCCAGATTAGTCCAGTTCTTTTGTACGCATCCGAAATTTGGGGATTCAATAGATTTGAGAGAAAAAGAGAAAATCCATCTCCTGGCTTGTAAAATCTTCTTATAAATCAGACCATGGCCACAAACACCTAATGCTATAGATTATGGTGAATGTGACCGATATCCAATGGAGATCAACTCACTTGGATACTGGTGTAAAATATTATCAATGCATGAAAACCGCCTCACCCAAAGAGCGTGTTTCTTTATTTAGATAATATAGGATATAAAAATTGGGCCTTAAATATTAGATATCTATTATTTTCTCATGGTTTTGATTTTGTTTGGCTGTCAAAAACAGTAGGATATAGAAAATGCTCAATACCATGTTGCAAGAATGTGCTTTTAATGTCTTATCAAAATTGGATATCTACTATGATTAACAGTTCAAGATATAACCTATATAGAGAATATAAAAGTATGTTAGAACCAGAAAAGTATCTTAATGCAATTAGCGAATTATAGCTTCGAAATACAATCGTGAAGTTTTGTTGTTGTTGATTGTTTGTTTGTTTTTTGTTGTTGTTGTTGTTGTTGGGGTTTTTTTTTTGGGGGGGGGGGGGGGTGATTATTACGGTTGAGAAGTAATGAAGGTAGAGGGAAAATTTTGAGATGCTATTATAATTAAATATCTACCAAAGGCGTGTATCACTGATGTAAATATGTATACATTCAAAAAGACAATTGCCACAAACGATACAGAACAAATAAAATCACCATGCCTTTTTATTTATCATGTATTATCAAACACTGTTTAAAATTACGTATATTGCCACTACCATACCTTTTAATTGTTATTTTATATGGGCCAATGGCCTTCATACCGAATTAATTGATTCTTGAACGCCTTGAACGAAAACTCTAAACTGTCATTTCGGAGTCACTGTTTCAATTTGTGCAAAGAACTACCATACTTGTAAATCGTTATTTGTATGTGGGCCTATGGACTTCATACCGAATAAAATATTGATTGATTGATTGACTAGCTTAAAGGGATGCAGTAGGCAATGAACTGCAAATCTGGATACAAACCTGGTAACTGTAGAGCAATTTGCATATATGTGTGTTTTTACCACTCAGGGCATCATTTTGTCTCACAACGCATTGCAGCAGGACTGCCGAAGGCGTCGTATAAACTGCCTCACTTAGATTGATAGCACTCAGCGCGGCCTTTCCAACATGTGAGTTGGTATACATTATATGCGCAGCAAGATAATTCTAAAAAATAGTCTGCCTCTTAGTAAGTAATTGGCATTTAGCAGTCACAATCTGAGTGAAATCGACCTGAAACCTTATAAAATTACAACGTGGCGTCTTGAACGAAAAACCTAAACTGCCATTTCGGAGTCACTGATTTAATTTGTGCAAAGAACTGTCATCAGATATGAAGTTTTTTTGCCTCTAGAAACACGCTTGTGCAAGAATAGAGGAATTCCCCCAAGCGGGCTATGATATATTGGTGGTGTACAGCAAGCGGGGAAAAGAAAACAGATTCCACGTCCGGTTTGGGATCTAAACGTATATTAAGTTTCCGAGCTCCACATAATCATTTTATCTTTTTGCACCTGGGACAGGAGCATGAGAGTTGAAATCTTCATTTGGTTTTATTCAGACATACAACCTTCATTAACAGTACAACGCCGGTGGCTGAGAATAATCCATAGCGTATTTCAGTCAGATGAAAGGAGTTTGGTCCAAAAGGAATCGCAAAAGAAACACAACTCTCACAAATCAGATGTCCATTTATGATCATTTAGACAGACAGGTTGAACATATTTCATTTGAATTTAATCAAACATGATAAATGCAAAGAAATGCAATGATAAGACGGTTCCAACCTGTAAATTACATTCACCATTGCATTAGAGATTTCTGATTCGTATCTGTCAAAGGAAAAGCAACCACACTTGACAAAACAATCATTGAGAACCTAGACTAGTGTTACGTTAGTGCTAACTCCAGCTGTTTGTGAAACTCGTGAGTGAGTTATGAAGTACCTGTCGCGAGAGAAAGATGTTATTCCAACTGTCACCAGTGAGCAAGTGAATGTTTCCAGCTATTCATCAGCTGTCTGTAAATTGTCGAGTCTGGTCCAAACAAATCATAGCTAGGGTGTTGGGGTACGATGACACACAGTCAGCCAGATCACACATTGTAAGGTTCTAACCGATCCTTATATCGGTTGGCTGCTACGACAAACATTGGGTACTAGCTCTTACACAAAAATGTCTGGAAAACATCTGTCTAAACATCTCCGCAAAACAAAATATATCTCGTATTACCATCTCGGAAAGAACTTCGCAATGCTTCTGAACATTCTTCAGAAGAAGCCTTTAAAATACATGTTACTTAAAATGCTTCTACTATCTTACTATACACAGAGGTGCTTCCAAGTAGTCTTTGCAGGATTATTCTACCATGACACTGAAGAATGCTTGAGTCAAATTGATTAAAAAGAGGTTTCCTTTTTGCTATGGAAACCCCTTTGAATACATGTTTATTAAGCCTTTTCACAAAAAAAAGTGCGTATGAATACTTCGATAGCCTAAATATAAAAAATAAAAATCATAAAAAATGGCCGCCGATCGATCACCCCTTGGAACTGTAAAACGTACCTTTATTTCTTCTATCACACGCTGGGTTTCTAATATCACGCCGTGATAAAACTGGAATACTGTTAAAAGCGGCGTTAAACCCAACTCACTCACTCACTCACACTAATACAAGTCAGGTCTCGAACACTCGCCGAGTCAACGGTTATCGCGAAATTAATAGACGGCCAAGCGTCTCATAGAGGAAATACGATAGTTTGATATCAGATCTTTTTGGCGACGATATGATGTTCTTGGCCGTAACCCTGACTGCTTCGGTGATGGGATTACAAGACTTAACGAAGGCATATCTTTCGATATCAAATGATAATGTTTATGAAGCTGTTAGGCACATGAAACAACCGACAATGAATGTAAACTAAATTTATAACATTATAAAAAGTTTGTGAAAAAAACCTTTATTAATTGACATGTTGGTTGCAAACCTTTTTGTGATCGATATTCATTGCCATCTCCGTCAACCACCGTGAGGATTTGGCAGGAGGGGATTTGAAAGTCCATCAGAATACACTTGTACTGTGTTGCCAGGTTGCACCTTGCACTGTGTTGCCAGGTTGCACCTTGTCCTGTGTTGCCAGGTTGCACCTTGTCCTGTGTTGCCAGGTTGCATCTTGTCCCACGTTGCCAGGTTGCACCTTGCACTGTGTTGCCAGGTTGCACCTTGTCCCACGTTGCCAGGTTGCACCGTGTCCCACGTTGCCAGGTTGCACCTTGCACTGTGTTGCCAGGTTGCACCTTGTTCCACGTTGCCAGGTTGCACCTTGTCCCACGTTGCCAGGTTGCATCTTGTCCCACGTTGCCAGGTTGCACCTTGCACTGTGTTCCCAGGTTGCACCTTGTACTGTGTTGCCAGGCTGCACCTTGCACTGTGTTGCCAGGTTGCACCTTGAGAGAACACTCATTCGTGTAATCATTTTCAACGTTGAATTTCGATCATGTGCCAAGTTTCAGGTAGCAATAAATATATTGCAGCACTCGTCGTGGTTAGATATTACTTTTATTACACCTCGTGTATTTCAAACCGCCAGATACGTTGCAATACACTTGTTTTAACGTGACCCGAGCGTCGATACATATTGCAACATTTCGGAAAATGTTTTCTCCAGAAGGAAATCACAAGACGATGATCTGTACTGAATATGGGTTCTGTCCAGATTCGTTAGGATTCTGCCGTTACCAACATAAAAAGATTCCACTACCGTCAAATACCGTGCCCGGCAACCCCGCGAATAGTCAGGAAAACATGAGCGTCGATTTTGAGAAATTATTTCTTTATGGTTGATTGAAATTAGGCATTCATCATGATATGGAGCTGCATTGTTTAGATGATCACGACTACCGCCAGATTGTCTTGTGTCATGTCATAAACACATGAATTCGCTGATCCAGTTCCAGTATGGCTTCCTTCCAATGTTCGCCGAGCTCACCTATATCGGATTGAGGTGAGCTGAATGTGTGTGTTCTGAATGATTTAATGAAGCACCCAATGATCAGTGTTGATCATGTTACGGTTACTGAAACCATCAACCAGCGGTCTTCATCTACAATCACTGTGTTGCTGCACCGGAATTGTCGCAGCAGCTGATCGCCGCCATCTGTCGAAATATGTATATAACTTCTCTATCAATTGCCTGCTTAAAGGCATTCAGTACCTCACCAGTGAGAACGTAGAATGAGTGAGTGAGTTAGTTTGGTTTAACTCCGCTTATAAAAGGATTTCCGTTATATCACATCGTGTCAACCTCACGCAGAAGGAGGAGGAAAATATCTCAAAGTTACGGTGGCCCATAAGGGACATGGAATCTGTTTTTCAATATTTTGATGTTTCACTTACTTTTATCGTAACCTTTTGCAAATTAACACAAAATGCCATACAAATATGTGATAAATCATGTATAAAAACATCCGAAAACGTGGAAAATGTACTTTCAAGTAGCTATTTAGTCATAAACTAAAATGAAAACGTCAAAAACACAAAACGAAAATGTCAAAAACGCTATTACTCATATGAAAATGGAAATTCAACTTGAATTGATCATGTGCTTTTTGAAATGATCAAGTCTTCGGGTCCAATTAAAATGCCATTTCTACTTTCTCTCTTTACGAGATCGTAACAAGATTTTTTCCGGACTTATGGACTAAGGCAATTGTTATCGCGTTGCGTAAATAGGGCGATATAAATAATCTTGAAACGTAGAGAGGAATATCGTTTAACCGGGTCGCAAGGAAAGATTCAAACATGTGTATTAAATGACAGACTTACAAAATGGGCAGTTGTTATGAATAAAATTTCTAAATATCTTGCTTTCGCCAAGGTTAGTCGACTATGGATAATATTTGTACCTTATGTGCAATTATTATTATGTCTATGCAAATGAAGACGAAACTGTATGTAGCTTTTGTTGATTTGGAAACGACTTTTGATTGTTTCAATCGAGCAAAGCTATGGAATTTATTATCTTCCTATAGCTTTAATCGTAAACTGTTGAGGCACTACAAAGTGCAAATCGATTTGTTAATAAAAAGACAAAACGTTTTCCATATTAATGTGAAAACTTTGCTAAAAGCAGAGTCGATTGTTCGATTCAGACTATATCATAAGGATGTGTTTATGAATCATTATAAAATAGTGATGATCATGATGTCATCCTTCACAAACACATGCAAATGCAAGTCAGTTGTTCACCTGAAAAAAAACGGGAACAAATGGAACATGCCAAAATAGGGAACTGCATCGGACATCATTATTGTCACTGATGCGTCAAATTTGGAAATGTCCTCGTGTCCTGTTATAAAATGTGCAGGAAACAATTGATGACTTTAACGTTTTAAAAGCTTTACTGAAGCCTTGAATGTTGTAACCGTGATCAAACAAATTCTGAGCAAGAGTTGTATGACTCTCTTTGAAATCTTGGTAGAAAGAGTATACTCGATTGTATCTCAAAAGTTGTGAAATGAAGACACCAAAGGCTGGAGCTGCTGGAATATTGCTTGACATGAAGGGATGGTTGGCTTTTGGAAAGTTGAAGTCACCCCTCTTGTCATACAGTCTTGTGGAGAGTGTTTTGTCACTCTGAATCTGTATGCATTGATCTAAATATGAAACAGATGTGGTCGGTAAATCAGGGAATTGGCTATTTGATGGTTATTGAACGATATCAGATCATCGATGTTCCTGATGTTTAAGTTTAACGTCTTGGCCAAATTAATTTGTTATGACTTCACCAATCCGAGCAGAATTGGTATGCATAAAGAAACAAATCACCACGAAGGGAAGACCGTTTGGTGTTATGGTGATGCCTATTTCTTGCTTAAATGTCCTACCGAAGGATTTAAACATTTCAAAAATTGTTTTCTCAATAAAGCATGTGTTAGATGTAATACAGATTTCATAGATTATTTTTATGTCCATTTAGTTTAAGACAAGGACGAATGGTGAGACCTATGTTAGTCTCATTATTTATAAATAAATAAGCAACAGATGTTATATCCCATGGAACTCATGGGATTCAACTCTTTCCAGATATAGTAAAAATCTAATGTTGTTTTACGAAGAGGAAACATGTCAGCTATTTAAAAGATATATGGTATTTCAGAGGACACAATACTTAGAGGTCGTCAATACTTATAGATATCTAGGAATATTCTTCACTTGAAAGGTCAGTCTAAGTAAACATGTCGCTGATCTAGCTCTTCGTGCCTAAAAGCCTTTAGTTTAGTTTCTTACTACAACTAGCACAATATGGATTACTGCCCAAGAAGTATTCTTCAAGTTATTTTAATGCCAGATTAGTCCAGTTCTTTTGTACGCATCCGAAATTTGGGGATTCAATAGATTTGAGAGAAAAAGAGAAAATCCATCTCCTGGCTTGTAAAATCTTCTTATAAACCAGACCATGGCCACAAACACCTAATGCTATAGATTATGGTGAATGTGACCGATATCCAATGGAGATCAACTCACTTGTTCGCAGCGTTGGATACTGGTGTAAATTATTATCAATGCATGAAGACCGCCTCACCCAAAGAACGTGTTTCTTTATTTAGAAAATATAGGATATAAAAATTGGGCCTTAAATATTAGATATCTATTATTTTCTCATGGTTTTGATTTTGTTTGGCTGTCAAAAACAGTAGGATATAGAAAATGCTCAATACCATGTTGCAAGAATGTGCTTTTAATGTCTTATCAAAATTGGATATCTACTATGATTAACAGTTCAAGATATAACCTATATAGAGAATATAAAAGTATGTTAGAACCAGAAAAGTATCTTAATGCAATTAACGAATTATAGCTTCGAAATACAATCGTGAAGTTTTGTTGTTGTTGATTGTTTTGTTTTTTTATTGTTGTTGGTTTTTTGGGGTTTTTTTTTTTTTGGGGGGGGGGGGGGGGGGGGGGTGATTATTACGGTTGAGAAGTAATGAAGGTAGAGGGAAAATGTTGAGATGCGATTATAATTAAATATCTACCAAAGGCGTGTATCACTGATGTAAATATGTATACATTCAAAAAGACAATTGCCACAAACGATACAGAACAAATAAAATCACCATGCCTTTTTATTTATCATGTATCATCAAACACTGTTTAAAATTACGTATATTGCCACTACCATACCTTTTAATTGTTATTTTATATGGGCCAATGGCCTTCATACCGAATTAATTGATTCTTGAACGCCTTGAACGAAAACTCTAAACTGCCATTTCGGAGTCACTGTTTCAATTTGTGCAAAGAACTACCATACTTGTAAATCGTTATTTGTATGTGGGCCTATGGACTTCATACCGAATAAAATATTGATTGATTGATTGACTAGCTTAAAGGGATGCAGTAGGCAATGAACTGCAAATCTGGATACAAACCTGGTAACTGTAGAGCAATTTGCATATATGTGTGTTTTTACCACTCACAACGCATTGCAGCAGGACTGCCGAAGGCGTCGTATAAACTGCCTCACTTAGATTGATAGCACTCAGCGCGGCCTTTCCAACATGTGAGTTGGTATACATTATATGCGCAGCAAGATAATTCTAAAAAATAGTCTGCCTCTTAGTAAGTAATTGGCATTTAGCAGTCACAATCTGAGTGAAATCGACCTGAAACCTTATAAAATTACAACGTGGCGTCTTGAACGAAAAACCTAAACTGCCATTTCGGAGTCACTGATTTAATTTGTGCAAAGAACTGTCATCAGATATGAAGTTTTTTTGCCTCTAGAAACACGCTTGTGCAAGAATAGAGGAATTCCCCCTAGCGGTCTATGATATATTGGTGGTGTACAGCAAGTGGGGAAAAGAAAACAGATTCCACGTCCGGTTTGGGATCTAAACGTATATTAAGTTTCCCAGCTCCACATAATCATTTTATCTTTTTGCACCTGGGACAGGAGCATGAGAGTTGAAATCTTCATTTGGTTTTATTCAGACATACAACCTTTATCAACAGTACAACGCCGGTGGCTGAGAATAATCCATAGCGTATTTCAGTCAGATGAAAGGAGTTTGGTCCAAAAGGAATCGCAAAAGAAACACAACTCTCACAAATCAGATTCAATTTATGATCATTTAGACAGACAGGTTGAACATATTTCATTTGAATTTAATCAAACATGATAAATGCAAAGAAATGCAATGATAAGACGGTTCCAACCTGTAAATTACATTCACCATTGCATTAGAGATTTCTGATTCGTATCTGTCAAAGGAAAAGCAACCACACTTGACAAAACAATCTTTGAGAACCTAGATTAGTGTTACGTTAGTGCTAACTCCAGATGTTTGTGAAACTCGTGAGTGAGTTATGAAGTACCTGTCGCGAGAGAAAGATGTTATTCCAACTGTCACCAGTGAGCAAGTGAGTGTTTCCAGCTATTCATCGGCTGTCTGTAAATTGTCGAGTCTGGACCAAACAAATCATAGCAACGCTGTTTGGGTACGATGACACACAGTCAGCCAGATCACAAAGTGTAAGATTCCAACCGATCCTTATTTCGATTGGCTGCTACGACAAACATTGGGTACAAGCTCTTACACAAAAATGTCTGGAAAACATCTGTCTAAACATCTCCGCCAAACAAAATAAATCTAGTCTTTGAAATATATCTCGTATCACCATCTCCCAAGGAACTTCGCAAGGCTTCTGAACATTCTTCTTCAGAAGTCTTTAAAATACATGTTACTTAAAATGCTTCTACTATCTTTCTATTCACAGAGGTGCTTACAAGTAGTCTTTGCAGGATTATTCTACCATGACACTGAAGAATGCTTGAGTCAAATTGATTAAAAAGAGGTTTACTTTTTGCTATGGAAACCCCTTTAAATACATGTATATTAAGCCTTTTCACACAAAAAACCGTGCGTATGAATACTTCGATAGCCAATATATAAAAAATAAAAATCATAAAATATGGCCGCCGATCGATAACCCCTTGGAACTGTAAAACGTACCTTTATTTCTTCTATCACACGCTGGGTTTCTAATACAAGTCACGCCGTGATAAAACTGGAATACTGTTAAAAGCGGCGTTAAACCCAACTCACTCACTCACTCACACTAATACAAGTCAGGTCTCGAACACTCACCGAGTCAACGGTTATCGTGAAATTAATAGACGGCCAAGCGTCTCATAGAGGAAATACGATAGTTTAATATTAGATCTTTTTGGCGACGATATGATGTTCTTGGCCGTAACCCTGACTGCTTCGGTGATGGGATTACAAGACTTAACGAAGGCATATCTTTCGATATCAAATGATAATGTTTATGAAGCTGTTAGGCACATGGCGAATTGACGAACAGACTCGGAAAAGGCGATCCCTCATTGAAACAACCGACAATGAATGTAAACTAAATTTATAACATTATAAAAAGTTTGTGAAAAAAACCTTTATTAATTGACATGTTGGTTGCAAACCTTTTTGTGATCGATATTCATTGCCATCTCCGTCAACCACCGTGAGGATTTGGCAGGAGGGGATTTGAAAGTCCATCAGAATACACTTGTACTGTGTTGCCAGGTTGCACCTTGCACTGTGTTGCCAGGTTGCACCTTGCACTGTGTTGCCAGGTTGCACCTTGTCCTGTGTTGCCAGGTTGCACCTTGTCCTGTGTTGCCAGGTTGCACCTTGTCCTGTGTTGCCAGGTTGCACCTTGTCCTGTGTTGCCAGGTTGCACCTTGTACTGTGTTGCCAGGTTGCACCTTGTCCCACGTTGCCAGGTTGCACCTTGCACTGTGTTGCCAGGTTGCACCTTGAGAGAACACTCATTCGTGTAATCATTTTCAACGTTGAATTTCGATCATGTGCCAAGTTTCAGGTAGCAATAAATATATTGCAGCACTCGTCGCTGTTAGATATTACTTTTATTACACCTCGTGTATTTCAAACCGCCAGATACGTTGCAATACACTTGTTTTAACGTGACCCGAGCGTCGATACATATTGCAACATTTCGGAAAATGTTTTCTCCAGAAGGAAATCACAAGACGATGATCTGTACTGAATATGGGTTCTGTCCAGATTCGTTAGGATTCTTCTGTTACCAACATAAAAAGATTCCACTACCGTCAAATACCGTGCCCGGCAACCCCGCGAATAGTCAGGAAAACATGAGCGTCGATTTTGAGAAATTATTTCTTTATGGTTGATTGAAATTAGGCATTCATTATGATATGGAGCTGCATTGTTTAGATGATCACGACTACCGCCAGATTGTCTTGTGTCATGTCATAAACACATGAATTCGCTGAACCAGTTCCAGTATGGCTTCCTTCCAATGTTCGCCGAGCTCACCTATATCGGATTGAGGTGAGCTGAATGTGTGTGTTCTGAATGATTTAATGAAGCACCCAATGATCAGTGTTGATCATGTTACGGTTACTGAAACCATCAACCAGCGGTCTTCATCTACAATCACTGTTTTGCGGCACCGGAATTGTCGCAGCAGCTGATCGCCGTCATCTGTCGAAATATTTATATAACTTCTCTATCAATTGCCTGCTTAAAGGCATTCAGTACCTCACCAGTGAGAACGTAGAATGAGTGAGTGAGTTAGTTTGGTTTAACTCCGCTTGTAAAAGGATTTCCGTTATATCACAGCGTGTCAACCTCACGCAGAATGGAGGAGTAAAATATCTCAAAGTAGAATGCACTTACTAAGGATGTGAACGGTAATTAATAAATACTGAACATATCGTTTCAAATAGGCTTTTGTGGATAGGTTTGGTCGGGTAGTCCAGTGGATAAGGAGTTGACCTGCCACGCCGAAGACGCGGGTTCATTTCCACGCATGCGTACAATGTGTGCAGCCCATTTCCGTCGTGGTATGGCATAAAATCCCAGGCTCTCACACATAGCATAACGCGCTCATGGCAAAAACCAATAAAGTATTTTGTAATTTAACTTTAATATAACTTCTCTATATGTTGCCTCTAAATAAAAGCATTTCTGTTCCTCTTCAGCGAGATCGTAGAGTGAGTGAGTTTGTTTTAACTCCGCTTTTATCAGTATGTTCGTCATATTATTGGGTATCAGTTTCATACATTGACAGAAATTAACATTCCAAACATAAGATCAAGCAGGAAATAAACCTACTGTGTTTTGAGATTAGATGCAGTCCCAGTGGAGAGTAGATACCTCTTATGTTAATTTGAAACCGAGCGTTTTAGTGTGAGACAACATTTCGTCGCCAAAATCATCCGATATCAAACTACCGTATTTCCTCTATCAGACGCTAGGCCGAGAGTCCTTGACTCGGCGTGTATTAGAGACCTGGATCGCCGCGAATAGCTGCAAAATTGCTGATGCGGCGTTAAGCAATATTCACTCACTCATTCAGAGACCTGGCTTGTATTTGATACTAAGCGTGTAATAGAGGAAATATCGATACGTTTTACAGTTCCTAGTGGTGATCGAACTGCAGCCATTTTTTTATGAATCGATATGTATTCACGCGCACGCTTTTTGTGTGAAAAGGCTTACTGTATTTAAAAGGTGTTTCCGTAGCAAATAGGAAACCTCTTTCTAACCAATCAGAATAAGGCATGCTTCGATGTCATGGTAGGATGTACTGGGGACGTGACGAGAAATGTTAAAATACTGAATTACCTTTACATACTGATTCAGATAGACTTTGGTGAGTCAGTTTGGTGAAACGGCGGTGGAGTAGCTTATTGGTTCAAGCGTTGACTTGCCCCTCCGGAGACCCAGGTTCGATTTTTCTTCCAGACGCGCGGGTCGGTCGGGTAGCCTAGTGGTTAAGGCGTTCGCTCGTCACGCCGAAGACCCGGGTTCAATTCCCGACATAGATACAATGTGTGAAGCCCTTTTCTGGTGTCCCCCGCCGTGATATTGCTGGAATATTGCAAAGAGCGGCGTAAAACCATACTCACTCACTCACTCACTCTTCCAGACGCGGTGATGTAAGTTCCCACTGTCCCTTGTGTGGTGGTCTAACTGTAGCTGCTGGCGATCTATTGTCCGTTTTTATGTTGTGGTGTTGAATAATACTTTCTTCTTTTAAATGTTTTCAACTAGTTTTAAAAGTGTGACAATCTAGTCATTATACTGTCCATCGATGACAGGTTTTGTTCAATCTATATATTTCTATTATCAATGTATAAGTTCTCGTCACGATATGGCTGAACTATTGGCGAAGTGATGTTAAATTTTAACTCACTCAACCACTCCAGACGTGGTGATAAAATGATTATATTAGTTTGCCACTTGAGAACAGGATTCAGGTCCCTAAGACATCGGCACGGATATGAATAGACTTGCAACCATGACTTATCAGGTCGTTAGGAGAACATTTTCTTGATGTAATTGAGGAGGCACCTGATACAAAGATAATATAGCTTGTCTGTAGCAATCCTACGACTATATCCCATCTGCAGGTTAAAACATGGCCCTATTCTTTCAATCATTCTTTTGATTAACCGACGAGTTAGAAGCAAATCAATCGTTTTCAAAAGTGCGGTAACCAGGATCTGGTGTTAGTGGCTACCAGAATAACTTCCATTCAATAATTTAGAGCATGCCAGTTCCACAGAGATGAACCTGCCATCACAATCACTAAGTGATACTGTTGAAGACTGATTTATATCGTGGAAGGGTCCTGGGAGACCAAGTGCAAGTTTTCGGAAGTTTCATCTCGAGATGAGTCCTTAAGTTCAAGCCCTAAAATATTCGTATCGCCATCAATCATTGTGTGAATTTCATTCAAACAGATCCTGGTTTGGGTGACTACTAGTATTCTTAAATTGACGCATCAAAATGATGCCCCAGCGCAATTCGCTATTTTGACTTGTAGTTGTTTTTTCAGCACACAATTGACTTGCCTTGCATGTGTTTCTAAGACCTGCATCATTTCAGGCTTTCCTCCCACATCAATCTGACAAGCCGCGATATAACTGGAATACTGTTAAAAGCGGCGTTAAACCCAACTCACTCACTCACTCGAATCCACGATTCCCCCTGCTTATCATACCATACCGTGCTCGCAGGTGTAACTACATTGATAGTGATCTATTTATACAAGTGTAACCCCTATTTTGCCTTTTACTCCAAATGGAATCTGTTTCGGTAGATAATAGAGACTGAAATGTGTTTAGCAGTGACCGAAAAAATACTTCAAATCTTATAAAAAGTATATACCCTAATCTTGAAGTGAGTGTTTACGTGAACACCGCTTTGAACAGTTTTTCAGTATTCAACTTTCCGATAGTCAATGTTCGCTTAATGTCGAACAATATTTCAGTAGGTCCAATCTTTGGTGTCTCCATGTCACAAGTTTTGAGGCACAAGCGAGTATGTTCTTTTTACCAATATCATAAAGAGCGCCATACGACTGTTGCTCTAAAGTCTTAATACAAGGGCTTCAGTAAAGATTTGAAAAGGTTTCTTGGTTGACATTTCCAACTTTGACGCACGAGTGTTTGTTTGTTTGTTTGTTGTTTAACGCCGCAACTAATTCCAGCTATATGACGGCTGTCCGTCAATAATCGAGACAATCCAGTGATTGATATCCTGAACATCGATCTACGCAATTGGGATACGATGACATGCATCAGCCAAGTCAGCGAGTCTGACCACCCGATCCCATCAGTCGCTTCTTGCGACAAGCATAGTTGCCTTTTACATCAAGCATAGGTTGCTAAAGACCTATTCCACGGGTCTGACGCATCAGTGACCAAAACGACGACTGATGCAATTCCCTAAGGCTGATGCCACGTGTTCTCGAGTGCTTCGATTAAATGTTGACTTGCGTTTGCATGTGTTTGTGACGGGTGCCACCGACGGGGCAGGATACGCTCACCTTTTCGCGAACATCTAGTATCATCACCTTTTGATAGTGAGTGAGTATGGTTTTACGCCGCTTTAAGCAATATTCCAGCAATATCACGGTGGGGGACACCAGAAATGGGCTTCACACATTGTACCCATATCGGGAATCGAACCCGGGTTTTCGGCGTGACGACCGAACGCTTTAACCACTAGCCTACTCGACCGCCCCCTTTTTGATAGTGATTCATAAACACATGTTTATGCTATTGTCGAAATCGTTTTATGGACTCTGCTTTTGGTAGAGATGAATGGAAAGAGTTTTGTTCCTTTAATTGATTATACAGTGTTTCAGAATTTCAGCACAGAATGCTAGCTTGAGGTAGGAGAATAGTCTGTCTTACAGACCCTGATACAAATATATATCAAATACAGCCCATGCAAGTCTATAATGTTTGGCAAGTCTAGATCACTGCAGTATCAGTATCAGGAAAATGAAGAGAGTCACTGGGCTCCTTTTTATTATATTTTTATTAAGATAACTGAACAACTGTTTTTTTATGTACGATATGTTCATTTCAGAGACTAGATGTTAGTCTAGTAGGAAAAGTGATGCAGGTTTTAGACGTTTGACCTATCCGACGTTGCATCAGATGCTGAAGAGCATGGATCATGGTCAAGACTGATCTGGGTTTCGAAAAGCAGATCCTCGAACGACAAAGGGGCGCAACTGAGAGACGTACCAAGATACAGTTAATTGCGGCACTTCAGGCGACGATTGACAGATGGAGATAATTGTGTATAAAGTCAATTGTTGTCGCAAGGAAACACCGAGATAACTGGGTAGCAGGTGGTGAAGGTCGCTTGTAGGCTGAACATGGCGGACACTACATGCCACATATGCATACTATTTCTGGTAAGATTTATTTTGTCATAGTCGAGTATTGCTCGTATTATATAAACAATTAACATTAATCAAGGCGATGTCGACTGAAAAACACTTTCATCACAAATCCTGAATGGAGCTATTTAGGGTTAATGGGTTTTTTCTCCTTTCAGCGCTGACGCCAGTCTATCGTTCAAATCATGCGATAGTCTTAACTATTCTCGGTTCCTGTCATCACCTAAAAATGAAGTGATGCAGTACACACACAAGCGGTAATATTCATAGAATCAATTTTACTGACATAATCTAGGATAAAAAAACTGAGGGGTTTACAATTAGGATCTCTGTCCGTGTATATTGATGGTGGAATGAAGTGTTTTAACGGGCCGAAAGGGTTCAACGTCTGTGACAAAAGAGAAGACGTTTATCCAGAGGGAACTGAGACACAATAAGACACTAAAAGCAGCTATTATGTTTTGTGTAGTTGATTTAAGACTTATTTAGAGAATACGCTGATGTCTAAATGGATGCTTCAAATAGAGAACGTTTTACAATGTTATACACATTTGTGAAGAAATATGCAGGAGATGACGTTTTGTTTGTTTGTTGTTGAACGCCGCACTCAGCAATATTCCAGCTATATGACGGCGGTCTGTAAATAATCGAGTCTGGACCAGTGATTGACTTTATGAGCATCGATCCACGCAATTGGGTGAGTGAGTGAGTGAGTATGGTTTTACGCCGCTTTTATCAATATTCCAGCAATATCACGGCGGGGGACACCAGAAATGGGCTTCACACATTTTACCCATGTCGGGAATCGAACCCGGGTTTTCGGCGTGACGAGCGAATGCTTTAACCACTAGGCTACCCGACCGCCCCTCATGATACGATGACATGCATCAACCAAGTCAGCGAGCCTGACCATCCGATCCCGTCAGCCGCCTCTTACGACAAGCACAGTCGTCTTTTACGGCAAGCATGTGTTGCTGAAGACCTGTTCTACCCCGGATCTTCACGGGTCTTCAGGAGATGAAAGATGAAATATATGATTGTGTTCCTGGGTTATAAAAGTATGTGAGATTTGGAATGGTGTGGTTATTTGTTCTGGAAATATTTCTCAGTGTTAAGAATATTAATGTGGTGACTTGATTAAAGATGCCTCAATAAAAAGGCAACCAGAGACATCTTGTCCGAACACGTTTTGTTGACACTGGCTTGACTGTAATTCCTAGACACACAGAGGATTCCATGCCAATGACGATAAAACTGCCCAGCAATGTATTTTCTTTCTGTGTCATTTTGGCAACCGTAGCTTCTGACATTTTTCAATTTACAATCGACATATCCACATGCATAAGAGTGATACAAGTCTTGCATGACTTCTTTCCTTTGAGCGTGATTGACATTGGTACTTAGTAGTCAGAGACAGATCGACCTGGAACCTTATTACGATTTTGTCTTCTTGAACGGTCGATCGCAACTACCCATCATTTCTGTGTCAATGATTGCATTTGTGTTAATAAAATACTATCATAACATTTGCCCAAAGAGGAAACTATCAAATGAACAGATGAGCTGGTGTTTGTGAAAACTAGGTGATAGAACAATGTTTTCCATCCTGTTTGGAATGTAAACTTCAGTGTATGTGTACATGTAGTGTCACCGTTGTGTGATCTCGCCGTTTGCAGAACAAGATGCTTAATTATAAATAAAACGTCAACGACAGAGAATAACCAGTCTCGATTATCAGACGAAACAGATTCCGTTGGGCGTAATCGGTAAAATAGCGGTGAAAATTACCTGAATGGATCACACAATCAGTGATGACACAAGGTGTTTGCGAAAAGGGTAAACATGTCCCCAAACACCCCGACCCGACTCGACTTTCGTGTGTATCGTACCTCTACATTCGTCACCACTCGCTCCTTTCGGTACCCTGCAAGAAGACTCGTCCCCCTATCGATTAATGTTATTTGCGAAAATACGACAAACCAATCAGAATGCGAGTATGACTTTAAGTACTTCGGTCAAAGAATCCCTCAGAAATGAATTTTGATTTTACACATGTCTTGCATCTACAAATATACCCTAGATACAGTTAAACGTGTTCAATCATACTACCGTAAGTCCCGATGTGTTTTAAATAGCAACTGGAATATATATGACATGGGGGAAATAAATAATCATTACACTTAACGAGTTGACAATTCTTTTAACTCTGCCCGTTTGCGCTTAGACGGAACCCAGTCGCAAAAATGCCCATGAGAGGAGCACGAATCGCTATTCGGCTTGTCCCGGAATTACACGAGTTGGTAACGAATGGTATTACGATATATACCCTAGACCCATTCGCTACCACAGCTTCGTTTTGGGAGTGACGTCACGAGCACACTCTCTCTTATCACGCACCTTGCACTGAACATATCTCGTTCATGAGCTTGAAATAAAAACAAACAATGAAAAAACAATAAAAATGCCTCTTATGAAAGCAAGTTACGCATAGATCTACAATCAAATTTGCAGCACCGTACGAACAATCGATATATTTCATGTAAACCGTTGTTTCGATCATACAAATTGATTGAGTTACTATCGTCTAGTTTCGTGTCATTCGATCAAGATTCACAACAAAGCAATGCTGGTGTATGGGTCCATGGTACTTATCACAATAGAATGGAGATATGATACACTGGATAATCGCGGATGGCCAATAGTAATTCCAACCGGAAGCTTGTTCTCTGTACAAGGTGATAGTGATGGGTGGTCAGGCATACATCAGCCAAATCAGCTTCAAAGATGAAACAGAATGTCCTCGTCAACACATGATGTTGGTGATAGCCATTTCGTGGAAAGTGATCCTTTTAGGATCTGTTCTTAGCTTCGAGCACTGTGTGCGACCTTTAGGACAGGAATTGTGCAATGATTTGGGAGCAGGTATTTTTTACTTGCTTGAACAGTTTACGAACACACTTTGGCAGTGACATGTTTACTCCTGAGTGCAGGTAGAGAATGTTAATATCTGGCTGCGGAAGTCGGTAAGGTGAGTAATAAGTGAATAGATCATGTTTAAATGTTCTGAAAGGGCGACCCTGGGAACAATAAAAAACAAGGTAATGGAAACTTCAAACCTTTAACACGTGGATGAAAGTTTAAGGAGAGAAAGCCAGCACTTAAGACCAAGCGTAATGGGAGCTTTTGGCTTCGAGGCCCATGTACATTCATGCTTATCTGATAATGTGACACCCAAACACAGCCACTTGACACGGTCCTCTTAGAAGCAGGTAATAACACACAGCAAACATCTAGGTTTTCTAAACTAAGTCACGGAATACACCAACGATGGAGCTTCTCAGTACTGATGTGGACGTTCCCGTGTCAGAGATCAGAGCAAAGGTGTGTCCAGGATATTCCTTGAGGATGATTTGAAACCTGTTCAGCCTATCTCTAACACCTTTTTACAATGTCCTTTTACGTAAGTTAAATTTGACAATACGCATGATAAATTGATGGAAATACACAATCACGTTCCTTTGGACAAAAATGAAGTTTCCAAGCATTGAATGTTCTGTTTGCCATTTTTGTAACTAACACGGAGTTTGTGATAAAAAACAAAAATACAAAGAAGACACCTTACAACGTGATGCCTAATGGAACAATCTTGTTCATGCAATGTTTATAACACTGGCTAGGCTAAACATGGACAGTAACAATAGGATGAATGGCAATTACACATGGATGTTGATTCTGCAAGTATTATCCTAATACGATTCCACACAATACTGGAATGTTATATGGAAAACGTTAATACCGTATTTGGGCTGGTTATAAAAACACTGGTTTTCACTAACACGTTGTTTGTTTGTTGTTTAACGCCGCACTCAGCAACATTCAAGCTATATGACGGCGGTCTGTAAATAATAAAGTCTGGACCAGACAATCCAGTGATTGACATCATGATCATCGACCCACGCAATTGGGATACGATGACATGCATCACGTGGTACGAACAAAGTCAACAATATTTCTAGCCATAGCATGGTGGCCTGTAAATAATGGAGTTTCGACAAGGCAAACCAGACAAGGAAAGGGTGATCTCGCTATCGAGATACCTGACACACAATCTGCAAAGTCACACAGCCCGGCCACCCGATCCCCGTTTTAGACCTGTAAGACAAGCAGGGGATCGAGGGCCCTACCCGGAATCTCTTCGTGCAACTCGCAATTCGTTCCATCTGACATTAACAGGAGTCAGTCTCGGCCTTTGTGATACATGGCAAGTACTTGTCCTCAATCAACTAACATGCATCATGCATTTCACATTAATCTGTGTGAAGAATTGTTGACCGAATTTAGTCTCATGAATGTATACTTCACGGTAACGTCTGTTCGCAACAACCTCATCTGTCTTTGATAGTGATACATAAACATACTTATTACCGTATTCGACGTAATACGCGCCCAGGGCGCTCTCAAAATTAGAAATAGGGGGCTCTTATTAGAATGGTATTTTGGTGGTGAAAAAAAACAGAGTTGAAAGATAAATTTCGTGGTTTATGTTTGTATACGACAGATATATTTTTCCAGAATTTAATTGCCCATAATTAAGGGTGCAAATAACACACGAGTGGGTATTATACACGAATAAATAAGTCTTGTGTACACTGATCAATCAGAAGGGTGCTAATTGGGATTGTTCATGAGCCAATATATTAACAAAAATCGCCGTGGGCGCTTATTACGTCGAATACGGTATATAATCGGACTCGTACAGTGGACTAGTATAGTAGACTCTACTTCCAGCATATATTCCTGATGGTTATGGAAATAGTTTGTGTCCCTTTATTTGTTATTATTTGGAGGACAAAGCGATTTAGACAACCGATCTTACTAAGACATTTTCAGTAAGGAGGCAAGAAATGATATAGCCTTTTTTAAAGTGTAACTCGCTGCAACGACAACCGATTCAGGGAACATCCTGATTCTCTCTAACTAAAGGTTTGACACTGATTATTTGAAGGTGTGGAATTGAGACATGACATTTAGATGGCAATATAATAGACACAAAGGACCAGCGTGTCATCTAAACGGGGGTACTGACGTTATGTATTGGATCTGATCACACTCTGGCATCCAGTAACACTGATGTAAGACATCCTGGTGACACTAATCAAGTCATGTCTGTCATTTCTGAATGGAATATTTGGTCACATATTTGAAGAATTAGTGGTTGTGCCACGTTCAGTCACAATGTCAGTCAAACAAATGATAGAAACGGCCATGATACATGAAATTGTGAAAATCCAAAAGATCAACACTATAAAACTTTGATCTGAGTTGTCTCCATCAGATAGATGAATTGATGATTCAGTGATTGTGTGTGGTCATTACTGATTTCGGGGGCACGGGTAGCCCAGTCGTCTCAGGCGTCGCGATTCGCTGTGCAGAGTTGCGTCCCTTGGGCACGCCAGAAACCTATGATTGTGGGTTCGAATCTCGGTTCGCCCCGATTATGTTTCTAGCTTTGTCAGCACCATACCCGTGCTCGTGGGTTTCACCGAAGTGGTAAACGTCTTAGACCTGCATCACTTCGGGCTTTCCTCCCACATTAAGCTGACACGCCGCGGTATGACTGGAATACTGTTAAAAACGGCGTTAATCCCAACTCACTCACTCATTACTGATTTCACAATTTAGTTCTGCACGTAACGATTTCTTGGTTCTTGATTTATTGGAGTTTCAGTTTCTGTAATAATTTTGGAATTGAAGTTTTCCCTTGATCTATTTGTTTCTATTCATGTGGGAGAAAACAAACAGGCACTGACTATTGGATTTAGTCCATCTTTGAAAGCAATTACAACTTTTTGAATTTTATTTATTTCGATAGGTACATCTTCAAACTTAGACATTATTTTATTCACATAATGTGCTGAAAGCCCTGTCGTCTTCCATACATATATCAAATATGAGCAACATCTGTCTATTCTAACAATAATATTGCCACCTTATATCTAACAGTGTTATCGCTCAATCAAGTTGCCTCCACCACATCAATGTTATGTATAATGATAACCGCCTTCAGCCAGGTGAGCTAAAACAGGTGTCTAGGGTAAACATCGAGACAGCCGAAGTTTACAACAGTTTATATTAAGCATAATATCAGTTTACTGGGTACTTTTGGGGGCATGGTCGGAATGACAAAGACATTGCCACTGAAAATGTACACAGCAGACGTGGTTCAAAATTGGCATAGCGTTTCTAGTTTCTAGGTCGGGTAGCCTAGTGGTTAAAGCGTTCGCTCGTCACACCGAAGACCAGGGTTCGATTCCCGACATGGGTACAATGTGTGAAGCCCATTTCTGGTGTCCCCCGCCGTGATATTGCTTGAATATTGCTAAAAACCCATACTCACTCACTCACTCTAGTTTCACGAAACTATCATGTGACTAGATTTGTGGTCCATCACTCGATTGTCAGGTTTGTGTTCATACCGCCGTCGCATGACAGGGCCACTGCTGTGCCGAGTCAGGCAACAAACACATCTTTTTCAATACAAATTGGGAGTAGGTAGACAGTGTGATTGGCTTAGGTAATTGCTCTGTTTCTCAGAATATAAAACCCGCCATAGTGGTTGTTGTTCTATTCCGCGTGTGAGATGCAAACATTCCTGTCATTACACAATAAAAATGACGCAGTACATGCAGAACCAGAAGATGCATCCGAGTTCACTCCAAATCAAACTCTTAACTTGTACAGTAGAGATGAAAACCGTAAAGCTTCGTATAAAAAGGTTGTAAAGTTACATTGTTAACGTTTTTCCCCTGACTGACCTAGCATGAACACTCGCCCTGTGTACAGAGTCAGGCAGTTATGGTGGGCTGGTAACTCACTGGTTTTCGGAATTAAATCATGCAAGTCGTTCTTGCCCGCGTGTTAGATTTTAAACAACTTTCGGCCATCACGCATTTATGAAATGATGCAGTACATAATAAATCGATTTCACTGTTTAAAAAATTTAATATTATTCTGAGCAGGAATGAAAACCTATTTACATAATGTCTGGAAACGTCTGAAATGTTTTAACATAACACCGTCTTGAAGGGCAACATTTTAAAGAAACAAACGTAGCATCACACCAGATTCCTATAAGGACACTCACAAAAAGACATGTCTTGTCAGTTTCGTTGACGACCTGCTTCGATCAGTATCGTTTACGGAATGGTATTTCAAATGTGTTACTCGAGCTTTTGCCTTCTTGCCTGAACATTTCATGACTACGCCTTAGAATGTGCAGGTGGTGATGGGTGTGTTCAGTGAATGAGTGAGTATGGTTTTACGCCGCTTTTACCAATATTCCAGCAATATCACGGCGGGGGACACCAAAAATGGGCTTCACACATTGTACCCATCTCGGGAATCGAACCCGATCGAACTCGGGTCTTCGGCGTGACGAGCGAACGCTTTAACCACTAGGCTATCCGACCGCCCCTGGGTGTGTTTAGGGGCATAGTGAGATTTTAAAGGTCTGACTATTTGTTCTTTGGGCAGGCGTATCATGTTAAATAGAACAGAGACGTCGTGATTGGATTCAAGGTTTCCAATAACATGAATACTGCGTGTAAGTAACGTGTTGTTGACACTTACTTGTCTGTAATTTCTGGGCACATGTAGGTTTCATGATAAAACTGTTTCCCGATATGCATTTGTATCCGAAATGGAAATTGAGTGCTCACTGATCCATTGACCGGGGTAATAATAGTGTAGCGCTATGAGCATCCACTTGGTGAATGGAATCTGACGCATTATAAATGCACTTATTATTATTATTATTATTATCTGTAGGCGCTATTTTGGAAAATAGATATTAGTGAGAATGTGAGTTGGGTTTAATGACGCTTTGTATTTCCAGGTGTGTCAGCTTGATGTGAGGAACTCCGGAAGTGATGCAGGGCTTAGACGCTTACCGTGAAACCCACGAGCACGGGTATGGTGCTGACAAACACCGAAATAAAATCATTGAATCCGGGGTTCTGGCCTGCCGCTCTGCACAGCAAAATACGACGCCCAAAATGACTGGGACGCCCGGACCCCCTAAACAGATCTTACTTAAGATGCATTTGAGGCTTGATTGTGTTGTGGTCAGGTGTATCGTGACATCACGTGAGATTTAGAATGGTCGTGTTTGTTCTGGAGAAAATTCCGTCATGTGTAAACAAGAATAGGGACGTCGTGATTTGATTCAAGATCTGTCAATAAAATGGCAATCGCATGTAACGCTGCATCGGCGCATGTTATCGACAGTTGCTTGTCTTTAATTTCTAGACACAAACAAGATTCCATGCAAGCCCTGATAAAGCTGGGACTAGAAAAGCATTTTCTCTCTGAACGCCATTTCGGCAAATAAGTCTTCTGTCCAATTTCAATTTGATGTCACTTAACTCCACATATCCTGCAAGTGCCTGCGAGTAATATAATTCTCAAATGTCTTCTCCCTCTCACAGAGAACTAAATTGGTATTTAGTAGTCACGATCAGAGATAGATTGACCAGGAACATCATTACAAATGTGTCTTCTTGAACGACACAGCCATTTCGGGGTCTTCGATTTAATTTGCGGGGTATAACCACACTCAGAAATTGAATTGTTGCTTCCAGAAACAGTAACGTTTGTAAAAAGAGAAAACCATCAAACGAACGAAAAGGATTTATGGTTCAGAGAATGTGTAGAGTTACCGATAAACAATGTGAAGAAGAACTGTCTTTCCTGCATGGAACCTAGCTTGTAGTCTCCGATGAACCAAGCCTGTGGTGTTACTCTGTCCGTGGAAGCCATGCACACTACACACTACTGAGGCATGGGAAGGGATTTACAATCGTTTTTCCAAGGCGTTCTCTTTGTACGTCAAGTAGTGTTGTTAAGAACAATGAACAGGTGTAACTTCTTCCTTTCAGCAATGGATTGAAACGACCTATCGTCCACTTCCAAACTAAATAATTTAAGGTCTAGTATGAATTTCGAAGGCTGTGGTGGATCTCTTTATACACCATGTAGCGCCATTGCAGACGCTGGCACCATAATCAAGCATGATAGAAGTGTGCTAGCATCTGCGTCTAAATGTCTCATCAGTGTAATGTTGTCACTTGTTATTGCCATTAGGACCAAAGAATTAGTGTGCCTAAAGCGAGTATCTTAAACGTCAAAGTATCAGCAATACTGGTAGTAACTTGAAGTTGAAATACTTGTAGAACACTTTCAATGTCAGTTGAAAATGAAATGATCATGAATGACCATGAAAGAGCTGGATAACTTTGATGGGCCTATCATATCATATAAATGTAGTGTTTCCAAAACTAATATTTACTTGCGCTAATATTTTGAATATTATGTCAGTGTGCAGATGGTTCATCGACTTTGCCATGGTGGGAATGATTGCAGTGATCCCAGTTACTGCATCTTTGTAGTTTATTGCCTCACTCATCAATATTCAAGCTATGTGACCGCAGCGTGAAAGTAATCTAGGCAGGATCAAACCATTGCTTCGTAGTTCAGCCACGGTTCGATGACATGCAATCAACCAACTCACTGAGGCTGCCATCCAATCCATTAAGTAGCCGTTGATAACAGGCATAGGTCGCCAGGGAACTATTTAAACTCAGGATCTACCACAGGGAAAAATGAAGAAACACATTTGAAGCTTTACAGTTTATTTGACTGATTCATGACTATTTATCCTGTATGTACACATCTCACCTCTACCACATCACAACAGACAGGCCCTGAAATACATCAATCACAGCCAGGGCGAACTATGACGGTAGTCTAAATGGGCGATGCCTACACCCAATCACAAGTCCCATTCCACATAGCAGTATGCAGAGCTGCTAACACAATCTCACAAATGTGACGGTCACATCCTGTGTCAGTATCACAGCAATACAGAATGTAGTTGTAGGGATCAACCATTAGACTGCTGTGGATGCCATGGTTACACTTGATTAAAGAGGACATACCATGTTTCATGTTTAACAATCCTTATTATAACATATACACCTGATTAATGAAATAATATCAGAGAAATGTGTATCATGAGATACCGAATTACATAGGGTTTGATGAAGAACATTACAGACACCAAACAGTGGACACTTTATTGCCGGGGACATCCATGACATTTAGCCAAAGATGACTCACAAATCAAGCATGAACTTACCAAGTTACCCATGTGGTGTGGCTGGCAAGTCCCCACTAATTGCTACATATAAGGCAATATCGCCTCCAGATAATTGTTGAGACTGTCCTCATTGCTTCCTATGTGTTAAATTAATGGGGCAATAAGGAACCTGCGCGGTGTCCTAACTTTGGGACCTTGCTATCAACTAGTTTCTTTGTTACAGTTCCTTCTCATTGCAGGGAGTGAGTATGGTTTTACGCTGCTTTTAGCAATATTTCAGCAATATCACGGCGGAGGACACCAGAAATTGGCTTCACACAATGTACCCATGTCAGGAATCGAACCCGGGTCTTCGGTGTGACAAGTGAACCCTTAACCACAAGGCTACCGGCCGCCCCCCTTCTCATTGCAAAGAAGGTTGAAAGGCTGTGATAAAATCTTAATACATTTTCTATTCTTGCATGACATGATATTTGTGTATTTTTACCATTGCTTTTTGGTACCAATATTTCTGGATTCAAAATACCTTATTAATTCTGGTAATAGAATTTTCAAATTGGCATTTCATGGGATATACAATCCTAAACTTATCTGGCACTGGGTGATCCAAAACATAAAGGTGTCTAAAGATGCCCACCAGCATTGTTTGTTTTTTGTTGTTGAACACTTACATATTAATCAAGTCCAGACAATCCAGTGATTGACATTATGAACAATACATGCAATAGATGCAATGAAACACTTTCAACCAAGTCACCTGATTCACTTGGTTGCCTTTTATGACCAGCACCACTGCATGGGACGTATTCTAACCTGGAATCCCCACCAGACCCAATGCCTCAACGTGTGATTAAGCTTTGTTAACACAAAGGGTACGGGTCTGACCAGAAGGAAAGGACTTGTGATTGAGGGGGCATGGATACTTCTACCCATGAGAATACCCAGTGAGGGTACAATGGAATGGTTGCAATAAGTTATGCCAACTGTGTACAAAGTAACATAACAGCACACAGACAGAGCTTGTGCCACACCATGCATAATGCTACATCCAGGCGTGGCCACCTTGCAAGCACAACAACGCCAGGCCACACTGCTGGATGACATGAGAATGTGAACATGGGACATGAAGATGTGGAGAGACAGCCCTTCACAGCAGTGGCATCAGTTTCATAGGAAGTTGCTTAGTGTTTCAATACGAGGACAAACATTTAAACTACAGTGTGTACCATATAGTGTCTCTGGAATAAGCCCACATGAGTCAGGTTTCACTTTACGGCGTGACATAAGCCCATGACAATAGTCCTTGCATCTTCTGGCATGGGAGGCTAAGTGAGTGAGTGAGTGAGTGAGTGAGTGAGTTATGTTTAACGCCGCCTTTAACAGTACTGCAGTTATATTGCGGCGTGTCAGCTTAATGTAGGAGGAATGCCCAAAGTGATGCAGGTCTCAGACATTTACCACTTTGGTGAAACCCACGAGCACAGGTATGGTGCTGACAAACCTAGAAACATGATCGGGGCAAAGCGGGATTCGAACCCACAATCATAGGTTTCTGGCGTGCCCAAGGGACGCAACTCTAGGAGGCTAAATGTATGATTGTATATGAATTTTGATCGTGTGAGGAAACAAGTGCAAGTCCTTGTATAGGCTTGTGGGCCTTTCTGACACGAATTAGTCACACAACCTAATCTGATAAAATCAGTACAACTTGAATTTTATAAATGCCAACAATCCCTTTCTGGTTAAACATCTTCTTAATGTCTCATTTGAAGACTATTGATCTGGTTAAATGCACATTTAGTGTTCAATCTTCAAAAACTGTTAAAAATGCTTCATTCACTGAACTCAGTGGGCTTATTCCTGAGATGTTTCCATTACTTTACATTCATGTTTTCTCCCAGCACCATGTCAAAATTAGGCAGAAAAAAAATACATCTTGGTTCGCAGGCATTAATACATCTCATCTTTGAGTGCTTGTCTGAGTTGGCCTTACTCACATAGGCATGCATTATCAATGGGGGATGTCACATTGGAATTTGCCTTTGTTTGAAATAAGCAATCCCATGGACAGTTCGCTTTCTGACACTACTATTGTCACTGCCTGAGAGCCAATTAATCGTTTTTTCTGCCAAAGATATGTTGTTTTACAGCTTCTGTTATATTCCCAACATTAAATGATAACTAAACAACGGGTGTGAACTATAGTTTCCAAAACATGCAAAATAAACGTATACCTTTGAACATATTGATGATTATGCAGTTTTCTCTGAGAGTGAGGACTCATTAAAACATTCCTATCAACCTGGAGATAGTTGATCACATACAAGACAAGTACTAATCTTCTTATGTACATTCCTTCATCAACATCTTGTCAGCAGGAACTACTACAGCCTTCTACACCATTCACACATCCACGCAGTCCAAACTAAATTTGTACAACTTGTTTCACTAAATTTGATGCAAATGTACAACCAATACTCCTATTCATATGTACAGAAGGTAGACAGAGTCTTCCCTCTATTGCGATGTCAAGTTTTCCTCTGACAAGAAATACTGACACAAGTCCTACGGTTAATACAACTATCTCTACCAGTCCATGAATAAGGATTTGTACCTGATGTCAATAATGACCTGAGTAAGAACACTTACAACTTTATGGATAACAACTATATGGATAACAACTTCAAGTTATTGTTATCCATAAAGTTGTAACGTTTTCTTATTTACTCACCAACTTCTAGAAGGCAATTCAAACAGTTAATAGTGACCTGAACCATGACGCCGCCTTGAACAGTATTCCAGTTATATCACGGCATGTTAGCTCAATGTGGGAGGAGTGAGTGAGTGAGTGAGTTGGGCTTAACGCCGCTTTTAACATTATTTCAGTTATATCACAGCGTGTCAGCTTAATGTGGGAGGAAAGCCCGAAGTGAAGCAGGTCTCAGACGTTTACCACTTCGGTGAAACCCACGAGCACGAGTATGGTGCTGACAAAGCTAGAAACATAATCGGGGCGAACCGGGATTCAAACCCAAAATCATAGGTTTCTGGTGTGCCCAAGGGACACAACTCTGCACAGTGAATCGCTGCGCCTTAGACGACTGGGCCACCCGTGCCTCCCAATGTGGGAGGAAAACACAAGTGATGCATATCTCAGCATTTTACCACTTTGGTAAAACCCATCAGAAGGGCACGGTGCTGACAAACCTTGAAACATAATCAGCATGAACCTGTGATTTGAACTTTTAACTGTAGGTTTCTGGGCCGCAACTCTGTACACTGAATTTTGCAAAAGACATCTCGGAAAGAAAAGGCCCCAAACTATATCTTACATAAGACCCAGGCAAACCTAAAGGATACAACTCGTACGGTCCTTCACTGCCTCCTAGTAAACTAATGGAGGACAGGCATTAATCTGAAACTTATCTTACTTTCACAAAACATCATTCTCAGCCCCGTAGCAGCTCATTTCTAGAAGGCAGTTGTCTGTGTTGAGTGATATCTGGGACAAGGGACCCTGTCAGTTGTCATCATGTTTCCATAGTTTCCACTACTGTTCTAACCACCTGTGTCAGAAATATCAATAAAGAATTCCAACTAGTCGCCTTCTTAGGAGACGACAAGGACGACATTTGTTTAATGAATAGGAATGTTCCATACAAACTGCTGTATCACAAATAAAGCATCCTCGAGACGTCACACTTCACCAAAGACTGAGCTACCATAACTTCACTAAAATAGGTAAACCTGTAGAAACATAAAACAAATCAAGAATAACCTCTCAACATTGTCACCAGGCAAGAACAATATCAAATCATTAATACTTTTCACAAATAATAACCCTATTTTCTGATAACATAATCGTGTAAGTGATGTAATGTGAATAAATAATGGCCTATACTAAACACACTGCCCTCCCGGCACGCCTCCCTGATGATGTGATGTTGATGATGATGATGATGATGATGATGTGATGATAATGATGATGATGATGTTGATGAGCATTGGTTTCACTCTGTTGAATGATGAACTACAGGAAATGACAATTGCACAGCTGTGTGATGGTTTCACATGACACACACAATGCCCATTTACAAACAAATTAAACAAGGAAGCAGTATACTTAACATTGTGTTGGCTTCCAACCAGTACCGATTGCAGTGTTCTATGACAGGGATGCCCACAGAAGCAGCATGTCTTTCCCACTCTACAGTGCAGGGATATCAGGCCCAGTGATAATATGCTATGTCTTGTAGTGAGTGAGTATGGTTTTACGCTGCTTTTAGCAATATTCTAGCAATATCATGGCGGGGAACACCAGAATCGGGAATCAAACCCCGTCTTCGGTTTGACGAGTGAACGCTTTAACCACTAGGCTACCTGACCGTTCCGCTATGTCTTGTAACCTGTGCTAATAATACTAAGCATTTTCTATGGTCACAACACATTCAAGTTATTCTTTGGATGATGTTGTTAGAAGTGACCAGATTGTGAAGAAGAGTACAGGTGAATTATTTTCCTTCAAAATGACAAGGTATATTTGGAAGAGTGAACGACAGATATTTTTCCACAACTACCAATCAGCTAAACTAAACTCTATTTCCTAATCATCTCATTAGGAAAAGGTAACTTGTAGTTATTTTTATAACATTTAGGACTTATCATCCCCTCGAAGAGTCTTGGATCAATAGTGAGTGAGTGAGTTGGGTTTAACGCAGTTTTTAACAGTATTCCAGTCATATCACGGTGTGTCAGCTAAATGAGTGGGGTAAGCCCCAAATGATGCACAGTTCTCAGACGTTTACCACTTTGATGAAAGCCACGAGCACGAGTATGGTGCTGACAAACCAAGAAACATAATCGGGGCAAATGGGGATTTGAACCCACAATCATAGGTTTCTTGCGTGCCCAAGGGACGCAACACTGCATAGCAAATTGAGGCGCCTTAGATGACTGGGACACCAGTGCCACCTTTGGATCAATAAAATTACTTAAATCAAAATATGACTTTGAGATAAGTTAAATTGTATTCGCTTTCCTGGAGCGTCATAACCCGCCTTGTGATAAGAACTACAATTGACTATAACCATGGTAACAACATATCAACATCCTAGCCCTCGATCCCTGTCCACTCCGACAACCAAGATACAATTTCACCCTTCAATCATCTTGATTTGCATGCTACCATGGTATCATCTTCATCAGCTAATATGATTTTCAAACAAATAACACACATGAATACTCCCCTTTCGCATGTTGATCCGCATGAACTGTTTACATATTTAGCTGTCTTGCTTGCTACCTGTGATGCTGACAGTTGCCCCACAATAACTGCATCATCCATACATCAATACACCTGATGCACACAACACTGCTGGGCTGATCATAAATCATAAGTACGTAATAAATGAAGCTACATTTTGATACAATTTTCACAAAAGTTACAAAAACCTTCTTACAATCCCTGTAAAAACAGATCAACTTGAAATTGACCGATGACAATTACTTAAATGAAATTACTTTGATGCAATATGCAAAGAATAAGTAAGGATAAGATATACGGATGAACAACTTCTTTATAACAAATTGTTCATCGATGTATCTTTTCCTTACTTAGTACTCCAACTTCTAACCGCCTCTCATAGAAGTTAAAGTGAGGATACTTCGTAATATGATCAAAAACAGCAAGAGCTACTAATCAAGGACAAAGTAAACATAATAGACATGGTAACCATGGTAACATGCTTAATGTCGACACTCACATGAAGTGATTCATGAAGAAAGGAGCCATGTTCTAAATGTGTATCAACAATGTAGCATGACAACACATTCATGAATACTGTAAACTACACGCTGCATGGACCTGATGCAAAATATGAGAGCATCCCTTTCTTGAAGTAATAACTTTCAACATCAAAGAGATGTTGGTTCATATTTCAAAGGAAGGGCAACTTAAATCTTTCAATCGCGGTCGGCACTCACAATAATTTTACAATTTATAGTACGTACCAATTTCTAGAAGTGTATCTCAAGTGGAGAGAATGCACCCTCTTTAGTCCAAGGTTGTGTATCAACTATTTAGAATACAAGATCAGGACTTAGTGTCACAATGAAGGAAACAATCGTGAAAGAAACCTAACTCTATGTATCCTACGGAGAAGCAAGGTGAAGTATGAACAGGACCAACAGTGGGTACAAAATGTGGGTACAACAACATTAAAGGCTCAGTTATGAAAATGTATCATAGAAGATTCAACATGGATGTGTCTCACTATAAAGGATTGTGTAATAAATTATGTGTACCACACTGGACGATACATACAATTCTGTACCAGCAACAAAGGATACATGCACATGTACATCTTCATCTTGGCAGTGCTGGAATAGAGTCACACAGCCAGTCACATTATTGAAACTCTTCCCAAGGGCAAGTAATCTTGGTAACCTTTCTGATTTTTTCATTTTTTTGCTTAAATGACCTAAGGGACTGGCTGGATACTGTGATGGATTTCAAACACTGTTAACTGGCAGACCCAGAACCCCACCCACACCATCCATCCCCTTTTGTCCAACACCTGACTTGCCAACATAGCATGTGTTTGTTCACGGTGTGATTTATATATAGTGTGCATACCCCTTTTTACAAAATCCTGGATCAACCCCTATACAAATTTATGATTATATATCAGTGTTAGCTGATTCACAAGTTCAAGTACTGAAGGTAAGAAAGCGTGTCCGTGCGTGAGTTAGTGAGAGTTTTTACATAGGATTTATGAACATCACAGAAGACTCAATCAAGGATATGGTACAGGATTATCAATATCAAATGTATGAAACCTAACAACACACACACATCTGCTGTCCAGTCTAAGGTGCTACAAAGAGTCAATATGAAAGTTGACAGAGATGCTGAATCTGATCACAGAAGTTGAATCACATGTAAAGCTATATGTTGTACCATCGACACACTCGCTGGTTGGCCAAAACATGTCTGTATAACTACTACTGTTTAGTTTCATGATCAAAGGCAGAGGACATCATGAACCAACCGATGATAACAGGTGCTTGTCATTACACAAAAACAAGATGAGGACTAGATGTGATGTGTGGTGGCTTCAATGTTCCTCATTTGCTCATTGTCAGATGATCCTTTGAAACCACAGATCCTGACAGACAGGTGCTTGTCATGACATAAAGCAAGATGGAGGCTGTCTGTGTGGTGGCTTCAACTGTTCCTCATTTGCTCATTGTCAGATGATCCTTTGAAACCACAGATCCTGACAGACGCTTGTCACAACATAAAGCAAGATGGAGGCTGTCTGAGCGGTGGCTCCAATGGTTCCTCATTTGCTCATTGTCAGATGATCCTTTGAAACCACAGATCCTGACAGACAGGTGCTTGTCATGACATAAAGCAAGATGGAGGCTGTCTGTGTGGTGGCTTCAACTGTTCCTCATTTGCTCATTGTCAGATGATCCTTTGAAACCACAGATCCTGACAGACAGGTGCTTGTCATGACATAAAGCAAGATGGAGGCTGTCTGTGTGGTGGCTTCAACTGTTCCTCATTTGCTCATTGTCAGATGATCCTTTGAAACCACAGATCCTGACAGACGCTTGTCACAACATAAAGTAAGATGGAGGCTGTCTGAGCGGTGGCTTCAACTGTTTCTGGGGACTCTCGTGGATTTTTCTTTGACACATGTCCAACAGACAAGGGCAAGTTTCTTGTGAGAACACTAAGCATGAAGCATGTGCAACTGTAGGAAGCCTCTCATGGTTATTATTCATCCATGACACATCTGGAACTGTACAAAAAACAACATAGAAACTGTGGAATATTCCAAAATTCCAACCTTTGCAAGAAACAATACTTCCAAGCCTTCATCACACTGGTCACCAATATTAGCAGTGCTTCATCATGTTCAAAAAGCGTTGCTTTGCACAATGCACCCTCTGATAATCACAAAAGTAAAGACTGTTCCTCTATATTGTTGAGCTCCACAAGAATTGATCATCAGAATAATTCATTAGCAGACAATTCACAAGCACTCCATTTCAGGCCATTATTTCATCATGTGTCCTTGGTTGTCCTTGGTTGTCCTCGGTTGTCCTTGGGTGTCCTTGGATCTTGTATGAAGACATCAAACATAACCCAAGCTGATTGTCCAATGTAGTGTTACAAGAAAGATCCTTATCAGAACCATTTCCAAATTGAGTCACTTATGTGAACACCTAGTCACAATATCACCCATCATTGTTGAATGAACCAAACCTTCTGTTGTCTTGTGAACTCAACTCCTCTGCTAATCATCACTGGCAGGACATTCTTCAGCTTCCGATGTCTTGTGTCCCCTTCATGGAACTTCCAATAGGCTGAACTCTACCGTCACGTTGACGTCCTGCCTTGATCCAGTGGTCCCTTCTTACAATATCAAAGTACTTACTTCTGCTAATCCAGTTCTTGTCAGCTCAAGACACCAACTTTGGGTTAAACTGTGAAAGACATGTTCTATCTTACAAAGCACGCAGACAAAGATCTCCATCTCATGCAACTGGTCAGGGCAAAGCTTGCACCACCCAAGTCAAGCACATGAAGCATTTCTAACACATGTCCAAGAGTTATAAGGTTGCACTCAATCCACTCAAAAGGTATTATTCAAAACAGGAATTCTTCCATACTCTTTATAAGACACTTGAACATTAAATGTCCATTGCCCAAATAAAAACAATAAAACACATTTCTTCTTTTGGATCTGTATCCAAAGCCCTGTTAGGATGACTGATTGCCAATTCCATGGAATTAATGAGTTCCTGTTATGCCATGATGTAGACAAATGGACAAAGCTGATATGTCCAACATGGTCAAGCCGAGAGTGTGATGATGCTAGGTGTTGAGTGCTTCTGTAGTATCATCTCTGAGGGGTCTGCATCAGCGTAGGTCACAAACACAGCCAGGTTGTTGCAGTTGTAGACCCCTGGGCGGCAGAACGCAGCCTTCAGTTGTAATTGCTGGTCGGCCCCGGGGGCAAGGGTGAGGTTAGCCAGGGTTGGGCCGACCCAGCTAAAGCTGCAGCTCATCACTGGGGGAGTGGGGGAACCGGGGGAGAACTGAGGCGGGGATGGGCTGGAGGCTGTTCCAAACCTGGGTATAAATTAAAAGAAAAGACATAACACAGACATTTATGAGAATATAATGTTAATACCAGGGCTATCTCTTGTCTCTGAGGCTTTTGAGGGGTCAATTTCCATAACTCTGTGATGGAATTCAATCTAAGCATTTCAGACCTGTTTTTAAATATTCAATATAACAGTATTGTCCTGTTCCCAAAAACATTGTTTGGCACCTATGCGCACCCCACCCACCCAGCCCGCCAAACTGTCAGGAGAGAATGGATCCTGTACCTGTCTGAAGACTTGCTGGTGTCCACCAATATATCCACAGAGGTGTTGGTGTGGTTCTGTAGTTTCAGGGTCACAGGGACAATGCACAACCTGAACAACAATGGAAAACAACATTTATCACCAGGAGTCCCCATGAGGCCTGGTTACTGCAGTAACACAGGAAATAACAACATTTATCACCAGGAGTCCCCATGAGGAGAGGTTACTGCAGTAACACAGGAAGTAACAACATTTATCACCAGGAGTCTCCATGAGGCCAGGTTACTGCAGTAACACAGGAAGTAACAACATTTATCACCAGGAGTCCCCATGAGGAGAGGTTACTGCAGTAACACAGGAAATAACAATATTTATCACCAGGAGTCTCCATGAGGCCTGGTTACTGCAGTAACACAGGAAATAACAACATTTATCACTAGGAGTCTCCATGAGGCCTGGTTACTGCAGTAACACAGGAAATAACAACATTTATCACCAGGAGTCCCCATGAGGAGAGGTTACTGCAGTAACACAGGAAGTAACAACATTTATCACCAGGAGTCTCCATGAGGCCTGGTTACTGCAGTAACACAGGAAGTAACAACATTTATCACCAGGAGTCCCCATGAGGCCTGGTTACTGCAGTAACACAGGAAGTAACAACACATATCACAATGAGTCCCTATGAGACCTAGTCTCCCAACTGCAGTAACATAGCAATTAACAACACTTATCACCATAAAAAATAAATCATTAATAATAAATAAAGTTTATGTGAAGAAATGGGCTGTAGCATTTTCATTTAAAGTTTGAGTGACATTTGACAGGAATGCTAACAAATGTATACATTCAGTTTACGATCAGCAATAATGAAAAAGGTTCTCAGATTGAATTATTAAAAAAAATTCCACGCTTCTGATTTTATTATGTTTACGGTTGACAGATTAGTAAACCAAGCAATAAACACCCCAATGCATTACCACGCTTACAGTACATGCATCATGGTACACGTTCGTGTTGGACCTATGCTGTTGGGACATCCCCAGGCTACTGACCCCTTGTTGAAGTCGTGTGTGGAGTCCAGCTGGTGGAGGAAGGAGTAGCTGACAAGCTTCGTCGTCACCTCAGGACTCGGCTGGGGCTCCGTCTCCGGCTCCACATCACGGATAAACTTGAGTGGGGGTTGGTCTTGGTTGGACTAGAAAGAGAGGTCAGAGAGTGAGTCCGTGCATGGTCAGTGAAGTGGCTACTATGTTGCAGAAAATCACCTCATTTACTCATCCATCAATAAATTGTCAAGAGTTATAATTCTTACATGTTTTATTCTTTCCTAATTTTTTCCCTCCCAGGCAATATGTAATGAGTGAGTGAGTGAGTGAGTGAGTGAGTGAGTGAGTGAGTGAGTGAGTGAGTGAGTGAGTGAGTGAGTGAGTGAGTGAGTGAGTGAGTGAGTGAGTGAGTGAGTGAGTGAGTTGGGTTTAACGCCGCTTTTAACATCATTCCAGTTATATTACGGCGTGTCAGCTTAATGTGGGAGGAAAGCCCGAAGTGATGCAGGTCTTAAACATTTACCACTTCGTTGAAACCCACGAGAACGGGTATGGTGGTGACAAACCTAGAAACATAACCGTGATTCGAACCCACAATCATAGGTTTCTGGTGTGCCCAAGGGACGCAACTCTGCACAGCGAATCGCAGCACCTTAGACTCCTGGGCCACCGGTGCCCCCACAATATGTAATGATCAGAGAGTGTAGAAGGGAGAGGGAGAAGGATGGGAAGATGGACTTCTTAAGACAATCCTAATGACTTGATTAACATTATCTTAAATATAAGGGACACAATGACATATGTTATCCATGATTTATACCTAAACATGTTAAGTGAACACAAAACTCTCAAGCATTCTTGACATTTCCAAACTGTTTAAACACTTCCATTAATTCAATACCAACCCTCTCGAAGAGGATTCTGATGAGTTTTACGGACAGTCTTTACTGTAAAAAAAACTTAAATATTAATAGCTTAGAGGCATGTCAGCTTGACGTGGGAGATAAGCCCAAGTGAGCATGTGTCTGATGCTGACAAACTGAGAAACATATTCATACCATGCCTCAGAGATGCAACTCTGCACAGTGAAATTGTACACCTTAGACCCCTGGGCTACCGGGCCAGCGATGGTACTATGCTTGTCAGTGGGCGACCATGTATTTGCCCCATACACGCCTTGTTGTTCCTCTCTAATGTTGGCCCCCCCATTCTGTGGTAGTGCCATGACAGTGTCCGGTGTGGAATACCATGCCCTACCTGGACTAGAGGATATGCTGTGACCACCGTGTCCACTCTCTCGATGCACACATGATGCTGTCCGACAAGGATCTTCAGCTGACCATTCTCCTGGGCAACAAATGCCTAAGGCACAAACAAAATGTTCAAGGTTAAGATGAGGCTGACATCAAACAATAAAAGACCAGACAAAGTTTGAAATATTTTCTTTGTTATGATATGCTACAATACAGGATGAAACATTATATTTACAGAAAAGTAATCAAAATGTTGACAAGTACATATTCAGAATAGTTTTTCATAAAAAAACTCTTTTTAATAAAAATTCAAAACAAAATTATTTTTCTTCACTTATATAAATAAAGACAAGAAATAAATGTAACGGCACAAACATAATTGTTAATTAATATGCCAAAAAATGTAAAGCCTTTTCGCATATCTCGTCCTTTTTGAGCTGAAACGAATGTCTCTCATTTTGGGGGGGGGGGGGCTGAAATATGACCAAATTCAAGGCGTTTTTTAATGTGATTGAACCATAAGTTACATGGACTTCAGTAAACTCAAACGAGCAGACCTAAGTCAGATTGGGTGTGGTGGGGGGGAATCTAACATTATCTTCAAGGCAGCCAAAGGAATATTATATTTTCCAAAAGGGCAAAATTTAACGAACTGAGAGACAAGGCTTCAATATAAAAAACAAACCATGCCAAAAACTTTTTTTCCCAGTCATAATCAAAGTCTTCATGACCAAAATCCTAAATGTAGAAAAAGGGGGTTTCAGTTTTCTATAGATTTTGACATCAGTTAGACTTCTTGATAAATATGGGAGCCAAATGTAGAATGTGAATGCACTGGCACACTGGAGGGTTCATTGCCAAAGTGAGGGTTCATTCAGTCAGCATGTTATAAGAGTTATCAGCATCTTTCCCGGCAACAGACCTACCTTCCAGAGTATGATGAGGGTCAGCTTCACCTCCCTAGCCTTGTTGACACTGGAGAAGTCGGGCTGGGTGGGCGCTGAGCGGTAGGAGGGGATGGGGAGCAGGGTGGCGTCACCGGTGGCGGAGCTGATCTGGCGACACGCTGGACTCCGGAAGTAGAAGTCACAGCAGGGAGTCTGGACACTGTTAATCTGCTGACAAAGAATGATGGCATGGTAGTGCTGGAGAAACACCTCATTGTGTTTTGTATAGATCTGTTACATCATACAACTACTTTTCTGGTTCTTAAAGTGTTTGTTTGTTTGTTTGTTTGTTGTTTAATGCCGCACTCAGCAATATTCCAGCTATATGACGGTGGTCTGTAAATAATCGAGTAGGGAAGTTGGATAGGTGAGCGTGTCTCAACATGACTCTTGAGAGTTTCTAGGACTTCAGCCCTGTCCTACACTGAAGCTTTGGTTGGTTGGTTGGTTTGTTGTTTAACGCCGCACTCAGCAATATTCCAGCTATATGACGGCGGTCTGTAAATAATCGAGTCTGGACCAGATAATCCAGTGTTTGATATCATGAGCATCGATCCACACAATTGGGATCGATGACATGCATCAACCAAGTCAGCGAGCCTGACCACCCGATCCCGTTAGTCGCCTTTTACGACAAGCATAGTCACCTTTTACGGCAAGCATGGGTTGCTGAAGACCTATTCTACCCCGGATCTTCACGGGTCCCTACACTGAAGCACATGTAATACATGTGTTGTCTCCTTAGTCAAGTAATTTTGTTCAAAATATGCCTCTGTTCACTCAGCAGTGAATGGGTACCCAGTAGGTGATGGTAATATGACTGTCAACCTTCCAGCTCCTCAAATGCAGCTGAGGTTGTATACTCCCTAGGGAGCTGAGAATGAAAGCTGAGTGCACACTGATTCACTGACCAGGGTAGTAATAATAACGTAAAGCACCTGTGAGGAGGTTTGGTGGAACTCAGCACTGTATAAACAGATTAGTATTAGTAGTAGCAGCGTGCCAATGGGGTTCAGTGACACAGACCACACAATCCCCCATTATCTGTCTTTTACAACAAGCATGACCTACTGTTTTTAACAAGATTACCAAAAAGATATGTTACGGCAAGCCAGAAGCATGTGAAAAACAAATTGTCATGAGGTTGGCACAAATGCTCAAGCATTGTTTGCACAAGGTTACCTTTTGCATGTCGAAGAATACCTCACTGAACATCAGATTTCCATCTACAAAACAAAGAGACACACATTCAGGGCACGATCGTTTTTATACAACAAACACTGGCCAACTATTGGTGCCACAGAGTTTGAATCCATTTCATAGTTACCGGTATATAACAGTCCATAAACATAATAAAGGGAGGCAACTCTGAATTCATGCTTCAGGCAGTTTTCCAACTGTTCACTTGGCACCTATCCACATAACGTCAACGAGGAATATATCACCCCATAAGTTTGTCACATACATTCAATGATTCCAACCATACCATAACTTCTCAATCAAGCCTTACTGTCAACCAGGGCCTAGATCCACAAAGCGATCTTAGCGCTATGATTGTTGTAAGTCTATGTAAAAGTATGGGAGTTATGATCATCTTAGCGCTAAGATTGTTGTAAGCCTATGTTAAAGTATGGGAGTTATGATCATCTTAGCGCTAAGATTGTTGTAAGTCTATGTTAAAGTATGGGAGTTATGATCATCTTAGCGCTAAGATTGTTGTAAGTCTATGTTAAAGTATGGGAGTTATGATCATCTTAGCGCTAAGATTGTTGTAAGTCTATGTTAAAGTATGGCAGTTATGATCATCTTAGCACTAAGATCGCTTTGTGGAATGGGACCCAAGGCAAGTTTTAGAGACTGCTGCATGCAACTGGGTTGTCAACAGGTTACCCAGTCACGAGTGTTTGTCCGTCATATTCCATCAGTACATACCCTGCAGGCGCTCTGGACACAGCACATGGAGAATCCCCCTCCAAAATGTCTGATCGCGTCTCATGATAATAATAACACTGGACCACCCTTATCCCCTAATATATAGGACCCACTTAAATTCAAGAGCTTACGCTCATGATTACTGGCCCCCTGAACCCCTAATACTGAAGTACTGACTGACAAACATGAGATTTCATCAATTCAACACCCAAACTATGAAACATGCCCCACACCCTTGACAACTAACACATCAAACTTGTCCCACCTGTCTCGCACTTGGTCCCCTTGAGTGCCAGCTGCAGGATGTGTCGACTGCCGATGCGGACGTCCTTCTGGTCGCTGATGCTGAGAGAGTTGACCACCCAGTCCTGACTGGCACATGACACCTGGGTCACCTGCACCTCCTGGATGTGGGGCCGCTGGACCTGCACCTGTACCAAGCACAGGTAAACTACACAACAGGGCAACATCACTGTCAATACTGTGGCGTACACACCATAATCGTAGGGTCCCAGCATGCCTCAGGATGAGGTGAGGTGAAATGGGGTTTAACGTCGCGTCCAAGATTATTGCACTTATATAGCGACGTGCATGTACGTGTGTGTGTTTGTGTGGCTGCTTGTACTAGTCCGGACTGATGACGATTTATAGTGCTAGCTCACTGAGATACCATGCCGCATTTTTACATGAATATCCCACTCAGACACAGTATACCGACTCTGAGCCGACCAGTCCTTGTTTGAGACCCTTAATGCCGAGCGCCAGATAGGGTAACAACAAGTACCACCTTTTAACGTCTTTTGGTATGATGCGGTCGGGGATCGAACCCCGGACCTTCTGCTCTCCAGGCGGACGCTCTACCATTAGACCACGGAGCGGTCGTGCCTCAGGATGAGAGTCTGAACAGTGAGGTGTTTTGTTTGGTTTGTTTGTTGTTTAATGCCACACTCAGCAATATTCCAGCTATATGAAGGTGGTCTGAAAATAATAGAGTCGGGACCAGACAATCCAGTGATTGACATCATGAGCATTGATCGACACATTTGGGATATAATAAGGTGCATCAACCAAGTCAGCAAGCCTGATCACCCGATCCCGATAGTCGCCTCTTATGAAAAGCACAGTCGCCTCTTAAGACCAGTATGGGTTGCTGAAGACCTATTGTAACCAGGACCTTTATGGGTTGAACAGTGAGGTCAAATGGGGTTTAACGTCACGTTCCAAGATTATTGCACTCATGTAGCGACGTGCTGGTGCTTGCACCATTCCAGACTTGTGCCATTTCATAGTGCTAGCCCACTGAGATCCCATGCACCAGTTTAACATTGATACCCCACTCAGACACAGTATACTGACTCTGAGCCGGCCAGTCCTCTTAATTCTGAGAGCCAGGCAGGGTAACAACAAGTACCATCTTGAAACATCTTTAGGCATGACTCAGCCAGGGATCAAACCCCCAACCATTTGTTCTTGGGGCAGACACTCTATCCTCTATACCATGGAGGCAGTTGTCTGGACAGTGAATTGTCACCTTAGATGATGAACTAAACTACGACTTAGCCTTGGAGTGAGTTTCATTTCTTGCCACTTTTAGCATTATTTCATCCCTATGTCAGCATGCTGCACCAGCAGGGGTACCTATATGGGGAATCGAACCTCGGGCCTTTAACGTGATGAGCCTTAACCACTAGGCTACCGAACCTCCCCTTTGAGCCTGTAGACTCTGAATCATACAGTTGCAGTTCTTTGGCAAGAGTAAGCCGGGAACGAAAGTTCACTCTCTGGGCGCTCTATCCTCTACACCATGAACGTAGTTGTCTGAACAGTGAATTGCGTCACCCTAGACGACCAAGCTAAGTGGGCTAGACTCTGATTCTTACAGACCTCCCAGTGCCTAGCCTCCTACCTGACTGAGGTTCTCCAGCTCGCACGAGATGATGCAAGACTTGAGTTCCTGCCGGTCACTGCCGGACACACACGCACTGGGCTTGGTCACCATGGCCCTCACACTCAACGACTCCACTGTGTTGACCACCGCTCGGTGTCGCAGTACTCGATGTCTGGGGAGCAAGGACACAGGGATTAAGTAAGTACAGAATGTACAGTCGCCACATTCAATCTATATCCTGGACCTGAAATAATCTAGGCCAGGAAAATAAAATCATAGATCATGATAAATCCTTGTCATAAAGGTACAATAACACACAAACAGTAATGTCACATTTTTAACCATCAGATTGAAATTTAGTTGGCTCATATGACAAGCTACTGGAAATCTATTCTGCCCTGAAATCAGTGTGAATAACAAAAAAGGCAACCTCTTTATCCTGTATGTACAAATCTCACTTATTCTGCCCCAGAATCTCAGCGGGTGACAGGTGAGGTGAGGTGAAATGGGGTTTAACGTCGCCTCCAAGATTATTGCACTTATATAGCGACGTGCATGTACGTGTGTGTGTCTGCTTGTAATAGTCCGGACTGATGCCGATTTATAGTGCTAGCACACTGAGATACCATGCTGCAGTTTAACATGAATACCCCACTCAGACAGTATACTGACTTCAAGCCGACCAGTCCTTGTTTTAGCCCCTTAATGCCGAGCACCAGACAGGGTAACAACAAGTACCATCTTTTAACGTCTTTTGGTATGACGCAGCTGGGGATCGAACCCCGGACCTTCCGCTCTCCGGGCGGACGCTCTACCACTAGATCACGGAGGCGGTCCGGCGGGTGACAGAGTGTCAGCATGGAATGGAAGGAAAGCCGAAGTGATGCATGTCCGAAATGTTTACCAATTGCAGAAACCCACAGTCATGGCTCTGATGCTGACAAACTCAGACACATGATCAGGGTCGTATACTGCATGTATACTGCTTATACAGTGTTTTAAAATCACCATTCTATTTCAATAAATACCCTAAACATATTCGCCATTGCTTCCTAGTGCCACAATGTCTTCGATTGCATCATGGCATTGGAATCTGGATCAAAATGAAACTATGCTGACAAATAAGTCCAGGATATTTATCAAAATAGAATGGAAATATAATACACCTGATAATCGAGGATGCCAGAGCATACCATCAGATGCACCTGATAATCAAGGACACTTGATCGAGGATGACTCACTGGAAGCTGACTACGAAACTTGAATGCATATTTATAACAACAAAAACAACAATTAAGGATTTTCTTGGATTATTCCCCAGAACAAACATAAATAAAAGCTATAAGACTGATAAACAAGTTACCTCACAGAATCTTTATCTTTGGCTTGTGTGTTAAGTGGTTCATAGTAAAACAGGAAGTCCACTTCGTGTACCCCTCCGATGTCGTTCCCCCGCAGCCACATGGGCAGCGACCTGGTGTCCCCGGGACGAAGGATGTTACCTTCAATAGGAATGTCTATAACATCAGGCACTGAGCGCACACTGCACGAGTCTATGGGGTTGCTGATGTCACTGTCCACGGACCTGGTCTGGTACACGTAGGGGTATTTAGGGAGGTCCTGACTACAGCCGAACGTGAAGAAGTCGGGGTGTGTGGACGTCACCTTGAGCTGATGTAGGGGGCTGCGACCGGTGTTCCGTACTTCCATCTCAATACAGTGGACCTCCCCACACAGGAGGGAGTCGGGGAAGTCACAGAAGCTCACCTGAAACATGACAGACTTCTGTACAAAGGCCTGCCTGGCAATCATGGGGCAATGCTGGTGGTTACAGTTGTCTTGGATATATTACAATACAAAGTGACTGTATTGAGGCTGACATGTATTGCTACATATTGCAAACATGTCTGTGAATGTGGCACAACACTTATTCTGCATGATTTAGTAGAGCTGAAGTTTACAGCATTAATAACCATCATTTTTTGTCCACCAGACCTTATAATGATAAAATTTAGCAAAACCCTTAAAAATGACAAATTTCTACTAGTCCTTATGATACCTTAACTATTGGGCAGTTTGGCAAGGACTGTAGGACTAGTGCCATTTTCTAACAGTGAGTTAAATGTTTCCACTAGTTCTACCCTTGCTGAACTCCCCGTCCCTACCTCCAATATCGGCATCTCCTCGTGGACCGTGAGATCCAGCCTCCTGTCTGGCCCATACAACTTGCTGGTCTTGTCATCCTTGCTGGCGTTGAGCCGCGGCCCCTGCACTTCCAGCTTCTGCTTGCCACGCACATACACGCTGCTGATGAAGGTGGGTTTCTGCGAGCCCAGGATAGAGGGGGAGGCGGTGGAGGAGGGCATGTCCCCGGGGAGGGGGGAGGAGCTCTGGGACTGGGAGCTGGTGGTGCCCAGGTTGTAGGCCAGGCCCACCACCCGTAGCTCACCTGGCTGTCTCGGCACCAGGGTCAAGCGGATCTGTAAGGAGGCATTCATAAAGATGAGTGAATGAATGAAGTTTTACACTACTTTCAGTGAAAGCATCCTGGGGGACCAGAAAAAGGGTTTTTACACTTTACAGCCATATTGTGACTATAACAGATTATAAATTGAGACAATATTATAAAACTGTCAACAAAGGACAGTAAAGTAAACAGACTTATCAAAGATTTTATTTAAAACTAGTATATAACCATAACCAGGGGAAGATGCATGCGGGTGAGGACATTCTGGAGCCATGGGACGGTGTGTTGGGGTGAGGACCATCTGGATCCATGGGACGGTGTGTTGGGGTGAGGACATTTTGGATCCCTGGGATGGTGTGTTGGGGTGAGGACATTTTGGATCCCTGGGATGGTGTGTTGGGGTGAGGACATTTTGGATCCATGGGATGGTGTGTTGGGGTGAGGACATTTTGGATCCCTGGGATGGTGTGTTGGGGTGAGGACATTCTGGATCCCTGGGATGGTGTGTTGGGGTGAGGACATTTTGGATCCATGGGACGGTGTGTTGGGGTGAGGACATTTTGGATCCCTGGGATGGTGTGTTAGGGTGAGGACATTTTGGATCCATGGGACGGTGTGTTTGGGCGAGGACATTCTGGATCCCTGGGATGGTGTGTTGGGGTGAGGACATTTTGGATCCCTGGGATGGTGTGTTGGGGTGAGGACATTTTGAATCCCTGGGATGGTGTGTTGGGGTGAGGACATTTTGGATCCATTGGACGGTGTGTTGGGGTGAGGACATTTTGGATCCATGGGATGGTGTGTTGGGGTGAGGACATTTTGGATCCATGGGACGGTGTGTTGGGGTGAGGACATTTTGGATCCATGGGACGGTGTGTTGGGGTGAGGACAATCTGGATCCATGGGACGGTGTGTTGGGATGAGGACATTCTGGATCCATGGGACAGTGTGTTGGGGTGAGGACATTCTGGATCCATAGGACGGTGTGTTGGGGTGAGGACATTCTGGATCCATGGGACGGTGTGTTTGGGTGAGGACATTCTGGATCCATAGGAAGGTGTGTTGGGGTGAGGACATTCTGGATCCCTGTGATGGTGTGTTGGGGTGAGGACATTCTGGATCAATAGGAAGGTGTGTTGGGGTGAGGACATTCTGGATCCATGGGACGGTGTGAGGACATTCTTGATCCATAGGACGGTGTGTAGGGGTGAGGACATTCTGGATCCATAGGACGGTGTGTTGGGGTGAGGACATTTTGGATGCCTAGGACGGTGTGTTGGGGTGAGGACATTCTGGATCCATAGGACGGTGTGTTGGGGTGAGGACATTTTGGATCCCTGGGACGGTGTGTTGGGGTGAGGACAATCTGGATCCATGGGACGGTGTGTTGGGATGAGGACATTCTGGATCCATGGGACAGTGTGTTGGGGTGAGGACATTCTGGATCCATGGGACGGTGTGTTGGGGTGAGGACATTCTGGATCCATGGGACGGTGTGTTGGGGTGAGGACATTCTGGATCTATAAGAAGGTGTGTTGGGGTGAGGACATTCTGGATCCCTGTGATGGTGTGTTGGGGTGAGGACATTCTGGATCCATGGGATGGTGTGTTGGGGTGAGGACATTCTGGATCAATAGGAAGGTGTGTTGGGGTGAGGACATTCTGGATCCATGGGACGGTGTGAGGACATTCTTGATCCATAGGACGGTGTGTAGGGGTGAGGACATTCTGGATCCATAGGACGGTGTGTTGGGGTGAGGACATTCTGGATGCCTAGGACGGTGTGTTGGGGTGAGGACATTCTGGATCCATAGGACGGTGTGTTGGGGTGAGGAAATTCTGGATCCATAGGCAGTGTGTTGGGATGAGGACATTCTGGATCCATAGGACGGTGTGTTGGGGTGAGGACATTTTGGATCCATAGGACGGTGTGTTGGGGTGAGGACATTCTGGATCCATAGGCAGTTTGTTGGCGTGAGGACATTCTGGATCACTAGGACGGTGTGTTGGGGTGAGGACATTCTGGACCCAGGGGAGGGTGTGTATAATCCACGTATGATTTGTTTGTTGCTTAACACCTATTCTACCACCGATCCTCACAGTCCCATGTGTGAAACTCACCGGAGCCGTCTGCCCTCCTTCAAGCACCACCTCCTTGATGACCGTTGTCTGGATAATCTCATCTGCCAGGTTGTTCTTGACCCCTGTGGACACCTCGTTGGAGATGAGTTGTGGCTTGTCAGCACCAGCTATACTGGGCAGGAAGCTCCACAGCAGCATGACGTCAGACAGCACCAGAGTCACCTGCAGGGGGTCTTCTACCTGCACCTCCACCACGATGTGCTCTGAAAGCGGGAGTGGTTTTAGGTGGTTGATTTACACAACAATCAGCAACTCTGTGGACACAGAATATTTTGCAGATATGTCCATTCACTTTCTGTGTTAAAATCATGCAACTTTTTTCATTTTTCTGCCACAGGATTTGTCAAATACACTGTCGAATATTAACTTGCGAGTCAAAAGCCTGTTCTAAACTTGTAAAAGTTGCATAGGTTTACTTAAACAAACAGTCATTATTTGAATTGTGCCTTGTATTAAAATGAGCGCTATTTTAAACATTGTATATTTGGAGGTATGATTAAATGTAATCCTGATTTCAATTCAAAGTGAAGCTGACTTCTGAATTATTGCTTTATGGATGTGCATGTCTGTATGTTGACACTAATGGTCGCCAGATCCACTGAAATAAACTATTCTAGCCATGATTAAGTCTATAATGATTAAGTTTGTCAGAAAAAGGCGAGCCACATGTCAAACAGGTTAAAAAACTAGCAAATACTTGTGCTAAGGAGCAGCCTGATGTCTAATGTTGGCAGAATTTTATGTAGAATTACATAAAAATACATGGCAGAATTGACAAAAATTGACCACATAATTCATTCAAAGTGTTTTGAAAATGGATAGAAAATTAATAGAAAATGTAGTTTAGTTATATTACAGCATACCCTCCTAACATTGCAGCAAAACAAAACAAAATTGACGCTGATTGTAGGTGTTTTCCACTTCGGTGATCAAGGACCACAAACAGATCAGAGTTTCAAAAAACATTATCACTGGATCCTGGCACGTCAAAGGGATGCAACTATTTGCCTTTGACTTCTGGGCCAAAGTGGGCACCATGAAACACACGTAAAGGATGAATGTTTTATGTCCCTGCTTTACAATGGCAACCTGTGAATAACTGAGTCACAATTTGTGTCAACCCAATCCTCATTAGGCATCTGTCACGATACGCCTCGAGGACTGTGGATCTAATCTCTCAAGGGGTGGGGATCTCTGATGGGTTTCACTCATGTGCGGTCTGTAAATAATGGAGTCTGGACCAGACAATCCAGTGACTGACACCATGAACGCAATTGGGATACATTGACACACATCAACAAAGTCAGCAAGCCTAACCACCCTATCCCGTTAGTCGTCTCTTACAACAAGCACAGTCGCCTTTTACAGCCAGCATGGATTGCTGAAGACCCATTCTACCCTGGATCTTCCCGGGTCTCATTCATGTGAAATGAGACATACTTACCTCCTACAAAAGCTATAGGGCTGGCCCTGTTCTCTGTATTGTTAGTAAAGCATTGTAGTGTAGATCGGAAGGTGTTAGGCAGGGATCCACCATTGGCTGAAATGACAAGCCTCTCTTCCAGCTTCTGCCAGCTCATGTTTCGACTCTCATCGTGATCGAACCACACCCCTGTTGCTGGTGTCTTCCGTGGGTTCTCTGCAATACGTCAATAATGTACATATTTACATGTGATTTATTGACTGATTGACTGTTGAAGTCAGCACTACCCAAATATTGCACTACTTACCGTATTTGACGTAATAAGCGACCAGGGTGCTCTCAAAATTAGAAATAGGGGGCTCTTATTAGAATATTATTTTGGTGAAAAAAAACAAGTTGAAAGAAAAATTCTGTGGTTTATGCTGACAGCCTGAAGTGTTTATGTACGACATATATATTTTTCCAGAATTTAATTGCCCATAATTAAGGGTGCATATAACACACGAGTGGGTATTATAAGCGAATAAATACGTCTTGTGTACATTGATCAATCGGAAGGGGAGCTAATTGGGATTGTTCACTAGCAAATATATTAGCAAATGTCGCCGTGGGCGCTTATTAGAGCGGGGCGCTTATTACATCGAATACGGTAATTATACTTGTTAGCCTGAGCTACATTACTCATAGTTGGTGCATGACACACAACCAGTGAGTGAGTGAGTGAGTGAGTGAGTGAGTGAGTGAGTGAGTGAGTGAGTGAGTGAGTGAGTGAGTGAGTGAGTGAGTGAGTGAGTGAGTGAGTGAGTGAGTGAGTGAGTGAGTGAGTTGGGTTTAACGCCGCTTTTAACAGTATTCCAGTTATATTGCGGCGTGTCAGCTTAGTGTGGGAGGAAAGCCCGAAGTGATGCAGGTCTCAGACGTTTACCACTTTGGTGAAACCCTCGAGCACGGTTATGGTGCTGACAAACCTAGAAACATAATCGGGGCGAACCGGGATTCGAACCCACAATCATAGGTTTCTGGCGTGCCCAAGGGACACAACTCTGCACAGCGAATCGCTGCGCCTTAGACGATTGGGCCACCCGTGCCCCTGACACACAACCAACCAGGGAACACACTGAAACCACTTGATCAATATTAAGTCAAATGAGAAAAGACCTTTCTATCTCGGAACAGACATAGGGATAGTTTTACCTACAATACAGAGTATATCATTTTTATTTCAATTTCAGTTGAATGAGTGAGTAAATGCTGTTTATAGCTGTCCGCAATATTTTGCTATGTCCCGATGGCTTTTAAATAATCACGTCTGAACCAGACAAAACAGTGAGCATGCGATGAACATAATCATTGCATGAAGACATGCCATCATCTGAGGATTTACCTCACTGAGTATTCAACTTGGTTTTGAGCTTATAGAATTAACTCTTTAAATCATATTCAGAAAATAAGCTGTATGGAGTGCTTCAGGTAACTATGGAAACATTCCTTTGAAAAGAAGAGATGTTTTGTTTTTTGTTTTTGTTTGTTTGTTTTTTAATGCAGCACTCAGCAATATTCCAGCTATATGACAGTGGTCTGTAAATAATCGAGTCTGGAACAGATAATCCAGTGACTGAAATCACGAGCATTGATCCACCCAATTGGGATAAGATGACGTGCATCAACCACATCAGCTAGCCAGACCAACCAGTCCCCTTAGTCGCCTCGCATGGGTTGCTGAAGACCAATTCAACCCGGATCTTCACGGGTGGTAAAGACATGAAAGTAAAGCAAGCATCTTGTTTCGGACACAGACTTGGTGGAAGCCCGTCTGCCACACACCTGGAATCTGCGGCTGTTGTTTCCCGAGCAGGACCTTGGTGGTGTTGCTGTTGATGTTGGGCAGGGGCAGCTCCGGCAGGCGGCCGTACGAGCAGTTCTCCCCGGCCTCCTGAGTCAGCAGTTGCTGCGGAACAAGGTCAAGGTCATCTCAACATCAAATCAAAACTCTTAAATAAGAAAATTCTCCATGTAAGAATTGAGAGTATTTTTTTTAATACAATGTTACCCAGTCCAAAAACGTCACTTCTGATTTTTATCAATATTACAAATCTGAATACGCAGTGGACACTGGAGATTAATATGGTATGTATAATGACCTTTCTCTGAAATCCAGGAATAAAATGTTAAACACTGAAAGTCAGCCACTGTGGGGTTCTATGACCGTGACGTAAGAAAATCCGCAGATTTCCCTGGATTGGAGGAAAATTCTCATTCCTGAATATTGAAGCCATATCATTGCAGGGGAAGCCGAGGAATGGCCTCCCCAATATATGCTGGTGACCCAAACCAGAGTCTACAAGTGGGATGAGCAACAGCTCCTAACATTAGGCTCCCACACTATGGTTGACATAAAATGTCCTAATAGCTTCACTTCATACAGAATGAGTGGATGATGTTTTAGGCACTATATAGCAGTTGACGGATGACAAAGTAGACATAACTTATGGATTACAACTTCTTTATTTACTGTACAATAATTAGAGAAGTTGTTATCCATAAATTGTGTCTACTTTGAGTGGATGGAACAGACTGTCTGACAACAACACAAGCAGCCATCTGTCGGACATGGAAGAGACATAAGATATCATTGCAGCCTGTAAATAACAGTCAGGAATCAGGCAAACCAATGGCTGATACAAAAGGTGACCTTCCAAGCATGCCATGACTAAATCAACAGAATGCATATCTTATTTGCCCCCAAACCTCATTATTAACGGCCCTTACAACCTTCTATTCTGCCCTGGCATCCTCACAGTAATTTACTACAAGTGAGTGAGTAAGTATGGTTTTACGCCGCTTTTAGCAATATTCCAGCAATATCACAGCGGGGATACCACAAATGGGCTTCAGACATTGTACACATGTCGGGAATCGAACCTGGGTCTTCGGCGTGACGAGGGAAAGCTTTAACCACTAGGCTACTCGACCGCCCAGTTTACACCTAGAGCGTATGCCATGTAGTGAGATGCAGCACTAACCTTATATACAAACAGGTACTCTCTGAGAAAGGCTCCCTGCTGGGATGCTGGTTGTTTGCTCTCCGCCATCAGCAGGTGCTTGAACGCGGAGGAAGCATTCTCCAGCTGTTTGAGGTTGAATGACTGACGCCCGATAGTAAAGTGGATGTGATCCTGGCAATAGGAACAAACAACTCATTTTAGAACTGATTATCAACAACTTATCACATTTATAGTAGGAAGCAATTACCCAAGTTGGTTGGTTTGTTGTTTAACGCCGCACTCAGCAATATTCCATCTATAGGACGGCGGTCTGAAAATAATCAAGTCTGGATTCCAGTGATTGACATCATGAGCATCGATCCACGCAATTGGGATACGATGACATGCATCAACCAAGTCAGAGAGCCTGACCACCTGATCCCGTTATTTGACTCTTACGATAAGCATAGTTGCCTTTCACAGCAAGCATGGGTTGCTGAAGACCTATTCTACCCCGGATCTTCACAGGTCCAATTACTCAAGTAAAAACAGATATATTCCTTTCACTATGTTCTAAAACATAGCAATTTTCCAGCCATGTTTGCTCTCCCAAAACATAAGTGAACTGTTGCTCAAAACTTGATCTTGAACTTGAAAATGTAGCATTCACCTTAGCAAAATGGATACCACATTCATTATGAGTGAGTGAGTGATTTGGGTTTAACGCCACTTTTAACAGTGTTCCAGTTATATCGCGGCGTGTCAGCTTAATGTGGGAGGAAAGACCGAAGTGATGCAGGTCTCAGACTTTTACCACTTCGGTGAAACCCACGAGCACGGTTATGGTGCTGACAAACCTAGAAACATAATCGGGGCGAACCGGGATTCGAACCCACAATCATAGGTTTCTGGCGTGCCAAAGGGACGCAACTCTGCACAGCGAATCGCGATGCCTTAGACGACTGGGCCACCCGTGCCCCCACATTCATTATGAGACTTTGACAGACTTTAGAAGTTGGAAGAACATGAATACGTGATACTTTTTTTCTGGACAAAAACTTCTGTATCCTTTGTAACAATGTTTCAGGGCCACGTCTTGCCTGTTCAGTGGGTGAATAATAAAGGGGCAAGAAGGGGCCCTGGAACCCGGTTACAAAGAATAGAAAGAAGTTTTTGTCCATAAAAATTTGTCATGAACTCATTCATTAAATATTAAATTTGATAAATGTTTATCGAAAGAATTCATATTTAGTTGTTGGATAACTGACCTCTGCAAGGGACCAGTACTTGCTCTTGAAGACCTGTAATGCTTGCGAGTAGGCCCTCAATGAGTGCTTGCGCTGTGGAATAAATCACTTAGATGATAAACCACACAGATGTGAAAGTATTTTGTCAGGTTAAATAACAAAGATATTTGACTGCAACAAACCTCAACATGTCATATCCACCAAATCCGTGAACAGTGACTTTAAATTGGAACGATTTCAACATAAACATGAGTAAATGATCAAATGATTTGCAAGTATATATTTTTTAGTCATTGTGACACGTTTCAAATGTTTTTTTGTGAGAGGTAAGTGTATCATCTTGGTACTGGACCAAATGGGTTGGTTGGTTGATTTGTTGTTTAACGCCGCACTCAGCAATATTCCAGATATATGACAGCAGTCTGTAAATAATCGAGTCTGGACCAGACAATCCACTGATTAATATCATGAGCATCAATCTACACAATTAGGATCGATGACATGCATCAACCAAGTCAGAAAGTCATAGTCACCTTTTATGGCAAACATGGGTTGCTGAAGACCTATTCTACCCCGGATCTTCACGGGTCGGACCAAATGGGAACCTTAGTGCGTCCATGTTACTTACTTGATACTATCTTGTTGAGTGAAGGAGTCAGCGCGAATGGTTTTACGCCGCTTTCAGCCATATTCCAGCAATATCACGGCGGCGGACATAAGAAATGGGCTTCACACATTGTACCCATGTCGGGAATCAAACTCCAGCCTTCAAACAAACGCTTTGACCACTAGGCTACCCCAGCACTCTGTTCTTTGTGGAAACAAGGGACAATTTATGGTACTACTTGCAACTTAGCTGTGAAAGTTTTCATGTTTATTTTCATAATAGCACAGATTCTGCTTTCCACCAGTGGAATGGCTTTGAATATTTCGTAGATAAGATTTATCAAACAGTGACAAGTCTAGCAAGTAATAGAAATTGGTAAGTGGTGACAAATACTTATCTTAAAATTTTGTATTTATTTCGAAGTAAATTATATTCTAGTTTAATAATATGAGCCTGACCAGACAAACTGGTGATTGATAATACGAGCAATATCCAAGGTACAATGACAGACAATTAACCAAGTCAGCGAACCTGACACCCCCATACATTTTGTTGCCTCTTACCACAAGCAGTAGAGTGTTGGGGACCTGTTTTAGCCCAAACCCCTAATGAGGTGAGGTGAAATGGGGTTTAATATCGCGTCCAAGATTATTGCACTTATATAGCGATGTGCGTGTGTGTGTGTGTGCGTGTGTGCGTGTGTGCGTGTGTGCGTGTGTGCGTGCGTGCGTGCGTGCGTGCGTGCGTGCGTGCGTGCGTGCGTGCGTGCGTGCGTGCGTGCGTGCGTGCGTGCGTGCGTGCGTGCGTGCGTGCGTGCGTGCGTGCGTGTGTGTGGCTGCTTGTACTAGTCTGGACTGATGCCGATTTATAGTGCTAGCCCGCTGAGGTACCATGCCCCAGTTTAACATGAATACCCCACTCAGACACAGTATACTGACCCTGAGCCGACCAGCCCTTGTTTAAGCCCCTTAATGCCAAGCGCCAGACAGGGTAACAACAAGTACAATATTTTAACGTCTTTTGGTATGACGTGGCCTGGGATCGAACCCTGGACCTTCTGCTCTCCGGGCGGATGCTCTACCACTGGACCCGGAGGCGGTCAAACCCCAAATGACTGATATGCACATACCTGTCCCGCCTTGTTAAATCTATGTCCCGCCAGTATCATATGAAACGCATATTTCCGCACCATCGGCGTCTTCATATTGATGAAACAGTGAGCTCCCTGCTCCAGGAAGAGGGCACTGGACAGGTCGGAATCCTACAACATCATTAACACGTGAACATGCCAGGGATACTTCTGGCTGAGAAAAGTAGGGGAGAAAACCCACAAGCAAACAGGATATTCTCAAAACCAATACCATGTTTAATACATTAGAGGTTTTCAAAACAATTTATACCATGATTCAGATTAGAAAATGACCAATGACAGACATTTATCCAGGATTCCAAACTAAGTGCCTTTGGCATACAAATTGGGAAAAAATTGTTACTTTGTTGAGAATTGAAATTATTACAAAACCTCATTTTATTAAATTCAGAGGTATTTTAACACCATATTTTGAACACTGCATCCAATGTAATAATGTAAAATGAAACATTAACGCCTCTCCCCATATATTAGTCCTGTTATCAGTGAAATACCGGTAAGAGTCACCTTCACCCAGGCCAGCACATCAGTTCAAACTATAACAACATGAATTGGGACATGCTTAATTCCAATTTGGGGGCGAATATCGGCCTCTGATCAGGTCAAGATAAATCCATGACTGAGACTTTATGATTATGTAATGTTTTCTTTCCAAAGAATATTTTCACTAGAAAAGAGAGAACTTTTGTGATAAAGTGTCCTAAACTCACAACCCTAAAAGGATCCCAGCAATGCATTTGCTTCAACAATTATGAACTTGATATTAGACTGAAAACCTATATTCTTGTTTTTCAAACCTTTTGCATTCATTTCACCCAAGTATAAAACATTTTCGCCAAAACATTTGCAATTCTGACACCTAGACATCACAGCTCTTCAAACCAAACCCAAAGCACATTGGATAAGATCCAATACTGCCAGGGAACCACTTATTATTCTTTAGCCTTATACTTAACTGAAAAAGCCCAGACACCTTTAGTCTTAATGAATCTACCAACAGTTTTGTTTGCTTGTTTGTTTGTTGCTTAACGCCACACTCAGCGATATTCCAGCTATATGACGGCGGTCCGTAAATAATTGCGTCTGGACCAGACAATCCAGTGATTGAAATCACGAGCATCGATCCACACAATTGGGATAAGATGACATGCATCAACCAAATCACCAAGCCTGACCACCCAGTCCCGTTAGTCGCCTCACATGGGTTGCTGAAGACCAGTTCAACCCGGATCTTCACGGGTGGTAAAGACATGAAAGTAAAGCAAGCATCTTGTTTCGGCCATATCGGACATGCATCAACCAAGTCAGCGAGCCTGACCACCCGATCCCGTTAGTCACCTCTTACGACAAGCATAGTCGCGTCTTATGGCAAACGTGGGTAGCTGAAGACCTATTCTCTACTCAGAAACCAACTATGAGCACTACTGAAGCAGAATTAGTAATGGCAGCCAAACAGCAGTTGGGAGAACATCAGGACAACTGTACTTAGAGATAATTTTAATCAACAGTTCAGTATTGTCGAAAGAATATTATTTATTTCCTTGGGTCTTCTGCAAATGTTCAGTTTGGCACATATTACGTTGTCTCACTTTCAAAACAAATACTCAGTGGTCGCTTCAGTTTTGATCCTGATCATGATGATGTAGATTCAGTGGGATGAAAGGGTCCATCAAAGTCAGGTTTGGTTTGTGTCACTGACACAAATACCTGAAACTGAGCCAATACGTACAAACTTGTCCCATTTGTTCCCAAGCGGTGTGATTATGCTCCTAGAGTGTGAAAGCAGAAACTAACCCCCACCTCATTGGTCATCTTGAGGAACTGCATGGCAGCCTCCCCATACATTCCCCGACACTTGAGTGCCTCCGTGCTGACTAGAGTGGCCCGGATAGCATACTGGAAGTTCCTGGAGGGAGACAAAATACACACATGACCGTGATGACAGGACTACTTGGTGCGTGGCAACCCCAGGCACAACAAACAAAGGACAATTAAGATTGGTTTGTTACTTGCAAAAACATTTGTGACCCTCCAGGAGAAAAGGGGCCTTATGGGTGCTAGGATACATGTGCTATGACATCATTAAGATGTTTGACGTCAACTTACTTCAGTGAAGAGTGAGTAAACGAGTATGGTTTTACGCCGCTTTTAGCAATATTCCAGCAATATCACGGCGGGGGACACCAGAAATGGGCTTCACACATTGTACCCATGTCGGGAATCGAACCCGGGTCTTTGGCGTGACGAGCAAATGCTTTAACCAATAGGCTACCCGCCCGCCCCTAACTTCAGTGAAGATCAATATGTGTTATGTCATGTATCTCTGTCATAAATGTGAATTGAAGCTTGTGATTTTTATTTTTTGTGTTCTGAAGATTATTGATTATTGATGGATACAATTGTAACGCGTGACAAAACATATGATGATTCTTTTAAAATTAGTACTACAAAAAACTTATTACAATCTGCACTTTTCTACATTCAAATGCACATATTGTAATCATACAATATACATGTCAACATTCTGAAAATTTTATTATGAGGACTTCGAACAATAGTGAGTTTGCACTCTTCTACCCAACTCCTGCAAGTCCTTCTCTGTTATTAATGTTTGCGAGTGAGTTTGGTTTTATGTCCATTTTAACATATTCTGTACTATTTTCAGAAATATCGTGGCAGGGGACAGAATGGCCATGTCATGTACCCATGTGTGGAATTGAACACGATTCTTCAGCGTGATGAATCAACCCATGTAAGCTACCCCACCACCCAGTACTACAGAGAACCAGTGACCGTTGCTCTGTCCTCACCTGCATGTGGTCAGGTAGGTGGTGATGGCCGACTCCATGTAGTGGTGTGGGTACTGTCTCTGGCTCTGACTCCCAAGCATGAAGATAGACAGGCTGGCCATTTCCTGAAATGTGGGACAGCATCCATACCATAAGCCACAACAAGGAGAGGAGTCTTAATAAGTTGGTGGGTTGGTTGGTTGTTAAACGCCGCACTCAGCAATATTCCAGCTATATGACGGCGGTCTGTAAATAATTGAGTCTTGACCAGACAATCCAGTGGTTGATATCATAAGCATCGATCCACGTAATTGGGATTGATGACATGCATCAACCAAGTCAGCGAGCCTGACCAACCGATCCCGTTAGTCGCCTTTTACGACACACATAGTCATCTTTTACTGGGTTGCTGAAGACCTATTCTACCCCGGAATCTTCACAGGTGAGTCTTAATAAGACTTTTGCTTTTTCCTTGGCATTCATGGCATTTTATTTTTAGGATGACTACCTGACTAGTGACTAAGAGATCGAAACCAAATCAGCACAATTCCAGCTGCTTCATGGTGTATTGTTTCTTTTTTTAATTTAACGCCACACTCAGCAATAGTCACGGTATTTGATGGAAGTCTGTACATAATCAAGGCTTGACCAGATTATCCAGTGATTGATATCATGAGCATTGATCTACGCAACTGAGATATGATGACATGCATCAACCAAGTCAGCAACCCTGACCACCTGATCCTATTATTCACCTCTTACAACAAGCATGGGTTGATGAAGATCAATTCAAACCCGAATCTTCACCAGTTATATCATGTGTAAATAATCAATTACAGGTCAGGCAAACCAGTGGCTGACAGCATGAGCATGATCCTACAAGCACAGATACAGTGAGACACAGTTAAGCAGTTACACATTGTGACAACTCTTGGGCTGGGACAGGTAACTCGGGTACCCGAGTCGGGTGGGTACTGGGTAGGACCCAGGTACCCACAGGACTACCCGGATCCGTGGTTAGTCATGTGATATATTGTTTCATGACAAAAATTATCTAGAACTCTATGGTTACATTACAAGTCACTAATGTTCGCATTTCTTTCTGACTCTGCACCCATTTCTTCTGATTTTTCATACGGTTGAATAAAGATATAACTTAATTCAACTTCAGTGTATGAATGACCAGATTGTTTAAAACAAGTATCAAAATACGTTTTGCCAGGGCTTTGCTAAAAAAGTTCCCAATTGGACATTTTGAGACATCTCCTGAGACCCACAGTGGGTACCCAGGTAGGGTTTGGTAATAGGGGGGTGGGTACCCGGGTAGTAAATTTGGACTCATCCCAGCCCTAGACAACTCGATACTGAGGATCTATTTCCCTCAGGGGGCTCAGGGACCCATCAGGGGGCTGATTTAACAATGACCTAAGTTTCTCACCAAGGCCCCCGCAAAATGCAGCCATGCATGGTCATTGTTGAAGTCTCTCTTGGCAGTGTGGTAGGTGTGGTAGGCATAGTCGTACATTTGGAAGAGGAAAGCCAAGTCTGCAAGTCGGCGGAGTTGAAGTTCAGGCGCTTCAGACGTGTACCTGGAATATTAAAGTTTCCTTTGGAGACATCAGAAATTAATTTCCCTGTCCATTTCATAATCGTGTGAGTGAGGAAATGGCTTAGTCAATAACATTACAATGCTATCATGTTACTCGGTATTGTGTAAACGGCAGCCCAGCAGGTGCAACCATCGATCCTTCATAAATTCTTACAATCGGACATTCACCTGGAACTGGTAGTCTAGCCTGTCTCTGACTAGGCACTGACCTGTCCAAAAGCATGTAATTTGTAAGATTTTAAGCAACTTTTAGCAATAATCCAGCAGTATAATGGCAGAGGACACCAGAAACGGACTGCCCACACTGTACCCACATAGCAAATCAAATCCAGGCCTTCAGCATTATGAGCGGACACTTTAACCACTAGGCTACCAATGAAGAACATTTTAAAGGCTTACAATTACAATTAGACATTAACAAAATAAGGCGGCAGATTAGGAGGTGTCAACCAACACACAAACCAAAGTATCGGGTTTTACGCAATGCACAAATGTTGAGACTGGACGCAGAAAAAGAAAATAGTGCATCCCGAGGGACGCACAATAATATTCATTGTATCAACAGCACATCAAGAGGAGTTAGGACCACATGATCATTGATTCATTCCAGGCTCTAAAGTAATTATCAAACCTTACAGTACACTACACCATTTCAATACTTTACAGGACCCTCATATTGCCAGCAAGGACCCTCAAAATGAATTATCAGGATGAATTTTGAAACCATTAATTCATGTAGTCAGGGAATGATGACACAGGTCACAGGGCTGACCTTCCAGGCACAGTATTTCTTCTATTAGACCCATACCTCCAAAACAGCTTGCATGAATTTAGACACCGGGGCGTCTAATAGAGGAAATACTGTATATTCAATCCTCAGCATCCACTTTGTCCAGTCATTCCCTATTCTAGATTCTATGACATGTTGGGAGATCAGCCGTGTACTTACACTACAGATGTATTCTGGGAAGCCTGTACGGGTCCGGATGGTTTGTTGGTACCAAACCACTTCTTGGTGGCACTAAAGATGGATCTGTGGATTCCCTTCCTTGATGTCAGCTGCAACAAAGAATCATCCATCACCTAAACATCCTTGTTGGCATTCAACCACGTTACTCTTTTCATCGAGTTCATCACCACAAGGCATGGACAATTCCTCCTGTGAGTGAGTATCAGCTTTCACCAAAGTAGGTGAGTGAGTGGGTATGGCTTTATGCTGCTTTTAGCAATATTCCAGCAATGTCATGGCGAGGGACACCAGAAACGGGCTTCACACATTGTACCCATATCGGGAATCGAACCCGGGTATTCGGCATGACGAGTGAACGCTTTAACCACTAGGCTACCTGTGCGCCCCCGGTCTTCTAAGTGTTGCATAGTTGAACAGATAACTGCTAATTATCTGAATTTTAGATATCCAGAGTGACTACATCGTCCACAGTGCTAGAGATTATTAAACTCAGTTGAAAAGCTGATGTTAAATCCAGCACACAAATGAAGAAGAGAGATTTTCCTGCCCTTACAAGCTGGAGAGCTAGATGTTCATCGGCAGTCCTACTGTCTTGACAACTAGTCATGTGTGGTTGACAATGAAGAGGACTTCTGTTGAAAATTCTTAAAATTAGTTTCGTGTGATTGCAACAAAAATACAGGATTTATAGCAATGATGTAACAGAGGTAGTTGATTCTCAAGAATAATAGGTTTCTGGTACGCTCAAGAGATGCAACTCTGCACAACAAATGGCTGAACTACAGAGAAGCCACTGTGCCCCACACTCACCTGCTCATTCAGCATCCTCATCTGTTTCTCTGCCCAGGGTATGAGGGATCGCACCACAAACTCGTGCATGAAGATACGAAGGCGGTCCATGTCGCTGGTTGTGAGACAGACGCCGTGGACACGCAGCTTGCTCTTCTCCTGCCCTGCCGCCGAACCAGCGCTCTTCCCGTCCTGGTAACCGTTGGCAGCCGCTGTGGCATCCCCGTCATGGGCTATACTGGATTCTTCTACCTGGGCTTGGGTCTCCGTGGAGTGGAATGCTAGTGGGTGATCCATCAACAACTCGTTATTGCTGGTGTTGGTTTCGTTCAAATCTGAGAAAAACATCACAATTTATTTGAACTATCTGTGCAGCCATGTTGAAGTGTTATCATTAAAAGGGTATCATAAATGATAACACAGACAAGACAATAGACCCATTAAGAAAGGAAGAAGGGATTTCATTCAGTATGCTTGCACCAGATCTACCACTGGAAATGACATGACAACAAAAGGAAGACTTTGCCTTGGTGACCAATCAGCGTTAGAAATTGGCACTAGTCCTTAAGTGCAAAACTGCCCAATAGTTAATGTATCATAAGGACTAATAGTGAGTGAGTTGGGTTTAATGCCGATTTTAACAGTATTCCAGTTATATCGCGGTGTGTCAGCTTTATGTGGGAGGAAAGCCCCAAGTGGTGCAGGTCTAAGACGTTTACCACTTCGGTGAAACCCACGAGCACGGGTATGGTGCTGACAAACCTAGAAACATAATCAGGGCGAACTGGGATTCGAACCCACAATCATAGGTTTCTGGCGTGCCCAAGGGACGCAACTCTGCACAGCTAATCGCAGCGCCTCAGATGACTGGGCCACCCGGGCCACCCATAAGGACTAATAGAAATTTGTCTTTTTTTTATGGTTTTGCTATATATTATTATAATAAGGACAAGTGGACTAAAACTGTTAGTTTCTATTGCTGCCAATCAGCAAAGTCACCAAGCCAGACCATCTGCTCCACTTAAGTAGCCTCTTAGGACAAGCATATTAAAGGTGGACTCAAAATCCGGCCCCAAAACTCATGATAAACTGCTCTTTTTTGCAGAAATCAGTAACATTCCAGCTATAAAACATGTTGCCTGTAAAATAATCAAGTCTGGACCAGACAATCCAGTGACAGATATTGTGAACAACAATCCATGACGTTGTTGCACTATGACCATGATGACAGCCAAGTCATCGAGCCTGAAAACCTGATCCAATAAGTCTCCGTTTTACGACCAGCATAGGTTGCCTGGGACCAATTCCAATCGCAATCCCCACGGACACAAACACATGGGACTCAGGTCTTCTAAATACATTTCTCCTAAGTTCTTCACCATACATATAGCACTGGGTTCCACTACAGTTCAACCTCAGTCAGTTGTTTCCAACTTAGTTATTTCCAACAGAACCCCTTACCTGTAAGACTAGAGGAATGAACTGAGGAGATCTTGTCAGAAATAACATCTGGCGTGGTCTCGATCATTGAGTTCTCGAGGTCAGGGATTGTTGAGGTCAGTCTTGCCTCCGACAGATGGGAAGGGAAGCTGGCGTCATCCTGCAGTGGCAGCCCGTCATACTCAACACCCTCCTGGACAAGCAGAGTAGACATATTGGAAATTATATCTCCAAACATGCAAAAAGTGTACAGTCACATTTCCGTATCTGTATCCATTTTGTTCATCTGATACGTGTTGATCTAGACATTTTCATAGAGAAATGGTTTGGTTGGTTTCTTGTTTAACGCAGCACTCAGCAATATTCCAGCTATATGACCGAGGTCTGTAAATAATCGAGTCTGGACCAGACAATCCAGTGATTGATATGAACATCAATCCACACAATTGGGATCGATGACATGTATCAACCAAGTCAGCAAGCCCGACCACCCGATCCCATTAGTCGCCTCTTATGACAAGCATAGTCGCCTTTTACGGAAAGCATGGGTTGCTGAAGACCTATTCTACCCTTTATCTTCACGGGTCTCAAAGAGAAATGCAACCGTCCAGATTAACAGAGATTCACTGTATACAGGCTACTATTCCTCTATCCTGTATATACAGAGGTAAATGTGGGGAATAGTTTGAAAGGCATTTCGGATGGCAAAGTAGACACAATTTTACGGATGACAACTGTATTTGACTGTAATGGTGATGTTTCGGTATAGGTCCTTATACCGTTGTCAAGCAAGGATCTATGCCGATAATGTCGCCATTACAGTAAACTAAAGCAGTTGTTATCCATGTGTGTCTACTTTGTAAATGTAGGGATCATCGCAGTAACTGCTTACACTTGCATTCTAACCTTTCTCTATATGATCCATATTTTACATCATTTCAGAAGATAAATATATATAATATTCCCTTGATAAATATTAACACAGTTAACATGGTTAAAACCTTTACTCAATATCTATCCCCTATTTGAAAACATTTATTCATGGGGCAGTTATTATGTTTGTAGTAGATAGTTAAAAAGTATGGAATTTGTGCGGGAATGGCTTTCATGTCATCAGTGGTTATCGCACAACAGCTATATCACAAATACATCACAACTATATCACAGCAATATCGCAGCCATGAAACATTATCACAGCTTATCACAACACTATAACTTACAAGAGTTCTGTCACAGCTATATAATAGCTATGTGACAGCAATATCACAGCCAGATCAGCAAGAGCTCTATCACAGCTCCATAACTTGTAAGAGCTCTATCACAGCTCCATAACGTGTAAGAGCTCTATCACAGCTCCATAACTTGTAAGAGCTCTATCACAGCTCCATAACGTGTAAGAGCTCTATCACAGCTCCATAACTTGTAAGAGCTCTATCACAGCTCCATAACTTGTAAGAGCTCTATCACAGATCTTTGAACCATCACTGGTACTGATACAGCCATGAGACATGAGTCACAATCAGCAAGGTTACCATGGTTACTACTGAAAGTACCGTAACCATGGTTACTACTGAATGTATCCATGCATCTATCAGCAGCCATTGTGGTCCCCCAATCCCCGAACTGCCCATCATAACTGACACGGTTATTACATTCATGAAATGATATGTTAAACGTCTCCAAATGACGGCATTATGAGGCCAGGAACAGGAACAGGGAACTGGAGATTCAGATGCCACAAGGACTGGATATGAAAAGGGGTGGGTGTCCAACAGAACCACACTTCTTTACAGAAGCGTACATGCAGCATTATCATAAAAATATGGACTGGATTTCCACATGAAATAAAACGGAGATTAAAAGCTGGGATCAACAGGCAATCATGCACCTGCCTGAGCTGCTACATCTATTCAATACAATCCACATCAATGTATTCATGGAAAATAGCAACAGATGTTGGGTAATAGAAATACGCACAAAAATCCAAGTGATGAAATCTACAATTCTTGTTTCAACTAGTGATACACACTGTTTTTTGATACATCTGCTGGAAAAACTTTCATTAGCATTTATTATTGGGTGGATATTCATGGTAATGTGAACCCTGATAATTATATTAAATGTGTAAATGTGCAATATGGAAAGTAACAGTTCATCCCTGCTACAGCCTGGGTCTCCCTAAACATGCTAAAAGGGAGACAATAATTCCACACAATTTAAACAGATTTGTTTGTTTGTTGTTTAACGCCGCACTCAGCAATATTCCAGCTATATGATGGCAGTCTGTAAATAATCGAGTCTGGACCAGACATTCCAGTGATTGATATCATGAGCAATTGGGATACGATGACATGCATCAACCAAGTCAGCAAACCTGACCACCCGATCCCCTTAGTCGCCTCTTACGGCAAACATGGGTTGCTGAAGACCTATTCTCTACCCGGACCTTCACAGGTCCAATTTAAAGAGAAGGCCCACTAATATTGGGTATGAAACTCGGTGTGTATGACTTCCTTAGGCAAACTGTGTGAGTCGGTGTTGCTACCGGTAGGGCAGGGCATGCTTACCCTTTTCACAAACACCCACTGCTATCACTGATTTTCGGAGAACCATTCATATAATTTTCACTGCTGACTGGTTTTTTAAATCGGCTTAGGCGGGTAATCGAGACATTGACGGTGTTGACGTTTAATATTTACATGCTGCTTGCACGACAACTTTGTACATGATCCTACTAGGCTGATGGGCACGACGGGCTTAATGCTACTTGGAACACTACTTCTGTTTGCATTAATAGCACATCATTAATGATATGAAAAAATTTGCCAAATGTGAAAAATTGTTAAAGTTTTGCAAAAAGTGGCCATTTAATAAAGTGCTAAGCCAACCAAAATAATTTAAAATAAGCACCGTCCATGACACTGCGCGCAACACCGATTCATTACATGGTCATTACACCGAGCCTGACCAACCAATCAACTTAGTCGCCTCTAATGACCAGCATGGATTGCTGTAATTCCTGTTCATTGTAATGAATGTGTTTGACGATGCAGTTGGCGACATTCAAGCTGCAACACAGAGGCTGTAACACTGATTATAGCTAAAATGGATAGAATTATCATTAAACCACCCGTATGTTATCAGAAATGAGCGGGCCACTGTAACTTCATAATGCCCTCATATTGCACGCACGTTGTTAGGTGATGTTATGGGTATAGGGAAATGCGACGTCACGTTCAATAGATACCTCATCTGGTTTGTTCTATGACGTTTCCATATTCGCAAAAGCGGGTCAGTGAAATTTGTGTTGATTGCAGTAACTGTTTCAAAACCGATATTGTTGTTTATTTTTATTTGATAGCAAATTCTATCCATTTTACCTATAATAACAGTAATGCTATTTTTCAGGGCATTATCATTTACAGAAGCCCTTGATCTTTTCATGGAAGAGCTTCTGCAAAAGATAATGCCCTGAAAAATAACATTACCCTTATAATATCCATGGGGTTAGTTTGTTTGTTGACTTATGCCGCACTCAGCAATATTCCAGCTATATGTCAGCGGTCGGAAAATGGACCCGACAATCCTGTGATTGATATCATGAGCAACTATCCACGCTATCAGGGTACAACAATATGCACTCAACGATGTCACCACTACGCAAGACGGGTCCCCGTCACACATACAAGTGACCACCTGAGAGGGGGTCGCCCGTATGTGCGACTGCCTGTCCATGGACAACGGAATTCTGCATGTCACCGAGCCTGACATACACGAGTCACAGAGGACCAGTCTGCCCTGGAATCCCTACGGAGGAAGCACACAGTAAACATATCAGTACCTCACTGTAGCTTTTCACAGTCAGGTAACAAAGCAACCTATTGTAAAAAATCAAATACAGAAATAAAAATGAAAGGTACAGTAATGAAACAAAAGCCAATTCACATCAACAACATGAGTTGCAGAATGTGTTTCAAGTTCGGAGGTAAATAAGAAAATCAGCTGAAAAAGAGGTGATGAAACGCAGAGGACTTCTCAAGAAAATTACAGTTAGAAACATGTCTCCATGAAAGCTGAAATATCCCCAAGTTGTGAACATGCAACAGAGAAAGCTGAACGACGACAACGTGTCACACGAGTGATGGAAGCATGGAAAGTGTGACACTGGCGATGCTCCCCACATGCAGGCTGAGGGCGCCAGCGGACTTACCCAGGTGATGAAGTAGCGAGGCGTGTGGGATTTCACCGGCTGGAAGAAGGGAGCAAGTTACACCAAATGTCTCCTGTTTAGTTTCTCAGTGTAAGTAAGAATTGCCTATGATAGAGGACGGTTCAAGGTGTAACTTGGCTCATTTGCTGAAAGTCCCACACCATAAGGGTTTGATAATACGCAATAAACCAAGTCACTGAGCCTGACCACCTCGTCCATTTAGTCGCTGGGGACCTATTCTAACCTAAAGTCCCCACAGGGTGTGTGGTGTAACTTTGTATGGAATTAATTTATACATACTGGTATCATAATACCCGAGTAGCAATACACCATATCATTGTACAGGTTGCTTACACAATATATCCCAATACTCACACAGGCAACTGTAAGAATACAAGTACTACAATACCTCATAATACCTGGAACACTGTGTTTAGTAAATGATGCTATTCCTATAATATTAAAGTGACCATGAAAAAAACAACCAAAAACCCATGGCAAAATGTTGGTCTTGGCCCATCTTCCCGAGGCAAGAGAGTTATCTGACTTTAAAAGTTCAGTTTCCACCCTTGCCGAACTAGGCTGGAATTCCTGGGCTCGATCGTATACTAGCTATTACGAGTTATGTCCTTTCTATGCCTCTCCTATTGACCTATCAGATTTAACCTCTCTTATCACTTGCATTTGCTTCAAACAAAACGGTGGGGCACAGTCAAGACAATCTGATCGATAATCAAGATCTATATTGTGATAAAACGAGTCTTACATCGCGAAGTGCATTAAATCACGTGAGCACCTTGATTAAAAACATGAAAAGATTTAGAAAATATCTGTTGTCAACGAGTTAGCGGTGCACATGCTTTCCAAATCCTGCAGTCGACTGAAATCTGCATGACACTTTACAAACTGGATTTCGATTTCGGTGCTCGATTTTGATTGGACTATGCATAGACTCGTTAGTCCAGCCAAAATGTAACTCCATAATACCAGCCTAGTTTGGCAAGGGTGGAAACTGGACTTTTATAGTCAGTTAACTCACTTGCCTCGGGAAGATGGTCTTGGCCCTAAAGGGCCCATTTTGAAACTCTAAATGGCAAACATTTGTAGTGCAGGTTTTGTGTATGAAACTGTCACTCTTTCACTAAACTTGTATGTATCATGGTTGGTATGATATTTCAACTCTGATCAAGATACTCATCATTTCACATCCCAGTCATTGTTGACCACATAATACTGGAGGAAAGTGTGTGTGGGAATATTGGGAGGACATACAGCCCTGGTGCTACTACCCACCTGTACCTCGGGGGGTTTGGGCAGGAACTGACTCCAGGGGTCGGGGAGGGAGGCCTCAGGCTTCATGTTCTCCACAGTCTGGAGGGAGCGAGAGTTGATCTGGAGCAGGTGGCAACACTGAGACCCAAATGTTGTCTTCATGCTTTGGTAGTAAGCTTCCGCCCTGTGCAACAAATCAGGGTTTTGGGATAATATATACTGGATAATTGATACTGGATAATTAATACTGGTTAACATATACTGGATAATGGATAATTGATACTGGATATTAGATACTGGATAATATATACTGGATATTAGATACTGGATAATATATACTGGATAATTGATACTGGATAACATATACTGGATAATTGATACTGGATAGTAGATACTGGATAGTAGATACTGGATAATATATACTGGATAACTGATACTGGATACTAGATACTGGATAGTAGATATTGGATACCATATACGTGATAATAGATACTGGATAGTAGATACTGGATATAGATACTGGTAACATATACTGGATAATAGATACTGGATAGTAGATACTGGAAAGTAGATACTGGATAGTAGATACTGGAAAGTAGATACTGGATAGTAGATACTGGATAGTAGATAGTGGATGATATGTACTGGATAATATGTACTAGATAATTTGCAAAGAAAATACTTCCCCTGGTTATGTTTGTGTGTTTGTCATTTAACGCCTCACTCAGCGATATTCCATCTACATGACATGATGATGTATGCCTGGGAATAACCCAATCTAGACCAACCCTCCATGTGACTGTTTACAACCATGACCCTTCTTAACTTCAAAATGATAAAATGACCTTGCATAATAAGTGCATCTTATTTAGGACCATTAGGACCAAGTCAGCCATAGTTACAGGTGCCCTCCCATATTCCCTTAAATAACAAATGACTGATCCCCCTAATACTCCAAATAATACTCTATAATACTTCCACTTCTACACTCATGTAGCATGTATAGAGACCACTGTCTGGCACTGACTTACCTGGGCAGTTCGCCGTCACTGACGTCATGCAGGAGGACGTAGTAGGTGAGTATTCCTGGACAGAACCAGCGCGGCACCTTGTTGGGAAACTGTTGTTGCTGCTGAAGCTGCTGATTGGTCAAGCTGGTGAAGGTCGCAATGGGGTCACTCTGACCAGAGGAGGCCACAAATATACCTTGAGGTGGTTAAGGTTGATCAAACTTCTCTGACACTCTGTGAAAGCTCTAAATTTTTAGCGAGAGTTGGGTGTTATGCTGAAGTCAATATTATTTCATTTCCCTAAAAGTCAAGGTAATTGGGTTCAGTATTTCAGTTATATCATGGCATGGTGCTGAGGATCCTGTCATGACAAAGGGAAACAACTCTGCACATTGGAACTGGCCAATTCCTGTGACCGACAAGTCAAGTACCACCCCTCCCTGTGGTCGACATAGTCAAGTACCACCCCTCCCTGTGGTCAAGTACCACCCTTCCCTGTGGCCAACATAGTCAAGTACCACCCCTCCATGTGGCCGACATAGTCAAGTACCACCCCTCCCTGTGGCCGACAAAGTAAAGTACCACCCCTCCCTGTGGCCGACATAGTCAAGTACCACCCCTCCCTGTGGCCGACAGTCAAGTACCACCCCTCCCTGTGGCCAACATAGTCAAGTACCACCCCTCCTGTGGTCAAGTATCACCCCTCCCTGCGGCCGACATAGTCAAGTATCACCCCTCCATGTGGCCAAGTCAAGTACCACGGCTCCCTGTGGCCAATACAGTCAAGTACCACCCCTCCCCGTGGCCGACATTGTCATATACCACCCCTCCCTGTGGACAAGTACCACCCCTCCCCATGGCAGACACAGTCAAGTACCACCCCTCCCTGTGGCAGACACAGTCAAGTACCACCCCTCCCCATGGCCGACATAGTCAAGTACCACCCCTCCCCATGGCTGACACAGTCAAGTACCACCCTCCCTGTGGACAAGTACCACCCCTCCCCATGGCCGACACAGTCAAGTACCACCCTCCATGTGGTCTGCCAGACAAAGGATACACCCCACACAGTGACTCAGGTACTCGTGGTCCGACAGGGCAATCACATCGAGGAAACATTCCCTGTATGCCTCAAACCATGGAGTAGATGCTGAAATACAATCAACATACTGTATTTTCTCCAACTAATGGTAATAATGGTAATTACCTAGGCGATCTGTAAATGATTAGACATACTTGGTTCTAAACCATTTCTGAAGTAAAGGGTGACGACGGTGCGCTCCCATATCCAATCCATGTGGAAAACAGAGACACTGACTACGATAATTACGGTATTAATATACAGCTAAATTAACATACAGCATGCAATTTCAGATGAACAAGAACTTACTAGAACAATTTGCTATGGCCTATACATGTTATAGACTCCCTTTAAAATGTTTAATAAATAATAATAACCCATCACACTTGTCTGTTGTTTAACATTTGTAGAAAAAATAATCAATAATTTCCATTAAGATTTTACTAGTTAACCAGCATGAAATACTCATATCCCCCACCAATATGACATGTTCGGTTGTGTGCAAGTAAAAAAATACTGTACGTTTCCAAGATCTGCTCTGGAAATAAGCACTACCACCATTTTCAGTCTAAGTCAAAGTCGTTGCTATGGAAACTTGAATAAATTTTTCAAAAATCCCAAACTATCAAAAGGCACCAGTTCATCACTAGACCTATCTATGTGCCAAGTTTGGTTAGGATACCCCTTATGGTTTTTCGGCTCTGCTCCGGCAACGTAACGGATGGGCAAAGGACGGCGGACAGCACCCATTCCTATATCCCCCTTCCACTACGTGGCGGGGGATAATTATCCATCATGTCTATTGTTTAACATTTGTTTGAAAAAATCATCAATTATTTCCATTAAGAATTTTAAGTTAATTATGAAACTTTAGCACCAAGACTTCAGACACAAGGATGATGTTACAGAAGGAGCTGTAGGTCACATCACATTGCCCTCCCCTTCTCCATGTTCTCCTCCCTCTGTGATCGTGCCAGAGCATCACTGAACATACACATAACACTCACCATGGAGTTGCAGGTCATAGTTGCCAACTGACATCATATTCCCCGCTCCTCTCCCCCCATCCCCCGTCTGTAACTGTGATCCCGCCACGGCATCACCGAGCATCTTCTTGGTGGTCGCCTGTTGAGGGGGCGTGGCAGACATGTCGCAGGTGCTGATACGCAGGTTGTGGATTGAGTGGGACACATTGTTGGGGTCTTTGATGTGAACTGAAGAACAGGAATGTTGGGAAATATTATTGCTTTGATTTGGTCAGCATGGAGAGAATGGTGAGTGGGAGAATATGGTTATATATATATGCAACATTGACATTTTCTTCGATATGAACATTGCATTCATGATTATTGCATTCATATAGCAACGTGCATGCAGATGTGTTTGTTTGTGTGGCTGCATGTACTAATCCAGACTAATGCCGATTTTATAGTGATAGCCAACTGAGATACCATGCTGCAGTTTAACATGAATACCCAACTCAGACTCCGAGCCAACCAGTCCTTGTTTTAGCCCCTTAATGCTGAGCACCAGGCAGGGTATTAACAAATACTTTTAACATCTTTTGGTATGACGAGTCTGGGTTGAAACCCATGACCTTCAGCTCTCCGGGTAAACACTCTATCCACTAAACCACATAGGCAGTCTATGTGAACATGAAGCAAGAAATATTAACAAGAGAGCAATAGTCAGTGTGTTCAGTGAAACACCTACAAGCAATCGAACAGAATTTTCCAGATTTGAACACAAACCGATTTTCACCCTCTCTCAAGCCTAAGATAGTTTTGTTTCCTGAGAAGGTTGAGTCGCGCCATATTATTTGTGAGGAAAGCGTCTTTTTGTAAAAAAAATAGTGCTGAAGTAAGTATTTGTGTTTGTTTCTGTTAGATGTGATCTAGTTTTCCTGAACTTGGCATTGAAACAAAGCAACATGATGCCAATCAATTAATGTATTATGATAGATTGCTTGAGATCATTTATCATGATTTTTCAACCAATATTCAACACTAATGTTAATAATAGTCCTTTTGTTCATGTTATTTCATTTGTTGTTTAATTCCGCATTCAGCAATCTTCCAGCTATATGACAAAGGCCTGTAAATAATCAAGTCTGGAACAGACAATCCAGTGATTAGTATTATGAGCAATGATCCACGCCATCGGGGTAGATAGAGATGCTACAAACTCCTGAGCCTGACTACTCACTCCATAACGTCACCCGTGAGACAAGCATACATTGCCACAGGGTCATGTTCATGATAAGTACTGACTATCATCATGATCATTGCTTATTTGCAATACAAATAACTACTTATGACGAGGTCAATATATGAAAACGAGGACCTGACCAAGGAGGTGGTCTGACCAATCAAAGCAGAAAATAATGGATGATGAAAAACACCTCTAACAATGCTCACAATGTTAAAATCTTAATAAATTGTATTGTTTTGAAATTGTTCAAAACTATATTATTTGTTCCTCACTTCTATTCTTGTTTCAAATACCCCAATCATAAATTTACCAATACTGTCCTTACCACTGCACTGCAATGCTGATACTATAAAACTTTAAAAGTGAAACCTTTTTCAAGAAGCTAGATACTGTCAGATATTGAAGTTAATCAAATGGAAATGATAAGGGATGGATATTGGAGATCTGTGTGTATCACAATGCTTTGCAATGCACAAGGCCGTATTGCAAATGTATCATGATATATTGTATAATTCTAAATTTTGAATTCAGAAGCAATTTGATACATTAAGGTATGAACTGAAGTTCATAAATGGAACAAAACAAGATGCTGGTACAATATGATGTTACTCAGTCAACAAATACACAGCCATCTTGGGGCCCCAAATGCTCGCTCCTGGGCAGCGAAGGCTTTTGGCAAGTATATAACATTAATCACAAGATAAAAATCGCTATTTGAAATCAAGCAGGAAAAAGTGATATTGCGATACGTATCGTGGAAAAATGAACTTCAATTTACCAATATACCAATAATACCGTACACCCTTAGAAATGATACATGATGCAGGGATCCTGATAACTTTTTGAGCAATTGAGTTTTAATTCTAGGGTTTCTATTTTAAGTGGGTTATTACATTCTTCAATGGGTAAACAATATTTTTTCACTCATCTGTTAATCACTCTATTAGGTTTTTCCAAAAATTAGTGAACATTTTTAGATTTTGAAAAAATGACAATGTTTTAGATGTACATGTATATGACTATTCTATTCTAAATATATACAGAGCTCCAGATAAGCTTTTGGTGTTGTGGGTATTTTACCCATGTATTTTAAAATCATTGGGTATCAGTAATTCTATCTGGGTATTCAAATTTCTGTTACCCACTTGTTTTTTCACATGTGGGTATTTAAGTTAAATATTTAAAAACACTATTTATCTAGTCCCTGCAAACTGGTGTCGTGTGGGTTCGAGAGCTTTATCAGACTCAAAAATACCACGATACTTCCACAAGAAAGTGTGATGGCAAATGATCATGATGTAACTGTCATCATGGAGTTTGGCAAGGTTGACGGAATGCCCGTTTATAATTTCAAAATAAGTTGCTGATTTGCTAATCGAATACGCAGGGTTACTTCACAATTTTGATGATATGCACAAGTTTTATTTTTGTAGCGTATGTGTAATGTTCGTTGCGTATTTGATACGCTTGGATTTTATTTTACTGCGTATTTCTGCATTTCTGATGCGTATTTCACGCAGATACGCAGCTTATCTTGAGCTCTGTATATAGGATTCACTCGGAAAGTAAATTAGCTAGTAATTGTTTTTCGGAAATTAGCTCCTTTGTACGCATGCTGAAAAAGTGTCATTGGGTATTCACACAAGCTGTTTTTATACATGTTTTTCATTTAACATGTTTAATGCATGCGTTTCTGTACGCAAGCTCATTGAAAGTAACTGGGTTTTGAATATTTTGGGGGGGTATTTTAGCAAATATGCTGCTTATCTGTAGCTCTGATGATGTTTTAACATGAATCGGTCTGGAATACTTGCAACATTCGGTTAAACATGTTATTGGGCAAACATGACATTTCCAGTATGGCTGCTGTGGAGGGACCGTCCTAACAAGTTTCAGCTTCATAGGCTCACCTGAACTGAAAGTCCTATGTTCAATGTTACATGTTTTAATTACAATAATGTTTTCAGTTTCGCCATATTCAAAAGGTATTGACAAAATTCAAGGTGGTGTTAGAATCTACATGATCACTACACCTGCTGTGTAAATCAATGCACGATACATCAGCTGTGTGGCAATACAATATTGTATGATTGCTTTTTCCACCTATTTAACAATGTTTAACATTTCTAACGATAAGCAAAAAATGATTAAAAATACTACATTTGAATGAACATGTTGAACACGTTGAAGTGAAGTGATCTATGATTAATCTCCACATGCATCAACACGATCAATACGAAACAAAACTTATTGAACTCCAACATGTTAATCATGACACTATTGACAGCCACATCAGGGTTACCATGGTTACAAATTCCTTGTATTAGAGTGTCAACATGGTCAGTGGTCATGATGGTACGGTCATTATCCCAATGGCATGGTTAAAATAAGTTCCTGGTACCTGAACAGCACAAAGAATATCTTTTAACAAAAATAGCTTATGATCATGATCATGATGATACTGAATATAATATGAAACCCGAGATAAAGTTACTTTTGAAACAGAACTGGACAAACACATGGAAATTAATAACGTTAATCATGTTAATGATTGTATGAACATATGTTTGTTTGTTTTGTTTGTTTGTTGTTTAATGTCGCACTCAACAATATTCCAGCTATATGACCGAGGTCTGTAAATAACTGAGTCTGGACCAGACAATCCAGTGATTGATATCATGAGCATCGATCCATGCAATTGGGATACGATGACATGCATCAACCAAGTCAGCGAGCCTGACCACCTGATCCTGTGAGTCGCCTCTTACGACAAGCAGAGTCGCCTTTTACTGCAAGAATGTGTTGCTGAAGACCTAGTCTACCCTGGATCTTCATGGGTCACGATGAACACATCTAATCATGTTATTACACAGTATGCAGTGACAGAAACTAACAGTTTTAGCCCACTAGTCCTTATAATGATGACATATAGCAAAACCCATAAAAACAACAAATTTCTACTGGTCAGGGTTAGAAATTGGCATTAGTCCTGTAGTCCTGGCCGAACTGCCGAATAGTAAAGGTATCATAAGGACTAGTAGAAATTTGCCATTTTTAAGGGTTTTGCTATATGTTATCATTATAAGGACTAGTGGACTGAAACTGTTAGTTTCTACCACTGCTAGTAGTCCTTATCATGCTTATGATACCTTAACCATGCTAACTATAGGGCAGTTTGGCAGGACTAGCACCAATTTCTAACGCTGCAGTATGATTCACAAAATAAACCTGGGCATTCAGAAGTTGAAAAGGATAATCAATATAATCAATCTCAATGAAAGGAAAGTGGCAAACTTTCTAAATTACAACAGCTAACCTTGCTAGAAGATGATCAAATGTATTTCTTCCTGTAGGGAAACTTGATTCCAATTGGGCACGTCTATATGAGTGTCCCTTGGCACACTCGACAAAAACTACATGACTCCCAGCATTATATGTTTAACTAAATGCTTTGTTTGTTTGTTTGGTGTTGAACGCTGCACTCAACAATATTCCAGCTACGGTATATGACCCCGCTCTGTAAATGATCAAATCTGGACCAGACAATCCAGTGATTGACATCATGAGCATCCATCCACACAATTTGGATACAACCGATCCTGTTAGCATGGTTAGTCGCCTCTTATGTCAAGTATAGACGCTTTTTACGGCAAGCATGGATTGCTGAAGACCTATCAAGCCTATTCTGCCCCGGATCTTCGAGGGTTGTTTAACTATGTGCAGTCTGTGCCAAATACTTTTGAGAGTAATATACCGAAACATGGCTCTTTTCATCATTTCTACATGTGTTCTAGTAGATTTTAGCATTATAATATTGATTTGTACAGGCTCATGCTTTGGACAAGTGAAAGGATTTATCTAGGTCAGTCCAGAGTTCAAAATCTGTGCCCAAGTCTGAAGTCAATGTCATTACAAACTGGAACTACAAATTCCCCACTTCATGTACATGTAGTTATAGTCATAGCTATCTTATGGTGAGTGAGTGAGTGGGGTTTAGCACCGCTTTTAACAGTATTCCAGTTATATCACTGCGTGTCAGCTTAACGTGGGAGGAAAGCCCGAAGTGATGCAGGTCTCAGACGTTTACCACTTCGGTGAAACCCACGAGCACAGGTATGGTGCTGACAAACCTAGAAACATAATCGGGGCGATCCGGGATTCGAACCCACAATCATAGGTTTCTGGCGTGCCCAAGGGACACACATCTGCACAGCGAATTGCGGCGCCTTAGACGACTGGGCCCCCTGTGCCCCCGTCATGTTATGGCTTAGTAGAAGTGACTTTAATACCTCCATATTTGAGAAAATAACAACTTTAACAAAAATCCCAATTTTGAAAAGAGTTTTCCCAGTCTGCCAGTGAAGGGCCCTTAGTTTGGAATCTGTGATAAATCCCTGAAGTGACAAATAAATGCTGAGAATACCAGTGAATGATGACAACAGACAATTTTAGAGCTAGCACATTCAACCTTGTCAACATCCTCAAAACATGGTAAAGACTGGGGATGTCATCAGCATGGTTAGGGCTTTACTGGACACAATTCACATACTACTGCAGCCAATATGCACAAAATTGAGAATGTATGCAAATATTATCTCAAGGCCGTAGTTAACTTTTTTTGACAGGGGGGGCAAATATTTGCACAAGTATCACTTGTCCCCAACTTGTATATTCATGATTCAAATAAACTGTTTTCTATAAAAAATCCAGGGGGGGCAACTACGGCTGGCTACGGCACTGATTATCTCCTGAAGGTGCAGGTGAAAACAATACTGTATTATCTGTTTTAATAGTTTTTAATTGAAATGAGAAATTTAACTGACATTTCTATTCTGATAAGCAATGCAATCGACTGTGCATATCCAATTTCCTTACTTAACATGATCAATCACCAAGTTTAATTTACATGCCCGTTCTCCATTGTCCTAATGATGAATACAATGTGCCTCACGTTACCAGCATAGAGGTCAAGGTCATGGTGGTCCCCCTGGAACCCAAATGTTCATGACCAGGACCCCCTAAAAGTAGTACTGAGACTTGGTGACAGTTTACAGAACCCACATCATTATGATGACAGGATATTTTGACAGAGCCAGGTACATCTCTGTGTTATATCAGGGGTAGACAACATGATCTTAACCTACGTAGTCCACATCTCATTTTGGACTAGTGGTACATGTACCACTTCAGATATTTATGGCATTGTGATAGAAACAAAAGGCATTTGGACATGTTCAGCAATATGATGGCGGTCTGTAAAAAATCAAGTCTGGACCAGACAATCCAGTGATTAATATTATGAGCAATGATCCATGCAATTGGGATACGATGAGATGTATCAACCAAGTCAGCCAGCCTGACCACCTGACCCCATTATTCGTTCCATATGACAAGCATAGTCGCCTTTTACAGCAAGCATGGGTTTCTGAAGACCTATTCTGACCTAGATCTTCACGAGTTATCATGGCTACACATTATTTTGACATCAAATAACAATGAACATGATGGAGCCATGTCTAAATCTTCTATGTTAACAGGGATAGAAATTAGCACTAGTCCACACCAGTATTGACAATGTTAAAGGTATCCTACTTGTCCTAAGGGCCAGTAGAATTTCAAACATTTTTGGGTATACTCCATAATTTAATTAACATGACATGTACCGTATTCGACGTAATAAGCGCCCCACTCTAATAAGCACCCATGGCGATATTTGCTAATATACTGGCTAGTGAACAATCCCAATTAGCACCCCTTCCGATTGATCTATGTACACAAGACTTATTTATTTGTGTATAATATGCACTTGTGTGTTATATGCACCCTTAATTATGGGCAATTAAATTCTGGAAAATATATCTGTCGTGTATAATAAGCACCAACTTTTCTTTGTATCATTTCAGGCTGTCAGCATAAATCATGAAATTTACAATCTTTCAACTCTATTTTTTTTTCTCACCAAAATTATATTCTAATAAGAGCCCCCTATTTCTAATTTTGAGAGCGCCCTGGCTCTTGTTACGTCGAATACGGTATATATATGCTGTACCTGCTGAGACGAATAAAGAAGGAAAGAAAAAAGACAAAACAAAAAAACATTTTAGGGTATATTGCTGTTCATTCAATCAATATATTATCACTATTCAAGCTGGTCTTTATTGGTTTATTTCTATCCCTGCTGTTATACTACATGTACCGACCAAAACAATTCTAATTTCTTGTGCAACATTACTAGTCATTAGCTAGCCTGTCTACAGAATGGTGGAGCATATGCTGGAATTCACCCAATCAATAATGGCTATTGTTTGTACAGGTTGTATCAACTATCCAGATTAATCACCCAAATGAAACAAAGAGTATTATACTATATATAGAATCCTACATAACTTGCTCCAATCAATAATTATCCTTCGTTACCGTGACAATTGTACTAACGAGGCCCCACTGTCATTAACAAGAGTGAAACAATAAACTGTACATTCTGTATTGATGTATTGTACATTTTGTAATAGCAGGCAGCAGTGTTCATTTCAGAGTGCGGCCATGGGGACTTTTACACACAAATCTTTTTTTATGGTGCAAAATATAAATAAGGGCTCGACATCATATCCAAAAAATAAAATCTGTTTTCAATTGTACCTAATTCAACACCAAGTTTTATCAATTTTGCACTGGAATACATTATACACTTATTGTAACCTCCAAAGTCTTCAGTTAGCATTCAGTAATGATAGGTTTAACATGTTTTGATTCGATGCTTCAATTGCTAGGACCAAACAGCTTCAAGCTTTCAGGGGATTTCAGGTTAAAATAGGACCCCAGAAATCTATGCTTTTTTAACAAGATGACTAAATGGATCAAGGGGATTTGGAGACTTGTGTGTCATATACATATTTTTAATTGTTGACAATTTATTAGCAGTAATTGTATTATAAGGATAGCATATGGCAGCTTTACTTCCTGGTTTTCTCACCGAATAATATTTACATCTATCAAAGAATATTAAAAAAGTAATGGGTGTCAAACATGAATAATGTAAGGTTCTATGCATGTTAATAGTTTGTGAGAAACAGCTGACTGCTGTCTTTCACAACATGTTCAGATCCCCAAATTATTATCACATACAATCAAAAATAATTCAAAAGCATGATTTTCACTATCACAACCAAATATTGGCATCAACTACTCGAAATCGATATCTACTGTAAGTGAGTGTGTCAACAGTAATTAACAGATGACACTCATTTAATGATCACATAGAACTGATCACCTTGGCTTTGTAGACACACCCCTTTACACCTCAGTGTCGCCAGAATTGGTTGTCAACACGGCATGTCTAGTGTGATCAGTTTGATAAATAGAGTATTCTGAACAACAAAATGACACACAATGGAATATTCAAATGAAATAAACGCATTACCTTCTGTGCCTAAGCGACAAAAAGGCTGAACAAGTTGAGCAAAAGTCAAATTATTTTTCTGACACAAAACCTCTGCATCTTTGCTACACAAGACAGCCACATGCGGACTGAACGTGTTCTGGATAAACTCCGGTGCAGACTGTTTGCACTGTGCCATTGTTCCTTAAGATATTTTCCCTAAAATCACCATATTACAGATATTCTACTGTCTCTGAGAAAACTGAATGCATAATAATCCATTTGTGACATGTCGTCGGCCATTTTGATGAAATACCACTTCCGGGGGATTGAAGAAGGGAGATAATCGTGAAAACCTTATTTATCATGTTGGATGCATTCTTGGGAATTTTGCGTTCAAGCCGCCAGATGGCCTCATTTTATCACATACATTTTTAAGATTTGTATTTATTACTTCTATGTTAATCGTCATAAACATGCATAAACACAAATTTCTAAGACCCTAATCAAATTCTAATAAATATAGTTCATTCTAATTATGAAAACGATAGATGCTGTACATATATACCATTGAAAATGCAATTTTGAAGTTTCGCTGTAGTAGCTACATAGTTTATATGTTTTTGTAGTATTAGTTTAGTGACAGATCAAAATAATGTGTTTAAAGTGTGTTTGAAATGTCTACAGGCAGCAAACGTCGTTTATAGTATTTCTAATGCGGCGTTAAGCATTATTTACTCACACACTCACTAGTTTATAATATTAATTTCAATTTAGATCCACCTTCTTTGGTACGCGGCGTGATACAGCCGGAATATTGCTGAACGCGGCGCACAACCACACACACTGGCTCTCGGGTCACATTATGAAACCAACTAGATGCTCCCTGTGTTGTGTGAGTGAGATACAATTTAACGTCGCATCGGCATTATTTCAGCCAAAAAGCGACCTGTGTAAAATATCCGACATAGAAAGTCAGAGAATATGATCATCGTTATTTCTTCAAAAACGTCTCGTAATCGGCATAACGTTTCTCAGTATTTCATTATACAACGTTCCACCGTTCAGGTGATGCATTTCTGTTCTGGACAGCCTCCGTGGTCCTGTGGATAGAGCGTCTGCCCGGAGACTGCCTCCGTGGTCTTGTGGATAGAGCGTCTGCCCGGAGACTGCCTCCGTGGTCCTGTGGATAGAGCGTCTGCCCGGACACTGCCTCCGTGGTCCTGTGGATAGAGCGTCTGCCCGGAGACAACCTCCGCGGTCTTGTTAATGGAGCGTCTGCCCGGAGACAAACTCCGCGGTCTTGTGGATAGAGCGTCTGCCCGGAGACAACCTCCGCGGTCTTGTGGATAGAGCGTCTGCCCGGACACTGCCTCCGTGGTCCTGTGGATAGAGCGTCTGCCCGGAGACTGCCTCCGTGGTCCTGTGGATAGAGCGTCTGTCCGGTGACAACCTCCGCGGTCTTGTGGATAGAGCGTCTGCCCGGAGACTGCCTCCGTGATCCTGTGGATAGAGCGTCTGCCCGGAGACTGCCTCCGTGGTCTTGTGGATAGAGCGTCTGCCCGGAGACTGCCTCCGTCGTCTTGTGGATAGAGCGGTTTGTAAAATGACATGATTATATTCTTCAATTTGACCAGTTCTTTTCTTTTATAGATGTTAGATTTCCTTTTCGGGGTCTGAATTTCAAGGGCCGGCTCCGTGGTCCAGTGATAGAGCGTCCGCCCGGAGAGCGGAAGGTCCGGGGTTCGATCCCCGGCAGCGTCATACCAAAAGACGTTAAAAGATGGTACTTGTTGTTACCCTGTTTGGCGCTCGACATTAAAGGGCTAAAACAAGGACTGGTCGGCTCGGAGTCAGTATACTGTGTCTGAGTGGGGTATTCATGTTAAACTACGTCATGGTATCTCAGTGGGCTAGCACTATTAATTGGCATCAGTCCGGACTAGTAGTCTGGAAGTTGATTTAAGGTACCGACGTTTGCTACAATATCTGAAAAACTAGTGGACCTACTCCAGACAAAGTTGGTATGAGATTATTAAACAGTCATACATAACTGGATATTACATTTAAAGACAATCGGTGCATGAATAAAAAATCTGTCTATTTAGCTATCACTATATTTCATCAACAACCAGACCTGTTCGTCACGGGTGGAACGAGCATTGATTGTAACAGCCATCTGCATAATGCTACCCCTGCGTCACAGGGCCATATGACACAGTTGAACCAATCAACTCAACTCGAAAGGTTGCACGGGAATCACGCACGCACGAATACGGTGTTAGCGTTGGGCGTCTCAAGCAGTTATTTAATCATATTTATCAAATTATTTTTGCACTCCTTTTCAGGTCAGTGTTATTGACTTGAATGTATCATTCCTTACCACATTATTACATTTCATGCATCATGTTATTAGGTGTAATATATCATACGTAATTATTCATTTAGACAAATCATTGCTTTATGGTTTCGAAGAAAATATTTGGATATTTTCGTAGATGATTCAAGACTTTCGGGGCTGTTTCGGGTGAAAGAGAATCAAATTCTGAGGCAAGAATTGCACAAAGTGGACAAGATCCGATTATGACATGTACTACAAAGCACGAACCTGAAATTCGTAGACGATTCCTAGAAATTCTTTGACTAACAATTTTTTTTCTCACGATTCCCACGAACTACAACAATGTTTGGGAATCAAATAAGATATATTTAAGATTCTTAAGTAATGATTAAGAATATGTACGAATATGTAAGAATTCATATCCGTGGGAATTCGGGCTATTAAACGTCGTTGTGAAACAGGGGTATATGTATTGCACTATTCTTGGTTCCACGAAATGCCCTCGTCGTCAGATTCGGAGTCTGTGCTGTCACCTAAATGAACAACAACAGGCTGGACAGTATCTGGTCGGATACAGTCTTGTTTCCAATACTCTTCCTCAACTTTGATAACATGTTGGACACAGTTTGCCCAACGTACATCTGTAATTTCTCCCATCCCTTTCAAGACAATCTGCTTGACGTCGGCAAGCTTGAAGGTCTTATTTTGCCGTGCGACCATATTTTTCAAATCACCTCAGATTAGTTCGATGGGATTCAAGTCACAATGGTAAGGAGGAAGTCTAACACTTCGTGACCGTGTTCTCTCAACATGTTGTCAATCAAATAAGAGGGCGGGGGTTTGTTCTGAAGAACCAGTTGGTAGTAGTCAGTTTTTTTGGCTTTTGTGTGCCGAGCAATGCGGTTGTTGTCCAACCACTGACATATCTCACCTTTGGTGGAATTTGAGGTTGGACAACGGTTAATAGGATCTTGACAACTGTGATAGGGGACATTGTCCATAAACACCAAGGATTTATCAGGCAGTGCTAAGAGGAGCTGCTCCTCAACATACGCAGTGAAAACCTGACTATTCATCTCGGTATGGTATTCTCTGCCATCTGTAGATCTGGATCTGAACACTAGATCACACCCAGGGAGGAAACCTCTGTGGGAGCCTGCATGGAGGTCAATCAGGCGCTCCCCTTTACCAGGGGGGATCTTGCGCTGTGGCTCTCTGGTATCTGGGTGAGACCATTGGTAAGCCGCTGTGTGGCAGGCATTAACCCAGGTTTCGGCCAAATAGACAGACTCATAGCCTTCTTCTCGTTTCTTTTTAATTGTGCGCAAATAATTGATACGCAAACGAATGATATCTGGTCGTTCACACATTGCTAGTTTCGACCCTTTCGTCTTTTTGTACTGATATCCAAATTTGGAAAGGAGTTAACAAATGGTCCATTTGGAAATATCTAAGTCATGCTCTGTAAGGAGAATTTGTTTTAGTTTTCGTGTTGAAATAAATTCATTTTCTCGTGTTAACCGCCGAATCACGTCCCTGACAACTTTCTTATCAAAGGAATCTAACTTTAAATTCCTATCCTGTTTTGAGATGTCCCCTAATATATGTGCAGGGGAGCATGTGTTTTTATGAGTGTTCAAAATCTTAACTGCGGTTTGTTTGGGAAGCTGTAACGCATGCATTGTTCTTTTCGTGTACTTTGAAATGTCAAAGAAGGGCGAACGTCTTTCACTTTCAGCCTTAAAGTATTCAAATATTTTAACAACGAAACCTTTCGCATCAGCGGAAAGATGCTTGCGCTGAGACATCAGGAAATCTAATGATAACACCGTATTCGTGCGTGCGTGATTCCCGTGCAACCTTTCGAGTTGAGTTGATTGGTTCAACTGTGTCATATGGCCCTGTGACGCAGGGGTAGCATTATGCAGATGGCTGTTACAATGAATGCTCGTTCCACCCGTGACGAACAGGTCTGGTTGTTGATGAAATATAGTGATAGCTAAATAGACAGATTTTTTATTCATGCACCGATTGTCTTTAAATGTAATATCCAGTTATGTATGACTGTTTAATAATCTCATACCAACTTTGTCAGGAGTAGGTCCACTAGTTTTTCAGATATTGTAGCAAACGTCGGTACCTTAAATTAACTTTCAGACTTATACAAGCAGTCACACACTCACGCTCGCATGCACGGCGCTATATTTATAAGTGCAATAATCTTGAACGCGACGTTAAACCCCATTTCACCTCACCTCACCTATGAATTTCAAGAACCAATTATCGAATTAATAATAACTTTAGATATAAAAAATCGGCGTTAATAAACCCCCAGAACCTCTCAAGTTGGATTTAGTCATTCCCATAAACGTTAGGTACGTTTTGCTGTGCAGAGTGAGTGTGTATGTTTTTACGCCGCGTTTAGCAATATTCCAGCAATATCACGGCGGGGGACACCAGAAATTGGCTTCACACATTGTACCTATGTGGGGATCCAACTCGTATCTTCAGCGTGACGAGCGAATACTTTAAGCACGAGGCTACCCCCTACCGCTCCTTGCTGTACAGAGATACGCCTCTTTAGCGGGCGAGAAACCTTTGATCGTGAGTTCGAATCCCGATTCACCTATAGCTGGACACCCGAATTCTTTTATCACGTCCGATCAGATCTCGAAACAATAATATAACAATGAAGGATTCACTGACGAACAAAAGATTGGTTTGTTGTTTTACGCCGCACTCAGCAATATTCCAGCTATATGACGGCGGTCTGTAAATAATCGAGTCTAGAGCAGACAATCCAGTGATAAAGGTGAAACTATTTTCGGGAATTCTCACAGATCGCTTAATGATGTTTGCTTCACGCTGATTGGTTCGTGAAAGAAGTCATTAGCAACGTGACGTCATATGAACGCACTGTCGCAAATAATGGTCCTGACGTCACGAAAAAAATTGTATGACGTCGTTCTCTGCAAAAGAGAGTAGCTGAGTTGATCTGTCCATGTTAGCTCAGGAAACCTACAATTTTCTACATTTACTCAGAGTGAGTGAGTGAGTGAGTGAGTATGGTTTTTGTCGCTTTTAGCAATATTCCAGCAATATCACGGCGGGGGACACCATAAATGGGCTTAACACATTGTACTCACGTCGGGAATCGAACCCGCGTCTTCAGCGGGACGAGCGAACGCATTAACCACTAGGCTACCCGACCGCACCTCATTTACTCAGAAAAGAGAGGTAATATACGGATTAACCTCGGAGTTAATGTGGAAAGTTCGGCGCCAAGGCTCGTAACTTACAGAAGGGCTTCACTCGGGACAGAGAATGCTTAATTCTTCGTTGTCGTATCCATTTGAGAGGGTACGTACGTAAGTCTCATTTGAGTATCTTTCATCTTTCCATGGTTTTAAATGTTTTGGCTCAAATTACTAACAATCACCAGTGACCAGAGGGATGGTGTAAATCCTGTTAGGGTACTCCATGGTAAGTCCCCATGGTCCCTAGTATGATGGCCTAACTTTGGTTGCTGGTGATCTATCGCCCATGTTTATAGTGTATCGTTATGAAAAATCCAAATTTTATTTAAGGATTGACTGTGTATTTTTTTCGGTTCATTGAGGTATGAATCGAAAAGCCGATGTGCAAACTGTATGAATCCGCGTAGCGGATTCTTACAAAAGTTTGCACATCGGCTTTTCGATTCATACCTCAATGAACCGAAAAAAATATACAGTCAATGCTTATAATTAAATTCGACAACGTAAAACATGTTTTATCTACAATAGTTTAACCCAAAACAGTTGCATATATCAAAACAGACAAAAATGACGACATTGATAAACATTCCAGGTGTAGTAATACATACAGTGGCGTGACATGAATCAGGTGATCGTTTAATTTATGCACATAACTTGACACGCCTACACAGTCAGTAGCCAATCAACGGAGAGTGGGATTAAAACAATGTTCATTTGACCTGTCAATTAAGGCAATAGGCCAAAACAACTGCAACAGTCAGACTGTAACGAACCGGAAGAAATATGTCCGAGAGAAGGCGGCAGTTTCAAATAACATGGTCATTTACTGCGTGATTCAAACATTACTTCCCCGATTACGGTAAATCACAGTTGGAGAAATGCTAGTTATAAATGAAACCCGAAGACATGAAAGTTGAACCGGGGCGAGCGGGAAAAAAACAGGCGAGCGAGCCTGCACGTTTGCTGTTTCATTCATTCTCGGCCTCCGGTTTCAAAGGGTAGTTTGGACAATGCATATGCACGAAAGTCGCTAAATGTCCTGTGCATGACGATACACGTGAGCAGAAAGGGAATTCCCTCGACTGTAATATTGGGATTCCCCGACATTCCGAAGTAATAAAAGTAGTGCGCCGCGGTGGGCGTGGCTTAATTTTTTACATTCATTGGGAAATGAATGCAATAACACGTGACCAATTCAGCTAATCAGAATGCAGGAATTTCCATGAACACAACGAAAATTTAATTATGATTACTTAAACCATGACTTTTTACTGCCTTTGACCGTGGTCTAACTTACTGAATTATGAGTTAAAACACATCTGTGACGTCATTCCATTGTTTGAACGCTCCATTATTTTTCAGGAATGGAGAGTTGCTTGTCAACTGTACATTATCTTGAAGCAACATTTGAATTAATTTCCACTTGGAACAGACTGAACTACTTTTTACATTTATTTACAAGTGAAAATTTTCATGTTTTTCCGAAAACATGTGTCGTCAGCGGGGTTCGAACCCGCATCGTTAGATTTGAAAACGTGAAATTGTCAATCTCAGCCACTGCGGCACTTAAAGGCATGGTGCGAAATTAACTATTAAATATTTTCATAATTTTGCATAATGTTTAAAAGCTCAAAATAATATACTTATATTTTGTGTTAGAGCAGGCTACCCACAACAATGTTCATATTTATAGCAATTAGATAAACCTTTGATGAGAAAAAACAAATAAGGTAATATAAATATCGCTTGTTCGGGGCTCTATATTTCCTATTATACCCATCAGCATGTATTAACAATGTGCAAGCGATTGATAAATACTAGTTTAGAACCCAACGAAATTATGAAGAGCCGTGTAACATGCATTGTAAATGTCAGCTCGCGACGGAGCTTGACGCACGTGCAACAGCGGCAGAGAACGCAATCCGCGTACATCACGCAAGGTCGACTCACGCAGTATAAATACAGACAACAAAGGGTTCCGGTTTATTTTTCAAATATTTTCAACTACAGAATATTTTGTCAAAGCGTAAAAGTAGGGATGAGTTTTAAGTAGGGGAATATCCTCGTAACTCTCCATTCCTTAAAAATAATGGGCCTCTGCTCCATTATTTTTAAGGAATGGAGAGTTACTCGGACATTCCCCTCTACTTAAACACCACTTGGCAATGATGGAACTTCTTTTTCCCCCTATCATTTATCTTGATGATAGAACAATTTCATGAAAAAGGTTTCTCGCCAGCGGGATTCGAACCCGCGAAATCTGCACTGAAGGATAACGAATGTAGCCTTCTGCCACGCAGACATGGGAGAAATGGTATGAAATTAACAACTAAATATTTATTTACATCAGTACTAATTGTGCAAAGTGCGAGGTGCACGTGCGACAGGCCCGGGGAACACATTCCACATTCTTCACGCAGGGCCGATTCACACATCGTTCTCTCAGTTGAGCATATAGTTCCTGAATATCTTTCAAAGTATGTTTAACAAAAAAATGATTTTGGGAGCTATAAATGTTGGACATGGTTCAAGTATGTTAGACCACTCGGACCTCAGTGTCTAATCGAGCGCCTGACAGGGTAACAACAAGTACCATCAATTAACTTCTTTTGTTATGACGCTGCCGGGGATCGAACCCCGGACCTTCCGCTCACCGAGTGGACGCTCTACCACCTGACCACGGACGGGGTCTGAAACAGACTACTTAACGAGCTGGGTCTTATAACAAATGTTATATTTGGGATAACACTTTTTTTTTAGTAAAGTACAGATTCTCGTACTTTTGTGGGTTGAGTCCCGTCCGGGATTCGAATTCACACTTGCCAGACTGAGGCACCTAATCGCCAGCACACAAAGTCAGCGATCTAACCCACTCAGCCACCAACTGGTAGTCTAGATCACGTACTTTGAGTACCCTTCTGACAAGCGTAAATTGGCACGGCTTCCATGGCCGAAAGTAGGGTCTTGGCTCATTGTTTTTCACGTATTCGGACATATTAGATCCCCACTACCCCAAGCCTGTAGTAAAAGCCAGTTAAACTTATAACAGATTTGGGCGTTTAAAATGTGTGGTCCGACTGATTGTATGGCATCGTTCTCTGACAGATAGTTGATCGTGGATGGTTAAAATTAATAAAACATTTCTTCCAGGGACGCAAACAACAGTACTTCTGCATGATTGTCAAGCTGTTGACACAACCGCTTTGCCACTGGGACTGAGTGGTGGATTTATCACTTCGAAACTATATGTTTATAGAAATATCTTTTAATAATGCGTATCCTTCTCAGATACTTATATCATCTGTGATACGTCACCATCACATTAATAAAAAAAATAAAATTTATTACTCTTCCGGAGTGGGGAATAAATTAGATATACCTTTACTATCATCGCTGTATCGACAAATGTCGTTGTTATAGATGTCTGTCGTTGCTGACCTCCATGAGTTAGCCGACCCGTGAAGATTCCGGGGTAGAATAGGTCTTCAGCAACCCATGCTTGCCGTAAAAGGTGACTATGCTTGTCGTAAAAGGCGACTAACGGGATCGGGTGGTCAGGCTCGCTGACTTGGTTGATGCATGTCGTCGATCCGAATTGCGTGGATCGATGCTCATTTTATTAATCACTGGATTGTTTGGTCCAGACTCGATTATTTACAGACCGCCGTCATATAGCTGGAATATTGCTGAGTGCGGCGTCAAAGAACAAACCAACCAACCATGAGTTAGCCACAGCGTGTGGAGCTGGCTCAGATGAGATAATTCTCGGGCCTGACGGTGGAGGCTATTGAGGCTGCCATGAAATATGTCGGATCTCGGCTGACGCAGAAGATTGCGACTATTCGCTCTAAAAAAAAAAAAGAACGTCGTCCAATATACGACGACATCAAGTTGCGAGCGCATATTCGAATCACCAGAAATGACGTCATGATAGAACAATGTTTTATCGTGAAATAAACCACATTTCGTTCTTCACTGTTCTTTGCGATTCATCGCGTACCTATCTTATATATGGTAAAACATCCCACAACAAAGGTTGGCTGGTTGGTTGGTTGGTTTGTTGTTTAAAGCCGCACTCAGCAATATTCCAGCTATATGACGGCGGTCTGTAAATAATCGAGTCTGGACCAGACAATCCAGTGATTGATATCATGAGCATCGATCCACGCAATTGGGATCGACGACATGCATCAAAACAAGTCAGCGAGCCTGACCACCCGATTCCGTTAGTCGCCTCTTACAAGCATAATCACCTCTTACGGCAAGCATGGGTTGCTGAAGACCTATTCTACCCCGGAATTCACAACAAAGGATATGCTTTATATGTATAATATTTTAAAGAGGCTAAGAGGCTGTACATGATGTTTCTACTGGTAATTAAATACAGATAGGCATGTCGTCTGTGGGATAACTTCATGTCATGACAAAAGCTAGCCTCTGTGCGATGATAATTCCACATGTATATTTCCACAACAACAACGCTCACACGCATGGTATAAAATGTCTGTTTATTTGAAGTAGGGCGTCAGCCCCACATGCTTGATACAATCTCGGAAAACAACATCAGATGTACAATACCACATTATATATACAGAGGTCGGGAGGGCGCTGAACCATTCAGCAGCTCAATCAAGTCAGCATTAACAGTAATAACCTACCTCTAACAAACACCTACATCTACACTGACTGGGATCGGTCATGTGACCAGGTCCTGCACTAAACGTTTCATGCACGCACGCACGCATGTCAGGACATGTAGGATGGTCAAGTGGGTTTTTGTTTCACACACCACCTGCTCCGAATGGTGTGTGCTTCTGTTGATGTCTCTATGCCAGTTATGTCATGTGTTTAAATTTACATCAATACTCCCAAACATTACCCATTGAACTTTGTACTTAAGTGATTATCGTATATGAAGCCTTTATCAATATTCGTCATATTATGACCAGGACATCAAGAATGAGATTTACACAATTAAAAATAGGGAAGCGAAACCTGTTCTGTGGAGTGTCTATCCTCCCCCAAGAGCAAAACTAAGGTGGTGTTTTTCGAAGGTTTTTAACCGTAGTTTCAATTTCCGTAAAGACCTTTGTTCAAACACATTTCACCATTTCCCAATATTAAAGCTGGCAATGTGATCATTTCTATAACATGTCAATAAACTTATTTATTGTATTTCCTTTACCATCATGTTTATATATCAAACCAGTTTGAAAGAATGCAGCTTCCCTTGTACGTATATATACATGTTGAATTTTCGTTCTTATTCCATGCGATTGAATTGTTTTCTAAAACATAATTTTAATTAAAATTTGGGGCTAAAAATCAAAATAATAAATGTTAACCACTCAAGGGCATGGCTTCCGGTTTTAGAAATTACTGACTGGCATCATTCATTAAGTAGTTTGAGGCGCCAATGTCTGCGTTTCGATGGGTTACTATGGCAACACCCACATAATGCTTTGCAGTAGGTAGGCAAATGATAAAATATTATATACAAAAACAATGTTAAAATATCAATCATTAAAATTACAACAATTGCATTATAAAAAACGTCGGCACTCAGTCGTATTGTACATAAAATTACAATGAGATATAAAAGAATCTCAACTAAAACATAATCTACATCCAAACAAAGGCCACCGGCTCATTCCCATAACATACTTGTCTTCAAGTACGGCAGGTTCTAGTGTATAACCACTACAATATCACATAGGGTTATTTACTCTGTCGTACAATGAAATCCCGTAAACCCGTTAGTGATGTCAAACAGCCAGATTACTGGCCTTAAGGCTACCGTATGGCTATAACATATAGCCATCGTTTCTATTCTAAAATAACAATCTGTTCAGATTGCATGTGGACATGACGTTAAAAGATAAAAATGGTGGAATTGTTAATTTGTTTCATTACCTTGCATGCTAATTGTGTGATTGGGACTAAAATCAATCATTTCACAAAGAATACATAAAAATACCTCACAACATCTATAGATCTTGTCATGTTCTAATGAAATATATATCATTTCGTACAAGAAGCCTTTGTTTGAAAAATAGGTACATTTATAAAGTTATCAAATAGAAAAAATAATGGATTTGAAAAAGTATTTGTGTAAAATATTGTGATGTTGATTATCGGAAACAGTTATTCCTTATTCCCTATTGCGGAAGCTGACTGTAAATACCATCCTGATTCTAACACGTGTCGTTAGTCAAAGTGAACTATAGCAACAACCGGATACATTAGGGACTGGTCATTTCTTATGGGGCGGGCGCATGTGTGAGGGCGTGGGTAGGGGACTATCATATTTTGTTAATTTGTAAAGCCTTCACTTAACCTTAATGTCCCCTCCCCTTTAATTAATGACCAGTCCCTTATGTCACACTGGAGTATGGACAAGCCAGTTGGTAACGATTGATCACTGATGACCAGCTGATATTGACCAGTGAGCTAGTACAACAGTGGAAACAATGTATGCAGGGATATGAATGTGCTGCATAGTTAGTGAGGTAACCATTCACGGTTCATGCAAATATTAATTAACTGCAAGGTATGAATTGTGGAGACAATTATACACCTGAATGATCGCTTACAACAAGTACGGGGTAGTGCAAGGGATGATCTTGCTGGAGGCGGATTACACAGCCAGGGCAACATAACATTAATGTAAATCTTGTTTCTTAGCAACGACTTGTGTATTGATCACTTCTCACATAATCTACTTAATTCTCATAATTTATGAAATATAGTAGCTTCATATATCACACGAGTGCTGGTTTTACACGCAGTGAATAGTTTGAGGATTTCCCATTTCAGAGAGAGAGAGAGAGAGTTTGGTTTAACGTCGCTCTGAACTGTATTTCAGTTTTATTTAAGTTCATATATTTAGCTCAATATGGGCAAAAAGCCAAAGTGACCCATGTTGTGGATACTGGCAGGCCAAGTACCATAATCGGTTCGAATCTGTGATTCGAATACCTTACCAGCGAATACTGGTTCTATGAAGGGGAGAAAATTGGCAATGAAGTTTTCTTTTAATAGAGTGGGAATTGCTAAAATACTTATAGTTTTTTGGAGTAATGCATTTCAATCGGAAGACTGAAGTAGTTGTGATAAGAGTAGCTGATTGACCTGTCAGTATCATGCAACAGATGTTTCCAGTTCCATCATAATGTCAAGGACACGTTGGAATCATGCTAATGATCCTAAGCATAGTCTCTGTGGGTCAATTGCCAAAGAGTACCAGACTACCATGATCCGAAATATCCAAGGCGAAGGTGATGCCGAGTCGAACACATACGATCAGGTTAAAGTATGACCTTAACGCTGCACTCGACATACCGTCCACATTTGATCCAGGCTTTATTGGTCTAAATGCTTGGATTGCTCCGAACATGGCCCTGATATGGAAGCACTGATAATTACAATTACGCTGAAGATTGGCGCCAATACACAATATTATTCGTGAATACATCTGCTATGACAAGCACGGTATATTTACAGTGATTGTGTCAACACATATTCCTGATGACGAGCAGTGTTGAAGAGGTGATCTCTGTACCCCGGACAGATGCATTGACTTTGCACTAAAAACGATCAAGCTACATATTAGTCTAGAAAGGAAGACACATTAAACTATACACTTGGGAACTAATTAACAAATTACAGAAATGTCTGTTACACTAGCAAATGTACAGCACAGGTTTTTAATATTCAGGACTATAGATCCTTAACTGGTTGATTTCGACCGTGTACCCCACGCTCAAGTACTAGTATCTCCCATCGCTTGTCGTGGTGAAGAGTTCTCATAAATGCATAGACGTCCCTGTTAATGGCGACTTCGGGAGACCAGAGACCTCACCACGAGGACCCTGGAGCTGTGTTTATGTCCCAGCCAAGTTCAAGGGACAACATAACAGTCATTGTACATATGTTCAGTAGAGCAAGGCACAGTCGTTCTACTCAATGGGCGCCTGTACGAGTCGACACATTTGGATGACGATTCTGGAGTATCCTTCTTGAACAGATAAAGTGGTTTTGTATCCGGTCACTTCCTGGACAAAGTGTGATCCCAGAAAAGGGTACTGTGTCAACAAATTAAGATCACTACCCTCAAGCATCCTTCTTGAACAGAGTACCTAACTGTTTATCCAGTCATGTCCTGAACAAATGAAGATTCCGAAGCTCGAGCATCCTACTTGATTCAAGGGCTGGCTATCTGGCCACTTTCAGGATAAACTAGGATCACAGTTCTGGGGTATCCTTATGGAGAATCCTTCTGCAGCAGCTGACATTCCTCCATCTCCGTTTAAGAAATGGTCACGTTACCGTTGTATGACGATTTTCAACAACATTGAACCTGAGTTGATGACATGCATTTTTACTCAGAAATCTTGTCATTGCAATACTTTCCCGATTCATTTACCACACCTCTTTCTTGTCATTCAGACGTTATCTAGCCTCCTACCGTTACGAAGGCTGCACGTGATATAACCATTTTTATTTTAATATTCCGAAAATTCCATACCCAAGAACCTCAGAGCCTTGTAGTTCTCTCCACACCCTCTCCAAATTCTTCTGCATCTTCGTCATCTCGAACTCTCCGAGACGCCGAGACGGGCGGAGGGGGGAGTGCATGTGGTGTGAGTGGGCCAGAGATAATCTGGGAGATGGTAGGAGGCGGGAGAGGTGGGGGTGGTGGAGGCAGTTGAGCCATATCTCTCACAGGAATATCCTCATCGAGGATGTCATAGGAACCTTCACGCTGGAACGTGTCACTGCCAGAATGAGACTCCTCAGATTCCGAAATCAGACCTTCAACATCATCCTGCTCCTCTCTAGCTGAGCTGATGTAGGGTTTTTTAGGCTTCGGCGTAGAGTAATCTTCAGGAGGGGCAAGATATTTCGCTCCACGACCATCTCCGCGTTTGGACTTGTGGGGCCGTGGGGTCTCACTCGGCCTATCATCCCTCAGAACACTTGGTTCCCTTGACAACCTGTCCTCGCTAATTGCCCGGGATGGTGGGATTAAGGGTTCTCTTTCGTGATCGTAATCTCCACCGAAAATATATCTACGATGTTTTTCTTGCCATCTCTTCTGTTTCAGCTTTTCAACCTTCCGTTTCCTTTCGGCATCCTGTAAAGAGATAAATATACTCATTTTAGTGAGTGAGTGAGTGAGTTGGGTTTTACACCACTTTTAGCAATATTCCAGCAGTATCACGGCAGAGAACACCAGAAATGGGCTTCACACGTCGGGAATCAAACCTGGGTTTTCGGCAGGACGAGCAAACGCTTTAACCACTAGGCTACCCGACCGCCCCTATACTCATTTTAGAAACATTCAAATCTTATTGGGACATACCTAATCTGCATGAATTGGGTAATATAAACCATGTATAAAATTATTTTCAAAAGTAATATTAAAACCTCAGCAATAAGAGAGTGAGTGAGTTTGATTTCACGCCACTTTTAGCAATATTCCAGCAATATCACGGCACGGGGACACCAGAAATGGGCTCCACACATTGTACCCAAGTCGGGAATCAAACCCAGAGCTTCGGCCTCACAAGCGAATGCTTTAAGCACTAGGCTATCCCACTGCCCCCTTATCCATGTGTATCAGTCACAGTGAGCGGATGAGTATGGTTGTATGCAATAATCAGAACTTGTAAAACCATATCACAAATGGTCAACATATATTGTACCATATAGGGAATCAACCTGGGGATTTCTTTGTGGGGAGTGATGGCTTTATCACTGAGCTAACCAATTGCCTTGCATGAGTTAGAAGTGTCGGAAGATGCATTAAACTTGTGGTCAATAATGTGAGTTTGGATCCATGCCCATTGATACACACTTGTTCATCCTAATTCGCACCAAATTATGCGTCCCAGTAATATGCGTACATGCCATGAGTTGAGATTTATTCCACGTTTAACAATTATTCCAGCTATCACAGAGGACAGTCTTCACACATGGTAAACAAGCATAGTCGAAGTCATCTATATCCCCTGCCCATTTTAACACATTATGGTCCCAAACCAGGTAACTGACCCAACATTTCTCTTAGCGAATGTCAAATAGCTGCAATGGAAATTCTAAAATAAACATTTCTAGAACTCCTTAATATCAAATGGCACCACTTCAGTATGCGCTTTATATATAGACATGCAATGTTTGGCAAGGAAATACTAAACAGTTTCTTTGTTATACTCCATAAGTGAACCCACCCTATATCAAAACTTAAATCCAACTTGTTGCCATTGAAACAGAATAAAAATTTCTAAAAGTGCTAAACATCAAAAGGCACCAGTTCAGCAGACAGACATGCAAAGTTTTGTAGAGAAATATTTAACGGTTTCTGAGTTTAGCTCCGGAAACGATTTCGGGACGCACACACACACACGCACGGACAGAACCCATTTCTATATCCCCCGCCAACTTCGGGGGATAATAAAAGCGACAAAACCCTTTCCATAATCACAAATCGATTGTACGATTCTGACTACCCATGAGCGATGACGAGCCAACAGTTAACTTGGCTTCCTTCCGGCCTAACTCTGGACATGACTTACGTCTTCCTTCTGTTTCTTGGAGATACAGTTGACCTGGTGCAGGAGGTCATCGATCTTGGACTCTGTGGCATCAATGTCCACAGAGGTCAGGCACAGAGCGCGGTTCAAGGGGAAGAAGTCGTAGCTCTCCCTGGAAGCCTGAAAAGAGTGAATGAAAGTGAAATTTGTGTAACGATGAGTTGGATTTTACGCCGCTTTTAGCAATATTACGGCAGGGGACACCAGAAATGGGCTTCACACATCATTGTACCCATGTCGGGAATCGAACCTGGGCCTTCAGTGTGACAAGCGAACGCTTTAAGCATTAGGTTACCCCACCACCCTCGTATGACCCTAAAAGTTAGATGTTTACTGTTTATTGTGCATATGTACCATGCAGGTCGAGAATATGTCGTGTTTGTTTACTTGTTTCTTGTTTTATGCCGCAGTCAGCAATATTCCTCAATAAGCCTTAAATATACCAGTGGGTGACGTCATGAGCGATGACATGCACTCAACCAAGTCACGAAGCCCAATCAAATCAATTCAGACACCTTTTCGACAGGCAATAGAGTGAGTGAGTGAGGTTTTACGCCGCTTTTAGTAATATTCCAGCAATATCCCGGCGGGGGACACCAAAAATGGGCTTCACACATTATACCCATGTCGGGAATCGAACCCGGGTCTTCGGCGTGACGAGCTAACACTTTAACCACTAGGCTACCCGACCGCCCCTCAGGCAATAAAGTGCTGGGGCCTATTCTGTGACTATAGTATTGTATGGTATCCATCACTGACCAGTTTGCTGACGTAGAGTTCAAGGGTGGTGTAGTCGCTGGCCTTGATGTCGTCCAGGTGAATGATGAAGTAGATATAGGCCCACATGTTGTGTTCATATCGCACATGGTAGTCGGAGCCCTGCAACAGATATGTCAGTATTGGGATTTGTTCACACATCCTAAACACATAGTAAACATACAGACAGACTCACACAAAACAATGCCATTCCACTTTGGGATAAAAAAAATATAACCAGATGTTTATGCAAAATGGGTCACTTTCGATCAGAATTTCTTTTTGTCTTATAGATACGATGAAACTATTTTGTTTTGAACAATTTCAGAGAAATCATGCAACAGTGTATTCAGGTATGATCCAACGAGGATAAAGATATGGCCGGTTGCCGTATGATTGTCTCAAGAAGAGGTGGAGTGAGTGAGTGAGTATGGTTTTAGGCCGCTTTTAGCAATATTCCAGCAATATCACGCCGGGGGACACCAGAAATGGGCTTCGGACATTGTACCCATGTCGGGAATCGAACCCGGATCTTCGGCGTGACGAGCGAACGCTTTAACCACTAGGCTACCCGACCGGCCCTATACTCATTTTAGAAAACATTCAAATATTATTGGGACATACCTAATGGAATACATCTGCATGAATTGGCTAGGCTAACCATTAGGCTACGTGACCGCCCCTAGAAGAGGCGGTGTCAAAAAGCAGCATTTACAGGACAATACAGAAATTGGCCTACCCTTCCATGATGTTCAAAATCGTAGCTGTTCCTGCTGCAAATAAAACACGTGTCTTTCATGTCCGACTCGGCTCTCCACTGAAACGAGAAAATAATGTGAATGAGTTGGTGAGTGAGTGGGGTATAACGCTGCATTGAACAGTTTGTCAACATAATGTGGGAGTAAATCCCTAAGTGTCAGTCGTTTAAGCCACCAAAGGTTTGGTGCTGACAGAACAAGGGTCATACCGGTATTAAAACCCACGAGTACCCGATCACAGCTCGGGATGAATCTCTGCCCAGAGGCAGACACACATTGCTGTTAACCCTCACATCCACACAAACACACATCAGTGGACATCACCATGTCATGCCAGAATATATAGATTTGGCAGTTCCAGAAACGGTTGATACATACCTTGAGATCTCTGAGCTCTGAGAAGGTGTCGACGATGATACCGAAGATGATGTTGAGACCAATGGTGGTGATGAAGATGAAGAAGGATACATGGTAGAAAACCAGAGGCCAGAAGCGAGAGAAGGAGCTTCCCATGGGGTTCTGCTTGATCTCCTGCAATTGCAATAGGTCATAGGTTATAGCCAAGAGATCATGTCACCTACAATAGGTGAGGTGGTGAGGTGAGGTAAGGTGAAATTGGGTTTAACGTCGCGTCCAAGATTATTGCACTTATATAGCGATGTGCATGCACGTGTATGTGTGTGTGTGGCTGCTTGTACTAGTCCGGACTGATGCCGATTTATAGTGCTAGCCCACTGAGATACATGCCGCAGTTTAACATGAATACCCCACTCAGACACAGTATACTGACTCCGAGCCGACCAGTCCTTGTTTTAGCCCCTTAATGCCGAGCGCCATACAGGGTAACAACAAGTACAATCTTTTAACGTCTTTTTGTATGACGCGGCCCGGGATCGAACCCTGGACCTTCCGCTCTCCGGGCGGACGCTCTACCACTAGACCACGGAGGCGGTCAACCTACAATTGGTCATTTGCAAGAGGTCATGTTGGTTGGTTGGTATACGTCAAGTCTTATATGGCATGTATATTCAAATTTCAAACATACCTAACATCTCATAACTATAAAGTACAAAATCAGACAGAACTTGAAGCATTCGTAAAATATCTAATATTTACATAAACAGTTCACTTTGGTTTTGATTTGGTTTGTTGTCTGTAAATAATTGAGTCTGGACTAGACAATCCAGTGATTGATATCATGAGCATCGATCCATGCAATTGGGTTCGATTACATGCATCAACCAAGTCAGCGAGCATGTAGGGGTCATGTACAATAGATTTTGTACCATAAGTCGAGTGAAACAGATTGTTTTTTATCGTGGAAAAGTTAGGTTCATAATTATCCATCTTGTTTGCAATGCTATCTGACTGTGAAAGACACAAACAACTAGTTGCTAATGCTATGTGTACTCACCTCAAACATATCTCCGATGAGGCCATATCTGATAACTGTCACGGTACACTCCCAGAGTGTAGAACAGTAGAGATATTCGTCCGGGGAGAAGTAGGAACGGAGGAGGGCGAAACCAATGAGCGAGTAGATATAGATGAGGATGAAACCGAGCACAGCCACCCACAGCAACGACATACCTGAAAGATAACACAACGACATACCTATAGTACAACACAATGCAACATCTCCAGTATAACATACGAGGGGTGTTCAATAAATTTTGCAACTTCAATATAAGACCAAGTCTCAGAATATCTTTTGCACTTTTATTTTTCAATTTAATCTCCATACACCTCAATACACTTATTCCATTTGTCCTTCAAGCTTTTAATACCTGTTTTCTAGAAATCCTCAGATTGGCCATCTAACCACGCCTCTGTGGCAGCCTTTATGTCCTCGTCACCCTGGAAGCGTCTTCCACGTAGGGCAGATTTCATTTGCCGGAGCAGGAAATAGTCACTGGGGGCTAAGTCTGGGCTGTACAGTTAAATCACCCACCCTACAGCCCAGACTTAGCCCCCAGTGACTATTTCCTGTTCCGGGAAATGAAATCTGCCCTACATGGAAGACGTGGAAAACTCGTATGCTTGTTGCATAGACTTGATACCCACAGGAACAGATTGACCTGGCACTGTGGCCCAAAGGCATCACAGCATTGCTGTTAATTCTCCTTGCAGTGTTTTATTGTAAGATGAACAATGACCACGAGTCGTTTATTTCTTAAATACATTTCTTCAACATGTGATGTCATTGTTGATGAAGCTTACCGTTGACTGTGACAGCCTTTATGACGCCGCTGAGAAGCTGATTGTTGTTGACGATGTTGAGGAGGTGGAATGCAAAGAAATAGCCATGGAACAGTGTTCCCGCTATGGACATACCAAGAAACAGCTACAACAGAAAGTGGAATATGGTCTGTTACAATTAGAAACCCCAGGGGCTTTCATACACGTACCTCTGTAAGTGTTTAGATTTCATGAATCATATTTTATCATAATAATGAAACTAGGTGTTCGGGGAAGGGGAATGTATGTCCTACCCTACCAACAGACCCGTTGTGTTACTGCAGGCAGTAGGGTTAAGTTAGTTTTGATAAATTTAAGAACATTGTCATGTTCCAATAAGGGGATGACATAGGTGATCTACAACAAACTTGGTAATTGTGATCGTACCAGACAACGTCACAGCTATACCGCTGACCAATAACATTGGCAGACAATGGGACTGTGGTATTGCTGACCAACAACATTGGCAGACCATGGGACTGTGGTATTGCTGACCAACAACAATGGCAGACAATGGGACTGTGGTATTGCTGACCAACAACATTGGCAGACAATGGGACTGTGGTATTGCTGACCAACAACATTGGCAGACGTCGTCACAGCTATACCGCTGACCAACAACATTGGCAGACAATGGGACTGTGGTATTGCTGACTAACAACATTGGCAGACAACGTCACAGCTATACCACTGACCAACAACATTGGCAGACAATGGGACTGTGGTATTGCTGACCAACAACATTGGCAGACAATGGGACTGTGGTATTGCTGACCAATAACATTGTGAGACCAGGTGACGGTGGTAATGCTGACAAATAACATTGGCAGACAACGTCACAGCTATACCACTGACCAACAACATTGGCAGACAATGGGACTGTGGTATTGCTGACCAACAACATTGGCAGACAATGGGACTGTGGTAATGCTGACCAACAACATTGGCAGACAATGGGACTGTGGTAATGCTGACCAACAACATTGTGAGACCATGTGATGGTCGTCACACGGAACAGTGACAGACATAGTGGCCAACATGACGTACCAGGTAGTAGAATGTGGTGAAGCTGAAGAAGTTGATGTCCAATTTGGAAACCTTGTCGTCCTTCTTGGAATCCTCTTCCTCTTCCGGGCTCTGACTCCCACAAAGCTTCCTGCAAACAGACATTAAAGAACATACATAATGGGGCGGTGGTGTACCCTAATGGTTAAAGCGTTCGCTTGTCACACCGAAAACCAGGTTGATTCCCGACATGGGTACAATGTGTGAAGCCCATTTCTGGTTTCCCCTGGCAGGATATTGGCATAAAATGATGTAAAACCAAACTCACTCACATCTTGGAAGACTGTTGCACATATGTGCAGAACCTACTGGCATTATTACCCATCCATCTGTAACCTCGTGTGGCATAAAAAATAGAATCTGACATCGTGAAAAGCATTCTGGGTTGTATTCACTGTGTTCCGCCATACAGGCTGTATTGTGGTGCAGTGGTGAAAGGAGGAACACAACTTACAAAAGTCCAATGAAGCTTGCTCTGAACAGTAGCCCTTAAAAACATTGCCTGAAGCTGATTCAGAAGCATTGTCCAGAAGATTTTGGTTTGGTTTGTTGTTTTACGCTGCACTCAGCAATATTCCAGCTATATGACGGCGGTGTTTAAATAATCGAGTCTGGACCAGACAATCCAGTGATTAACATCATGAACATCAATCCACGTAATTGGGATCGATGACATGCATCTACCAAGTCAGCGAGCCTGACCACCCGATCCCATTAGTCGCCTTTTAAGACAAGCATAGTCGCCTTTTACGGCAAGCATGGGTTGCTGAAGACCTATTCTACTCCGGATCTTCACGGGTCCATTGTCCAGAAGGTCAAAGGCTATTGCCCATGTTGTCAAGTGAGACACAATGCCGTTTATGCCAAGGCCTGAGTCACAACATGGTATGTAACCGACCCTAGTATGTAATCACGGGTGCTGCAGACAGTATTAAAGATGGAATCTGAGAAACATTAAATATCTTACCTGAAGTATGATTTGATGTCAGATGTTCGCGGCAGTCGCGGGTGGTTAGACAGGAAGTAGCTGATGAGGACAAACAGGGAACACAGGTTGTGGACGCCCCCGAGCGTCCATAACGTTATCTGGTACTGGTCTTCTCGTATACCTTCAATACGAGGCTTCGGACTGAAACAGGACATGGCGAATTAGGGAGAAGCTTGTGTGTGTTTGCGTTGAAATTTGCGCCGACGTTTTCGTTGATGCTTGCCCCAACGTGTACTGAGGTCAGTCATCTACAATAGGTCATGTACAATAAGTACACGTGCTTAAGATTCAGATTGCAATTGATTTACTTGCTATACCAGGGAATACACAATATTATTAGTACGCATGCACTGTGTATAATCACGGCATGTCAGCTTAATGGGGGAGGAAAGCCCGAAGTGATGCAGGTCTCAGACGTTTAACACTTTGGTGAAACCCACGAGCATGGGTATGGTGCTGACAAACCTAGAAACATAATCGGGGCAACGATATGGGTTGAATAAATAGGCGTAAAATCATATTAACACACTTATGAATATAACCTAGTTTGACTAAGCACCAGGGCCGTCAGGTAGCCTAGTGGTTAAAGCGTTCGCTCGCCACGCCGAAGACCCGGGTTTGATTCCCGACATGGGTATAATGTGTGAAGCTCATTTCTGGTGTCTATTGCTGAAATATTGCTAAAAGCGGCGTAAAACCATACTCACTCTCCCAGTCGATAAGCACCAGATTGTTACCAATGGTTGGTTGGTTGGTTGGTTGGTTGGTTGTTTAATGCCGCACTCAGCAATATTCCAGCTATATAATGGCGGTCTGTAAATAATCGAGTCTGGACCAGACAATCCAGTGATTGATATCATGAGCATCGATCCACGCAATTTGGATCAATGACATGTATCAACCAAGTCAAAGAGCCTGACCACCCTATCCCGTGTTACCAATGGTAAGATACAGAGATGCATGGATCACTTACTCGTAGATTCCAGGACACAGCAGGGTGGCGTTCTCTGGATTATCCTTCAGAATCTTCCCACAATCCTCCATAGACGATTTGGCATTCCAGGTGACCAGCATGAGGATATTGATGGCGATGCTCAGAATGATAGCACCATAGTTCCATAGCAACCTGATGAAGATGGGAAAATAGTCTCCATTATGATCTGCTAAAACTCGTAACAAGAGGCATGCACAATAATTCAGCAAAATCAATTCATATCTACTCTTAAATTAGATTATGTCCGGTGACTGTTGATCGGATAACTCTCGTATCACAAACTGCCATTTTCGTAGAATTACGTGCGTGACAGACATCTGTCTTGGCAATGTCTCCTTGGATGTGACAGAAGCATCATTATACAGCCATGTATGTATTAATGATATAATTCAAAGTGTCAACACCTGAGAATAATTAGCCTTGATCATCTGCCGAAACAGATTCCATTGGCAATAAAAGGCAAAGTAGTGATGGCAATTATATGATTGGATCTCTGAAAATCAGTGATGACACCAGGTGGTCATAAACTAAACTAGTGAAACATTTATCTAAGATGACATGCAATAGAATGATGTCACAGTATTATACTAACCATCCCTTTGTAAACATCTTTGCTATTGGGTTGTTCAAAATCTTCCTTTGATAGGAGATATCACCCATGATATCACGTGTCCAATTCATTAGGTCCCGGATCTTGTTGCTAGGCGACGACCTGTCCACATTCCATTTCAGTTTCTCCTTCACTTCTTCTCTGAGAACACTCTGTGAACACAGATGCAGATTAGAACAGCACTAATTCAGGTGAGGTGAAATGGGGTTTAACGTCAAGTACAAGATTATTGCACTTATATAGCGACGTGCATGCTCATGTGTGTGAGTGGCTGCTTGTACCAGTCCGGACCGATGCCAATTTATTGTGCTAGCCCACTGAGATACCATGCCTCAGTTTAACAAGAATACACCACTCAGACACAGTAAACACTCCTAGCCGACCAGTCCTTGTTTTAGCCTAGCCCCTTAATGCTGAGCGCCAGACAGGGTAACAACAAGTACCATCTTTTAACATCTTTTGGTATGAAGCGGCCGGGGATAGAACCCCAGACCTTCGAGTCTCCAGGCAGACGCTCTACCACTAGACCACGGAGGGGGTCTCAGCACTGATTCAACATAAAGATGGGTTAACATTGTTTTATATAGGAGAGGAGCACTGATGACAGATCATTGCACTTTCAGGACAATAGGCATGCTGGATTTCACCAAAGACACATTTAAGACCTGAATCTCTTTGGGATTTCCTTCCACATTAACCTGATGCACCGAGATGTTACTGGAATACCGTTCAAAGCAGCATAAAAAACATGTTACCCGCTCACTCTTCATTCGACAGGGACTGGATAATAATGATTATGGGTGCAAATTCAGATTTCAACTTAATGTTTTTTGTTTGTTTGTTTGTTTGTTGTTTAATGCCGCACTCAGCAATATTCCAGCTATATGACGGCAGTCTGTAAAATGATCGAGTCTGGACAAGACAATCCAGTGATTGACATCATGAGCATCGATCCACGCAATTGGGATTGATGACATCTATCAACCAAGTCAGCGAGTCTGACCACCCGATCCCGTTAGTCGCCTTTTAGGGCAAGTATGGGTTGCTGAAGACCCATTTTACCCCGGAATCTTAACGGGTCTCAACTTAATGATTACAGTGGGTTATACAGACATATTCCTAGTTTCAACTTGATGTAGCATGGACCTTGACCTTGACTGTACAAATCTTCGTCTGAAGTCAGTACACGTCTAGAATAAACACACACCTTGTTCTTGACCCTGAAGTTGACCTTCTGGAGGACATCATCTTTGAGTATTTCAATGGAGAGCGAGTTCTTCTTATAGTAGTCAAAAGCACGTTGGTTTTCAGGGCTGAGGTTGAGGGCTGAAAATGCATTTGAAAAACATGAAATGTTAAATAACATGGGATGAATGTAATGAGAGGGTTAGTCCTGGTCAAATTCAGCACAATCGAAGCTGTAGCACTGCCATAACATTATTGGCCATGGATGAGACCAACCAGTGACCGAAAGTATGAACATAGAACCAATTCGGAGTAATGTTTTTCCAGATAGCAGCTGACAATTCTATGTTTAATCGTCACCAAGGACAAGCATGGGATACTTGGAACTTTTTCTTGGCACTGCACATCCGAAAACAAACTACAAAAAATTGTACAAAAAAACAATACTGGTGGTTGGAATGCACTTGAAGAAACTAAACGAGACTCTCGGGAGACCCTATAGTGTGTAATAACACGTAGCCTTACTGTCTACTAAATGGCTGTCGATGTCGATCATGCGCGCGAGGATCATGTAGAAGCTGAATCCGACCTCCATCACAGTTTCACGAAGAGCATTCCTCTTCTTCCCTTTCTGTACCATGAAACAAAGAAGCATTAGTATATTTGTCCTTGCAAACATTGGTGCATGTATTATGTTCTCAGTGACACTAATGACTCGGTGACCGCCTTCATGGTTATGTGGATAGAGCCTAATAGATAGAGCCGCGTCATACCATAAGATGTTAAACAATGGCACTTGGTACCTTCTTGGTCAATCTCATTAAAATCAGATCTTAGTTCTCGCTATCGCAAGACAAAGATCTGAGGACATCCCATTACAGGTCACGTCAGAATGACCTTTCATTTGTCACTTACCAGATCATGAAAGTGACAGTCAGAATGTGTTTTCTAATCATGCAGCCTCGAAAATGTTAACACGGGGTATTCCAAAGACAGTTACGGCCCGTACGACTGATTCTGTCAAAATTATCGTCCGTCTCTCGCATCAGTGGGATAAATATTTGAATGGAGGAGGTGTTGCACAGTACGTGGGAAGCAGTGCCATACAATTGCAACCATATGTTAGACATTCTGGAGTGTTCAAAATTTTAATCAAGAACTGTATCAAGATATTTTTCAAGCGTAGTCTGTAAAGGAAGTTGCCAGGTTGAAATGAGTGCCATAATGCTCGAAAAAGCTGCTTTCTAATTGGCTGATGTCGACTGCTTGTTAGTCATTTCAGTGGTCGGTCAAAGTTCGCGAAAGTTCGTTCTGAAATGACCCGTAATGGGATGTCCTCAGATCTTTGTTTAGCGGCAGCGAGAACTTAGATCTGATTTAAATGTTTTTTTCATATCAAAAGATCTTTAAATATATGCATTGGAATAGCAAGAATAAAATTCTTGTTGGCAGTGCAAAGTGTCTTATTATCAGTCTACATAGAACAAGAAAATGACAATGAGATAGAAGAATAAGGTCATACCACAACGCCCTGAAGTATACTTCCGCCAAAGGCTGCGATAGATTTAGCTGATTGCAGGTAACCGCCGTTTTCGGTGGAACGCACCAGCCCCTCCAGCTTGGGTTTCTCTGATTGGTGCATTTCATAACAGACCGTCATGCATCTGTACGCTGCTTCCTTGTCAAGTGCATCCTTCACTTCCTGTTAACGGAACAGTTTATTAGAGATATATCAGAACATGTGTTACGTGTTAAGCGAAATGCACTTTGAAGTTCACATAAGCATTGTTGTAGAACAAATGCAGTGAGTGAGTGAGTTCAGTTCAACACACTTTTAACAGTATTACAGTTATATCGCAGCGTGTCAGCTTAATGTGGTAGGAAAGCCCGAAGTGATGCAGGTCTGAGACGTTTACCACTTCGGTATGATGCTGACAAACCTAAAAACAATGGGGGCAAACCGGAATTTGAACCCACAATCATAGGTTTCTGGCGTGCCCAAGGGACACAACTCTGCACAGCGAATTGAGGCGCCTTAGACGACTGGGCCACTTGTGCCCCGAGAACAAATGCCTAAATGTATTGACATGAAACACCTTGAAGTTGTAAATAATTGGTTACGAAAGTTTATTTATTATCTTTAGACACTTTCGTTCTTTCAACCAAGATTGTTGACGACCGTTTCCTCACCTTTGCCACCTGAGATGCTCCAGGGCCGTTCTCCTCTATGAGGGAGATGATGAGGGAGGCAATGGTTTGCTGCAGCTCTATCACCTGCAATAACACACCGATATTCTCATAATGGGAATAAATAAAACGACAAAACCCTTTCCATATTCATAAGAAACCTCGAGTCGAAAGTCGATTGTTCGATTTCGACTAAATCATTTTAAAAAATCCTTCAAATCACACAATCATACAGCGCTCGTCAGTCTCAACATGCAATATTAATCCTACTAATACAATATTTTATTATCTTTTAGCACGGATAGATGATGTTGACATTTAAACTTTCCAAGCTATTAGGCATGCCTTGCACTAAAATGTTTTTGTCAACATTTTTGTTATAATTTCCTTTTAAGGCATATGTCCTTCATTATCACTGAAATATACCCTTCCATGTTCAACAGGGATGAGATTTACCAAGTCATTTTTCAAATTTAGTTTTAGTATTGTTTTATTTATTGTGAACGGCTTCTTGAGAGTTATCTTACCTTTTCTATTGGACAGTCTGCTATTTCTCCGGCCCTGAGGATGAAGTTGATGTAGTCGATGACTTTCTTGTCGTAGATGACGCTGCGATTCTCCTGGTTGCCCTGAATATGGATATGGCACAATTAGGAACAAGCCCTTACCGTTTGAAATAAAGGTTTATCTCACCGAGCATTAAAATATTAGTTTCTGATTGGTTAAGGAGTGGGCAATTATTTTCCATGTAGTCCGCTGAGAAATCAATCAGAACACACCTTATGTAACTTGCTTATCTCTCATTAGTATCGTTGAGCTGATATGAACCAATTTTAACCGAATGCATTGGGTAAAGGGAACTAAGTCAGTTCGTTTGCATTGCCTGCTAGCTGTCAAAATGGCGGAATCAAAGCGTTTTGCTCAGTGAAACCTCGGACATATATTCCGGGTCTGTATGAGTGAGTGAGTTGGGTTTAACGCCGCTTTTAACAATATTCCAGTTATATCGTGGCGTGTCAGCTTAATGTGGGAGGAAAGCCCGAAGTGATGCAGGTCTCAGATGTTTACCACTTCGGTGAAACCCATGAGCACGGGTATGGTGCTGTCAAACCGAGAAACATAATCGGGGCGAAACGGGTTCGAACCCACAATCATAGGTTTCTGGCGTGCCCAAGGGACGCAACTCTGCACAGCGAATCGCGACGAGTAGCCACCCGTGCCCCCCGGGTCTGTATGAATGAATGTTGGTGAGAAAAATTCGTTGTCAACCAATCCGTCGGGGCATATGGTAAGATGTAGCCTATGTGTGAGCCTATGTACCCCTCGACTAACGGCTCGGGGTACATAGGCTCACACACAGGGTACATCACACCATATACCCATCGAGATCGGGGTGACAACTTATGTTATCATATTGATATTTCTTCATTTGGAACTGAAACACTGAATAAAGTAGGAGAGACATGAAAATGCTCCGGGATACCCCTGCCCTGTTAATATGACGGTGACATGATCATGAAGACGTCAATGTCGATTTTTACATGAGGAATAAGAAATAATTCTGTGCGAATCTCACCGAACAGAACTCATTGAGAGAGCTGAAGAGCTGTATGACCAGGTCGATGGTCTTGTTGTTGATGGTGGTGTAAACGACGTTCAGGAACTGAGTCGTCTCGCCCACGATGTTGAAGGACTTCACATTGTCCGGCTGCTCCCGTAGATAGTTCTGTAAAAGAATAAATGTTCCATATTAAGATTAATGTGACTGGTTTCCCATAATAATACTATGACATTAATTGTTGGGGACGTATAGTCCAATAAAGATTTTGTCACTTTGTGGTCATCGAAAGACCTGGTTATGACATTAAATGCCATAACGATGTTATTCTCATGTGTTATGCCTATAAAGATGCAACCTTTACCCCGCCAACTGACACTAAATATACCCCCCCACCCCCATCACACAGACATCACCAGGATTCTACTGTACCAATAACCACCCATAATGTTACCCCATCATCCGATATGTTCCCCCACTTGTACCCCCCCAACCATCCCACATGTTCCCCCAGCATCCCACCTGTTCCCCCAGCATCCCACCTGTTCCCCCCCATCATCCCCAACCATCCCACATATTCGCCCACCATCCCACATGCTCCCCCACCATCCCACATGTTCCCCCACCTCCATCCATCATGTTCCCCACCACCATCCCACACGCTCCCCAACCATCCCACATGTTCCCCCACCATCCCACATGTTCCCCCACCTCCATCCATCATGTTCCCCACCACCATCCCACACGCTCCCCAACCATCCCACACGCTCCCCCACCATCCCACATGTTCCCCTACATGTTCCCCCACCATACCACATGTTCCCCCACATGTTCCCCCACCTGTACCCACCTGTAGCCCTGTGTTCTGCCCATCACATATGCGGGCCAGCACCTTCAGGACCAGCTCTATGTAGCCCTCGTCCTTGTACTCCAGGATCTCCCGGACTCCTTCATCCATAGCAGCAACGAGCTCCTCCTCTGGCCTGCTCTCCCCACTCTACATTCAACCAAACATGGTCCACTGTTAACTGGTCCGTACTGTGATAACGCATTGATCATATGGATCTTTGAAATAGGTTTCACCGCCATGAACAGTGTCATCCATGTAAATGACATCAAAATAACTGAATTTTTGAATTGTGTACTAAATATGAATCAATAGTTAAAACATTTTATTCACAAATGGAAAAGGATTAGGAACAAATTATCCAACTTAAGACATCCTCTCCGTATGAATAAATGTTTGTGACAATATTTGAATTTTGTTCTTGTTCATGAACCCATAACCCCAGCATAGACAACACACATCCACTGATAATGACCAAAGCAGAATCTCCTCTTCTCTGATGATTCGTTACTTTTATTAATCACCAGGTCTCTCAAATTACTTTTCTGAAATCTAAGAATTGATTGTAGTTTATTGTCTACCAGTAATGTATAAACAAATGCTCTTTGAAGATAAACAGTAATTCCCAAAAATTAACAAAAATGGTTAAATCAGTCCTTAGTGTGTTAGCATGTTATAAATATTAACATGTTGACGTGAGTACAATCAAAATATTAATAAATAAAGTTAGTCGTTCTATATAACAATAAATGAACTTTGTTATAAAATCAACAACAAACATATGCGGATTAATGACAGTATTTGCTAAAATGTAAATAGCCCAGTCCCATGCACAGTGAATGTCTCAGCAAACATCTACCAGGTATGAATTAAAGCATCTAGATGTACACATATTCATGTACCTGCTTGGGCGTCCTTGTATCTACATTCCGCCGACCACCATCCTTTATGGGAGTTGCAAGCTCATATCATATAAGCTGGGATACACTTCAGCAAATAAAACGTTATAGGGGAATAATTTTATGCCGCAGCTCAGCATGATCGCGCAAGCAGCATCCACACCTTCCATTTGGCTCAGTGTTGCGTCATTGTTAAATTCACGGTACCATGGGAACGGTAGGAAGAATATGAAGACCAAATCTACGATATTATAGATCTTTCGTATGCGAGACAATGCAGTCTTTGTCTGTATGGTATCCTTGTCAAATACAATGAGAAACGAAACATCATGCCTCATACATAGACATGTGAGGTGGTTCATGTGAAGATCCGTGTTAGAATTGGTGAGAAGTTTGTTTGGTGTTTACCACTGCACACAGCAATATTCTAGCCATATGATGGCTCTGTAAAGAAGCAAACTGGACCGTTCAAGCCACTGATATTATGAATAACGATCAACGTCGTTGGAGTATGAAGGCGCGCAATAAACCAAGCCACCGAGCCCAACCACCAGAAACAGATAGGTGTTATTGGCATCTCATCTGACGTATATTATTTATTTTTGTTTCATTTAAAAATGCGAGAAACGAAGCAAGAAATCATTGCATTACGTCAACCATATTACAGAGTTTTTGATAATATATTTTATTTGTTTCATAATGGCATATATTTCTTTAATGTGAAGAAAGATAGTGTGGTCCAATCATGCATGCTTTGACGAAAGGTTCCACTAGAAACAGAACAGCTTAGTGTAGGAGAGTTTGGATAGATAGACAGAAAGTAATGCAGTGTTCCTTCAGTTGTAGCAGTACAAAAAACAGTGATTCATAAACCCAGAGCTCACAAGGGCTGTGAAGGTTGTGTATGATTTCCACAATGCATTGGGTGCACAAAATACATCAGTTTATAAACAAAGAAACAACAGAAGTCCATAAAGACGATACAAGAATGAAATGCATGTTCAAGCGCAACGCATATTTCAGCATTGATTTCATTATTATGATAAACATACCGCTTCTCAAAGCATGCCAAGTAATGAGTGAATTGCCTGAAAACCACGTGTTCACATGCACATATTTCCGGATTATGCAAGCAACATTCATTGCATTCTTCTGTCAGGCATTCACACCTTAGGCACAGGGTGTGCACATGCACAGGCGATGCACGTGCTTACCTCGACCTTGACATCAGCGAGTTCAATGTCAGAGTGGTCACTCATCAGGGCTTCGTTGTCCTTCGGGATGCCATTTAGGAGCTCACTTCCAGGTTTGGATTTAGGTTTTTTCTTCTCGCTACTTTTACGTCGCCATGTTCTTTTTCGCTTAAGTCGACCGTCATCCGGGGGTTCGACAGCTCGACATAAAGCTTGCTTTAAAACGAGGCAAGTGGTGTTAGTTAGAAGAGATTACGTGGTGGATGGCATGTTTCTTGCCATTCAGCATTTTTTCAGCTACATAGCCGTCTCAGCCTGGACAAGACAAACCAAGGCTTGAGAGTCGACCAACACCATTCAATTCAGCTTAATGAGAGACGAGTTTCCCAGTTAGTGAATTTGTGAATATTATTGTTTCCCATCAAAGTCAGCGTTGTTCCAGCTAAAGCAAGGCGCTATATATAAACGAGCCTTGATCGGGTAAACCTGTGATTGACATCATGAGCACCGATCCATGTACGGGGACGATGGAACGTAATCAACCAAAATCACAGTCTGACCCCCCGATCTGTTTTAGTCGGCTCTTACACGCTTGGTATCTGTTCGGATCTCCTGAGGATTCCAAATACAAATACTATGCAGACGTTGGTGCCATCCGTACCCATTTTAGTTTCTTACAACAAGCAATGGGTGTAGGGTACCTACGCTGCCACGATATCGATAAGAAGAACAACACATGTAAGAGAAGACTTACTCAAGACGAAGCATAGAATAGATACTCGCAGATGACACAAGTAACAGAATGAAGCAGTCAGTGAATGAAGCAGTCAGTGAATGAAGCAGTCAGTGAATGAAGCAGTCAGTGAATGAAGAATATGAGCACACACTGCTACACGAGATGAAGAGACGAGAGACGTTGGGAAAGTGATGAGTTCAGAGTCGATGACAAAAGCAGCGGTGTCATTGCGTATTGAAGATTGACAACGGCAGCATGTGTCTATTGGCGACAGATGTGATGTGCAATGCGCGAAGAGGCATATTGCGCTTTGTGATGGAGACGGTGATTGGCATAATGGTATAAACTGATACAAAGACGGGAGAAGCAAAAGAAAAAAAGGTCTTTAATTTATAAAAAATATAAGCGTTCACATACAGGACAATCTAGAATGCAAGGCTATTCTGAAAGGTAACGTGTTACTGAAAGTGCAGCGCAAAACATTGTTAGATTTTGTGACGTACATCTCTAATGTACGATTCTAGGCAGTGCATGGGTCAAATTGGGGCTTTGCTTAGGTGGTGTTAGTTAACAGTTTCGTGGACACAAAAAGTAACATTCAGCTTCTTGTGAGCAAAGTCCAAAGTGTGATTCTACCATCTAAATCCTCTATAAGTATATGCATGTCTAATTATTAGATGTTTCGTAGACTAGCATAATTACGAATGAGAGGTGCTATAAGATTCTAGGTCCACAGTTCCGTGTAGGACAATTCCACGTTAAAATCCCAGTGAAAAGACATACATGTACTAGTCCAACAGACTTCATCTGACTGTGGTTTTAATGATCACCACGTGTTGTATTCGTGCGATGAAACCGCACTTAACCTTCATCTAGTCTCACTAAGCACGTGCTTGAAGGGACATTGTGTCTTACCCATCCGCTAAGTGCCTCCATCCGCATCTTCTGTTCGTGGAGCTGGATTTGCTGAAAATTAATGATGACAGGGGTTAGGTTTGAGTCATGTAATCGCTATAGATAGGATGGATTGAGTGAGTGAGTGTGGTTTTATGCCACTTTAGAGCAATTTTCCAGCAATATCACGGCGGGGGACACCAGAAATAGGCTTCACACATTGTACCCACGTTGAGAATCAAACATGGGTCTTCAGCGTGACGAGCGAACGCTTTAACCACAGATAGTATGGACAAAACCATGCATGCAATTCACGTCCTCTCATCCAAATGTTACAACAGAAAAACAACCATAAATTTGACCTTTGGGGTATCTGGCGTCCGTTTTGATTCCACACGTGCAAAATGTGAATTTTTCGGTCTTTTCCGTCGAGAAATGACACGAATATTTTAGATATTTTACGAATGCTTCAAGTTTTGTCTGATTTTGTACTTTATAGTTATGAGACGTTATGTATGTTTGAAAATTTGAATATACATGCTATATAAGACTTGACGTATCACAACGTACCTGCAAAGCCTTCCGTCCAACCGTGAGCGACGTGTTGTAGTTGGTCATATTAGACAGTGCTTCTTTCACCCGGCTCTCGTGTTGTGCCAGCAGAGACCGCCTTAAAAACAGCGTCGTGTAACATGCAGTTGTTTCCATTCACAATTCAACTCGGTATACAGGGTATATGGGAAGGATGAGCTGCTATAGCAAATTATACACAAAAACTTAAATCTTAAAAGAAAATGCAATAGTTTAGCAAATATTTTCAGGTAAATGCATTTGAGCTTCTACCAGGGTGGTATCTAAAACAGGTATTTGTCAGAGCAAAATAAACCTGAAACGGAATAAGAATATGAATAATTGCTACAAATATCTAGTTACAGTGGTGCTGGGAAAGAGGAATAATCCGGTGCTGTGATGGATGCAGAAGAACATACTTGCAGGTACCAAAACAGGTATACGATGAAATTACCAAAAGTATATTGCCGCATGTGTTACCATAGTTACCCGCTCTTCATGAATATAAGGTACGTGTTTGGGTCTACATAACGCTCATATGGGGAAGGAGGTATGCTTTAAAGTTGCCCCAACTCCACTGGGATCTAAATGTGGTATTTACCTTATTAAATTAACCGCAATGAAATAATTTCTAAATACAATGTACATTTCGCATAAAATTATCTCTGATAATGCATGTGGCAAAATGGCGATATTCAGCGCGATAAGCCTTAAAGGCATGTTAGGAGTAAGAGATTAAAAGTTTTTAGGCATCAAGGAAATTCATCCAAAATGTAACAATTATTTTGTTGAGTCTTTTCTAACCTAATGTTCTAATTAAATTAGGACTAGGGTTACTTGGTTGAGTCTAGGATATCTACTCTAGGTTTTTCACACAAAAAATGGATGTCGCATAACTATTCATACCATATCTGACAGGTATTTCTAAGTGAAATGTATACTACATGGTTATATATTGGACGCGGTGATTCCACGTTTTGTATAAATTGGGTAGTACATTATCACTTTTGTCAGATACGGTCATATCACAACTTTAAAAAACCACATACGTACTATACATGTCAATGCCGTGCAGAATGCCGAACTAATTGAAAACTTAAAACTAAAATTTAAAAAACCTAAAGTGCACGCAACTATTTACTAGAATACAAAACCGTGAAATAAATCAGTGCTACTCCGCGAAGTATATGACATGGCAATAGCTATAGAGTGCCCTGAAAGATACAATCTGCAGAAAAACACCTGGAGAAAGACCCGATTGAAAAATAATTTCTTGAAATGAAAAATCGTTTCCTCGAAATTCCGTTTTCTTATGAATTCCGACAAAGGTGATACGAAGAGTGAGTGAGTTGGTTTTACCGCCGCTTTGAACAGTATTTCATGTCACGACTGCCAGCCTTATTATTGGAGGTGCCCCAAGTGACGCATGTCGTAGATGATTATTGCTTGGTGAAGGCACTAAGCACGTTGCTGACAAAACAAGAATCATAATCGGGGAGAACTTGACATTCAAACCCATGACCAGCGAATCCTGGCACGACTAAGGGACATAACTCCGAACAGCGTTTGCGCCACATTAGAGCATCCATCTCAGCGTTCTACAAACTAATCATGATAGACAACGTTGAAGTAACAGTAATGGGCGGCACACCTTGTGTGCGAGTACGGTCCACGAAGTACATCCCATGCAGTATATTCAACTGGACATGCAAACATGAACGCCGACGCCGTGGTTCTGACGTTGTTTCCATTGTCGTTGACGATGAGTTAGTTACTACAACACTCTACAAGCCTAACCTCACTCCGTGGCCAACAGTGTCACAAACGACTACATGCCAAACAAATTACCCAGCTCCTTTCCGCCGACTCTTTTTCAGCAACAAATATCTAGAAGAGAAACACGACGTCAATCTGACAGTGCCTTCACCCACGACAATGAGGGGGGCGCAAGAGGCTGTGGAGGAGTGTCGCCATTACAGGCGGAGGGATGGGGTCGATGGACGGGAGACACTGTTTAGGGGTACCGGTGTTGGGTTCTTAGAAAGGTAACTTAATTTACCAAAAAGGCAAAAGTACCGTGATCATAAAATATATTAATAAGCGAAAAGCAACTATAATATAGGTTGTATGACTAGACAGGTGAGTCGCGTGGATTGTATGACTCGGCAGGTGAGTCGCGTACATTGTATGACTCGGCAGGTGAGTCGCGTACATTGTATGACTCGACAGGTGAGTCGCGTACATTGTATGACTCGGCAGTTGAGTCCTACCTGAACACGTGTCAAGACAATCTCCATAAAAAAAAAACATGGTCTAATGCCACGGGGGTCGAACCAAAACTTACAAATCCAATCTGGAATTTGTAAAGTATGTTTCTGCTGGACAATCGATATAATTTGTATCAACTTTAATTTTAAACACCGAAATAACGTTTGAAACCCACTGCGAGTACGTATTCAGCAACGCAATTTTCAAAGAAATAGGTACGAAATTGGAGTTATATCCCGAAAATCTGTGACCGAGATCAGTTTATTCTGACATATAAAGAAATCAAGGGGTTGGGTATGCATTTGTTTTCGTAGTTACGCGTAGCTACTGTTTCCTAGTATGTTTCCTAGTATGTTTCATAGAACATCATCCTTTGTCACCGATAATTTGCCTGAGAGATATCAAACCAGCTACCGGAAATTCTACCCCTGCTTCTGTAGTTTCATCACTAAGGGCAGATATGGGCCAGGCATTGATGTGATTTCCCTCGACCAAGCCTAAAGTACGTCCCTGCTGCAGGTATTTCCTAGTCTTGATCTAACCCTTCCACAGCCTCGGTTATTACAAGAGACACTTCCACTCTTATTAATATCACACGGTTAAATACAGGACTGTAAGATGGCCATTATTGTGCGCCTGTGCCCCACATGTTAGCGCTAACAAGGACAGACAACTCACTTCTCCTTGATGGAATTGGTGGAGATCTGCATCCGGTCCCTCACCGCCATGAAGAACACCTCCTCGCGCGTCGACAGGAAGTACTCCAACATTGATTTCTACAAAACATATTATCTCATCAAACACGGAAACTTCAAAGGTTCTCCACTATCCCGGGTGATGACCTCAGGGAGGTCCTTTTTCAAATCAATGTCATAGTTTCTGCTTCAGAATGACTCCACTCTTTACCCTCACGCAGGGCGGAATACGCATTACATCATACAATCTAATCAAACATGGAGTGAGTGAGCGAGTTGGGTGTAACGCCGCTTTTAACAGTATTCCAGTTATATCACGGCGTGTCAGCTTAATGTGGGAGGAAAGCCCGAAGTGATGCAGGTCTAAGACGTTTACCACTTCGGTGAAACCCACGAGCACGGGTATGGTGCTGACAAACCTAGAAACATAATCGGGGCGAACTGGGATTCGAACCCACAATCATAGGTTTCTGGCGTGCCCAAGGGACGCAACTCTGCACAGCGAATCGCGGCGCCTTAGACGACTGGGCCACCCGTGCCCCCCTAATCAAACATGGAAACTTCAAAGGTTCTCCTGAGATCCTGATACCCGCACGTGTAGGTGCACGTGTACATACCTGCACGTGTAGGTGCACGTGTACATACCTGCACGTCCCTGTTGGCGTTGAAGAGCATGATGCAGATGAAGGCGAGCACCTCTCGGGCAATCTCGTCGTTTCTCCTGGCGAGGTGGGGCAGAACCTTCACAATCACATCCTGTTGGTTAATGGCGATCTGCAGATCCTTGATGTGGTTCAGCTGCCTAGAAAATGAGGGAGGAAAAGAATGACGGTCAAAACAACGCCATGGTGTGGAATCCGATCAGTAGGTTGTGTGTGTTGTTAATTCGTCGGCGTCAGCAATATTCCAGCTATACCACGATCGCATTTACATCAAGTCTGGCAAAGCAGTGGTTAATATCAAGATCGACCAGGTCACACGAATCTCAACTACTGATCCCAATTCAGTTGGCTCCTATGACAGTCTGTTCTGATCGTGAACCCTCGCAGGTCCCAAATAGATTACCTCTTACAAACTGCATGGGCAACTACTTATATACATGTTTGCACATCATGTGTTTCCAAACAATGTCTCAAATTGCTGCCCATGAAAGTGATAATTGTTCACTGGAATATCAGGTTTCGAAATTAAATAGGCCATGAATATGAAGCTGTAGCCAAAGCCATGTAAATACTGCTCTACAAAGAACCACTCAGTCTGGTCTCAAAGTGTCTTGTTCACTTGACTTACGACAACACTAGCAACTACCATACGAAGAATATTGAAGCTCTCTAACACCTATCGTAGCTGTGTGCCAACAGTTGTCTCAACAATACAAGGAGTTCTCGTGAATGACCCCGACTCTCTGTTTGTCGTAATATTAAGATAATCATCGAGGAGAGACCTAGCGGTGATTCGTTTCGTGACAACTTAGCGCTATGACGTGTCAGGAATACTAAGAAAAGCGATAAAATGTTTGATATACTTCTTGATCTTGGTTTCGCTGGTCCTCGTGTCCCAGTCATCAGGTAGTTTCCGCTCTTCGTTGTGGATGACAGCCCGGAGCAGCTGGAGACAGCGGACGTCCAGTTCCCAATGGGTGGGGACATTCTGATTGGCCTGCTTGGCCCCTGCCGAGATCCTGTTATAATCGTGTTTTTAAACATTTTTTAAATGTACTGATGAAGCATGTGTTACATAAATGGTTGCACATGTAATCACTTTGACGTTAATCAGATAGTGTAAAAACAGACATACTGACATTTAACTTGTTGATAGTTTGCACAAAGTGACAAAACCCGTTCCATATCCAATAGAAATCTCTGCATAAAGCAGAGTCGATAGTACGATTCCGACTATATCATTAGCATGTGTTTATGAATCACCATCAAACGCATCCTTAAACATGTGGCAATAATGATACGTTTTCTCTTGTTTTTTCCAATTAATAAATTAAAACTTTATAGTAAATAAAATATTATTTGGTGAAAAGGACATATGACAATCTATACTCTTTACAGACAGTGCTTTATCATACACATAGGAATTCCGTTTTAAATATACAGTCAACTATGGTTTTAACTCAAAAGGACTACTTATTTTAGTTCGTTATAACCGTAATTCGTTATAAACATATATACAGCATATATACAGCAAATGGCTGGGACAAAAAACCCAGTTCGTTATATCCGCTAGTTCGTTATATCCGCTAGTTCGTTATATCTACAAGTTCGTTATATCCACAAGTTCGTTATAAGCGTGTTCGTTATAAACGTAGTTTACTGTACTTACGCTAATTGTTCTATAAGTTTGAAGGCCGTGCCGTAGCGCTTGGCTATTTTCTTCTCGCCGCTGTTGACGAAGCACTTGACCAGGTGCTGGAACTCATCGCCCAGAGGAAGTTCTTCGTTGTCGCCTATTATCGTGTACTCTACAGGAGAAGAAAACGTGGTTCTGTCAAGTTCACACTTACAGAAAATGTACACGAAGCAAGCAATAACTAGATTTCATTAGAAATATTTAGAAATTTCAAATGTATTTGCATCACACGGTTCAGTCCATTGTTTAATGCCTTAGTCACATATCCACCGATGCCGGGAAAGATTAGTTTGTCATGCCCGAAAAGGCTGAAAATCGGCAAACTTGAGAGATACCCGACGGGGCGCCGGATGATCATCTGTGAGCATTGGCCATGTTTTTGACATCGGGAAGACCCCGGTGGACACATCGGAGAAAATAACTCGGAGTTTAACATCGGTTTTTAGCAATATTACAGGCATATTATGACACAGGACATGGGCTTGTACTCATGTTAGGAATGGAACATTAGGTTTCTCTGGACACGCTTATCAGGTTATCCGATCTCTCCTTTTCATAGTGAGTTTGACTTCAGCTATATCACGGATAAAATTCGCATCTTGAAATCATGACCAAGTCTCCTTGTTCAACTGTGTCTTATGGGACTAGCGGTGTGGCAAGGGATGGTGCTCTTACCCCTCTTGTTTTTCTTGTACTTGAGCTGTGCACTGACGGTGTTGTGCCCGCTGTGCACGACGCTGCAGTTCTTCGTGAACGTATGGAACTTGGCGTTCAGCTCCAACTCGGATGCGTAGTACTCCATATTGCCCTTAAATACAGATTCAAACACAGCTGTAGGCTTATATAGAACGACAGACCAATTTGATCACTGTACATTTGTCACATGATTATATTATAGATGGCAGAAAGTTTATAAAAAAACCCATTTCCACGTGCATTTCACACAGAATGAGAAATGGTTTCGGTTTGTATGTAAGTACCTCCTTTATTCCGATAATGTTCCGTCACTCGATATGAAATTTTATTTACTCTGAACCTTTAAATATCATCCATTCATATTTCATGTTATGTAAAATAGCTGGTGTATTTATAATTTCTTTTAATTAAATGTTATGAGTGATATGTTTACGTTGTTAACAATATTCCAGTAATATCACGACTGAAGACACAAAGAACCAGTTTCATACGTTGTAGCCATGTTGAGAATCGAACCCTGGTCTGGCGTGACGATTCAACTCTTATTCAATTTGCTATAATTATGTCTGTTCTCTTGGCCATCATACGTACCTTGCGGACTGCACTGGTGTTGTTGTCAAACCTCATCTCGCCTGTAAGCTTCTCCAGCACATTCACCAGGACCTGCACACATAAATAACAACGACATGATCATCTAGATCTGCGAGACAGACACCGGACTTCACTCCAACATTATCAACAGCTCATGTAAGCACATGTTGTCCAATGGGCATACCGACTTTGCATTATTTTTTGACATGCAGACACTTTACCTGTTTCTGGGAATGGGGGAGTGCTTATTGGGAAGTTGTTTTGTTGTTTAACGCCGCACTCAGCAATATTCCAGCTTTATGACGGCGGTCTGGAAATAATCGAGTCGGGACCAGACAATCCCGTGATTGACATCATGAGCATCGATCTATGCAATTGGGTTGCGATGACATGCATCAACCAAGTCAGCAAGCCTGTCCACCCGATCCCGTTAGTTGCCTCTTACGACAAGCATAGCCGCCTTCTACGGCAAGCATGGATTGCTGAAGACCAATTTTAACCCGGATCTCCATGGGTCTTTTTGAAGGTAGGCAGTGTACCATCATTAACGGTTATAAATTCATCATTAAAGCCTACCGTCTTTGAGCTGTTGGACACGGACACGATGGTGGTGACGCAGGTGACCATGTTCTTCATGTGATGCGGGCTGGTGATGTGGGGACCAAGGACGTCACACAGAGCCTGGGGACACACAACGTCAGATGTTGATGATGCCGTTAATCTGCTTGTCATTCAACCGAATTATTTTTTCCTTTCTTATCGTTGAATATTGACAAATAAATATAATAAAAATGAATTATGTAATAAACATAAACAAAATGAATACATAAGACATTAGTTGAATTGTTTGTTTATTGTTTACGCTACAGTCAAGAATACTCCAGCAATATGATCGCCTCTAAATAGTCAGGTCAAACAATCCAGTTATTAATTTTAGGAGCAACGTGCGACACCGTCGGGTAATATAACATGCAATCACCAGTGTCTGAGCCTGGCCACAAAATCCAATAAGTCCCTGTATACATTTTGGGCTGCCGTGAAGCTACAGTAACACTGATTCCTCACGGAGCCTCCATGCATCCATGACTAATATACTCACAGTGAGAGCGTTGGCAAGACTCTCGGTGGCGTACACCTCATTGGGGTATACATCTTTGTCCGGGAGGTAGAACACAGTGTAGAAGATCTGCAACACGCGAGGGTGGGCGAACATAAATTCATAAATTCTCCAGGAATGTGAATATTTCGCCGTACATACAGCTATACATGGGATTATTGCGGACGAGGTTGTCACACTTACATGGAGGAACGGCATGACGGCGTCCAGGATGTAGTAGAGCCCGGCGTGCATGACGGCGCGGGTATCGTGTCCCTCGGCCACAAAGCTGCAACACAAGCAACCGCTGCTGATGAGGATGTGGTGTTTATTGATATACACGTGTCATTATCAGCATCTTTATGACACGTACATTGATGAACCATTATTAAAAGAACCGTTTTACCGTTTGCTTAGTCACTTCGTTATTTGATTAAATATAGCCAGAGCTGGCACAATTACACAGACAGTCTACAAAGAACGCTTGCTACAATGACTAATGTTTGATCTGATGGGGGTACCTCTTGGGGGGCTCAGACTTGAGGAGCTGTGTCATCCTGTCTGGATGGTGTGAGAAGTAGTCGATCAGCTGATTGATCTCACCGCTCGCCGACGTAATAAACTCCCACATGTCCCTGCAATGATTATGACAATAATAATAATGATGATTATGACAATAATAATAATGATGATTATGACAATAATAATAATGATGACAATAATGATAATAATGATAATAATGATATTGATGACGACAATAATGATAACGACGACGACGTCAATAATGATAACGACGACGACGACGACGACAATAATGATAACGACGACAACAGTAATGATAACGACGACGACGACGACGATGATAGTGATAATTATAGATTATAATGACCATGCCCCCTGCTACTCAAAGTATAGGTCTTAAAGTGATAAGTCCAATGCCATTGGCACAATGGCGAATCTAATACACTATGAATAGCATGGTGTGTGCAAACTATCCGAATCCGGTGCCAAAACACAATTTAACTGTTTATGAGGGCAGTTAATACGCAGGCAGTCCATGAGACACAATTGTTTATTTCAACAAGCCTTTTTATTGTGTATTTTGTAGCCCCTATATTGCATGGCCTCACTTGTCGTGCTGCAGGTCCGCCGCGCCGCTCTCCACCAGGTTGCTGGTCGTCTTGATGTACACCCACAGCATGAACTTGATGAAGGGCTTCTTGAGGTTGGTGTCGATGTGGGGGTGGTTCATCACCCACAGCAGCTCCTCCACCGGCAGGATTGTCTGGCACAGGGACTCGATGAACTTGTTCTCCCCCTACAGGATCAGAGTGAGTGAGTGAGTAGTGGTCGAAGCTGTTGCTGGCAGTTCTGCCACAATATCACGAGGGAGTGAGTATGGTTTTACGCCGCTTTTATCAATATTCCAGCAATATCACGGCGGGGGACACCAGAAATGGGCTTCACACATTGTACCCATGTCAGGAATCGAACCCAGGTCTTTGGGTACGCTTTAACCTCTAGGCTACCCGATCGCCCCCACAATATCACGAACGACACAAAGTTCACATATAACACCCATGAATCGACCAGTGGATTCTACGTGACGCGTGGATGCAACCACTAAGCTACTCCACTATCCAAGAGAAATATCTTACACGAATATGTAAGCATGGATAGTCACATCACGTTTGTAAGAGGGTCAAGTGAACAAAAGGGACCAAGTGATATCAAATGGATAGATGGAACGTTATGATGAAGGTTTATAAAGAAAACCTATGTACCTCGGCGCATGTTGCTAGCAGGTCGACCAGACTGATGAAGTACGTCAGATGCCCTCGCTCTGTCTTGTTAGTAAGGATCCTTTCCCTGAAATAACCAATAACGCTAGGATGCATATACATGTTATAAGTCCGTCATACAGACCCTTAAACAAATAATACAGCTCATGCAAGTCTATGATATTTGGCAAGTCTAGATCTGAAAATGAAGAAAACCTCTTGGTGTCTTTTATATTTTTTTATAAGTAGTATTTAACGACTGTTTTTTTGCTGTTAATTATGTTCATTTCAGAGACTAGATGTTAGTCCAAGAGGTTATGTATACTATTACTTATTGAGAAAAAAACATTACAGAAACACATAATACGATACGACGAAGGAAATGAAAAGTCTTTTCGCGTATTAATCCATGGCGAGTTTTTAATCTCTTAAGATATTACTCAAGGAAAGAGGGGCGTAATGTTTTTTGTAGTGAGGACTGAGCACACAATGTAATAAAAACACCCCAAACAATATTCATGATCCCGAACATTTTATGGTTCCATCTTGACGTTGAGAACCACCGACCTGAGATCTCTAGGCTGGTCGAGTACATAGGCTGCCTTCTTGAAGGTTTGCATAATGTACTTCATGACCAGCGCTTGATTGCGTTTGATTGTAAGGTCCAGTCCTTCCACCTTCACGAGGACCTTGAGGAGTTCCAGGAACTCTGGAGCGCGATGCTGGTTCTCCGCGGACAACAGAACAATCCTCTGGATTTGACGGGAGTACACCTTCAGACAGGTAGCCTGGTTCCCGATGAACAGCTGTAACACGGTGATTCAGGAAGTAAAGTACTTGCAAAGCAACTGCACTATGAATGACGCTTTTAATTCGAATTAGTGCTTTCCAGAAACTAGATAATATCACTTGCCTCATAAACCACGTGTAATATCTAACAAAACAGAAATTAAATTGGAAACAACAAATTATTAGATTTGGATTGACTGAAATCGATAAGATATTGTCTTTATCATCGATAATTTACTGGCACGGGTTAAAACAAAATGGAAATTCAGGAAAATATATTTTGCCTTTAGTTTTATTGATCGGCATATACTTTCAGAGGATTTGAGGAAAAAAACTCGGCCGTTGTGTTAAAAAAAGCCATATCGCCAAATGGATGGCTTTAGGTACCTCTTTGAGCGCCAGGGCAAGATCTGAGCGGACGATCTGGACGTCGAGCAGGGTGTCCAGATGGTCAAACAACTGCTCCTGCACGCGCTGGTTCTCTCTGGTCAAAAGCTGCAGCAGGTACAGCGTCTTCTTGAACACCGTCTCCATCCCCTTGTACTGATCCTGCAACGTCATCGACAACACAAATGTTGGTGTGCGAGTGTAACATCGTTCTGAGCATGCATCAGATTCACATTGTGATCGAAGATACGAACAGATGTTCCTTCAAGCTTGAAGCAGTTTAATATGTAAGTGAGGTAAAGGGTGTTACTTACAACTAGCCGACTATCAATTTCCTGAGAAAGTATGTCCAGAACAATCTTCAGAAGTCCTAAAAACAAAGAAAATGAAACGTTTCAGAGTATTAAGCCTCATACATTCAAGTAGCTTTTTCAACAGTGTAACCTTATTACTCGAACGCCATCTTCTCGTCATATCATTTAATACGATGCATCTTTTTTGTTATTGAACGCCGCACTCAGCAATATTCCAACTATATGACGGCGGTCTGTAAATAATCGATTCTGGACCAGACAGTCCGGTGAAAGGATAATCGATCCACGCAATTGGGATGTGATGGCATGCATCAACCAAGTCAGCGAGCCTGACCATCCGATCCCGTTAGTCGCCTCTTACGACAAGCATAGTCGCCTTTTACGCAAGCGTGGGTTGTGTAACCTACTGACCGTGACTGATCATGATGTTCTGATTCATGTGGTGAGGTTCATCTGGAGTCTTCGGGAGGTGACAGAACCTGTAAAACACAGCGTAGAATCAGAGGCATGGTATGTGACAGTAGAGACATTACTACCATTTATGTCCTAATTGACCATCTTTACACAGATTACAGGCGAGATTGCATGGTGTCCATTATAATCTTTCGACGAACATACAGTCAACTACGGTTATAACGAACTCAAAGGGACCACTAATTTTAGTTCGTAATAACCGTAGTTCGTTATAAGGATATATTCAGCATATATGCAACAAAAGGCTGGGACAAAATAAAAAAGTTCTTTATATCGGTAGGTTCGTTATAAGCGTGTTCGTTATAAACGTAGTATATTGTACGTCGGTTTTCCAAACATGAACAAGAATGTTGTATACAGTATACGACATACTTGTTATAAATTATAAATACTTGATATTTTCATATTGTTATATCTTCAGTTAAAATTTTATACAAAAAGAAGGGAGATCACTCACTCTGCTAATTCGTCGAGGACATCACTCATCAGTTTCACCTGCTGGTCATTCAGCTTTGCACGTGACAGACGTCTCAAAGTTGGCAGTGACCTCTGAACCTCGCGGTGGACACGTGCCGAGTCGTGGGTAAGTAGCACCTACAAACATAGTATAATTACACAGGCATGAGTGAGTGAGAGGTTTGTGTGTGACATGGTTTATTTCTTTGTTAAACACCAGTCAACAATATTCCCGCTATATCACGGTGACCTGTAAATAGGTGACCAGGCAAACCAGTGATTAATGTTATGAGCCACAGTTCCGCCTTTATGGTGCGTCACACAATGACCTTTGGGGGAATATTGTATCTCATATGTGTAACTATGAACCTGTTAAAGATAAATACTTTAATAATGAGCAGCCGTTTGAGAGAAAATCAAGTTAAAATTTAAGAGTTAATGAACACTCACCTGTGCTCTCTGCGCCAATTTAAACATGTCGTTCTGTGAGGAGTACATCTTGTTCAGGATGTCCAGGGACTTGACCACCATCTTGTCGGACTTGTAGTTCGACAGATCCTGATAGAAAACACAAATGTCATTGTCAGAATATTAATGGCATTACACATTACCATCACCCGACACATTCGCATCAAAGAAATGGTATACAAATATTTCGTTCAGAGATATTAGGAACCCCCAGCTTGGTAAAAGGATCGTCGTGACTTCTTACTATGGTCTCATGAAGGTATATAGGTTAACCCGATGTTAAAGGGGGAATGAGGTGCAAGCGTATTGACTTCTTCCCGAGGCAAGGTAGTTAACTGACTATAAAAGTCCAGTTTCCACTGTAGGTTTAACTACTTTGCTTTGGGAAGATGGGTATTGACAGTCCCAGCAAGTTGTATTCCTTGTCTACTAGTTCATATTTATCAAACTACCAGTAAATGATAAGCCTAATTACAGAAATACAATGTCTCCGTTAATTATATGGTATTAATTACAAGGCCTAAAACTAGGCAGGTGGCGGGAGAGTCTAATCAAGGGGCTACACGTCTTGTACTGACCAGAAGCACTGCAGTGGTGCTGTCCAGATCAAAGATGGCGGACGCGTGGAACATCTCCTTCAGCTCTTTCAGCACGTCTTTCTGCTTTTTCAGCGCCTTCCTGAAAACACGACAGTCAGTCAGTACATGGACCCACATGCATGTAGAGAATAGCGTCCGAGGCGAAAAGAGCGAACGCTTTAACAATTATGCAACCAGTGGTCCCACTATACACTTACCATACACACATAATAGAAAGCGATAATATACTACTCAAAAGAAGTTAAAGAACACCCGATTCTTTCATATTACTATAGTTGATCTGTCTTGGCATGTGAGATTGACTATAGTAATATGAAAGAATTGGGTGTTCTTTAACTTCTTTTGAGTAGTATATATAACGTGATTACATGATGTTCTTTACATTGGATAAATGGTGTTTATTATAGGAAATATGAATCATGATACAAGCATTATTCTGCATCTTGTTAAGAACCTGACATGTTTTTTAATTCTTATGATTATTTTTGCGTTTCGTTATTACTGTTGATTATCATCATCATCAATATCATTTTCATTATTATCAACAACTTACTTTGACGTGTCTGTAGGGTCGTACGTCTCGTACAGAAGGGGTTCTAGCACAGTCTGGGACTTCTTTTTGATTTTGACAGCGCCCTGTTTGGCGCCGAGTTCACCATACTTGAACTTGGTGACAAAAACCTGCAACAGGGGCGAATGATGGTATAGGCTACAGTCTTAACAAGACAGTGACGGAAACTTGATCAGGCAAACCTGTGGTTGACAGCATGAGCTGGGCAATAAGGGAACGATGCAACGATGGCAAGATCACATCGTAACCAACCAATCCCTATTTAAAACGGCTTTTACGATAGACCTTGAGATGCTGGGGTCCAGATTACCCCAAGACACAAAGAGAGCTTTGTAATAAGAATGACGGACGTGAGCTAACAAAAATCATTTAATTAATTTTCATAATGATGGAATAAAAATTCCTTTACCAAAGAAATCTGATTCACCGGATGAAGGAGTAAGTATATACTCCGAAACGTTGTGTCCCTCATACAAAAGAGTGAGTGAGTGAGTTGGGTTTAACGCCGCTTTTAACAGTATTGCAGTTATATCACGGCGTGTCAGCTTAATGTGGGAGGAAAGCCCGAAGTGATGCAGGTCTAAGACGTTTACCACTTCGGTGAAACCCACGAGCACGGGTATGGTGCTGACAAACCTAGAAACATAATCGGGGCGAACCGGGATTCGAACCAACAATCATAGGTTTCTGGCGTGCCCAAGGGACGCAACTCTGCACAGCGAATTGCGGCGCCTTAGACGACTGGGCCACCCGTGCCCCCTCATACAAAAGAAGTGACATTCATAAATTCTTCCATATTTTTTATTTTTTTTGTATTGATTGAGTTTGGTTTTACGCCGCTTTTAGCAATATTCAAGCAATATCACGGCGGAGGACACCAGAAATGGGCTTCACACATTGTACCCATGTCGGGAATCGAACCCGGGTCTTCGGCGTGACGAGCGAACGCTTTAACCACTAAGCTACCCGACCGCCCCTTTTTCTTTTTTTAAATTTTTTTTTATAAAATCGACAAAATAATTTAAGTGCCAGCAAACTCACCTTCAATCGTAGATTTCTTTGGAATGTCAGGAGGAGATCCAGCACCCACATGGCCCTGAAAAAAGATGTGAATATAATTTACATGAACAAACAATATCGGTCGGTATTCATTTAACTATCTGTGTCATTTATCATGTTTTTCGGTGTTTATGGAATAAGTACGCTTACGGGACGATTATCTCATCTTCTTATTCATAACAATTATTTTCTCTTATAGGAGGGGGTCAACGACACAAATCATCTTCCTGGGATCCAGTGAACGACTGTTTTATAAACTGTCAGCCTATTCCACTACTTACTGGTATTTGGCATTGACGATGGCCTCCATTTCTTGATTCTGTTCGAATCTGGTTGTGTTTCTGTACTGGGCGACAGACTTGCTTGACTCTTTCGAGTAGCCTGGAAATAGCAGGTCGATTTTCTCACAAACGTTGTATGAGTGAGTGAGTGAGTGAGTTGGGTTGGGTTTAACGCCGCTTTTAACGGCATTACAGTTATATCGCGGCGTGTCAGCTTAATATGGGAGGAAAGCCCGAAGTGATGCAGGTCTCAGACGTTTACCACTTCGGTGAAACCCACGAGTACGGGTATGGTGCTGACAAACCTAGAAACATAATCGGGGCGAACCGGGATTCGAACCCACAATCATAGCTTTCTGGCGTGCCCAAGGGACGCAACTCTGCACAGCGAATCGCGGCGCCTTAGACGACTCGGCCACCCGTGCCCCCAAACGTTGTATGAAAGGCATGCTGTTAGCACCAGGAACCATGCTGGTGTATTCGTTACATACAATTAGTTCGGAACTATAACTGTAGGGAACGTTTACACTTGAAGGGGCACCACAAGGTACACATTATACTCATCACTCGTTCATAGGGTTGGTTGGTTGGTTTGTTGTTTAACGCCGCATCTGCAATATTCCAGCTATATGACGGCGGTCTGGAAATAATCGAGTCTGGACCAGATAATCCAGTGATTAATATCATGAGCATCAATCCACGCAATTGGGATCGATGACATGCATCAACCAAGTCAGCGAGCCTGACCACCCGATCCCGTTAGTCGCCTTTTACGACAAGCATAGTCACCCTTAACGGCAATTGTTCATAGGGGCATTTGTTAATCCATACGATTTCATTGGGTGAGTGAGTGAGTTTGATTTTACGCCTCTTTTAGCAATATTCCAGCAATATCACGACGGGGGAAACCAGAAATGGGCTTCACACATTGTACCCATGTCGGGAATCGAACCCAGGTCTTCGGCGTGACGAGCGAACGCTTTAACCACGAGGCTACCCGACCGCCCCGATTTCATTGGAAATGATACCGTACAGATTAACGGGTTAACTTTACACCGTGTATAGCTATCAGTGGCAAAAAGGGAGTGAGTGTGGTTTTACGCCGTATTTAGCAATTAACCAGCAATATCACGACGGGGGACTCCAGTTATAAGCTTCACACATTATACCCATGTAGGAAATCGAACCCGGGCCTTCGGCGTGGTGAGCGAACGCTTTAACCTCCAGGTTACCAAACCGCCCCTTAGCGAATAAACAATAGCAGCAATGTTTTCTCCGTTTCTAAGTGTACCTTTGCCTTTGTCCTTGTCCTTGGGAAAGGGGACGTCATGCCGCCCGTCCAACAGACTGAGTAATGGCGGCAGCAGCTTCCTGACGTCATCCAGATCCATGTAGTAACCGAACTTTACAAGATGATGCAGAAGCCGGAGAACCTGGTGATGGGGAGAGTTGGGATTAATGGCCCTTTGAAATGTACTTCCGTTGATTCACAACGTCTCAGCTGAAAGTCACATGTATGGTACTGATGGACATAATCACGGCAGTGGAATCTGGGATTCCAACTCACCCCCTGCGTAGCGGATCCTGGATCTACGCAATTGGGATCAATTACATGCATCCACCAAGTCAGCGAGCCTGACCACCCGATCCCGTTAGTCGGCTCTTACCACAAGCATTATCACCTTTTACAGCATGCATGGGTTGCTGAAGATCTATTCTCTACCCGGGTCTTCACGGGTCTCGAGAGAGTGTTGATAGGATGGGTCCTTGCCCGTAATTAATGGTACAGCTGAAGCAATGTCACAGCAGGGGGATCAATAGAATGGAGATCACAAACTACCCACGCAAAATCATGTGCAAAACTTACCTGTTCTACGAGAAGGTTCAGACCGACCATTGATGCCGTCATGGTACAGTTCTGCGCAAGGAAGTCCGCTAACCAGTCTCTAAGCACTGGGAAGATGGTGACAAGGTCCTTTACCACCTATGTTATAAATACAAGACAATGACGGACAAACCTAGTGTTGTAGTGGAATCACACATTCGACGTTTCATATCCACGTAGTTAAAAATAGATATTAAATTTAAAATTTCTAGAAGCTCGACATTCCATACCAACGTCATAAGTGAAGCAGCTTTGCCTGAACCACATACCCGAATACGTTAAAACATTTGAAACGGGACGACACAATTTGTAGAGTGAGAGGTGTTAAGGATGTGAGTAGGTTAACCAATTGTTAGACTGTAATAAAAGACATATGATTGAATGAGTTAGTTACTGGCGTAGAGCTGGGTATATGTAGATATATCACTAGCAAGCCGCCCGAGCCGTGTGATATAGGCACGATGTGAGGTTAGGACAAATATCAAACTCAAAGACAGGATAATAAGTGAGAAGGTTTTGTGGATAATCCCCTTTTCGTGCACCCCTTGTACGTTTAGTGCTGACTAATCACTTTTCCTCAGAGTGTGACGTCTTTGTATTTAGGGCAGTGGGCATGTAAGTTCAACTTACTGAGGCGTGACTCGTGAATGATTTTAAACTAACCATGTCATTGTTGAAACATAACATTGGATGTATTCTCATTTCATATCTGTATCCTAAATCCAAACCAAAAATTAGACAAACGATTCCTCTTTAATTTATTTATTTCCAGTTTATATAAATGAGTATAATCTAACGCCGATGTTAGCACTAGTCCAGCCACTACACGGCAGGGGACACAGCTTCACACATTATGTGGAATGAGTGGGTGAGTCTTTAAGCCGCTTTTAGCAATATTCCAGCAATGTCACGGCGGGGACACCACACATGGGCTTCACATTGTACCCATGTCGGGAATCGAACCCGGGTCTTCGGCGTGACGAGCGAACGCTTTAACCACTAGGCTACCCGACCGCCCCTCACATTATGTGGAACAAGTCGTGGTTCCATAGTGGGATTCGAACCCGGAACTTCGGTTTAGAAACCAGCGTTGAAAGCCACCCACCGTCCCCTATGTTATCACAGCGTTCATCCGAATTTCTCTATGCATCGTAAATTACTTTTTAACACTGTATTTGTGTTATTATTATATGACTGATGCCATTCTCTGTTCACATATATATTTCACGGGATTGTAGTTTGTTTTGCACCTAGAAAGCAAAATGATTCACGGCATTCACTCGTAGCCTATTTACCAATATATTGCTGTCTAGTCTCATCTTCCCAAGGCAAGAGTGTCCACAAGCCTGTATCAAAGTCTGGTTTTTGACCAGGCTAGTGGATACTCCTGCCTCGGGAAGATGTACAACTGTATGTATAATACACATCAACATACAATCATCACGTGAGCCTACAGATACTTTACCTCGCCGCTGTCCCGTCGTTCGGCCTTGTGCTCCTGGGGTACGGGAAAGCAAACAAAGGCTAATTAGCGAGCAGGTGCAAAGAGTCCCCACCCCACGCTCTCCTTTGCCCCACCCTCCCGAGTGTGGCAGCATCCCAGTGAAATCCCCTAAGTTCACACAGCAGAACGTTTGATGCAAACAAAACCATTCTCATCTTCTAATCAACGAAAATGTCAGACTTTAGTACATCTATGTTCTACAGGTAAAACATAACGGATGCGAAGTGTTTAACGAAATGCTACGACCTACGGGAATTAGGATGAAATCTACAATTATTCTAGACACAGGAAAATAAACTCTTCGTGATATCAGTAAGTCAGCGACATGCAAGGCTCCGGTGTAGTATACAACAAGAAGTGTTTACGTAATCTGCGGGAGCCTTGTATATCAAACATCGGGCGAGATAGCAACGCTTGGGGAATAATTATGTGCAGATCACAATTCACTGACTGGCATAGATTTCAAAAGAAAGAAAAAGAATATTAAAAAAACATGCACTTCAAATGTGCAGCGAGCACCATGCACGTGTGCGTGTGCACCTCAGGCGTTCTGCCACCACATGCACCTCTACTGCACGTTAAAACTACCTGGTATCATCACACGGGGCCTCGGTTACATGCATCTTCCCGAGGCAAGTGAGTTAACTGACTATAAAAGTCCAGTTTCCACCCTTGCCGAACTAGGCTGGTATTATGGAGTTACATTTTGGCTGGACTAACGAGTCTATGCATAGTCCAATCAAAATCGCAAACCGAAACCGAAATCCGGTTCGTAAAGTGTCATGCAGATTTCGGTCGACTGCAGGATTTGTAAAACATGTGCACCGCTAAATCGTTGTCAACAGATATTTTCTATATCTTTTCATGTTTTTAATCAAGGTGCTCACGTGATTTGATGCACTTCCCGATGTAAGACTCGTTTTATCACAATATAGATCTTGATTATCAATCAGATCGTCTTGACTGGGCGCCACCGTTTTGTTTGAAGCAAATGCAAGTGATACGAGAGGTTGAATCTGATTGGTCAATAGGAGAGGCATAGAAAGGACATAACTCGTAATAGCCACTGGTGGCGCTACGATCGAGCCCAGGAATTCCAGCCTAGTTCGGCAAGGGTGGAAACTGGACTTTTAAAGTCAGTGAACTCTCTTGCCTCGGGAAAATGGGTTACATGCCGCTACAAAAGAGTGACATAGTTGCACCTACACTACACAGACAGTCTATATTGATGACTTTGCTACAATCAACCATTACGGGTATATACCACTCTACGGGGGACAATGCTAATTCTACCACAGAGGTCGATGCGATTGTTCATTGTCAAGAAGAATCTCAGTCGGTGTAACTGTTCGTCTAATGTCACCTAAGGCTGATATACAAGTTTTGATTCAAATATATCATTTCCGCAGTAATTAATGTCGTGCGTATTCATGATCTATGTGTGTTGAATCCTCTTTGAAATAAGTCATGGCCTTGGAAGTATTTATGTTCGTGTCTGTCACGAGAAAAGGGTTAAACTAATTAAAGCGGGAATTAAGAATAGCCACCGAATCACATTAAAGTGACACCGTGTTCGCAAAACGGATGAGTGGGTCCTATCATGCAAGAAACACCCGTCGTGAAGGTCAAAGTCGAGGTCGAGGTCAAGGTCGAGGTCAAGGTCGAGGTCAAGGTCACGCCAGATTAGACCGACAAGCTTTCAAGTTAGAACACCCCGATGCGCCAGCCCCAGGTCTATTTTCCAACTGATGAAGTTTCAGTTTCGCACACCTTCCCTTTGGATCATTTCTATCCCTTAACAAAAAATCGGAGTGAATCTTCGGACGTTACACACTGATGCATCGCGTTGGTTAGTAAAACGCATTCGTGAGAACACAGTACTCCACTATTGCAGGTAAGTGCACGACAAGGACAACACACATGTGAGAGACTTGACGAGAAACGCCCATCCCAAGTGTTACCACTTTGATTTTAACAGTGTTAAACCCACCCACCGTGCACACGAGTGAGTAAAGAAAACGAAATACAGAAGGTCAGATGTCACCACGCTTTTCGAAATGCGAGAAGATTGTGTTAGTGAAGTGTTGGAATAGTAGATGTTTTCAGAGAGTCCACCCAAGAGGGGTTCTTGCGTTCTTACCGGTCCGTTTGGGTTTGTGGTCTGTAAGGATAAAATGCTAATAAAAAACATGGACGTGATACAACTAACTACAATGACAATGGCATACACGTACTAGTTTTCTACAAACTGTAGAAGGTCATACTGGGGTGCGTGAGGTAAGATGAATCTAATGTGACAAGAATTGCAAGAACATCTACAGAACGAAGTGCCCCCTGTGCTTGCAATCACACTGACATGCTTCTGGCATATCCGTCAGACATCATTCTTCCAGTCTGGCTCAGTGTGACTGCCAATCAGATTTGAACTTACTAGGCCACAATAAATTACTTGATATATTTTTATATCTTTTGCAGATGGAGGACAAATTCGAAGGAAGCAACTGAAATTATGTCATCACTTTGAGACACTTTTAGGTAAAGACAAGTGATTCGGTACCTACGATATAATGTCTTGGCTCGGAAGTTTATTAATTTGTTGTGGCCTTCCTTGTTGTGATTGGGTACCATAGTAGCATAACTCCAGGCTAACCAAGGATGAACATCGTATCAAGCTATATATTTTTTTCCAATAACAATTCATACCTTACCATGTATAAAAATCCAAATCGACCATTTTACAAATGTAATGGCATACAAAATACATTTTCCGTCCAAGATAATTCACTCATTTTCGCGAATATGGCTTTTCTGTAAATGTTTTTATGAAGGATGGTGTCAAACTTGGTTCAAGATTCAAGATTCCATACACATACAAGTTATAGGTTCATGCAAGCAATGTGCACAAGATGTGTCCTTTTCATCACAACACCGGAAATGCATCCTTGCATTGACAGAGCATGCACAGAGAGACAGATGAGAGAGCACTCTACAGAGACTAGCCACTGGCCCCGGCTGCATCAGGTCCATCCTGACCACGAGACATACTTACATACTGAGTCTGTTCCCGGTCCGAGTCCTTGGACCCTACGTACTCGTAGACGAAGCAGATGTTGGGGTTGTCGAGCACGGAGTAGTTGTTGCCGACGTCCACAAACAAACCTGGAAGGGATGAATTCAATGACTGTTATTGCTTGTGCTCAGCATTCGGGTACTTTGAAGTTGGAGACAGTTCTTTGAAATGATGTAGAAATCAAAGAGTCAAATCTTTTTCCATAACCACACGAAATGGGAATTCCATGATCTGACGACGGCAATGGGGATTTGTATCAAGTGGATGTTTGTTTGTTTGGTTGTTGAACGCCGCGCTCAGCAATATTCCAGCTATATGAAAATATCTGTAAATAATCGAGTCTGGACCAGACAATCCAGTGATTGATACCATGAGCATCGATCCACGCAATTGAGATAAATTACATGCATGAACCATGTCAGCAAGCCTGACCACCCGATCCCGTTAGTCGCCTCTTACGACAAGCATAAACCCAATTTTACGGCAAGTATGGGTTGTTGAAGACCTGTTCTACCCCGCATCTTCACGGGTCGAATCAGTGGGAACTACTGGATCAATTTGTTAGCGAATCAAAAGCTATTACGTATGACACTAGTGCCGTGGAGAGAATCCCGACGCCTACCTATGATGAGTTCACAGAACTTGGCCCTGATGGAGTCTGGCAGCAGCTCGGACTGGATACACAAGAACACATCCTCCCACGTCACGTAGCCGAACTCTCGCGTGATCACATGGATTGCGAAGTCATTCCGGCCCTGGACATGATAATACAAACATATGTGAAACATTTAATTTAACAATATCAGATGACCGTAACTCAGATATTTGACATGTTTGAACAGTTAGCTGGTGTAGGTTTGGTGTAGGGGACAATTCGGAAGACGATAGACAGAAAGGGGCTACTCACAAAGCAGAATGCCTGGAAGAGCTCCAGTTGGTGCAACAGGAACTGGTATTTCTCTTCGTCATATTCAGAACTGTTGGGCTGGTAACAGATAAAAGGAGTATTTAAGTTCGCAACGACGTACAAGCTGCTACAAATTAATATATTAAATATTGAAAGCCATAGTTTAGTCGCGTTGACAGCATGAGTGAGTGAGTGAGTGAGTTGGGTTTAACGCCGCTTTTAACAGTATTCCAGTTATATCGCTGCGTGGCAGCTTAATGTGGGAGGAAAGCCCGAAGTGACGCAGGTCTCAGACGTTTACCACTTCGGTGAAACCCACGAGCACGGGTATGGTGCTGACAAACCTAGAAACATAATCGGGGCGAACCGGGATTCGAACCCACAATCATAGGTTTCTGGCGTGCCCAAGGGACGCAACTCGGCACAGCGAATCGCGGCGCCTTAGATGACTGGGCCACCCGTGCCCCCGTTGATAGCATGAACACCAATATTGAAGTCAAGACACACACACCCTTAAAAAAACAGGGTTAACATTTTTTGTTGTCAACATTAAATTTTATACCAACTCTTAGCAAGCGTTAAGAGAAAACAAGTAATTCGAGACAAACGAGTTCGATATATAACAAGAGAATACACGTAACGCAGTTTGAAATTAATCGATATTCTAAAAAATGTAATCAATATGTTAACAACAGGTCTCATCTGTACACAAATGAAAGAACACAAATGACAGATTGTCACGAAATCGTATGCAAACAAATGTCGTCCCGGGTTGATGGTAATGGAATCCTGGGTGTTCCGGTAATCCGTGCATTGTCCTACAAGGCTAGACTCACGTCAACAAAGTGATGCAGGGCCACCCAGTGGGAGCCGCCGTCAACAGAGATGTAGACGATGTTCGGCTTCTTGTTGATATTCTGACCACGGTCCATTAAGTACACACTGTCCTGTAATATAATATCGACAAGATTACAGAATGTCAACGAAATTGAATTGGTTTTAACAAAAAGGAAATATCGTGGAAGCCATTCGTGATTGGTGACTGGTGTTTAGAACTTCAAACACCACGGGAGATTGCTTTTTCGACAAAGTTGAGTACACCATTCTTTGTCTGAAGGATTTAACGGTTTGATGACGCTATCTGGTATACACGTCCCCGGTTTCTGGAATAGGTACAGGACCGACACAGATTGTTCTTATACCGAAGATATAATCTTACCTTCAATATACATAATTATGAATACATTGCCCAAAATTTACAGGGTTTTAAATTTGTACGAACCCCAATACAACAAAGAAATAAAAGAAATTCTATCTATTATTATCAATATATTGAACCAGTAAAGTGAAATGTTTGGAATATAGATGGGGCGATTGCTTATGTCTGATTTACGAATTGGTCTGTGTGTTTATTCAAATTTATAGCAAGCCAGCTTATGGAAAACCTAAAATGTACGCTAAAAGAAATAAGTGAGTGAGTATGGTTTTACGCCGCTTTTAGCAATATTCCAGCAATATCACGGCGGGCGGGGGACACCAGAAATGGGCTTCACACATTGTACCCATGTACCCATTAATCGCCCCTGATTTTCAGCGTGACGAGCGAACGCTTTAACCACTAGGCTACCCGCCCGCTCCTAAAAAATAAATAAAACCACATGGATTGAGTTCAATGATACGATTGAAACACTAAATGATAATGGTCACTCTGTAGGCTGACCTTGTAGGATCGCAGCCACTGCTGCACGATGTAGCTCTGGTTGTTGGGGATGGCAACGCAGTCGCAGACACACAACACCTGCAGGAGGTCCAGGAACCGGTAATTCTGGAAGCAAAAAAGTTCCAGAAAGAGGTTTGTTTAATGCTGTCTTGAGCAGTATTACAATGATATCACGGCGCGGCAGCTTCATGTGGAGGAGGCAGGTCTTAGACGTTTACAACTCCTATGGGTACGATGGTCACAAACCAAGCATCAAAATCAGGGAGCATCTAGGATTGGAACCAACGATCATAGGATTCTTGAACGAACAAGGGTCCAAGCACCGCAAACCTAAACTAGCGTTATGAACAACAAGGGTTTGATTTGCATTAAAACCCTCAAAAATATGTCTTCGATATATAGGTAGAGACGATATGTATCGTTATAGGCCGGATAGTCCAACATCGGAACACAGATACGGTGGAAATGTGAATAAATCCTAGAACTTAATGAAGCTCCACTGTTTATGCCATTTTTATTTGTTTAACAAAAGATGAGACTATAAACAGTGACCATATTGTGCAAATTGTTTATAACACAAACACATTTTCTGTTCACTGTTGTTATTTTGTTCCACCTTCTCAAAGATAAGCCAGAAGATGTAAACACCCCAGGGTACGGGTGACCTTACCTGGTTGGACCTGAGCAGCTGGATGAAGATGTCGATGTGGTTGTTAGTGATCCTGTCCACAATCTTCCGCTTGTCTCGGATCAGCTCGACAATCATAGAGGCCACGTTAAGGCCAATACCACCCTGGAGTCATGGACAGAGAAGTGTAAAGAAACACATCGACACATCAGAAATAAAACACGACACTTCCAGATTCGTTGTAGGTAATAGGTACATAGGTAATTTTCAACAAATACAACACAATGGTAAAATGTCTTTAAATGATATATGTGACCCACCAGGAGATTAAGACCTGATGGTGAAAAAAAAAAAATCACATTTTGACTTTTCATTATATTTTGAAACTACAGCATCTTTGGCACACACAAATACAATTCACAAGCTTCAATTCCTATTTAATAGAGAGATACATGACATCAAACATGTGAACTCATTTTCCGACATAACTATTTATGCAATATTTGCAATTTTTAGACAATGTCTTATGAATTGAAAGTAGATAGATATGTATGCTGAAAGGTTTTGAAATAATGTTTTTATTAAATAACGAAATAACGAGAGAAAAATAAGATATTGTTGTACAGGCCGCACACATGGCGATCTTCACAGAAGTAAGTTGACGTCAAACGATGGTATTCTAGCACTATGTATCCTAACACCCATAAGGTCCCTTTTCTCCTGGGGGTCACATATTTTCTTTCGACCGCCTACATTTCGGGTTTAAGATGAATATAGGTAATCCAGGTGATTGGAACAGAGTTCCTCCCTTATATCATGCTAAGAAAACTGAAGAAAAGTCCGTACTACCTTTTGCGTGAACTGTGTCTGGAAGAAGTCGATGTACTTGGCGAAGTAGAGGGCGTTCTTCCTGCTCTTGCCTATCATGTAGGCGTGGAGGACATCGTAGGCCTCCTTGAAGATCCTGATAAGATGCGCCTCCTCATCCCCATCTCTTAGTGGGGACTGGAGCAGCTTCACCAGCAGGTCGATCACCTGAGCAGGAGGAGTGGAGGATTAGCGGAGTCTTTATGAAATGCCTGTGTGGCAATATTCCAGCTATATCAACGAAGTCACATCCGGCCCATCTACTTTGTCGTCTCTTACAAGACCATAGGTGACTGATTGTCTCATTGTCTTACCCGTAAGTTCCGCATGAGCTTCTGTCTGTCCTTGTCTGGTTTGTTGTGTGGCAGCATGAAGTCCTTCACCTCTCTCAAGGCCTGGAAAACAAGAGAACCATGGGAGTGAGTGAATGTTGTTTGCGTTTCAAAAAAATAAAGTAGACAAAGAATTATGGATGCCAATCTTGTTGGATAACAGTATAAGATCTATACCGAAACGTCGCTATTACAGTACAACAAAGGTGTTATCCATATTTCTTTCTACTTTGTCATCCTTCAACTTCTAAGAAAAGCTATCAAATCAATATGCTGATGTTAATAATGAACTATTGGCCAGACAAACCGGGGAAGATATATGCAGTATGAGTATATATGCATCTATCTCAATCACACATTGGTACCATCCGATCAAAATTTGAGCCTGCCCTCGCGACCACCATGTGTTATTGAAGAAACGGGCTCTCATATATGAAGAAAACACATAATAACAATCGTCCCTTTGGTCACTTTTCAACAAAAATCTTGGAATCGTAAACTGGATTTAGAGCCACCTGCTTTAAAAGTTTATATTTTTTCCTAAACAATATGCACGCACCATAAGTATTCCGTGGGTCTTCCTTGCATTCAGCGGTGATGCACTCCGACGCTGCAAAGACAGGGTTATAAATGCAACTATTTCAATATTGTGGATATCATCAACAAAATCGGTCGTTTTGTTTTTGTATATTGAAGAACAAACGTTAATGTACAATGGACAACGGGTTAAAGTACGCACGTCCTGTATGAGGTTGAAGAGGAAGGGCACCATGCCGGCCACGTAGTTGAAGTTGCCGACGTCCACCTTCTCCACCCGCTGTATGGTGTAGGCGTCGTCGTACACGCTCTCATTGCTGGCGGACACCTGTAGGAAGGACGGAGAAAATGTAAGTCTAAAAAATATAGAACGTACATTCGAGTATATGCCCCTCTGTTTATGAGTGGTTTATTAATTGTATTTCTCCAACATTGAAAACGATCTTTTGTGTTTAAAGTTACTGTATGATTCATAAACAAGCAGATGCAAAACTTTACATTCCTCCTTAGATGATTTTCAGTAATAATATTTATATATTAATATTTATTTAACTTATAGTCCTCCGCTTTTTTTTATAATAAAGAATAACAAATGTGACATTGAAAGGTTTGTGGAGATGCGTTTACAGCCACAATATATTCATGGAAGCGCCGTATAATCTACCTTTCTGACCGCAGCGCCGTCCCAGCGCAGCCCTTGCATAGAACGCTCATTGTCACCATCGAGGTACTGATGCTTCTGATAGTCTTCATCTGAACAGGACATTGCATGCAGTGATTAACATACGACCGCTAACAAGGAGGGTAGAGAGCAGTGAGATCACAGGTCGTAGTTTTCTCCACACAAAAAACATGACATGTTTACGATGGTCAGCGTGCAATATCAATATGACGAATATATATCAGTTCATTTTATACAGCATTAACTAATCCTTTAAACAGGATCTTTAACCGTAAGGTAATAGGCCCAGCTGAGTGCCCCCTTCAACATCGATTAATATTATGATACCTCCATTCTATTATATACATTTTTATTCAATGCATTATCTCTCTCACTAGTGGCCAAGATCCCGTGTTTTAATCTGTATAAATGATATTGTTATGCCAAAATATTTTTGATAATATTTGTTGTTAAATATAACTTTGCATTCATGACTCCCTTGGGAATAGATCAACTTGGTCTCGTCACTATAAGGCTGAAATAATGCCGACGCGACGTTTAACTTTAACTCACTCACGCCCTATCGCTCCATTCTAAAACGATAAAAATGGTTATATAATTGATATATAAATAATCGAGGACGATTATATTTAATATAGAGTATGGTTTAGAACATGCCGAGAACTGGAATTAACTCAAAAGAAGAATATTTTCAAGGAATACATAAAGTCCCGAGCAAAGTAGAAATTATAAGAAAAACTAATAGAATAGCAATGAAATACGGCTAATAGAATTATGGTAAAGCTAGGATAAAATAAGGTAGGTTTAAGGTAAAATAAAGTAAATATGGATTAACAGAAAAGGAATGATGAAAGATATTTGTCATTATTGACTAATATTGGCGTATACTAGAATATTACTCTAATAAAATTAAAATCCTTTTATCTCGAAGTTCATAGATTAAACGAAACGTTCAATATGAGTAAGTCACAGAAATGAACATGCCCAGCCACTATGATTCCACAGTGATTAAGGAAGGTTGACTTCGAGGTAACAGGTCAGGGGTATATATTGACTATTTCTGAATATTATACGAGTATGGTTTGGCCTGGGAGATGTACAGCATCTCGGTGGTACCTGCGGCCCGTGCATCCGACACCAGCAGAACTAAAAACACGTAAACTTAAACTGACTGTGCACTGGATGAGAATGAATGGAACCTTTGAGTGCGTGTAGCCAGCAGCCTGTCAACATATGCTCGATCCGGGCGTAGCTCTCAAACTGGATCTCATCCCGCTCCTGAAACACGGGAAAATAGACATGATTCTCTAGGGATCAATATTAGACACTATAATGCAATATTATACAATACCGTACAATTTTATACAAAACCGTACAATATCATACAATATCATAACTATTATATATTATTATAAAATATCATACACTATTACACGTTATTATACCTTACTATACAATATCATACAGTATTATACAGTATTATACAGTATTATACACTATATAATACAATGTAATAGAATATAATACACGATTATTTTGTTTGTTGTATAACGCCGCACTCAGCAATATTCCCGCTGTATGACGGCGGTCTGTAAATAATCAAGTCTGGACCAGACAATCCAGTGATTGACATCATGAGCACCGATCCACCCAATTTGGATGCGATGACACGCATCAGCCAAGTCAGCGAGCTTGACCAACCGATCCCGTTAGTCGCCTCTCACGACAAGCATAATACAATATTATATCCTAATATACATTATCATACCTTAGTATACAATATCAAACATGGGAATGATAGCAATTCGATTTTAACACACAGGAATAGTGAATGAGAGAGCAATATCCCTGCAATATCACAGCGAGGGGCACAGAGATGGAGCTTCAGCAATTGTACCATGTAGAGAATCGAACTCGACTTGACCTACCTTGAGAACAGAGTGAAGCCGGAATACCGTCCTGGGGTCAGAAGGGTCAGGACAGAGACTGACCTCTGACCTGGAGTCTATACACAAATACTGTCGCGTCAGCATGTGACGTAAGCGAATCTGTTGTTCCCAGCGCAGTACGTCACCTAGAAACGTGAAACATTGATAACCTTCTGTCAACGTAAACACAACGGAAGTAGGCATGTCAATGGGATCGAGGAAACTGATTGGAAGTATTCGCATTTTGTATTCTATTATTAAAAAAATCCTGTTAGTTTGGCTTTTGAGCGATAACCAAGAATACAGGCGAACTACCTTTTGTCAACATTAAATTTCCAATATCATACCAGGTTTATCGACTTGATTACCTGAACATTATAGCTATTTAATCCTATTCCTAAACCTTTTTCATTTTGTCTTACATCTATAAATGCTCGTATTGATATACATGTTAATGGCTATACTCATCCAACTTCGTCTTAAGCAGGGTCACGGAATATATAACGATATATATGGACTAGTTCTGCTAGTGCAAGTCATTTACATGGTAGAGACATGTCAAGCTATTAGATTTCACGTTGACGAGGAATTACATATGCGTTTCACCCTCTTTGCATTGTTTGTGATGTAATACTTTAATAGTGCGTTTTAGTTCTGTCAAATGGAAAAAGAATATTTTTAACTATCACGGGGAATACACTGAGGAAATGGAAACGAGGCTGCCTCACCATCAAGAATACTGTGTTCAGCCTCGATCTGCCAATAGGTGATACCGGAAGTAGATGGAGACAGGGACTTGGGACGATGCTGGTCGATTGCACGCACTCGGAAGTGAACTGAAATCATATATGAACAGTGTATATTTTCATATCCCATCAGTTATATTGCTTTGAAATTATAGAAGATATTAGCGAATACAGATTAAGATGTCAGCAAGAAACAAAATGATGCATTAACTCATACCATCTTCAGTGACAACCTCGTCAAACAGGCCCTCGGCGACCAGATACGCCTCCAGCTCTTTGTGGAATAATCGAATCACTGATCCGCCCTGTAAATATAAAATGGCATTGGTTGCAATAAACACGTGGAAAAAACGTTCGTCTCTAAACAGATTTCGAAAGGATTTGCATGAATGTGAACGTCTTTATAGCTCATTGTATGATTTAGTAATTCAAAAAGCAAAGTGTGACTCAATAGAAACCAACCCTGACAAACTTGTCCAGTTCCAGGTTTTCACGCATGCTTCCAATGAGTGTAAAACTCGACCGCTCTACGCCAAGATTTAACTCCGACCTGTAAACGAAGGTTCAATATTTTGATTTCAAAGATACTGATAAAGTACTGAGCAGCATTTTTATTACAAACATGTAATATTCATAATGTTCAGAATACCGCGTTCATGGCTTCTAATTAGAAAGGCCAAAGGTTCGGAATAATTAAGACATGTTCATAGCCTTTCAAAATTGTTTTGGAAGTAAAAGATATTCCATTTGAAAGAGAATACTTGCATGTTCAAAGCTAAATTTGTGACTGAAGGAACGTTTGGAATATTTTGAACATGAACAAGTCTTTTGCCCAATTGTTTTTCTTAGATGTAAATAAAGACAGTTAAAACATTTGGTGAAAAATTCATCTCGGTTCACGGATTGACTCCTGCTTAGACATTTACATGAGTTTAAGTGAGCGAGTTGGGTTTACCGCCGCTTTTAACAGTATTCCAGTTATATCGCGGCGTGTCAGCTTAATGTGGGAGGAAAACCCGAAGTGATGAAGGTCTCAGACGTTTGCCACTTCGGTGAAACCCACGAGCACGGGTATGGTGCTGACAAACCTAGAAACATAATCGGGGCGAACCGGGATTCGAACCCACAATCACAGGTTTCTGGAGTGGTCAAGGGACGCAACTCTGCACAGCAAATCGCGGCGCCTAAGACGACTGGGCCACCCGTGCCCCCTAAATGAGTTTGAAAACAAACCTTTTCCACTAATTTTAACCATTGATATAAATTTGACCATGCCAGGATACAAAATGAATCGGGGCTTGTAAGTAAAAAGTTAAAGTCAAACTATTGGGTTTCATAGAAGGTTGTCCAGCTGCCTGTGACTCAACCATCAAGAGTCTATGGTGCGTTTCAATGTGACACCTCACAAACACTTCAAAGGATCAATGTTCGTATAACAAATTCTGTCATTTCTTCAACATGACGAAACAAAACCCACTGTGAAATCTATGTGTTTTCCTTGTTGTATCTTTTGATGTGTGTTTACTGCTCGACTTATTTATTGTTTATTGTCTCGACCTTGTCCTTGATTTTGTTCCAAACTCAAAGCTGTGTCTATTATTGAAGAAGGGAAACAATCTAAACCTTTAGCAATAGAACACAAGACTGCTCTGTTGGTGCCATGCGGGCAACAATTGACTATTCTGAGCTATCTGTATTCCGTGGTCTGGGGTTCAGTGGTAACTATCTTTCCACAGCGAGAGCACGGCGATCAAAGACAACTATATTTCTGTGGGACACCTTGAACCTATTACTATTCATATCGGAGGGGTATTATATGCCACGTGTTCTGGATGAAGACATCAAGCTCTGAACTTGCCGAGGTGAACCTTTCCGCCATAGAGAGGTTGAATGCATTTTGCGCAGGCACCACATGTTGTCTGCCACACGGAAGGGTGGGGAGAGGGGATCCGGGGAACAAGCTGGGTAGGAGAACATGTATAAAAGACGAAAGTGGGGTAATATGTCGTGTGTTTATAATCAAAGCGGGTCAGGGTCTGTTCCTCAAAGCGATCTTACGACTACAGCTATAACCTCTATACTTTAACATCGACTTGCAATTACAATAGGGCTTTAACGGGTTTGTGGAACACTGCCCAGGACATGGTGAGCTCGACTCGGCGGCAGAGCTTTCAGAGTATTTCCAACAATGTAGGCCATTTAAATAACTCTTTCTGCAGTGGCAAAACATTCTTCATAAATTTAACCGCGATAAATTTAACATTTGAAACCTTACGGTCTGCGTTCGGTACCAATTCAATTTAGCGCGATTAAATTATAATTCTTGGTCGAGTGAGTGAGTGAGTTCGGTTTTACGCCGCTTTTAGCAATATTCCAGCAATATCACGACGGGGGACACCAGAAATGGGCTTCACACATTGTACCCATGTCGGGAATCGAACCCGGGTCTTCGGCGTGACGAGCTAACGCTTTAACCACTAGGCTACCCGACCGCCACAATTCTTGGTCGAGGTCACGAGGGGAATGGGTCTTTCAGACGAAAACCTGTTAAGCAATTTCTTAAAAATGCCACTATAGAAGGGTACCGGTAAGTATGATCAATGGGAGAACACAATTATATGTATGTATATATCACAGATAGCTGTATGCTGAGCGTAAGAAACTGAAAATAACAAGCGTCTGTATTCAACATCAAATAATACCGTGACGTGTCATTGTTTGCCTTGCAAATACATATGTATACAAGCTGGGATATTTTGCAATAAACTTATGAGTTGAATCATAAGTTCCTCATTTTTTTTGTGATGGACATTTGAAAAGGCCTTAATGCAATGTCGGACGCCAGCAGTGCGCATGCGCGTCAGGACCCGGTTGAAGACAGGAAGCCGGTTGCCCAGGGAGATAATTTGATCGCGCGCTGATATTGCCCAAATTGCTAGGATATAGGTCATGTGTTGGGGTAAGAGGGTGCAGAGGTATGTGTCACATCAAAAGCGGGACGACATTCAACAGCAGGGCATCGTTCACGTTTATTTGGGGGAAATGTAGACAAGGATCTCAATTTCTGGGGTCAGACAATGTTTGTGAATCAGTGTCGTGTTTCTGCGTCGTGGATCCTCATTCGGCACGAGTGAAATATTTGTGAAAAAGGAACTTCAGGGGGCGAGTGAAATGTGTTTAATGCCGCTTTGAACAGTATGTCAGTTATTTTATGGCGTGTCAGCTTGATGTTGGAGGAATGCCCAATCTGGGATTCGAACGAACGATCAGAGGTTTCCGCCACGCCTAAGGGACGCAACTCTGGGTAGTGTATTAATTATTGAGGCAAACGCACATGGATATTGTTTTTGCAGTATGTCGGGAATTAAACAAATGGACTATTTATGATATTATCTAAATGTGGTTTTAATGTCTTGAATTATAGTATTCTTGATACACAAGATGTCAAGATGTAACTTTCTTCTAATCACGCTTATGGAAAATATAACCTGGGAAAGTGATTGATGTTCTTCATATCTTTAAGACTTTTCATAAAAGGTTTTTGTTTCCGATTAGATAAGTTTTATTGGTTCAATTAGAAAACTACATCGACTTTTTCCAACTTTCAAAAAAGACTGTATGCATAAACCTTGAGACGAGTAGTTTGGATATATATGACTGGAAAACATATCGTGCCTAAGCGTTACACTAAACCCATCTTCACAAACCACATTTTAATGACAAAATGCACTGCAGCGAAGCGTTGATGGAGTAAGAACGTAGCGTAATCTCTCGTCAAATCTCATTTGACGCAACAGGTGCGTTCATGGTACGCACAAGGTTGAGGGGTGAGGTAAGGTATGCGAGGGTGAGTGGGAGGATAGATACACGTATAATCCCAAGATAGGGGTGGGTGGGTGTGTAGGAGGAGGAGGAGGAGGAGGAGGAGAGGGGGCAGTTAACGCATGAGGTGGAGAGAGTTAACGTTACCGGCCGTAAAACACCCACACTATAAGCTGCCATGACAGTGGTGTCGAAGTAAACACGGATGGCCTCCCTCCCCCCCCCCCCCCCCCCCCCCCCATACCTGGTCGGGCCGAACATGATCTGAGATGATGCACAAGGCCCTACGTGTCAACATATGTCTGTAGTTAACGCCTACTTAATGAGATCATACTAAAGTTGGACATCTAAGGAATTCTGTAGAATGTTGTGTATGTTTTCGGGTCACGAGCTCTGCTACAGTGCATCTCGGTGCAGGGAGTTTGGATATGACAGTAGAAAGGGATTGGACTCGTGTTTGGGAATTCCCAAGATTGTTTTGGGGATATTTTCAGCAAGAAAACAAAACATTAGAAGTATTACATGTCTCTAAACCAATCATTGGAATCTGTAAGGGTGGAGTATTCAAACGTTTTCGCTGTAGTCAAAACATACGCTTTAAAGTGTATAAAATAGCATTCTTTGATTATCTGCTAAACGTTATATGTGTGATAACATTTATACATACTACTTCTTTCTACTCTTAGTACATCCAAGGCGGAACTTGATTGGAACATGCAATCTATTTATTCATAATTTAGTTGTGATGTCTATATGTATATACTCTCTGCTTTCACCTTTATCCTTCCGTTTCTATAGGTAATGATGAAGCAATGAAACGTTTGTATATTGAAGATGACCAAGTAAATGTCACAATTTGTATCCGAGCCTTTTGTCTTTTGATGATCAAACATATTTAATATTACACATGATCATACTTGTTATTGAAATAACATTCCAGGTCTAACCGATTAACCGACATGATGAAACAGTTATTACTGAAATAAAATCCATTTTCTGGTATTCGAACTCTGATACCGTCCTGTCACGTGACGTGGCTATGACGTCAGCACTAAAGACTGCTTTCCGTTTTGAAGTGAAACCAAGCAGAAATAAGTACCACGAAGGTTAGATCCTTTAACATACAGACACATGTGTCACAGTCACCGACACCTTGCCACGTGTTCGACATGTGTCATGTATTAAAGAAGGATTACACGGTACGTTGCAGGAGTTTAAGAGGCGGGGGATGGAGGCGAGGGATGGAGGCGAGGGATGGAGACGGTGAAGTCCTTGTGACCTATGAACCCGCTGATTGCAGTACACGCACAACGTATCCTCGTTAAACCGTACAGCACCTTTCCAGGAACATCGTCCGGATTAACATATTTCCGTGTTTAGGGGGGCGGTAATGTTCACGTAGCTGTACGAGGACGTTCCTAATAAGCGAAAATGTCTGGAAGAGTCAGTGTACGGTTAATCGGGTCCGGGGTAACGAGTCACATAGAAACAATATCTCTATATTTAATAGTATATACTAAGCGTAAATGCAGGCCATCTTCACCCATTTTAAAAAAATTCCATTCCAATTTCCAACATGCATATGATTTGTTTTCATAGACCTGAACCTTTTAACCTTTCCCCCCCGATAATAAAATGACAGCACAGTGTCAGCCTATATCTCCACGTTAATATCACTTAGTTACCCCCGAAAAACAACCCCGAAGTGAACTGACCAGTTTTCTGTCTCCACCTTTGTACGTGTCTACGTGATTGTGTTGCGGCCACGGGGTATTTTCCTGACAATGACTTTCCCTTTCGTGTCATTAAGTAATGGGCAAATCAATGACAGTTGCCGCCATTCATTTTACGGATGAAGATTATCTGATGAAGCACACAATATGGGCTCCCTTGCCAGGAATTTCCATCCACCTGAGACCTGTTTATTTCCGCTTAGTTGACCCCACTCAAACCGTACAACCAGTTCCATTAATTCTTACTTTGAGAACTTCTTTTTTATCACCTTCGACAACAGGATTCGACCATGAAAATGATTTAGAGCTCTCCAACGTTAATGTCTCCAAGTGACTGTAAAGAATATAGCTCATGCATATCCAAAGTAAGTCCTCGGTCTCAGCGAACACCTATTGTAGCATTTTATGGTAACCATCAGCATGCCCTGGCATTTTTCAGTGTTATTCGTGATTGAAGTACATGGATAGGTCGGCTGACCGGTAACCTACCTCCACTAGGGAGGTTACTGGTCAGCCACTAGGGAGGTAGTTGAAGGGACGCATGACGCATGGTATGACAGATTATGAAAACATCCGACGTTTGTAAACTTCTTTTGAGTAGTAAACATGAGTGAGTGAGTATGGTTTTACGCCGCTTTAAGCAATATTCCAGCAATATCACGGCGGGGGACACCAGAAATGGGCTTCACACATTGTACCCATGTCGGGAATCGAACCCGGGCCTTCGGCATGACGAGCGAACGCTTTAACCACTAGGCTACCGGCCCGCCCGTAGTGAACAGTATTCTTCCAGTTGAACCCGTGCTTGCGTTAAACGCAGTACACGATACTATACAATGCGAATGCGTGTGCGGGTATACAAGTTCATAACGATGGTTAGAACTATGTTCAATACCCTTGTAATGATAGACTTAGCGGCGTAAACATCAATAAGGCGTGTGTGCTTGTGCGCATGCTTGCGTATTCTGCAAGAGAACTACCAAATAAAGATCGGTTTTTGAAACAATTATTTGTATAAGTATGTGTTTGTATTAGTGCGCGAGAGCGTGTGTTTCGTGAGTACGTACGTACGTGCGTGTGCGTGTGCGTGTGCGTGTGCGTGTGCGAGTCTGTACATGTCCTGCGACGCGAGGAGAGAGACAGTAAGTGGTTACACTTCTCACAGATCTCAATACCATAAATTAGTTTCAAGGCGCTGTCACTCAGCCGAGGCAGGGATAGATGGACCACTCCAAAACCTCATTTAAAAAAACTCATCTTCATCTTCCGCCTTTCATCACGGCCACAAAATGGAAAAAAGTTTGTTAGTCTCACAAGCATGTAGGGTCTTTTGAAGTTTTCGCACCTGTTTTTTTTTAAGAATAATAATTAAATACCGAAAGTGTTATACAACTAAACCTATCCCAATAACAGAAGCAATGTGTAGTTTCTATTGGAATAAGATTTAATTTTATCACTGCTATTAACTAAACACATACATTCCTCGTGCGGTAGGTGTGTTGTTGAGATTGGTATGCCTTCCATGTTGTTAGATAACGAAGACAATGTACCGTCGACATCAGCGTTCACGAAGGTGACGTTGACGTGGTGTTGCTTTTGTTTGTTGATTGAAAGGCGACTGATTACGGAGGAGATAACGGATATCTAAAAATGGTTTGTGTTTGTCCGGTCTCCCTCTAAAGGTTGATATTATTTATTTATTTACTTTGCAAAGCTTAATTGTCCTGTATTTGAGCACGATAAACAATCTTCACAGTAGTAACTGGAAGGGTGATTGAGTTGCCATGCATTTGATGTTTGTGTGTTTGTTTTTTGTTTAATTGTTCGAATTTTTTGTCAAGTCTCGAATTGTTTGTCAAGTCTCGAATTGTTTGTCAAGTCTCGAATTGTTTGTCAAGTCTCGAATTGTTCGTCAAGTCTCGAATTGTTCGTCAAGTCTCGAATTGTTCGTCAAGTCTCGAATTGTTTGTCAAGTCTAGATTGCCTTAGTCCTAATCAAGGATTGTTCTGGGATCCATTTGGCTCCAAAAGGATTTTAATGTTTTTTATTTTGTACAGATATATTTTTAAATAGGATAACTTTATTTCTGGGACAAAATGTCAATCGAGGCCTAAAAAGGCAAACTAGTGAAAAAAACGATACGGATCACTGAAATTCAGTGATGACACCAGGTGTCCGCGATCTAACAGTTAATGTAATGAACATACCCGCATGAGAAGTTGTCGATCTGGAAGGGGTCGCTTGTGTGAAAGTAGTGGCCTGGAGACTTGACACTCTCAAACACGATCTGGTCGTACAGCTGGACCTGGGAACAACAGCAGGAGGACATCAAGTGAGATAACCATTAACAGTGAAACCTCGCTAATAAGGATGGTTTATTCCGTATTGACCTATTTCCGACTTTCTTTGCTTCTTTGTTGTTTTACGCCGCACTCAGCAATAATTAAGCTATACGGCGGTCCATTTCCCAATTAACGAATAACTGTCACAGAGCTATATGTCATTGATATGCTACTCAAAAGAAGTTAAAGAACCCAACCAACTCACTCACTCACTCACAAAAGTGGTCGTCCCTTGGGCACGCCAGAAACCTATGATTGTGGGTTCGAATCCCGGTTCGCCTCAATTATGTTTCTAGGTTTGTCAGCACCATACCCGTACTCGTGGGTTTCACCGAAGTGGTAAACGTCTGAGACCTGCATCACTTCGGGCTTTCCTCCCACATTAAGCTGACACGCCGTGATATAACAGGAATAATGTTAAAAGCGGCGTTAAACCCACTCACTCAGTGAACAGTATTATACTTATTTTCTCGCCTGGTTATTTTCTGAAAACTAGGAAATCCTGACTTTGTGTGATTCTAATGTGCTTGTAACTAAAGACTCTTGTCGAATGGGAAATCGTCCTTTCATCAGTTGGCGTGCATATATTTTACATATAAATCCCGTGAAATGTACAACAGACAATGCTCTTTGTAGATATGCGTTCGCGTGCTGCACGTGCATTTCATGAAACCCCGACATATGGTTGTTCTTTTAGTAAGGAGAACACATACAGTGTTCTGCTGTACGAAAGAATGTTCGTTTTTTCTTGTTTTCGATGTCAACACCTTTGTATCCCAATAATCTGCATCTGCCATTCGGCCTTTATTATAAATGTCCTATCAGACACACTAAGATAATAGTAATTGTTCTAATTCTGACTGCATGTTTCTCTGTAGGTCGCGACGAGTCTGCGCGAGTCAGCTGGGAGCTGCACGATTGGCCGTCTGGAAGCTAGTACATGTGGTTCTCCCTGTGGTGGGAACCTATGTTGGTGCGCGTGATGAGCTGATCATAGGGAGGCCATCAGGTGGGAGGTATACCCTCACTCCCGCTTCCTGCAGCGTTCCGCCAGCCCAACCCGTCAGACACCTGACCCGGCCAGCCCAAACCGGTCAGACACCTGACCCGCCGGCCCGACCCGTTAGACACCTACCCGGCCAGCCCAAACCAGTCAGACACCTGACCCGGCCAGCCCAAACCCGTCAGACACCTGACCCGCCGGCCCGACCCGTTAGACACCTACCCGGCCAGCCCAAACCAGTCAGACACCTGACCCGGCCAGCCCAACCCGTCAGACACCTGACCCGGCCAGCCCAACCCGTCAGACACCTGACCCGCCGGCCCGACCCGTTAGCCACCCGACGACCAAACACTGGCCACCGTGGCCTCAAAATATGCTTAAAGAATGAATGGGCAGGAGTGACGCAATAAGAATGATAACAAAATGGGACAAGGATTGGTAGAACCGTATGTGATGGATAAACGTATAACTCGTGTACTTTATTATTCTGATAAGGCTATTCCGTAACATCATCTGCTTTATCATCACTAAAATATTGTTCAATCGAGATTGCTGATGCCTTATCTTTTTTTCCATATAAATTGTATTCTCCACGAAAATTATAGATAAATTGGGCAATGTTTATTTATTGATGAACCAACCATGGGCTATCACGTCTGATATTATGCTTCTTCTGTTCCTCACGAACATATTTCCTGGAATTTATTCAGTTATTTCTAAGCATTTGGTCAATGCGCCTCCGTTCACAACATTCCTGGGATTTAAACCAATGTTTTGAGGACCGCTTGCTGCTACCAATCCTTATAATATAGAATACCTATTTCGTCTTTTGGAAAGAAAAAGTTCCCAACTGGCATGTCATACCTCGCAGTCACAAAGGGCTTCCTTCCCCATTTGAAACCTCACGCTGTGGCTCGTATTTATAGGGAGTTAATGTACAGTTAACACAAATCTAAATTGAAACCCTCTGGCGTCTCTTGATCAAACAGACGACAGCGATACTGTACAAGCCCGAGTCATACAATTTAAACGAAACTGATTATAACACTTCACTGGGGAATTCAATGGAACCCCCGTGAATTGTACCTACAGTGCGCCTCGTCTATGAACACCTTGCCAACACCTACAGGGGTCAGAGTGTGACCTTTGCGGGTCAGAGGTCACGACTGTTATGGCCGACCTGTGTCATGTGGCTCCACCTTATACTGTTTATCAACATTGACTGGTTCTACAGGATACGTACCACTTCGCCTTCCGACTTGACTTTGTAGCGCGGTAAGATGCGGAATTGAGCGTTCTTTGCATTGAATTCGTGCATGGATACCTGGAACAGATACAGCGTTGTATATATCATATAAATATATGTTGATGATGGGCAGATGATAGCCCTGAGAAGAAAGAGATCGCCAGATAGATGTAAACACCCTAAGAAATTTTATCAATGATTTCCCTCTTGGCTGGCGCTTTTATCAATGGGTGCAGCTCACTGCCAAATCCGAGTTTGGGGGAATTAATCACTCCCTGAAAGGACTGTAAACAGTTTATCTTTCGACTGAAAGGTCTCCAGACACATTAACAGTCTCTGTTATGTAACAGAGAGGAAACTTTCGTTTGTTTGGTTGTGTGTTGAACGTATCTTACTTCGAGCAACAGAAATAGTTGTTAAACGATTGTTTAACCTGTGGGGGTAATATAACATTGGCATGGCATTTGAGGAAATGGGCGTGGTTACCTTCATGTTGTTCTTGTCTTTCATACTGGTGTGCGTTGTGCTCATGTGAACGAACTTCCCAGAGAAAGTATGCTTAAGCTGGAAGAAACAGAAAATTGTTTGAATGAGTATGTCAAATAAAAATGTATCATCAAATTACATCACAACACAGCTTGATGTTACCTATGACCGGCAGAGCATATGGACTCGCGTTTCAAGAACGCCCTTGTCATCTCTAGCTTCGGGGTACCATGAAATACGTCCATACTGTTTGGACTTGTTTTCCTTGTAAAATGGAGACCAAACGACTATATTCTGCGTTGGCATGGAAAGGTTGTTGTTGGTTGGTTTGTTGTTTAACGCCGCACTCAGCAATATTCCAGCTAAATGACGGCGGTCTGTAAATAATCAAGTCTGGACCAGACAATCCAGTTATTAATATCATGAGCATCGATCCACGCAATTGGGATCGATGGCATGCATCAACCAAGTCAGCGAGCCTGACCACCCGATCCAGCTAGTCGCTTTTTACATCAAGCATAGTCACCTTTTACGGCAGCCATGGGTTGCTGAAGACCTATTCTACCCCGGAAGGCATGGAAAGGGAGGGATGACTAACATATATTTAGATCGTGGTTTTATACGGTTCTTCTATGACGTTATGGTTAAACGACACACAGAGACAGACCAGACCACAGACCAGACCACAGACCAGACCACAGACCACGGGGCAGTATATTACCTTTCTGCCTTAGCCGATGCAGACTTGCACGGTCACTGGACATGATCAAGTAATGTCTACACAAGGGGATACCTATAAGGACGTCGTTTTCCCGGCACAATATAACTGTCCACTAGTCATTGTTAAGAGTGAGTGAGTGAGTTGGGTTTAACGCCGCTTTTAACAGTATTACAGTTATATCACGGCGTGTCAGCTTAATGTGGTAGGAAAGCCCGAAGTGATGCAGGTCTCAGACGTTTACCACTTCGGTGAAACCCACGAGCACGGGTATGGTGCCGACAAACCTAGAAACATAATCAGGGCGAACCGGGATTCGAACCCACAATCATAGGTTTCTGGCGTGCCCAAGGGACGCAACTCTGCACAGCGAATCGCGGCGCCTTAGACGACAGGCCACCCATGCCGCCCTCATTGTTAAGAAGTTTCGACACGACAGGGGTGGTTTTGAAACTATTGTATGAAAAGAACAGTGTTTTTACCATGAGGTTTGGACACACGACCTTGCATGGCCAGGGTATTACTTGCAGTGTGCAGTCCTCCAGGTGTTGTCCTCTCAAGTACTGGTGTTTGACTGGTCATGTCACTTCATGTCATGTCATGTCATGTCACGTCATGTCATGTCATTAAACAAAAAACCTTAAACGTCCAAGTGAGTGAGTGAGTATGGTTTTACGCCGCTTTTAGCAATATTCCAGCAAAATCACGGCGGGGGACACCAGAAATGGGCTTCACACATTGTACCCATGTCGGGAATCGAACCCGGGTTTTTGGCGTGACGAGCGAACGCTTTAACCACTAGGCTACCCGACCGCCCCAAACGTCCAAGGGAAACACTTCCCGTGTCGTCTGCTCATGGTGTGTGGTGTGATACTATTTTGGTGCCTTGACAAAATCTCCAAATGGATGAATCGGCACTGAGGGGCCGGAACCAGTTTGAACTACCAGGTATGTGATTACTGTTGTGTCTTTAAACGTTTTTCAACATGGAGAGGCCAGGAGTTAGTCGCAATACTTTCTAGGTTAACAGGACAGTCACCAAGTTTGCCAACAGCAGTAAATGCTCGAGGTATCCAAAGGGGCAAAACTTAGATCAAGACTGTTAAGTTAGCTGCTTTTCAGGCTAGTAAGGCACTGTTAGTTACTTTATATGGACGAATTAAAGAGGGAATTAACCGTCATATTTCAGAAATTAAAAAGCCACAGCATGCTTTCATGAAGAAATTCTGTTGGAATCATGAGAAGAACTAGTGACGACAACGATACCGAAATTTAGGATCCCCTGATAAAGATGGTCAAACGATATTGTAGGGAGAGATCGGACTCAGAAGATAATAGCCCATTGACTGAGAGCTGAGCACACGAGTTGTCTGAACTATCAGACTGTACACGGCCGATGACAGGGTCCCGTGAAGGACAAACCCATGTCGGGTAGCCATGAGCGCCTGTAACCCGTGTGTAGCCCTGTCCAGAGAGATGAACAAATCACTCATGAAGGACTGAAATCAGATCAAACGCTAATGTAAGATGGCTGAATATTGTGATCCGTGGAGTGTAACGACTGATATGAAACTTCTCGGTAGTTTGTCTGCTTCGATGATCTCGTTCAATAACGATCAAATAGCCAATACTCTTCCACTGATTTACCCACCTGAACTAGAAATACAGGAGACCAGTGAGACCGCCTCATCTGTTTAATATTTAGACATCTGCAATACTGTATGACAAGAGGGATGACTTCAACTTTTTAACAGTCAACTTTTTAACAGTCAACTTTTTAACAGTCAATTTTCCCGTTTTGTCGAGCAATATTCCATCAGCTACACCCTCTGGTGTTTATATTTCGCAACTTAAAAAAGCTTTATGGTTTACATGTGGAGGACATTTCCAAATTTGATGTATCAGTGATAAAAATTATGTCCGATGCAATTCCCTATTGACCATATGTTCAATTTTTTTCGGTGAACAATTGACTTGCCTTTGCATGTGTTTTAACGGTGGGGAAGGATACGCTCACCTTTTCGCGAACGCCTGGTATCATTTCTATTTGATAGTGATTCATAAACACATGCTCATGATATTGTCGGAATCGTACAATCGAGATTTCTTCTGGATGTGGAAAGGGTTTGGTCGCTTTATTTACTATCAAAATGAGAAAACATATCAGGTAGATGACATATTCATGAAGTGGGGAAATGAGTACAATGTTTTAAACATGTCACTTTGGAAGCCACTAAGCCCAAGCAATCTACCATCATAATCACTTAATTGAATGTGGTGAAATTTCAGTGGTTAAATTGATTAATCAGCTGTTGAGTTAGACGATTGAGAAAACCCAGAATCAAAATCTAACTGGGCGTAGCTGTTGTGAGATTAGTGCTGACAATTGTCGGTTGTAATCTGCTGTATCTGAAGGAGGTGAGTTGAGGTGAGGTGAGGTGAGGTGAAATGGGGTTTGACGTCGCGTCCAAGATTATTGCACTTATGTAGCGACGTGCTTGCACGTGTGTGTGTGTGCCTGCTTGTACTAGTCCAGACTGATGCCGATTTATAGTGCTAGCTCACTGAGATACCATGACGCAGAGTAACATGAATACCCCACTCAGACACAGTATACTGACTCCGAGCCGACCAGTCCTTGTTTTAGCCCCTTAATACCGAGCGCCAGACAGGGTAACAACAAGTACCATCTTTTAACGACTTTTGGTATGACGTCAAAAACTAGCCAACGATAATGTGACAGGAGGAAAAGTGTCTTGGTTGCAAGTGGACATGGTGTCGGTTTGAACCGAAGGTAAAGGTCCCGCCTCCAGAGGAAGTGTAACCTTAAGATGAACATGGTCCACACACAGCTCAAACCATCTCCAGCAATCCAACTCAAACCCGATTTGGACGGGCCGACACCCCTGTGAAAGCCAGGGCTATGATATTCGCTCAGGCGTGAGCCTGATCTTGGAGAGATTTTATTGACCCTAGCAGGGGCCTGGTTCTGTGAATAACTCTGCTGGGTAGCAAAACGTAACCTGACTTTGAAGAGATCTTAGTGCCCCAGTTTCTACGCTGCATGTGTTTTAAGAAATGTATAGTGTTTTTACTATGTGGCATCGGACACACGACCTTTGACGGCCAGGGTATAACTGACGGTACACAGCCCTCCGGAGAGTGCACGCTTAGAGTAGATACCGGCAGAGGTGAGAGCAGAAGTTGTTTTTTCTGCTCAGTGTGGTTGTCCGAACCTGTCTCCTGTTCTTGTGTTTGATTTTTCATGCCTTGAAATTAAATAAAAAAAGACCCCATCCTCACAAGCGAAAATACCTAATACCTGTAACATGAACCTATGACAACGGAGCTCCGTGCTATCACTCATCTTCTTTGGTAAGTAAAATCTTAGACTATTGCAGAGAAATATTCTGCTTCTGTGTGATGTACAGGGTTCCGTTCCACAAAGCGTTCTTTGCGCCAAAACTATCCTAACTTCCAGACTGTAGGGGAGGTGAAATGGGGTTTAACGTCGCGTCCAAGATTATTGCACTTATATAGCAACGTGCATGCATGCGTGTGTGTGTGTGTGTGTGTGTGTGTGTGTGTGTGTGTACTAGTCCGGACCAATGCCGATTTATAGTGCTCGCGCACTGAGATACCATGCCGCAGTTTAAGATGAATACCCCACTCAGACACAGTATACTGACTCCGAGCCGACCAGTCCTTGTTTAAGCCCCTTAATGCCGAGCGCCAGACAGGGTAACAACAAGTACCATCTTTTAACGTCTTTTGGTATGACGCGGCTGGGGATCGAACCCCGGACCTTCCGCTCTCCGGGCGGACGCTCTACCATTAGACCACGGAGGCGGTCCTTCCAGACTCACTACAGTTGTTACGATATGATCACTTTGAGGAACGAATCCTGGCTTTGGGGAATAAAAAGAACGATTCGCCAATATCTCCCTATGGCCATATTATTATGTACATAAAACGTGTTAGGAAGACGCCAATGCTCGTTTAAAGTTGTATGTTTTCTTATCAATACTCGTGTCCTGACGAGGGGGCGATGAATTACCCCAACACAATTAAGTGGGGAATACCAATGGGCTTCACATATTTCACTGATCATGTGAGGAATCGAACCCGGATCTTCAGCTTGACGATCTAACGCTTTAACCACTGGGCCACCATACCGCCCTTTATAGTTTGTTTGTTGTTTAACGCCGCACTCAGCAATATTCCAGCTGTTTGACGGCGGTCTGTAAATGATCGAGTCTGGACCAGAAAATCCAGTGATTTACATCATGAGCGATCGATCCACACAATTGGGATCCAATGACATGCATCAAGCAAGTCAGCGAGCCTGACCACCCGATCCCGTTGGTCGCCTTTTACGGCAAGCATGGGTTCCCGAAGACCTATTCTACCCCGGATCTTCATCGGTCTCAGCCCTTTATGAATTTGTTAGTTACTTGATGTAAAAATGAAAGGGGATGGCGCCCAACTGACCTGTACGATCTCGCCATACCGCACCCTCTTTCCATGCTGTCGCTTCTGTTCCGCCTCGTTGTCTTTGTTCTCAGCTTCCGCCGCCATCTGTAGGACAAGGGGGAGATAATACGTTAATATGAGGCGTGTGAGTTGGGCTTAACGCCGCTTTTATCAGTATTCCAGTCATATCACGGCGTGTCAGCTTAATGTGGGAGGAAAGCCCGAAGTGATGCAGGTCTCAGACATTTACCACTTCGGTGAAACCCACCAGCACGGGTATGGTGCTGACAAACCTAGAAACATAATGGAGTCGAACCGGGATTCGAACCCACAATCATAGGTTTCTGGCGTGCCCAAGGGACGCAACTCTGCACAGCGAAGTATCTTGTGTAAGGAAGATACCTTGTCGATGGGATAGCATACTTTTACGTTGTATCCTTTGTGTAAGGAACAGTTGGACGAAGGGGAGATAACTCATTGGGCATGACAAACATCTTATCTTGTGTGCAGATCAGTATAACGAGGGGAACGTAATTGCCTGTACGTGGAATAGCATACACCTACAATATATTGCGTGTGAAAAGTAGGAGGATAAATGCATTCTCGACGTTATATAGTGACGGATACCGGAGATACTGCGCATGGTATATGTCGGTCATGAATAGACCAGCTGGGAATATGAGTTTTCTGAATATAACATCACTATGTATTTAAGTATAACTATGATACGGCATTGGCGTTATGATTGTTGGTTAGTCGGTGTTTGGAAAGTAGGTTTATTATTTAGGTCGCAGTGGATCAGGCTCACTGAAGTTGATGAGTGAGTGAGTATGGTTTTACGCCGCTTTTAGCAATATTCAAGCAATATCACGGCGGGGGACACCAGGAATGGCTTCACACATTGTACCCATGTCGGGAATCGAACCCGGGTCTTCGGCGTGACAAGCGAACGCTTTAACCACTAGGCTACCCGACCGCCCCCACTGAAGTTGATGACGTACAGTAATAGCATTATTTATTGATAACGTGGACATATGTTCATCTTGATTGTGAGCATTAGTATGGTTAATTAAGCATTCATAGTTAAGGACAGAAGCAACTAAACCTCATTCTGATGCCAACATGTTGAGCGCGTAATGTCTTCCAAACCCCTTTATTTAAGATTTCTTTTTATCAATTAAGGGTCATTGTAAAAAAAACACATAGCGGGCTAGATACATATTTTTACCAGGGGTCAATGTTCTGTATCTGAGCCTAAGTTACCGTGGTCGTTCAGTTTCTTAACGTTGAGTGAGTTTGTTTGATACCGCCTTGGACAGTATTTCAGTTATATCACGACGTGTCAGCTTGATGGGGAGACAAGTGGCACGGAATATGGACCAAGAGTCATTATCAGAGCGAATCCTTGCATGACTAAGGGACGTAACTCTTCACGGCGAATCGCGGTCACTTAGACCACTGGTCGATCTGTACAAGGAATTATCACTTCTCTTGAGCACATTTCTATATGACCTTATCTATGTGTATTAATATACACGCATTACCGTAATGAAATAATTGAAATGCATGTAATAAGTGTCGTATACATAAAAGTATTAATCGTGAGATATCACTAATACACCAAGAAACTGCTGTTTTAGATATGTCCTGAGGTCTACTTGGGAATAGGAAGAAAAATGAAGTGTGAGTACACGTAAATAGCCACGTATTACATATGTTGACACAAAATATTCTAGTGAGTAATACACAACAACTATCTGTAAAAATTTACAATATTTTGAGATTATTCGCAAAAGATAAACACAAAAAGACGGGATGGGGCCAATTAACATACGTCGACAGGTAAAGACCCACACGTGGGTGGGTCAGGTACGTGCTAAATCTTTGATAAGAAATATTTCTTGGCAGGAGAAAGTCGAATACATACATCTCGGATACAGCTTGCAGAGACAACATGTCCGAGCAGGATGAGGATGAGGTACAACAACCTATATTTATACGATGTGTGCAGGTAAAGGAAACAAGCAGGTTTGATGCACATTTCAACTGCACTCAAGATTGGAACGTGTACTGCACTCATTTGCGTTTTATTTTATTTCATGAAGACATTCCATTGACTTTGCTGCTATTTTTAATTTCTATTGTTATAACATTTTGCAATTTTTTCAGACCATATTTGACATTAACGAACTGATCGAGAAACTGACACCTGTGGATTTGTATCAAATCGGGGATTGCTATTTGACAAAATCCCATTAGTGAACGAGTATTGTTTTACGCCGCTTTTATAAATATTCCACCAAAATCACGGCTGGGAACATCAGAAATGGGCTTCACGCATTGTACCCATGTGGGGAATCGAACCCGGGTCTTCGGCGTGACGAGCGAACGCTTAAACCACAAGGCTACCGCCGCCGCCGTCACATCTGTAAGTAGTATTGACTCATCTATCAGTTTTGTGTAATTTAAAATATGACTAAAGGACACATTAAACAACACGTTAATCACAAACGTACTTAGTGTTATACTGACAAAGGAATGTCTGTGTGAAGGTGCGTGTTGGATGGTCAAATGGGATTAAAGGGTATTCTAATTTGCTTTAGTGGCGTGAGACTAAATAAGATATGACCGGTTTCATAACATGTTTACTGACCTTGGCCTGGTTGAGCATGACCTTGATCCCCGGGTCCGCAACATCCGGGTTCTGTGACAAGGCAAGCCATTTTCGGTATTTTTTGTTGAGTTTGTACCTGTTCTGGATGAACATTTGGAACACCACAGCTGAAATAAAACATATTAACATATTGTGAAAAAAACAGACTTATACCACAACAAAACTCCATGTGATTAAAGGCTATTCAAAGTTGACGAGAATGTCCATGAAGTTTTACTCTTCAAAGCACCAACACTGAAGACAGCGCCAGGGTCTGTTTTACTATGTTATTATATGTATGTGGTCTTAGGAGAAAAACTGTCGGGGGCTTTTGTTTATTAGAATGGATCATATATTTTCCCGTTTCACGACATTAAAATGACGTTCCACCATGTCGAGATTCGAAGCAAGCCTGACCAGCCGAAACAGTAACATGTCCACTGATAGGCGCGAAGCTCAAAGAAATCGCAGTTCATCTTAAACTTTTGATCGGTTGTCAAAATAAACATATATATAATTTTAGACCCTTTTACTATTTTGGGTTTTTTCAGGGTCGGTAGGGTTAGAAAACAATACAGTTTCAAAATGTATATTTATCTGCCCTTATGGAAATTAAAAAGTGACAGGAATGTTATTTTTTTTACAGCATTTTACATGAATACAGTGCCACCCGTATGAGTAGCGATGAACCTCTGAATAACATTTCCTCCTGATGCGGAAACAGCATCCCACACAACACAATGCTATAGCATCTCTATGATATGAAAATAGTTTTAGAAATTATTTTGTTACATGTCCTGTAACATAATGTACAGAAACCAAAACAATGTGAAAAAAATCCAGACTTGCCCCAAGGCTTTCGGGGATGTTTATTAATTAATATGTTCGTGTTGGTGGTATGTCATACAAGGTGTGGCTGGAAAATGAGGGTGAGAGGTGTCTGACCTTGAGGGTTTGGAATGTTGACGGGTCTGTTGCGATCCTGGTTGGAGTACACACAGAGGCCATTGTTGGTGGAGCTGCAAGAGAAAATAAACAATAAAATATTAAGACATAGGAGGTGAGGTGAAATGGGGTTTAACGTCGCGTCCAAGATTATTGCACTTATATAGCGACGTGCATGCACGTGTATGTGTGTGTGTGGCTGCTTGTACTAGTCCGGACTGATGCCGATTTATAGTGCTAGCACACTGAGATACCATGCTGCAGTTTAACAAGAATACCCCACTCAAACACAATATACTGACTCCGAGCCGACCAGTCCTTGTTTTAGCCCCTTAATGCCGAGCGCCAGACAGGGTAACAACAAGTACTATCTTTCACATCATGGTATGACGCGGCTGGGGATCGAACCCCGGACCTTCCACTCTCCGGGCGGACGCTCTACCATTAGACCACGGAGGCGGTCCTTAAGACATAGGAAACAGTACGTATACAACATTCAGTGAGTGAATATTTATCAACGCGACGGTCAGCAATATTCAAGCTATTTCACGACAGTCTATATGATCGAGTCAAACCGGTGACCGACAGTATGAGCAACGATCCATGCCATGGGGGCACAATGTCACGACACTGGTTCACGCTGACATACAAGCAGACAAGCCGGATATCCCGACCTACTTTAGGCGACTGTTGCGACTATCATTGGTTACTAGGGACCAAATCTACCCTGCCTTCATACGGGTGTCAAGCCGTGACATGGAAACCGAACAAGCAACAGTCAACAAAAAAACCTGTGCTTGTATGACCATTTAACATGATCGCAACGAATTGGTCGTTCATTTATATAAATATAGTTTTTATCAAATTGATTCTGCGAAAGTTTTACCATTCCATGCCATGCCAGGCATGTTATTCACGAAGATGATACAAAGTGTATTGAATGGTGCTTGAATATATCAAAAACATGAAAAACATTAAATAATCATTTTTTTCAGAACCAATGCCGACAGAAGGATGCTAATATTGCTAAATGCTAGTTGACATTCTGACTGCGGGATCTGAAGGACAACTTGGCGGTGCTTGCATTACTGATAGTGGTTACCCGCTATTTCAGTATTAAAAAAAATACACATGCATGTCTGCGGGATCCTGAAGATTGTACACGCAAGGCTACAAGGTGTCGGTATGTTCTATATGATCGTGATCTTCACGGCACTCGCGCACCTGTAATATAACGGTAAACTATGTCCGATGTGGTATTTCGGCGCAGCCTCGATGCCAGAGCATGTGATTGGCATATAAACGAGGCGTAAAACAGAACTTGCGAGTAAGACAGACCACTGAATGGAAGTAGTAACAGACAAAAGAACAGGATGATCAGGTTAACCGTTAAACTTCACACATTCAATACAAATATACAGTAAACTACGGTTATAACGAACACGCTTATAACGAACTGACGGATATAACGAACTTACTTTTCGGTCCCGACTATTTGCTGTAGTTATGCTGTATATATGCTTATAACGAACTACGGTTATAACGAACAAAAATTAGTAGTCCCTTTGAGTTCGTTATAACCGTAGTTTACTGTATTTAAATTGAGGCTTAACTTTAACAAATTCAACCCATGGGACCATATGAACTAGCATTACTTTCTTCCAATAGCCGACCCGTGAAGATCCGGGCAGAGAATAGGTCTTCAACAACCCATGCTTGTTGTAAGATACGGCTATGCTTGTCGTAGAAGATGACTAACGGGATCGCTGACTTGGTTGATGCATGTCATCTATCCCAATTATGTAGATCGATGCTCATGATATCAATCACTGGCCCGTCTGGTTCAGACTCGATTATTTACAGCCGTCATATAGCTGGTATATTGCTGATCGCAGCGTTAAACAACCAACCAACAAATCTTCCAAAAGCCGAAACGTTTTGTTTTAGTTTCATCTTTTGAGTGGGTCGTTGGGATTTAACGCCGCTTTAACATTATTTAAGCGACACCACGGCGTGTCAGTTCGATGCGAGGGGAAAGCCAGAGTTAAGGTAGCTACCACTTTGCTGAAAATCACGACTTTTTGTATGATGCTGACAAACCGTCGATCATTATTAAGGTGAAACTGGCATTCAAACCCACTATCATAGGATCCTGGCACACTAAGGGACGCAACTCTGCACAGAGAATTATGGCGGGGAAACCTGTGCCCCATTTGCCTTCTGAATGAGCGTTAACTATTTTATGTCAGAGCTGTGTGGTATCCCCTTACAACACTGGAAAGCAATACTCATGTCAACGTGAACTTTTGAAAGAAGTTGATTAATTATTGCCATACCAGCTTCCACGAGTTTGAATGGGTTTTACATAAAGCCTTGCATTAAACGTCTATTGTGTGCCCGCGATAAAAATACGCTTTCTGCTTGTTTTGTGTGTAAACACTTCAAACCTGTTACTTGGATGTTATTTTGAAGTTTAAAGGGAAATGTCAAAAGTAACGAGAGGGTTTAAATGTCATATTTTGGAGTTCTTTCGCTACATGATCATGTGCACTTTTCTCCGAAGAGAAGGTTATGTTTCAAAGTGGCACAGAGCCCACCAGCCGTCCTACACTGCAACACCGATACCGCTAGGTAGCGTCTAGACTAACATCTAGTCTCTGAAATGAACATATCGTACATAAAAAAACAGTTGTTCAGTTATCTTAATAAAAATATAATAAAAAGGAGACCAGTGACTCTTCATTTTCAGATACTGCAGTGATCTAGACTTGCCAAACATTATAGACTTGCATGGGCTGTATTTGATATATATTTGTATCAGCGTCTGTAAGACAGACTACGTAGCGTCTAGTGAATATGGTTTAACGCCGCTGTTAGTATTTCCTGTTTATATTACGGGAATAGTGCTGATGGCGACGGAAAACAATATGAATTCATTGACCCATGTCCGTGGTATCAGTGTTAATATAATACCCCGTGGGCACTCCGGTTTAAGTTGACCACTAGAAACCTTTGTCATCAAGAGTGTGTGAGTATGGTTTTACGCCGCTTTTAGCAATATTCCAGCAATATCACGGCGGGGGGACACCAGAAATGGGCTTCACGAATTGTATCCATGTCGGGAATCGAACCGGGGCCGAACGCTTGAACCACTAGGCTACCCGACCGCCTCTTTTTCATCAAGAGCCCACTAAATGTATCGAATGGCGGAGCTCGGTTCGACGGCGTGGGATGTCAGTCACTGGATTGTCTGACTGCTGTCATAACTGGAATATTTCCCATTGTGGCGTTAAACACCAAACAGACAAATAAAACCTCTCTATTAATCCAAAAAACAGGAGGTCTTGACAATTCATTGTGGGCTTTGCTGCCACATTAATATATGGAAAACTGTTAAAAGCGTCGTTAAACTCAATCACCTTTTCACGCTCACTGTGTTAAGCTCTAACTTACACACTCGTTATATATATCAAATGTCCATAAGTGCTTGGAGGGGATGATGTAACGCCGCACTCAGCAATATTCCAGCTATATGACGGCGGTCTGTAAATAATCGAGTCTGGACCAGACAATCCACTGATTGATATCATGAGCATCGATCCACGCAATTGGGATCGATGACATGCATCAGCCTAGTCAGCGAGCCTGACCACCCGATCCCGTTACTCGCCTTTAACGACAAGCATAGTCACCTTTTACGGCAAGCATGGGTTGCTGAACACCTATTCTACCCCGGAATCTTCACGGGTCCATATGTACATGTAACTCTATAAAATAGTCAAGCACTGTTAACTTATATCAACAAACAACAGATGCAGATGGAATTAAACTCCCCATCACAAGATGCGCACGTGTTGTTTTTCATGGATATGCGTATCAGTGTCAAGCACTTCACACACTATGCGACAAACAAACCGGTCCTGGTATTAACAATACAACCTATTAAAACACCGCTGTGGTTTTATCGCTTCACACTATTGCAGCATCACGTCGCCAAGCCTATGTTCCACCTTCTAGGTCCAACCACCTGCTGGAATGTTTCAATTCTATTTTCTATACCAACGCCACCTGAATGAATACAACGCGGTATGCAGATACACGAAGCTGGCCCTCCCCAACCAGCTTCATCACATATAATGGCTAGTCTAGCATCTCGGTGACAAGCGTAGCGAAGGGGTCAGCATATTTGACGGTCATTGGACGACTGACCCCGCAAACCTGGCAATGAACGTGCCTGGATGAGCCAGGGCGACACTCTACGACCCTTTGTTTACATGACGTTGGGACATCACAGAACCAGGAAACTTAATTTGACCTTAACGTTACCTATTGTTTGTATAGTGTCTTCGAGAACATGGTGTGTACTTGTGGATGACATTCGACCATGAAATGTTAAACTAACGTTAACGTTATGTCATGAATACATAAGTGGACGTCATGAATACATAAGTGGACGTCATGAATACATAAGTGGACGTCATGAATACATAAGTGGACGTCATGCTCATGTCTTTTTTAATTACTGTTTTACTGTTTTGATGCTATACAGGACAATAGCTATTTCATCCGTTTATTAAAATATGTCGCAGCAACTGTCTTGGCCTTGGTCAATCATTATGACTAATTTAAAATTAATAGATGTAATCTTTCTCTCTGTGGAAGCGCTTAAATCATCATATAAATAGAATAGATTTTCATTTGAAAACAGACCCATGAAGATCCGGGGTAGAATAGGTCTTCAGCAACCCATGATTGCTGTTAAAGGTGACTATGCTTGTCGTAAGAGGCGAATAACGGGATTGGGTGGTCAGGCTCGCTGACTTGGTTGATGCATGTCAACGTATGCCAAGTGCGTGGATTGATGCTCATGATATTAATTACTAGATTGTCTGGTCCCGACTCGATTATTTACAGACCGCCGTCATATAGCTGGAATATTGCTGAGTGCGGCGCTAAACAAACAAATTTGAAAACAATATCAACATGTTAATATACTTGTATTAATATTGACGTATATGTAGAGGTAGGATGTCCGCTCATTTGTACATAGCATACTTGTGTGGATAACGGCAGAGTATATTGAATTGGAACACTACATAGATACTGCACACAAGACTTGTAATTACACGTCTTCGGCAAGTCTTAACCGTTATATATTGGCCTTAAATACCATAAGATGCCGGTCACATGATCTAGGCCAACATGACATTTGGCAAGTTAAACATGTCACAGTCCTCACGTGATTTAATGACTACTTCTCAAATACCGACCGAGTCTGGAACGTAGCGCAGCATGCCTGGATCGACTCGGAGGTTTTCGAAAAACGTTATTCTGTGTTTGAATAAAATTTGAAAGGTGACTCTCGAGAGCTGCAGTGTTTATCACAGTTTTAAATTTAAAAAAGAAGAAATTGAAATTTCAGAGCATGATACACTTGAACGCGTTTGAATAAACGTGACTTCAACGAAATTATGTTTACACAGTAATGCTTCTCAGTTCTACTTATGAGGCATAGCATGGTGTCATTTTTAAAAATCCTATTGCCATGAACCCGTTGATCGTTCACGTTAAAAAAAAAAATCAATGTTTACTTATTTACAGTGATGAAGTAATATGGGATGCGACAATACGTAGATTCACATAAACATGTTTTTTCAACATGTTCAATGTAGTATACAGAATCAAAGGAGAAAACCACTATGTTATATTTACTCCTGGATACATCAAACATTGTATCTGCGTCCGACCTCCTCGCCCATTCATCTCTAACACCTTCAAGTGGCTTTCACAGGGCGGTGCGGTCATTTCCAGAAAACGTATTTCATGTGCCGTTATGTAACGTAACCATGTAGCCATAACAGTAAAACACGCTGGAGAGCAACGGCATGCCCCTTGTCATGAATCAACGACAGTGCCGTTGGTATCTAATTAATTCTCATTGTAAAGGCAGGTATTGTAAACATTCTGCAACATCTGACAAACATCCGACCCTAGGAAGTTATCTGGATGACACAAGTACACACGCCCGGGGCGAGGCAGTCTAACATATTACAGCCACTGCATTCCAGTCGCGGCTACAATATAATTCACTTGGCTTTACGGCCTTTTGTTAAGATTAATGAGAAAAAAAATATTAATTATCGTGTTTATAATTGACATTGTGTTATCCAACTGAAAAAAAGCCGAATTAATTTGTTAAATTTGAATTCCCAGTGTGTATTGTGAAGGTGTTAACGAGTCTGCGTTACTGACGATAGTGCCTTACGTTATTCGTTATTAAGAGTGATAAAGTTATGAATATATCTTCTTAAAGGGGCTCTCCTGTCTTTACGTCTGGAATTGTTCTAACGGGCTTTTGACATTCTGGAGTCCGAATCTTTTTAAAAGGGGATCAACATTCTGGTAACTGTCTAGCCGAATGTGCGTGACGGTCTGGCGTCTTAAGGTCCTGCTATGCCCTTAAAGGGGATCGACAAGGGTATCTTCGCCAGCCAAACACATGTCTGACAGTCTGACTTCTGAATCAGTTTCTAAAGCCCACAGCGTCAAACCAAAATCCTGATAAGTGCCCACGCCTTAAATAGGTCATAACGGGATTACAAGAAGCAGTCCATCAGCCCACGCCTCATCACCGAGGCACCTTTAAGGCGTAAAACGTACACGCGCAGCGAGGCAAAGAAAGAGAATCTCTGCTTGTCACAAACTGTCTGAACATCGGCCGTGGTATTCTCTCTACTTGCTAAAACAAACATGTCATTTCAGCAGTCTCTACCATCTGACATACCGCGAATACCTGGTGGGAACTTAGATCTCACTAACACAGTGATAGTTCCTCTATAAAGCACCTAAAAACCCTGTATGTTATGCTACTGACATACAAATTCAATAAACTCCCCATGGCGGGAGTGAAACAGAATTTAATTCAGTCTTGTCTTATTTGTTATGTCTTTTGAGCGATTTAAAGCTGGTGTACACGTTTGATTACTCGGTGTACGCAACTGCAAACTTTTTAACGGGCGATAAAACGTTAATATTCCTTCTGACACGTGTGTTATCATTTTCAGGGACCCATTCATAAAGAATCTGTATCGGCGGATAATCGAGGGTGATAATTCTCTGACGATGACGTTTTATATTTACAAGCTTTGCTATGCAAACTATTTCATAACCTCGGCACCAGGTATGGACATTTTGGATCACAGCTTGAATACAGTAAAACCTCGTTAAACCGGACACTATCAGCATTCCGGATGATCACTGCCCGGAACGTCAAAATGTAGATTATATAGAAAAGGGGCTATAGTCTGAATCTATCATTCGTTACGCAGGGCGGTTCACTGGGATCACAAACGTCCTGTTTAAGGGGGTTTCCAAATTCCAAATTTGACATGTACATATTTGACGTCTTCCATATAGTCCCGTTTTTTTAGGCTTACAGTTGACTTGCCCTTGCATGAGTTTGTAAAGATTACCACCTTTTCGCGATCATCACTATTTAATTTTGAATAATAAAAACATGCTTATGATGTAGTTGGTATCGTACAATGGACGCTGCTTTTACCAGATTTCTTATGATTATGGATTTCTTTGGTCGTTTTTTAGTCAACGTCTCCTGTACTGACATCCATGTTATAATGATGCGACGTTTCAGTTTAACTTTCTGTCGAGATGGTCCCGATACTGAGATAGTTTTAATAATTATTACCACATTCTATTTGCAGGACCATGTTAACTCACGTCAGCTTCAAACATATAAACATTTTGTTTTTGTGAGGGATTATCACCTTGAGAATGTTAAGTGGACAGAAAAACAACCAGTAATGAGGTGTAGATTGAAACGGGAAGGAGGCACAGATTGGTAGACCGGATGTTCATATGAAGGACCAAAGTCTCGTGTAAAGGTACTAATGGAATTAACAAATATTTCAGAGAACTGAAGAAAGTACTGCAAAAAAAGGCATCGACTGCAAACTCAAACATAAACACACATGGAACCGTTCCAAAGTGTTATTAACGCCCAGATAATCGTAACTTAAACACTTTTAGGATTTATCAACAAAAGTGGTTCTATTTAAAAGGAAGGTTGGCGGCCATCTTGAATTTTCACTAAAGTTGTCACAAAGTGACCGACTTTGCATGTTTCGGTGATGGAAACAACATTTAAACAATTATACGTGTTATCTGCCATGTTCAAGGAGCCCTGTATGTCAATGTTTGTCCCAGAACAAAAGCAAGAACTTCAGTATAGACATAACATTGTAAACGTTGTCCATGACTGCTAGTAAGATTAACTTGGACAATGTATCCTAACAATTATGAGGAAATACAACCGGTATAACGCAAACGAATGTACATCTTCCCGAGGCAAGGGCGTTAACAGTTTCCACTTTTATAGTCAGTTAACTCCCTTGCCTCGGGAAGACGTCGAATGTACTGCTCGAGTGAGTGAGTGAGTGAGTTGGGTTTTACGCCGCTTTTAACAGTATTCCAGTTATATCACGGCGTGTCAGCTAAATGTAGGAGGAAAGCCCGAAGTGATGCAGGTCTCGGACATTTACCACTTCGGTGAAACCCACGAGCACGGGTATGGTGCTGACAAATCTAGAAACATAATCGGGGCGAACCGAGATTCGAACCCACAATCATAGGTTTCTGGCGTGCCCAAGGGACGCAACTCTGCACAGCGAATCACGGCGCCTTAGACGACTTGGCCACCCGTGCCCCCGTTATGCTAGAAGTAATACATCTTACAACGTTAAAATCATCACCACGAAATCCCATGGTGGCTACCTATCCTATCTGCATCAGGGCCACTTCTGGATATTTGGACATCCAGAGATACTATTATCAGTAGTGGTATTAAATTACCAATAACATAGACATCTTTCAAAATCTAATCATTATGCTACTCAAAAGCCGATCTTCCTCGAAGACCACCCAATGGCACTGACACGTGTCCATGGTAAGACGTTAGAATCTTCAGATCAAGAACTGTATCTAAAACAGCTCTGTTACGAAGGTTAAACCAGCAATTATCGTATATATGATGCTGGCAACGGTAAGAGCTGAAGGGGCGTATTGAAGAATTAATTATGTTTTATTACTGTATTAAAAACAATTCTGAAACGTTTGAATTGGTGTGAATTTTATGTTGGGAAATGAGCATAAAGGAATAGGCATGTGGGAATACTTGCACAGGCTGTGAAGTTGAACAAGCTTGGCTTTGTGTGCGGTAGGTTGGCATAAACATTACGGGTAGAGATTATGTTGTTCAAAACAACAAACAAAACAACAACCAAAACACTTTTAAGGACAGGAAACATGAAAAAATCGATCACGCCTGTCCGGTATTTTGATCGAGAGGAAGGCTTTGAAAGCGGGGCTGTTTCTTCACATGCATGGGGAAAGCGAAACATTCATGCATATATACATGAAGGACACGAACAATTCAACGTGTAACCCCGTTACTCCGGGTGCAATCGTTGGGGTAGGGGGGGGGGGGGGGGGGGGGGGGGACTACGAGGGTGACGACGGGTGTTTGAAATGGCTCCTGATCTATATACAATGGTGTAAATCGGGTTCCACAAATATGGAAGGCGAGACGTGCATTGTCTCCGTCACCCCTTGCAACACCAAAGGGGAGGGTAGCGCGGGTAGATTATTTATCGGGTGTGTTTTCTTCACATTTTCCACAATAGGCTCAATGTATACATTGGCGAGAATGTAATACCCGATAACACTAGGAGAGGGGTGAGTGTATGCATGTGTTTGGGGGAGGGAGGGTGGGGTTGTGGAAGGGGCGGGGGTGAGTTACAGGGGGGTTGGGGGTGGGGTGTCAGTGACGGGGGTTGAGGGGTCGTGATCCCGGATTCAGATACGGCCATTTTGTTGACTCGAAAGGTAATGCGTGTTCAACGAGTATTCTGTATACGTTCACGTACATATCAATACATGTCTTTGGTTCACTGTAAACAATTACACGTATAGATAATTCGGAATCTGTAAATAACAAATGCGTTACGAAAATCAACAAGGTAAGATAAGCTACCACTTTATTTGTAGTCTGAAGTGCCTATACCTACGGTTGATATATGAAGCATAACAGCAAATTATTATCACAATACAATCATATGTTTTACGTTAAAACATGAACTAAGTCTGGGGAAAATAGCCTTACACATTTTCTAAATAAGTTGAAAAAAATAGTCTAATGCAGACAGGATGTCGGGCATTGCTCATTCACATTTCGCTTTAACAATAAATTATTACTCATATTTCGGTTTTTTTTATCGATATTTTCACGTGTGCTATAACGCGCCTTCATTAACAAACACGGCGGTTTAATCTCCAGCGCTAGCAATGAATCATTGCCGACATTCAAGCGTGAGATTTGACAAATTATACACATGGGCGTAGCATATAATATTTAAAGCCCTCCAGGAAATATTTCCGTGACGAATCAAGTCAGCAAAAAGCGTAATCCCTTCACCGTGGATATATAGGTCTCAGTATTAATAGCACCATCGCCTAAACGTCGGGATTGACCCCTCAATTTTCTTTATCTCAACATTACTCGGGTAGTGGGTTAGCCTAATGGTTAAAGAGTCACGAGGGCCGGCTTCGATTCTCCATTGATACAATATGTAAAGCTCATTTCCTGTGTCCCCGGCCTGATATTTCGAGATACATTGAGAAAGGGCTTAACTGTGACCATTTTAGGATCGAACACGGGTCTTCGTCGTGACGAGCCAGCACATTAACCACTAGGCCATCCGACCTCTAAAGGCACAGAGCATGCCTACATTCAACTCGTATTACCCGACATGCCACGTGATTTACCATTTTGTTCTTTATTGTAGATTCTCTCTTTATATATATATAGAAATAGTTCTTGAGAATTATATGAATGGAGGCTTGAGATAAATGCAGGAATTTAGTTAATGGTAAGATGCGGAATGTATGGCATTCCGGACAGCTCTTCAACCATCAATATCTTTCCCTGTAAATTTGATTATTTTAACTAAATTACGCTAACAGGTTTCAGCGCGGCTTCTACATGTAACCCAACGCCCCTGATAAGTAACGTATACACACTGGGGAAATGCACGATCCCAGATCGGAGAGCGATGCCTGCTTCACATAAATGATTGCATGGTATCACCACTGCCCCCCGCCCATCTCTAAGAGCACCAGACACCTCTGCATTTCCAATAGGTTTGTCTCTTCAACTTGGCTGCTGTTCCGTGTTTTTGATGATAAAGAAATTCCTGCAGTATTCCCGTAAGTCCAACAATGTTACTAGAGCATTTAATTCAGACAGCCCGTCACCTCCCTGGACTTTAACATTTAGCATCCTCTGCGAACTATAAAATAGTATCATTGAAAAGGTGACATTTAGTCTTCAAGGCGTTAAATATGCTTGAAGAGTTGTTGGTATGTATTTGTGATACATTTCTATGGCGTTTTTTTTGTAAATACCAAAACGATAATGTGACGCATCTTGTGAAAGTGTTTTTACATTTTTTGCTTATAACCAATATTGTAAACATTCGCGTTGTTCTATTAGATGCTGCAGTCATGCCGCATGATGCGTACTTGTATATCATATATGTCTTACCCGCCCAGTATATAACATGTATTACATATAAAACGAATATATTATAGATATTACATTTATCACACAGATATCACATAAGTCCTGCACCATTTTTTTATGGAAAAAAACCCAATCTAGATATGTATACAAAAGTAAGTATAGCCAGCAAATCAGCATCGGGAAAAATATTTGTATAGTGTAATATAAGATTTCATAGACTAAATGTTGACCTAGTCACATAGGAACACGTATAGACTCCGTCACGCAACTGGGTATAACATTGGACAAGGCATAGGTATACTATTCTAACACGAGGCTCTATCAACAAAACATCTTTTCAAATCAAGGTAGCGTTACTGTTACTATGGGATCCAACTGCGTTCTTCCTCAAGAGATTTAAGGAATATTATACGCATTCTCAGGAACTGCCAGACTTACGAAAACCTTCGCTGAAAGCCAAGGCAACATTTCCGTTACTAGTCGGTTCCAATTGAGCAGAGTCAATAATAGAAAGTCTACAGGAAGTCTGAGAGAGCGAGGGCTCGCCTGCCATACATACAGGCATTGTATCAAGTGTTTGGGAAGCCCCATGTCTTGGATGACGCGGCAAAGGTTAGAACCGATCGGTTACTTTTGACTAAAGAGGAATAGCAAGGACACGTTTGGTTTCATGAACAAAAAGTACGTGAATAGGCTCAGAGCCGTTTTGAAAGGAATTTCAGTTGTATCACAACGTGTCCGCTTGATGTGTGAGGAAATCCAGAATTGGGGCAGTTTAATACCACTTCGTTGAAAATTACGAGCATTGGTATGACGCTGACAAACCATCGATCATAATCAAGGTGAAACTGGCATTCAAACCCACATCATAGGATCCTGGCACACTAAAGGACGCAACTCTGCACAGAGAATTATGGCGGGGCCACCCGTGCCCTATTTGTTATCTGAATGAGCGTTAACTGATTTATGTCAGAGCTGTGAGGTATCCCCTAACACACTGGGAGGAACATAGCTATGACAGATGGTGCAGCGAGTGCACACGTCAGTACCAGGATGTGATAACAAGCACCACTCCTGCCATCATCTGCTTACACGCCTCTACCATCTTCAGTTTGCACCGAATGGTGCCTGAAAGTATTTTCAAGCAAGACAATGTAAATATACGATTAGCTTTACTGATTACAAAGATTGCAACTTGTTTAAAGCAAGGAGAGTGTTTTAATCCATTACCCAATCTACTGTTGATAATGAACCAGCGCCGCAGTTCGCTCATCTTCCCGAGGCAACAGAGTTAACTGACTATAAAAGTCGAGTTTCCACCATTGCCGAACTAGGCTGGAATTGCTGGGCTCGATCGTAGCGCCACCAGTGGCTATAACCAGTTATGTCCCTTCTAAGCCTCTCCTATGGACCAATCAGATTCCACCTCTCGTGTCACACGCCAGAATCCCATGATCGTGGGTTCGAATCTCGGTTCGGCCCAATTATGTTTCTAGGTTTGCCACCACCATTCCCGTGCTCGTGGGTTTCCAAAAGGTGGTAAACATCTAAAACCTGCATCACTTTGGACTTTCCTCAATATCAAGCTGATATAACTGAAATACTGTCCAAAGAGGCGTTAAACCCAAGTTACACACTCAGTGAACAAGGAGTGTGTGATGTATGAATTGTCGAGCTAATTTCGTCTTGATTACATTTACAGCAATCGCCGAGGCCTTTCTGATGAGCTGATGTGCCCAAGGGTAAAAAGCCGTTTGTGTAGATCATGGCTTATCACCGGAAGTGTCACGGACAAAATGGCCTCGTTGGGGAAATAATTAGGCGGTGAAGACAGAAACGAGGTGAGCTGTTTGCATACAAGATGTGCAACTGACAAAAAACACAATGTGCATGTGAGCAAAGTCACATCGCTTCACAAGGATGCTGGGGGTCAAATACTGAGAGGGCTGAATGAAAAGTAGGAATCGTGGCGCATCTCGGATACGAAACAGGAACAGTTGAGGGACACAACTCAGGATACCCTGTCCTGTCATTCTGGGAACAAATATTCCCATTTTTATCAAGTCCAATTACTCCTTCCACTCTTTGTTTGTTTGTGTGTACTCAGCAATATCCCAGCTATATGACGGCTTTCTGTAAATAATCGAGTCTGGACCAGACAATCCAGTGATTGACATGAGCATCGATCGATCTACGCAATTGGAAAACGATGACATGCATCAACCAAGTCAGCGAGCCTGACCAGCCAATCCCGTTAGTCGCCTCTTACGACAAGCATGGGTTGCTGAAGACCTATTGGAAAGCGGCGTAAGACATTAGTCACTCTCTCATAATAATGATTTTGTGTCATAACAAAACATGTTACAAAATGGTTTATCTTCCAGTACTAAAGACCAGTTGTCAAGATGCCCACATCAAGGCATTGGGAGTTTCATCAAGAACGATAATCCCCTGTTAGAGTCACATAGTCAAAGAGCATGTCGAACACTCGGATCTAGAAGTCGTTGAGAAACTGGAAGATATCTGAATCAATCGATATCCGTCATTTCAAAACATTATCCAACCAAGTTCTACTGAAATAGGGGCGGTCGGGTAGCCAAGCGGTTAAAGCATTCGCTCGCCACGCCGAAGACCCGGGTTCGATTCCCGACATGGGTACAATGTGTGAAGCCCATTTCTGGTGTCCCCCGCCGTGATATTGCTGGAATATTGCTAAAAGCGGCGAAAAACAATAGTCACTCAATCTACTGAAATAAGTTGAATACAAATTACAGGTTGGGGTCTTTCTGAAAGAATGAAAAAATTATCTACATAGTCAAACTTCAAATGGACAAAACCTTTAATAATTCTACAGCTAAAGAAATGTTCAAATAATGGGAATTACGAAACTGAGGTTCTCTTAATAAGAGTAAAGCCAACACAAACAAAAGAAAATCACTTTAGACAGAAAACAAGCGACAGATGGCGTTGTGGTTGTTTGTACCACATGGTGGTAGAGACCTGGAGAAGTAAACACTATTCTGATGTGTCAACATGCATAGCCGAATGCTGTCCCTTTTTGTTGTAAATGTTTAAATAGTACCCGCTCTTAAATTCAAAATGTCAAATTATTTTCTCTGAAAGGTGACAAGGGAATTAATTTTTTCAACCGTTTGAAGGTTACATAACTTGGACGTTCAATGGCAAATCGGTTCATGCGTTTCAACATGCATCGTGGAAGCAGGGATATGTTCACGATCTTCCAACACGCATCAATATACAAAATGTTGATAAACATCGCATTTACGAGAAACAGCTTCGCAAACTATTAATGACATTTCCAAATTGAACCTGTACGTATGACATGGACGGGCAGCTGGGGAGATAATTCAAGGGGTTCCGCAGCACATGTACGTTTATTTTATTTCTGTGTTTTCTTCAAACCTGTTAACTGGGTACGGCTTGTGCAGGGAATGCACTATACAGATAACGACTTTAATGTCAGCGTATAATTTGATAAAACTTGATTACAGAGATGACGTTAATCCAGAAGACAGTGTTCCAACAAAAGCCACACAGAAACAGTTGGTCAGCCGACTAAATCCAGCTTCAAGCTGTTTGTGTGACTTTTGTTAGTGGTTGTCAACACCTAAGGCCGATCATTGACGTTCAGTCATTTAACGAATCAAATACAAACAGCCACCCCTGACCGGCTCTGCCACGCCCTATCTTTTCCCCTGCCAGTGGGTGTGTTCTCACGAGGTGGGTTGTGTATGTGTTATATATAAAAAAAATTCCGATCGTTTTAGAAGAGACGCAAGTTCGGGATAATTCAGTTGAGCAAATGTTTTTGTCTACTGGCTCATTGTTTAGTTTGTATTGAGGCTTGCAACTCTATAATAATTACACAGAGCCAATGTCTTAGTTCCACCCTGGGCTCTCATTACAATGTCCCAGAAATAAAGTTATCTTATTCTAAAATATATTTCTACAAAGTAAAAAGTTAATCCAAATTAAGCCAAGACCAAAGCTTAATTGCAAGCGAGAACTGAGGAATTCTATATACTACTCAAAAGAAGTTAAGGATCACCCGATTCTTTCATAATGGTAAAATTAATCTGTCATGACAGGAGAGATTAACTATGGTAATATGAAAGAATCAGGTGATCCTTAACTTCTTTTGAGTAGTATATATTTGCCAAATCATTCTTGACTTGAGTTGGAATCGTTTTTTAAGTTTCTTCTTTAAAATCAGGGCGAAAGAATGCCCTTGCAGTTTAAGCATACATAACCGTCCTGACAATCAAACCGCTAACTATAGGTTAATGTTACAACCAATCACAATCGCCTCTTGAAACAGATGGTGCTTTACTGTTTGGCCATGTGGTCCGAAAGTATTAAATAAGGATGTTTCGAGGATATATGGATTAGTTAACCGACAAGTGGATGACATTCTATTGATCACCATAATGTATTACACGGTAACTTCCTGTAACCTACACGATAACGAAACGATATATGGACAAACTGTCACACCTCCAAATGTTCAAACATGACGATTCCCGTTTTGTTTTATGACCGTATAAGTGAAAAACTCGGTGACGATAATAATTATGTCAATAAAAGATCCATATTCCCCTGTATACGACCGGTTATTATATATATGACGTCAACGCCAGACGTTATAATCATATATCAGAAATAATCAGATATTAGCACGGGTGATGCCAGACTAGCCTGGAAACGTAACATATGCGCGAAATCCGTTTTTAACATGTGTTAATCTGTCACCGTAAATACGTGCCTTCGGAAAGGTGCACAAATACGGATAGTGTTTTAACAATGAAAGTATAGTCGGACTTGTGGGAGTTTAAGCTACGACTTTCGCAACCTCGCTGAGGTAGAGCATTTTTCTATGAACAATACGACTTATCCATGTATTGGGTTAGTGAGTGAGTGAGTTGGGTTTAACGCCGCTTTTAACAGTATTCCAGTCATATCAAGGCGTGCCAGCTTATTGTGGGAGGAAAGCCCGAAGTGATGCAGGTCTCAGACGTTTACCACTTCGGTGAAACCCACGACCACGGGTACGGTGCTGACAAACCTAGATACATAATCGGGGCGAACTGGGATTCGAACCCACAATCATAGGTTTCTGGCGTGCCCAAGGGACGCAAGTCTGCACAGCGAATCGCGGCGCCCTAGACGACTGGGCCACCCGTGCCCCCTCCATGTATTGGATCACTTCGACTAGGCTAGTTCGGCGTCACGTCGCTTCGAGAAGTATTCCAGTTATATGACGGTGTGTCCGATGTGGAGGAAAGCCCGTAGTAATGCAGGTCTCAGATAATTACCGCTTTGGTGAACCCTACGGGCAGGGTTAAGGGTCTGACAAACCAAGAAGCATAATCAGGTCGAAGCTGGGATTGGAACCTACGATCAGGTGCCTGGTACGCCAAGGGGACGCAACTCTGATTTCAGCGCCTCACACGACTGGGTCACCCGTGTCCCTATCGTTAATTATAACATCTGAGCGCGTTCAGTACTCGCGGCACTCCTTAACATTACGTATACCTGGGTACATAAAATATGAAATGTTGAAAGCGTTTGCAAATCCCTTCATAATTGAGGAACTAAGAATGCCTATCGCTTAAGCAACGTACATGATACTATATATTAACCCGAGTATTTATTCTCCTTAAAAAAAACCATGTTTAAATCGTACTATAGCTTAAAACAAAATATGTGTAACTGTCAAACGATAAAAATAATTATCATCAATAATAATGATGATTTTAATAACAATTGGACAGTTACACATATTTTGTTAGAAGCCAGTATAATTAGTTTAAATGTCATACTTGAACAGACTTGAGTTTAGGCCTCCACGTCTTTTTTTTTTTTATAGGTCAAAAGTGAAAGGGGGGAGGGGGGGGGGGGGGGGGGGAGCTTTCTCACCATTCAAACATACGTCTTCGTCTGCTTCTAATCACCTATACAATCACCACCCACCTCCTTTATCGTGATAATGTCACCGGTTACGCATGCAACACAGAACGCTCAAAACAAGTCCGTGGATAGAAAGAGCGTCGTGTTTATTTCGTGACTCGACAACAATGATATCTCCTTGAAAATCCACTGATTACACCAGGTGTGTGTGTAAACACTGCTTCTGTGAATATACATCAAATGCATGTATCGAAACAACGTGCACACTCTTATTCCAGATTGAAACATTGTTGTGTTTATAGACGCACTCCAGACATTTGCCAGCGGTCACCGTGACCCGGCGGTTGCTGCAGGTCATAGGTCATGTGTCACGTGGTTCAAGAGGATCGGCATGAGTTAAACTGCATCGCCTGTCAACACCCACCGGCTGTCCTTATCTACATAGTTTACCCGCTACAATATGGGAGTGTTTATCGGTAGCACTTGTTCGTCGAGCCGCCCAGTAAAACCGAAATCTATTTACATGTGCGCTTAACGCGGTATCAAGAGATGCGCTGTAAAACAAACACCTACAGTCTAATTTCAAAACAGCGCTACACAGATGGTGCTCCAGGTATCAATTATGACTTTTTTGCGTCATTCCGAGAAATAAAATGTACTTCTGACTGTGTGCAATGTAAAAACACAGTGGAAAATGTATACGAAACAAATGATCTTGACAGCGGGTAAATAATCAATGTGCATGACATGATGAGATCTTTGTCAAACATCAAATAACCTGTGGGGGGTCGTGAAACCTCATTAATCCGGACCCTGCACAGTGTGGACAGTTGGAAGAGTCTTTATTGTGTCGATCATTGAAGTATGGAATCATGGTGGCAGGTGGTCCTGAGTACAACATGAACACAGCGCACAGGTCAACAAATCAGGCGAAGTTACGCAACGTTAATTGCGGAGAGTAGCTGGATGGGTGGCCGTGTCTCGTTCTTGTCCAACACTGAGGTGAGGTGAAATTGGGTTTAACGTCGCGTCCAAGATTATTGTACTTATATAGCAACGTGCATGCACGTGTATGTGTGTGTGTGTGTGGCTGCTTGTACTAGTCCGGACTGATGCCGATTTATAGTGCTAGCTCACTGAGATACCATGCCGCCGTTTAACGTGAATACCCCACTCAGACACAGTATACTGACTCCGAGCCGACCAGTCCTTGTTTTAGCCCCTTAATGCCGAGCGCCAGACAAGGTAACAACAAGTACAATCTTTTAACGTCTTTTTGTATGACGCGGCCCGGGATCGAACCCTGGACCTTCCGCTCTCCGGGCGGACGCTCTACCACAAGACCACGGAGGCGGTCTTGTCCAACACTGAGCACATGTGGCGTCTCCTCAGCCAAGTGACTTTGTTCGAAATGTGCTTCTGTCCACTCAGCAGTGAATGGGTACCCGGTAGAACGAGATGATAATGTGAAGTTAACCCAAGTTGCATGTGAGGCGCAAGGTTATGTTGCACTCAGCAATATTCTAGCTATATGACGGCGGTCTGTAAATAATCGAGTATGGACCACACAATCCAGTGATTGATATCATGAGCATCGATCCACGCAATTGGGATCGATGACATGCATCAACCAAGTCAGCGAGTCTAACCACCCGATCCCGTTAGTCGCCTTTTACGACAAGCATAATCGCCTATTACGACAAGTATAGTCACCTTTTACGGCAAGCATGGGTTGCTGAAGACCTATTCTACCCCGGAGTCTTCACGGGTCGCAAGGTTATGTACTCCCCAGGGAGCTGAGAATTTGACTGTGGTAATAATGTAGCGCTTTACGAATGGTTTAAGGTATGGCTTGGGCGCATTATCAGATGAGACAGTATCATAAAACAGACATTCTCATTAAGCTCGCCCACAAGCCGAGGTGCGGGCTGCCGAGGTGCGGGCTACCGAGGTCCCTGGACTAACGAGGATGCTGAGTACTGGCTTTAGTCCTGATGATAATGTAATTTATGAATATCCATAGAACACTGCCAATGGTCCCGTAAGATTTTGAAACCAAAACAAAATATCACAACAGTGTGCAGTTGTGACAGTACACATGCAAACACACTGGTCGAACAATTCTATCCAATGTACAGTCTACTAAAGAAATATATATACAACAATTACCATCGTTGTTAGATATTGAGCATCACGTAGGCTTTCTAAAACACGGAGTGAAGCAAGCAAGTACAAACTCTAAGTAATTCCTGATTTATAACAGGGACCTATTAGCCTGCATTAAGAAATCAAGACAAATGTGTCTATTTTCTGTTTAACCCTGACAAACCTCGACCAGACATTTCGGACCAACTTGCTTCCAGTTTCCATCATATGGGATCTCAGCTTTAAAAGATAAAGAACACGGTTGTAACAGACGCTGCTGTCGATGTTGAAGATGGGATGCCGATCACGACGTCGTAACATACAATATGCAGCGCGTCGGCGTGATACCGCGAGGGGGGCAGATCGTGTCCACAAACAAGCGAGGCAATTAGGATGGTAAACAAAACACTGTCAGTTTCTCACGAAGATGCCTTCAAAGACAGCTTGTTTCCAAACAGAACGTAACAGAATATATATCTTTTAACAGATATACTGACAGGTGCGTGGGCACTTATTTTCGGCTGGCTTGGTAAACTTAATATAAAACAGGCTATTTCGAATTTAATGCTTCCTTTTCACTAGAAAAGGGGTTGGTGGTCTAAAATGGAAAGGGTGTTTAAAGTGTTTTTTGAAACAGTCTGGCGAAATAAAGGAAATATGTGAACGTGTCTGACCTGTGAAGTTAAACGTTTTTTTCTTTGATATATTGATCCCCCGTTACGTTTTTTTATTGCTGAAATAAGCCTCGGTGGGAAAAGTAATAGATTGTGTTTCAAATTTAATTTTCATTTTACGTTTATGAAAGTATGTGCAGGGCGTTGTTCGGTGGTATTTATACTTATATATTAAAACCCTTCAAGAAATAAATGATAACAAATAGTTGGAATATTTCGTGTCGTGATTCATAAAGATTGAACAATGACAAGAAAATAGTTCCTGCGTCTGTATACGTGTCTATAACGTTTACGACACTATTAACTATCTCCCACAATTGACACACTGACTTTATGATGCTTTAGGTAGCCTTAGTACACTTCATAAACGCACAGCGTGTGACTGGATTTCTCACCTGAACACATGCATTGACAAGTGGGATGTAAGATTCACAACGAAATACATTAGGCCCATCCAGTTATTCTTTGAAAATCGGGAGTATTGTTATGAACCCTCTGGGCATCTTTGATAAAAATTCTGTCAAAACGTTAATTCCTTTAGCCATGAGATATTTATCAATATATGTTGGTTACTTCACTATCTTCAAAGGTTCGGAATATTTCTCAAAAATGACATTAAATGGCATCTGAAGTTTACATAGTAAACAACATATAAATGCTTGACTTCCTCAGATAACATCTAAATGAAATATGGGGAAAGGACATTTAGGCAAAAAGTAGACATCCTCATGGACACCATCTGTGCCTAGGTTCCAGCAGTTAAGGACTTTGTAAGGTTTTCAATTTTTTGGGGGTAGACATGTGGAGGACATTTCAAAAGTATGTGGCATCAGTGTCAAAAATGATGCTTGGTGCAATTCCCTTGTTTAACTTGTACCATACGTCCCCGTGATTGATCAGGGGAACAATGGACCTGCCTATGCATGTGTTTGTGACGGGTGCCACCGGTAGGGCAGGGTATGTTAAAATGGTATCACCGCTAATTGATAGTGCTTATGACAGTCGGGATCAAAGAGTGAATGAGTGAGTGAGGTAGGTTTTACGCCGCTTTTAGCAATATTCCAGCAATATCACGGCGGGGGACACCAGAAAAGGGCTTCACACACTGTACCCATGTCGGGAATCGATCCCGGGTTTTCGGCGTGACCAGCGAACGCTTTAACCACTAGGCTACGGAGGGTTTTGGGTCATAATGTGAATCGGCATATGTGTTACACCACCATTGATATCAGTGCAAACAGGGAAATGTATTTGTATGTTTGAATTGAAATGTATGTTGGTGATCGTAATGCTTATGTCGTTATCCAGGCTTCCCGACCGCCCCGGAATCAAAGAACTGACTGCTTTTAGCAGATATTTCTGATTATGGAAATTGTTTTGTTGCTTTTATTTAGGAATTTTCACTTAGAAACAGCGATATTTCCAATAACTTCTTTGATAGGCATTTAGAAGTTGGAGTACTAAGTAAGGAGGAGCAAGTACTTAATAACGGTGTTAGAACCTACACCGAAACGTTGCTCTTAATTGTAACAAAGTTGTTTATCCATAAATTCTTATCCTTACTTGATATTTCCAATGACGAAAAGGTAACGTTTTATTGAGCTAGCATGTGTTGGAATGTCTGCAACAATTTCCACAGCTCTTAGTCGGTGATGAGGTGGAACTTTCTATAACTGTATTATACTACTCAAAAGAAGTTAAGGATCACCTGATTTTCATATTACTATAGTTAATCTCTCATGTCATGACAGTGAGTGAGTGAGTGAGTATGGTTTTACGCCGCTTTTAGCAATATTCCAGCAATATCACGGCGGGGGACACCAGAAATGGGCTTCACACATTGTACCCATGTCGGGATTCGAACCCGGGTCTTCGGCGTGACGAGCGAACGCTTTAACCACTAGGCTACCCGACCGCCCTCATGTCATGACAGATTAACTTTACCATTATGAAAGAATCGGGTGATCCTTAACTTCTTTTGAGTAGTATATAATGTTTGTATGTCAGGAAGCCAGGCGCAGTGACTTTACCTCAGGTTGTTAATCATTTTAGACATAATTGCCCAAGGAAGGTGATATAAACACAACAATGCCAGTACTTAATGACAAGGCACACTATAGTTGTGGAAGCACTGAATAGAAGTGTGATAATTCCTCGGAGACAATGCATTTCGGTGAGTACACAGACACGTCAATCAACGTCAATCGTGTATCAGCCGGTCGTAAACATCAAATGTTTTGCCACCGTTGTTTCTCTGCCCTAGTGCCCCATTGCAATTAGTGGAGCTTAGTATGTGGGGTAATGCTTTTACCAAACCAGGGTTAATCGTTATTTCTTGAACCGGAGTCGGCGTAACCGTTGACGCTTTTCAACGTCGGTCGCGGTGAAGACCACGTGGCAGATGCTGCGTACATCACTCTCGGTGGCGTTACAGACGACAACAACTGACTTGTCGACAAAGTTGACATGACGTATGAAAAAGAACGCCTAGGAACATTGTTTCAGGAAACAGGGTGGAGTATTCAATATGTCTGAGCTGTGAAAAAGAGAACATCCATATGCTGCCTGTTTGTATTCAGCAGGTGAGAAAGACTACCGACAAACGGCAATGTCAGTAGACACATGCGAGTGTGTTCCGATCGCGAGTACAAAATGAAGGGTTTTGGAAACGTGTATTTGTAAACACCAAGGATTGTGGACACGTGTATCTATATACACCAAGGATTGTGGACACGTGTATTTGTATACACCAAGGATTGTGGACACGTGTATCTGTATACACCAAGTTTTGTGGACACGTGTATTTGTAAACACCAAGGATTGTGGACACGTGTATCTGTATACACCAAGGATTGTGGACACGTATCCGTATACACCAAGGATTGTGGACACGTATCCGTATACACCAAGGATTGTGGACACGTATCCGTATACACCAAGGATTGTGGACACGTATCCGTATACACCAAGGATTGTGGACACGTATCTGTATACACCAAGGATTGTGGACACGTATCTGTATACACCAAGGCTTGTGGACACGTATCTGTATACACCAAGGATTGTGGACACGTATCTGTATACACCAATGCTTGTGGACACGTATCTGTATACACCAAGGCTTGTGGACACGTATCTGTATACACCAAGGATTGTGGACACGTATCTGTATACACCAATGCTTGTGGACACGTATCTGTATACACCAAGTTTTGTGGACACGTGTATTTGTAAACACCAAGGATTGTGGACACGTGTATCTGTATACACCAAGGATTGTGGACACGTATCCGTATACACCAAGGATTGTGGACACGTATCCGTATACACCAAGGATTGTGGACACGTATCCGTATACACCAAGGATTGTGGACACGTATCCGTATACACCAAGGATTGTGGACACGTATCTGTATACACCAAGGATTGTGGACACGTATCTGTATACACCAAGGATTGTGGACACGTGTATCTGTATACACCAAGGATTGTGGACACGTATCTGTATACACCAAGGCTTGTGGACACGTATCTGTATACACCAAGGCTTGTGGACACGTATCTGTATACACCAAGGCTTGTGGACACGTATCTGTATACACCAAGGCTTGTGGACACGTATCTGTATACACCAAGGCTTGTGGACACGTATCTGTATACACCAAGGATTGTGGACACGTATCTGTATACACCAAGGATTGTGGAGACGTATCTGTATACACCAAGGATTGTGGACACGTATCTGTATACACCAATGCTTGTGGACACGTATCTGTATACACCAAGGCTTGTGGACACGTATCTGTATACACCAATGCTTGTGGACACGTATCTGTATACACCAATGCTTGTGGACACGTATCTGTATACACCAAGGATTGTGGACACGTATCTGTATACACCAAGGATTGTGGACACGTATCTGTATACACCAAGGATTGTGGACACGTATCTGTATACACCAAGGCTTGTGGACACGTATCTGTATACACCAAGGATTGTGGACACGTATCTGTATACACCAATGCTTGTGGACACGTATCTGTATACACCAAGGCTTGTGGACACGTATCTGTATACACCAAGGCTTGTGGACACGTATCTGTATACACCAAGGCTTGTGGACACGTATCTGTATACACCAAGGATTGTGGACACGTATCTGTATACACCAAGGATTGTGGAGACGTATCTGTATACACCAAGGATTGTGGACACGTATCTGTATACACCAATGCTTGTGGACACGTATCTGTATACACCAAGGCTTGTGGACACGTATCTGTATACACCAATGCTTGTGGACACGTATCTGTATACACCAATGCTTGTGGACACGTATCTGTATACACCAAGGATTGTGGACACGTATCTGTATACACCAAGGATTGTGGACACGTATCTGTATACACCAATGCTTGTGGACACGTATCTGTATACACCAAGGCTTGTGGACACGTATCTGTATACACCAAGGATTGTGGACACGTATCTGTATACACCAATGCTTGTGGACACGTATCTGTATACACCAAGGCTTGTGGACACGTATCTGTATACACCAAGGCTTGTGGACACGTATCTGTATACACCAAGGCTTGTGGACACGTATCTGTATACACCAATGCTTGTGGACACGTATCTGTATACACCAAGGCTTGTGGACACGTATCTGTATACACCAAGGATTGTGGACACGTATCTGTATACACCAAGGCTTGTGGACACGTATCTGTATACACCAAGGATTGTGGACACGTATCTGTATACACCAAGGCTTGTGGACACGTATCTGTATACACCAAGGATTGTGGACACGTATCTGTATACACCAAGGATTGTGGACACGTATCTGTATACACCAAGGATTGTGGACACGTATCTGTATACACCAAGGCTTGTGGACACGTATCTGTATACACCAAGGATTGTGGACACGTATCTGTATACACCAAGGCTTGTGGACACGTATCTGTATACACCAAGGATTGTGGACACGTATCTGTATACACCAAGGCTTGTGGACACGTATCTGTATACACCAAGGATTGTGGACACGTATCTGTATACACCAAGGCTTGTGGACACGTATCTGTATACACCAAGGATTGTGGACACGTATCTGTATACACCAAGGATTGTGGACACGTATCTGTATACACCAAGGCTTGTGGACACGTATCTGTATACACCAAGGCTTGTGGACACGTATCTGTATACACCAAGGATTGTGGACACGTATCTGTATACACCAAGGCTTGTGGACACGTATCTGTATACACCAAGGATTGTGGACACGTATCTGTATACACCAAGGCTTGTGGACACGTATCTGTATACACCAAGGATTGTGGACACGTATCCGTATACACCAAGGCTTGTGGACACGTATCTGTATACACCAAGGCTTGTGGACACGTATCTGTATACACCAATGCTTGTGGACACGTATCTGTATACACCAATGCTTGTGGACACGTATCTGTATACACCAAGGCTTGTGGACACGTATCTGTATACACCAAGGCTTGTGGACACGTATCTGTATACACCAAGGCTTGTGGACACGTATCTGTATACACCAAGGATTGTGGACACGTATCCGTATACACCAAGGATTGTGGACACGTATCCGTATACACCAAGGATTGTGGACACGTATCTGTATACACCAAGGCTTGTGGACACGTATCTGTATACACCAATGCTTGTGGACACGTATCTGTATACACCAATGCTTGTGGACACGTATCTGTATACACCAAGGCTTGTGGACACGTATCTGTATACACCAAGGCTTGTGGACACGTATCTGTATACACCAAGGCTTGTGGACACGTATCTGTATACACCAAGGATTGTTGACACGTATCTGTATACACCAAGGATTGTGGACACGTATCTGTATACACCAAGGATTGTTGACACGTATCTGTATACACCAATGCTTGTGGACACGTATCTGTATACACCAAGGATTGTTGACACGTATCTGTATACACCAAGGCTTGTGGACACGTATCTGTATACACCAATGCTTGTGGACACGTATCTGTATACACCAAGGCTTGTGGACACGTATCTGTATACACCAATGCTTGTGGACACGTATCTGTATACACCAATGCTTGTGGACACGTATCTGTATACACCAAGGCTTGTGGACACGTATCTGTATACACCAATGCTTGTGGACACGTATCTGTATACACCAAGGCTTGTGGACACGTATCTGTATACACCAAGGCTTGTGGACACGTATCTGTATACACCAATGCTTGTGGACACGTATCTGTATACACCAAGGCTTGTGGACACGTATCTGTATACACCAAGGCTTGTGGACACGTATCTGTATACACCAAGGCTTGTGGACACGTATCTGTATACACCAAGGATTGTTGACACGTATCTGTATACACCAAGGCTTGTGGACACGTATCTGTATACACCAAGGCTTGTGGACACGTATCTGTATACACCAAGGATTGTTGACACGTATCTGTATACACCAAGGCTTGTGGACACGTATCTGTATACACCAAGGATTGTGGACACGTATCTGTATACACCAAGGCTTGTGGACAGACACGCGTGTCTGGCTTCATTTTAAAACACGTGTATCTGCATACATCATGGGTTGTTGAAAGACGTGTATACTGGTGATAGCTGGGCTAGTCACAATACTTTATCTCCAGACAGAAGGAGGGTCACGCAGACTTCTCGCACCCACCCTACACTAGCTGACAGACAACATTTATAAACGTCCCCTTATTCGACGTCATATAACCCGACTATATAACCCAATAAATAGTCTTTAACGTCGCGTCGGGTTCAAAATTATTTCAATCACGGAGACGTGCATGCATGTATTTGACTGCTTGTACTAGTCTTGGCGTAAGCCGATTTTGTAGTCTTAGCTCACTTATACACAGAATACTGACTCCGAGCCGCCCAGTCCATGATTAATCATTATCCACTTAATGCCGAGCGCGAGGCATTATAACAACAAGTACCATCTTTTTAAAGCCTTTGGATAACGACATAAGAATTACGATCACCAACATACATTTCAATTCAAACATACAAATACATTTCCCTGTTTGCACTGATATCAATGGTGGTGTAACACATATGCCGATTCACATTATGATCCAAAACCCTCCGTAGCCATTTATGTAAGGTGATATATACACCTGCCTGTGTGTAACGGTATATGCAGAAGGAACTATACACGCGCATGGTTGATAGAATAAGTGAGCGCTACTGAGGGTTGGATATGGATACGTTAGTTCGAATTTGTGAATAGACTGTACTTTTGTTGTGGTCCATTGAATCGGAGAAATGCTTATGAATGAATTATTCATGAGCGTGACATATTTCGTATTGCTGAATGTATTACACATGTCATACAGGTAATACATCTGAATGCTATTCTTTGATACCAGTGCACGAGAGGCAGCACGAGTGGCCCGGAGAAACAGAGAATCTCACCCGAGTGTCTTTTGATATCAAATATATCAACACGAGTTGATAAAAGTGGAAAAATCCTAGGCTTGCCGAGGATTTTTGCCACTTTTATCAACGAGTGTTGATATATTTGATATCAAAAGACACGAGGGTGAGATTTTATTTATCATCCAACATCATTCTTTCAACTTTTTCAATTTGTAGACAGTAATTAGCAGTGTCTTCAGTGTAAAAAGTACTGCAAATAGCTTCAGTAGCAGAGCCATTAGTGATGTCATTTGATTGTGACGTCATGGTAACCAGTGATGTCACAATGGTCTGCAAAGCATTGTGATGTAATTTCATTGCAGCGATATCTACAGTGTAGATATTGCTTGATCTCATCCAAGCGATATCTCCTGTGGGAGCCAGTTTTGGATGATAAACAGAGTTGCGTCCTTTACGCGTGTCTGAATTCTATGACCATGATGTTCAAGCCCTGATTGTCAACAACATTCTTGTGGGTTTCACCAAAGTGGTAAACGTCTTACGTGAGATGAGGTGAAATGGGGTTTAACGTCGCGTCCAAGATTATTGCACTTTTATAGCGACGTGCGTGGCTGCTTGTACTCGTCCGGACTAATGCCGGTTTCATAGTGCTAGCCCACTGAGATAACATGCCTCAATTTAACATGTGAACCAGGGACGATCAGTGTTCATTTTAGCTCCTCAACGCCGAGCGCCAGGCAGTGTAACAATAAATACCATATTTTAACGTCTTTTGGTATGACGCGGCCAGGGATCGAACCCACGACCTTCCGCTCTACGGGCAGACGCTCTATCCACTAGACCACGGAGGTAATCGTCTAAGACCTGCACTACCTGATATAACTGAAACTGTCCTTCACACTCAATCACAGGTTAAGAGAAAAGAGGGATTATACGTGTGTTATATCAAAACCGGTTTTGTTTCACTCACCATTTGTGCATTAACGTGTACAGGTTCCAATCGGAAATTCATTTATAGCCAATATACTGTTTCAAAATTAACAAATAACAAATAAAAGTTTAAAAAGCTAAGGGTTATAGGACCCAAATGCTGACAAGTGTGTTTATTATGCTAAAAATTTACTTCGTATCGCTTAGGTTCCAGACCTCATTTTAACATTTAACAACTTTTTCGTTTCACTGCACAAGTTTCATTTTATAAGTTTCCAAGGTGAACGCAAGCATATGCCTAAGACGTAAAAGCCAATTACTGCAAAGGTCACGTCCGTGTCAGGTCTGGAATAAAACGCAGTATGCAGCCTCTTGTGAAGTCGAAATTTTGTCTTCACCTCAAAAGGAAGTAAATTATTGCTAAACTCGAGGTCACAATACGTGAGTTCAGTCTCGTATTGGTAATATCTGCTTTCCCTTAAATCCACTGTGGAATACCATTGGAGAAAGTGCTCTGGAATCCGGGGAAATATTTCCCGTTTGAACACCTGGTGTCATAACTAACGGTAACGTGATTCAAGTGTGACGGTTTCTCTTTGCTATTATCCTTATAGAATATTCACCTTTGATATTATACTACTCAAAAGAAGTTCAGGATCACCCGATTCTTTCATATTGGTAATGTTAATCTGTCATGGCATGAGAGATTAACTATTGTAATATGAAAGAATCAGGTGATCCTTAACTTATTTTGAGTAGTATACATAACCAGTTGAGACTAGAACCACGACCTGTGATAAAGGTCAAGGTTCTTCCAAAAGCTGCGCATCCATGGTTTATCAAAACCACTTTTTGCAGGAATATCAAAAAGCTTTCAGCGAGTTCAAAGGCACCTCGAAGTTATAAAATTGTCAGCATCAGTGCTTTCCCACTTCATTCTGATTAAGTTATGGTCCGTTTTACATCCTAATACTCCCCAGTGGAAGGGATATTGATTATGTGTATGGCTGCGAAACATAAATCTTCCACTCGCTGAGAACATAACTGTCGTTACAAACTTTACCTCCTCCAAACATGGCCATAGCATCCTTCTGACTGGATGTTAACTTAACATGTTTTATGTGAAAGATAAAATCAAATGTTACCGTTTCATTGTTCCGTTATCTGCTCTCCCACATAAATCTCATCCAAAACCGTTCAGTAAAACAAATGAATTTCACGAAGAGTGTTGAACAAATGATAGCCGAGGTGGTGTTTCACGGTGTCATCGCACAGATCGGCAAGAAAGCCTAGAGATCAAGTATAACTGCGTGTTTCTTGTAGCCTAGCTTAATCCAAGAATAATAAAGGACATTCAGGCAGGAGTGAGTGAGTGAGTGAGTATGGTTTAACACCGCTTTTGGCAATATTCCAGCAATATCACGGCGGGGGACACCAGAAATGGGCTTCACACATTGTACCCATGTCGGGAATCGAACCTGGGTCTTCGGCGTGACGAGCGAACGCTTTAACCACTAGGCTACCCGACCGCCCCTTCAGGCAGGAAGACATACCCATGGACACCGATTGCGCTTAGGATTCTGGCCTTAGTGGTGGACATGTGGAGGACATTTCCAAAATTTTGAGGCGTCAGTGACAAAGATTATGCATGATGTCATTCCCAAGTTTGTTCAGGTGAACACTTGAGGTATTACACTCAGTCTCGTTAGATACCATTTGATCGAAACGTGTGACTTGGTTTGTTTGTTGTTTTCCGCCGAACTCAGCAAAATGCCAGCTATATGGATCAGACAATCCAGTGATTGATACCATGAGCATCGATCCACGCAATTGGGATCGATGACATGCTTCAACCAAGTCAGCGAGCCTGGCCACCCGATCCCGTTAGTCGTCTTTTACGGCAAGCATAGTCGCCTTTTACGGTAAGAATGGGTTGCTGAAGACCTGTTCTACACCGGATCTTCACGGGTCACGAAACGTGTGAAGCGTCTATGGTTCTCCGACCGCCCACCACCCATTCACCCACTCTATTCGTCGGGGGCAGGTGTGTGTATGTGTAAACATTTCTAAATTGTTAAATACTTGTAGTTAGTATATCTACGCTGTCTACTTCAAATTTATAAACTTTCAAATAAGAAAACGTACACGGTGCAATGCTGGTGGGCGTATCTGAGCGCCAGCAGCACACAGACACTAGAAAGAGTCGAATAAATAGTATCTCTTGCTCATCTACACAAACAGCATGAACACGGACGAGGTATTTGTTGACGTTCAACTTACGATAAACGTATTCATTTACTTTTTCAGTGTTACATTTCAACTTTAAAATAGCAAATAATTAGCTAGTCTCAACGCAAGGATGATTCTCAAACGAAATCGGCATGGGCTAAACATTTGCCATATGTTTGGAAAGCATGTTTGGTTTAGACATGAACGTTTTACCGACGCAAGAAGTTCACCAGAACCACTTCCAGAATGTCACATATGTAATATTCATGACGGGTGGGCGGATATCTTTGGAGTGGTAGTTGATTTTACGATGGTTAGAATGGCATTTCAGTTACATAACGGAGTGTAAGCTTACTGTAGGAAGATGTGTTGTATATTTGTTGTTTAACGCTGTACTCGGCAATATTCCAGCAATATTACGGTGGGGGGTACCAGATATGGGCTTCACACATTGTACCCATAAGGGGAATCGAACCGAGGTCTTGGCGTGACCAGCAAACACTTTAACCACTGAGCTATACCATCGCCGCGAGACAGAAGGGTGTCATTCGCCCTGATGCCATATTTGGCACATAACATAACAGTTAACTAGTTACGGGTAGAATAGGTAATCAGCACCCCATGCTTGCCGAAGGCGACTATGTCAAAAACTGGATTGTCTGGTCCAGACTCGATTATTTACAGACCGCCTTCATATAGCTGGAATATTGCCGAGTGCGGCGTTAACAAAAAAACTGTTATATATGTAACCATAGTCAATCGATCTATGTCACTATGCATGACGAGGTAAACGAGTCCAAGTTAAACAAATGTTACAACGGTCATCAAAACATGACAGTGTTTGTTTCGGTAGGGTTGTACGTACCAAAAGACACTATGTGGTTAATACAACTATTGATGAGAACAAATGAATGCAGACACTGATGTAGCTTCCCCAGGGAGCTGAGACAGATTGGACACGCTTAGTACAAGTCGCGGCGAATAACCGTATAACTGTTGTGTTGGTGTGTTTATTACCTATATTTAGAATATATACTTATGTTGTGTCGCTTAGTGTGGAGAAAGTGCAGAAAAGCTGGGACGGAGATCGTGGCTTGGAGATTCAAAGTGTTTGAGTGATTGATTGGGTTGGGTTTTAAGCCGCTGGGTTGGTTGGTTGGTTGGTTTGTAGTTATTTAACACCGCACCCAGCAATATTCCAGCTATATGACGGCGGTCTGTAAATAATCGAGTCTGGACCCGACAATCCAGTTATTGATATCATGAGCATCGATCCACGCAATTTGGATACTATGACATGCATCAACCAAGTCAGCGATCCTGACCACCCGATCTTACGACAAGCATAGACGCCTTTTGCGGCAAGCATGGGTTGCTGAAGACCTATTCTATCCCGGATCTTCACGGGTCGAAAGCCCGAAGTGATAGGTCTCAGATGTTTACCAGTTTGGTGAAACCAACGTGCACGGGAATGGTGCTGACATTACTACAACATTTCAGAAGCGAACCAGAATTCGAACTCAAGAAAGTAGGTTTCTACAACACCAAAGGGACCCGAATTTCGATGCCTTTGGCAACTGGGCCACCCGTGTCCCTAAGGAGTTTTGGTCGGAGTTGTGATGTTCCAGCCATCATTATTACATTACAGCTAACAGGAAGATCTAACACGCGTTTAAAGTTTTCCTTCGATGTCCAGCTCATCCAATACACTCGATGGCAAATTAACACGCTCCTTTCTAACATTTACATGTTGTTCGCCCAAGGTCCCGTTCCTGTCCGCCATCATGCCATTAAGACACCACCGCTATCTGTCACACTCAGACCAACAAATGTTTACATCTTACCCCGACAGGCACCTGTATTTGCCGGCTCAGACCATGATACCTTCACGATGTATATACACCCTCCATTCAGGAGTCATCCTATCAACACAACCCTGTCGATCCCAACTAGCAGGCGACGATGGGGTAGTGAGTGAGTGAGTTGGGTTTAACGCCGATTTTAACATTATTCCAGTTATATCACGGCGTGTCAACTTAATGTGGGGTGCATGATGCACAGTTCTCAGACGTTTACCACTTCGGTGAAACCCACGAGCACGGTTATGGTGCTGACAAACCTAGAAACATAATCGGGGCGAACCGGGATTCGAACCCACAATCATAGGTTTCTGACGTGCCGAAGGGACGCAACTCTGCACAGCGAATCGCGGCGCCTTAGACAACTGGGCCACCGTGGCCCCCCGATGGGGGTAGTGTTGTGGTCAAAGCGTTGCTTAGTCCTGCAGATGTCCCCGGTTCGTGTCCCACTCAGGGTATGGTTAGAATATTATTAACACCCACATAAAACTAAACTGGTTGACCAGTTGTGTGCATGCACCTCTTCAAAAATAAGATCCAAATGTACCCATCACTACACATCCTCCTTAACCCCGATATCCTTAGGTTATCATCCGAAGTCCCCCTCCTTCATTTTCCCCCTCACCCCACTGTCCCACTGTCCCCCTCCCTCATCCCCCCCTCAACCCATCCCATTTTCCCCCCTCACCCCATCCCATTTACCCCCCTCCTACCTTCCACCTCCCTTTCCGGGCCATCCACTACATATATCCACACCCAGTCCGAACCATACTAAACATTCACAGAAGGTATATATACTCTTTTTAACACATACCCCGTCGCGTCTAAGCTCCATCGATAACCCTCCCTACCAACCCTTGTCCCACAAGCAACTTGCACTACCCCAACTCTCCCCCCGACATTAACAACACAAGATTCCTACTGGGTGGGAGTTCAAATGTCGTTCAAATCCGCCTGCAGCAGACGACGTAACAAATGGTGATTAATTGCCGTCATGCCTGCTCTTAACCAGAGAAATAATACCCGAGTTTGAATTGTTTAACTACACCCATAGTTAACCAGATCGACAAACTAATATTTTTGTATATCGGAAAATATCGACAGTGAAGAGACAGATTGAAATAGTGTTCCATTAGGGACAGAGACACGTGTTTGCGTCCAAAATTGATGGGCACGACGGTTACGTGGCATTGCGGTCATTCTGCACGGGGAATTGAAAACTGCGTGGGTTCTTTTAGGGGTAGGGTAATAAAGCGATGTAAATACGACTGACTGTCGTGGTGGCAAATGTTCTAAATACCAAACGGCTGCTTTCCAGCCTCCGCTCTTAAACAAATAGTCGTGGGCAATCTGTTCTAGCCTAGAACATGTCAGATGGGTTTCATTTAATTTCTCTCTGCCACGGTGAGCAAATGCACAACATGTGGCGATTTTCTGGTGGGCAAATACACGACGAAGAATAAACATGAATAAAAATCAAAGTAAATGCATTAGCACACTTCTTAATACCAAGCTACATACGCTGAACTCAATACGTACACGGTCAATAGCGAAAGCATGGCTTGACTAAATCATAGGCGTAAACATTAATAGCCAGGGTTATGAATGCGTCTTATGTCAATAGAGAAACAGCTTGACAATTTCCTGTATGCATTTTATTATAACAATTTCCCCAAAGCAGTGTCCTTTGTTGTGTGGCATGCGGCATCGTGATGAATGATGTGTTTTCACATCAGTTCTGTGTCACGGAAATGTGTAAGATGAATTGTCTTACCTCGATTGGTAGCTGTAAGCGTATCCTTCTGTCTCCTCGCAATAGAGGCTCACATGATCGCCAATGCATAAGTACTCGCCCATTCCCGCAGCTCTACTGTATCCATTAAGCTGTAAAGAAACAAAGGTAAGTCAACGCGATTCTATGGGACTTTGTATATCTACATATCATTTTGATCGCTGGTCTATAAACCAGCGCGTACAGCCGTTGAACACCGCGCTGACTAAATCGGCGAAACTGAGGCTCCGATCCTCACCTGGCGACCGTAGACGCAGCCCCCGGCCCCCTAGATGAATCTATCACGGGACACCGTTACAGGTAGTCAGTTACTGAGCGACACTCAGTATCAGGTTAGCGGAAACAGTTCACTGAAAAAACATTTATTTCATGTTTTTATCACTCGCGGATGTTGCCGAAGGTGCGGTTACGTTTGGTAAGGGGGTGATAACAGAGGCTGATTGTTTTCAACGGAGTTCAAATTTGGCGATTAATTTTGGAACGCGTGGGGATACGGTTCTTTGGGAGAATGTGATCTCTTGGTCGTGATCTAAGAGGTGGAGTGAACGAGTGAAGCGCTTCTCTCACTGAAACACAGGACAGACGGGCGAGCATTGCCCCAGGAGATGGATGGGCTACTTCAATGCACATCAGGTGTGGCTGAAATATGTGAGTGTGAGTGAGTTGGGTTTAACGCCGCTTTTAACAGTATTCAAGTTATATCGCGGCGTGTCAGCTTAATGTGGGAGGAAAGCCCGAAGTGATGCAGGTTTCAGACATTTACCACTTCGGTGAAACCCACAAGCACGGGTATGGTGCTGACAAACCTAGAAACATAATCGGGGCGAACCGGGAGTCGAACCCACAATCATAGGTTTCTGGCGTGCCCAAGGGACGGAACTCTGCACAGCGAATCGCGGCGCCTTAGACGACTGGGCCACCCGTGCCCCCGCTGAAATGTGTATTAATGAACGTACAGAACCCTCACCTCAATATATGATACAAGCAAAAAATATACAAAATGAAAGACATTAGAATACTGAGCCAATCCATGCGGAACTACGAGAGACTATTTTACATAAAATACAAGGAAATTAAAATAAAATTTAAATAAATTACTGGAACGGAACTGACACCGAGGAGCCTTGAGGTGACATGTTTGACTTGCTGAATATTTTTCACTTTACAGAATAATACAGGTTCCTGTTTTTGTCTAAAGACACTAATTCCGTTCCCCGGTATTGCAAGGTCACAATATGAGCTGAGATGTCTAGAGCTTCGGGAGCTTCTGAGTTTCTGGTATGATGTGAGTGTATCGGCAGCGTTGGGAAGTGAGTGCACTTCAACATAGGCAACGTTTAGGACTACGAGACTTGACTAAAGGCCAGTACTTAATTTTAACTAAAGGTATACATACATCTATCTCGTGAATCAGTAAATAAAAACAATTAAAGTATGCAGCTTGTTTCCATTCATACATGACACACAAGGATATTTCTTTATAAGCTGATGAAGCAGCTTTTCCGAAACAGAATATGGATAGAACGCTCTGTCTTTAAGACATGAGTGAGAGGGGTTTAACGCCGCGTTTAACAGTATTCCAATTATATCACGGCGTGTCAGCTTAATGTGGGAGGAAAGCCCGAAGTGATGCAGGTCTCATACGTTTACCACTTCGATGAAACCCACGAGCACGGGTATGGTGCTGACAAACCTAGAAACATAATTGGGGCGAACCGGGATTCGAACCCACAATCAAGGGACTCAACTCTGCACAGCGAACCGCGGCGCCTTAGACGACTGGGTCACCCGTGCCCCCCCTTAAGACATGAAATACATACATGGAGTTAACACATCCACCACCACCTCAAGTTCCTAAGTGGAACCTCGGTTATGCGGACAGATCTAATCCAACCAAAATTAACAGATGGTCCAGACGGTTGCGTACACCCGTGAATATCCGCGCTGGAATATTGCGGCGTTAAACAACAAACAAACAAACATCCTATTTCCAGTCTATCCACTGCAGTTTGTCAAAGCAGCCTTTTAACCCTGACACTTGTTAAAGGTAAGTTGTGACTAATTAAGTTATGACCTCGGAACAACGAGGTTCAAATGCACCTTGCACTTCATGAACACACGTTGATGAAGAAAGGTACACGAAGCCTCTCCGTGCATTCACAGATGTAAAAGAAGCTCATCGTCTTAGGTATCAATTAAACAGTATCCTTACCTCGGCACGGCCGTTCCGCCCATTTTGTTTAGGTGATTTTAGTCCAAATTTCATTCTGTGCAGTAGTTCTCACACAACCTTACACGACATGACCATCTGAACACTGTCCCCGGGTTGCGTGAAGCGAGTATTTATACTGAACGGGTGTCACTGACACTATGGGTGTATTCATACCCAAATTAGATGTATCAGTTGTATATCAGGGCATTTAGGTCGATTCAGCCTGCGGTTATTGTACTGGATAAGCGAAACCGGCTATTTATCAAAGGGGGACCAGTGAGGTGCCTACTACAAGGAAATTAACACAAAGGCACAACATGGGAACCAAATCCACGTGCCTTTGAAAACCGGTTTAAAGGCATACGTGTTGACTGGTCCTCGCTTAAGGCAACTCTGTTGTTTTTGGCACAATTACTTGCAGGTTCGTGTTGTTAAACGCCGCTTGTGTGCATTCATCCTCACACAGGTGCAAGAGCAATCGGATTAGGTCAAGATGTTATGTAATCTACATTGATTCGCCATTGTGTCATGACAATCACTGGGGTAATTGTCTCCCCGTTATGAGGGTGGTGTGGAGAGTCCAGTTGGGTTGAACAATGTACAACTTTAACACAGTGACGATAATGTTTTACATTACTATTTCGGACAACGAGCATAGGTCTTCTGCGTGAACGCATCGTCCACATGGCCACTATAAAACCATGAATAAGTAATATAATCTTGCATACACTAAGACCAGGTTCAGTGGGACATTTCAGCATTCTCGAAAACTAACCATGTCCAATCACTAAACATGTCAGATGCACGTGTAAAGAGTCTGTACTGAATTCAATGAGCCGTTTGGTGCCGATGCGCCAGCGAGCACCTCCGAATATTTCCTAATGAACGAAACGCACGCAGAGAGCGCTTTCCAGCGCCTCCGCGCTTACTTAAGGAGGCACGTCGAGGGACAAAGATGGCGGACTTGGGACAAATGCGGTCCCCGTGGACATTGTATTTTCAACATGGAACAACTTGTTAGACATACACGCACTCAGTGGTGAAGTTTAATACCACCACAGTGAATACATTTGTTGGAAGATTTGTCACTTGTTAAAACCCGAATTGTTTTGTGTTTTAGCTGCATTTGAAGCCCCTCGCAGCACGGAGTATTTTTCCTTGCAACCCATGTTAATTTCAGTACAACAAACCCTTTTCATGCGTCTGTTTGTGCACACGATACATGCATAATAAAATTTGGTATGAAGTTGCAGTTTTGTCCCAATAACACTCATCTGATTTCCTTTTGTAAACAATTGACGTATATTATTATTATGCGATATAAAGCTTCATTTGTCGAAACTCAAAGAAAACAAATTCAGATATTTTCATAGGTGTCTGTCTTCCCTCAAATAAATCTAAAACATCGCGATTTGTTGTTTTTTACTGCAGTCTACAATATTCCAGCAGCAATATCAGGGCGGCCTGTAAATAATCGATTTTGTTGAAATTTACAGAGGGCCCAGACACTCGGTTGCGTACACCCGTGAATATCCGCGCTGGAATACTGCTGCGTTAAACAACAAACAGTCACGTGACCGGTTCTAGTCCATCCCATTTCCAGTCTATCCACTGCAGTTTGTCCAAGCAGCTTTTTTAACCCTGACACTTGTTATAGGTAAGTTGTGACTAATTAAGTAATGACCTCGGACTAACGAGGTTCAAATGCACCTTGCACTTCGCGAACACGTTGATGAAGAAAGGTACACGTTGATGAAGAAAGGTACACGAAGCCTCTCCGTGCATTTACAGATGTAAAAGACGCTCATCTTATTAGGTGTCATTTAAACAGTATCCTTACCTCGGTACGGCATTTCCCCCGTAATTGTTTAGGTGATTTTAGTCCAAATATCATTCTGTGCAGCGAGTTTTTACACAACCTTACACGACATGATCATCTGAGCACTGTCCCCGGTTACGTCAAGCGAGTATTAATACTGAACGGGTGTCCCTGACACTAAAACACATCTGTGACGTCATTCTATTGTTTGAACGCTCCATTATTTTTCCGGAATGGATAATTGTTTGTCAACTATACATTATCTTGAACCAACATTTAAATTAATTGCCACTTGGAATTGACGGAACTATTATTACCATATATTGACAAATGAATAATTTAATATTTTTCAGAAAACATGTGTCGCCAGCGGGGTTCGAAACTGTATCGTTTGATTTGAGAACGTGTCAACCTCAACTACGGCAGCACATGATTGTATGGTGTGAAATTAACTATTAAATATTTCAATAATTATGCATTATGTTTAAAAGCTCAAAATAATATGCATATAATTTGTGTTAGAGCAGGTACCTACAACGATGTTCATATTTAAAGCAATTCGATAAACCTTTGACGAGAAATAAACAAATCAGGTAATATATATATTTATCCTTGTTCGGGGCTCTATATTGCCTATTATTCCCGTCAGCATGTATAAACAATGTGCAAGCGATTGATAAATACTAGTTTAGGACCCAACGAAATTATGAAGAGCCCTGTACCATGCATTGTAAAAGTCAGCTCGCGACGGAGCTTGGCGCACGTGCAACAGCAGCAGAGAACGCATCTCGTGCATCACGCAAGGGCGACTCACGCAGTATAAATACAGCCAACAAAGAGTTCTGGTTTATTTTTCAACAGAATATTTTGCCAAAGTGTAAAAGTAGGGATGAGTTTTAAGTAGGGGAATATCTTCGTAACTCTCCATTCCTTAAAAATAATGGGCCTCTGCTTATGTTCAATTTTGCTAAAATCAGTCTGTAACGCCATTTTGAAAACCGCGCCCTCTTCCAGCGGCAGTTGACACATCGTTCGATTGCACCCGAACGTCCACGGAGAGCGCTAAGTAAGCGCTCAGAAATCACTTCGGCCTATTGAACGCAGGCCAGATGTAACGCCGCTGTGAACAGTATTTCAGTTATATGGCGGCGTGTCGGCTTACTGTGGGAGGAAAGTGAATGAGTGAGTGAGTTGGGTTTAACGCCGCTTTTAACAGTATTCCAGTTATATCACGGCGTGTCAGCTTAATGTAGGAGGAAAGCCCGAAGTAATGCAGGTCTTAGACGTTTACCACTTGGGTGAAACCCACGAGCACGGGTATGGTGCTGACAAACCTAGAAACATAATCGGGGCGAAACGGGATTCGAACCCACAATCATAGGTTTCTGGCGCGAATCGGCGCATACGACGACTGGGCTGGGCCACCCGTTTTAGAAATTTCAGTATAAGTTAAATTATGTCGAGATAAGATCCCAAACGCTAAGGTATGCACTGATGATGATGATGATGATGATGATGATACATGCATGGTAACTTTATACATTAATCAGGTATAATTATAGTGTAGAACCTCGGTAAATAGAACAAATAACTACCTGTAAAACGAGAGGCAGTGCTGACTGCCCCGCCCTGTGTTAACTCAATTCACATGAGAAAGTAATAAAGTGCAAACAAGGAGACAACATAACCCGTTCAAACACCGTGTACAGCTACAGCCTCGTTATAAAACACTCCGCGTCTTTGAAGAATGGATAGGGGTCTGAAAGCCTGCTGCTTAATTACACTGTGGTATGGTGTTATAACGAGGCAGTACGGGATACAACGTCTGCATGCACGTCAGGTGACTGCGCGACCAAGGCCGTAGTTAACTTTTTTTTGACAGGGGCGGCGGGGGGGGGGGGGGGGGGGGGGGTGCGATGGGCAAATATTTGTACAAGTATCAAGTTCAAGTTAAGTTTCACGAGGAAAAATGTTTTCTATAAAAAATCGGGGGGGGGGCGCTGTGACTGTGACTGTTCCTGGACTCTTTCGAGTAGGCATGTTTATTGTGACAAGTTGATCGGCTTGCAGACAGAAGATAATTTATGGACACATTTTGAAAGAATCAGACGCTTGATAACGTTATTCAGACTGGGGGCAACAAATACGGTGATTTATAAATGCCTATCTGAATATGCTTTGTCCGTTTGTTTGTTGGTTGGTTAACGCCGCACTCACGATATTCAAGCTGTATGACGGCGGTCTGTAAATAATCCAGTCTGGACCAGACAATCGAGTGATTGACATCATGAGCATCGATCGATCTATGCAAATGGGATACGATGACATGCATCAAACTAAGTCAGCGAGCCTGACCACCCGATCCCGCTAGTCGCCTCTTACGACAAGCATAGTCACCTTTTACAGCAATCATGGGTTGCTGAATACCTATTCTACCATGGATCTTCACGGGTGTGAATATGCGCATGCAATATGTATTTAAACATATAAATATACAATAACTGAAATGCTAAAAAATTATTATTATTTTCTCTTAAGACCACGTGGCAGTGCGGGAATAATCTAGGTCCCAATACCTGGTGTATTTGGAAAGAAACGGCTATTATTGTGATCGGGTGTCACAATGTCTGTCTTGGGTGGTTGTGTCACTGCGTTGCGACACCGATGCTATGGTTTCTTCTCGTCCAGTGGTATTTGTATGTGGCAAATAGCAGTAATATTTCTAGACGTGACGACAAATCTAAACAATTCAGTACTCCAAAAACGCAATCATCAATAAATATTGATTACTAATGATGGCATGTAGCCACACAAGTGCGTGGTCCTGCGTGTGTTTACTTATTTCACGTACAGTCAGTTGGGCGCAGTTCGATTCGGAAAGGAGTTACCTATATAAATGGAAATGGGAATTTGCGCCATTATCTTACGTTTATACTCAGAAACAAGATATTAAATTGCACTACGTTGTCGCGCTAAATTTAACGCGCATCAGTGACAAAAATAATGTCCGATGCGGTTCCCTATTTTGCTCGTGAACAATTGACTTGCTTTTGCATGTGTAAGCTCAAGATACGCTCACCTTTTCGCGAATGATGGTATCATCACGTTTAGTGATTCATAAACATATGCTTTTGATACAGTCCAATGCTTTTTGTCGCTTTTATTTATATTCATTACATTGTCAGAGGTGAAAGAAAACGTTTATTAGTGTATGCAATTATTGCTCGGCTTTGTACCATTTTCTATCTTAAATTTATAAATTCCCATCACCCAATTTCTTAAGATCCGGGGTATGAAAATGACTTGCTTGTTATTCGGCTGAGTATAGGAGACGTATTATCCTCACGATTCTCATCATTAACGCGGCACGTGCTTGTTATCTGTTGACAAGGTGAGAAAATAACAGTAACGCAAGTATATTACAGAGGAAATGGCAGAGTTGCCTCCCCTTGAATGCCTCCCCCAGAAGTTCCCTTTGAATATGCTACTTCACGTGTAATCTATACCATATGTGTTACTGAGTATAGGAAGATGTCACATTGAACGGTAATTGATTCCACTCCCGGCGTGCAACGGATACAGACCCCGAACAAGTAAATCCACCTCGCAGTACAACAGATAAAACTATCAATATTTACTTTATTTTATGAAAAGACAACCCAAGCCGCGTATTGAAAACCGCAGACAATGCTATCTGTTCGGCCTTGTTCGTGAGCGAGGCTAGCAGAAATCCGTGTGATCGACAGTGTTTATATTAACCGACTTTTTAGGCATGTGTTGGTGTAGAAAGCATATACATGTATTATTTATTATTTTTATTGTTTGGGGCCTGAATCCTCTGACGTTGAATATAATGTAGTTTTTTTTTGTAAAAACATTACTGCAATCAGCCGATATTCAATTCAATATCAATAAATCCTTATGGGTTACATTTTCATCTCCAACGTTCATAAAGTTATTCTTCCTCATTTCTTAGTACTTCCGCCATTTTTTAAAGCATTCGTTAATGTTTTAATTCTTTAGTTCAACCCTATTCAATTAATGGTTATTTTTTATTAATAATTCTTAAACGCGTTTACATTTATCACTTGTAATGTGTTTTACTGAAGCTTGTCTTCAATCGATCAAGAATTCATCAATATCGGTAACAAAGACACAAGCCTAGTCGGATAATAATGTGCATAAAATTGATAAAAAACAAGCTATTTTCACTCGTTACACATTCTAATGTCACGTCCAACTATGTCTACCATTCACCAAAGCAAAATAAACAGTCTTGACATTTTTTTCAAATGACAATATAACTGATCTGGTTTAAATAAATCACCGAACCCTCGATACTATTCTGGGGGAGTCGGGTAGCCTAGTGGTTAAAGCGTTCGCTCGTCACGCCGAAGACCCGGGTTCGATTCCCGACATGGGTACAATGTGTGAAGCCCATTTCTGGTGTCCCCCGCCGTGATATTGCTGTAATAATGCTAAAAGCGGCGTAAAACCATACTCACTCTCACTCGATACTATTCTCATACACTCTACGTGAACAAAGACTTCATTTTACCTGATGTTTATTCTAAACATTAAGTGTTAGTCGAGTACTCGAATATTGCAGACAATCGACATAATCTCCTCCAACCGAAAGCCTCATGGAAGCAATCTTGTCTTGAATAATACGAATATTAACTCCCGCATAACTATTCAACATTAAACAAATGTCCTTCACTGACAAGTAGCGCTATAAATAATATAATTGACAAATAAAGTATGGGAAGAGGCATACATTGTTTTGTTCAGAAACTGTACGTGGTAATAGATTGATGTAACATTTGGTTGGATACAGCCGTTAGTAGATTGTTACGTCAATAATATTAAAACATCAGGCTGAGAATAACCAGGCTCGATTATCCGCGGAAACAGATTCCTTTGGGCGCAACAGGCACACTAGAGGTGAAAATGATATGAATGGATCACTGAAATCAGTGATGACTCCACGTGCAGAAATAAAACGCATGTTATCAATGCAGAGAATGGCTTTCATGTGCCATGTACACTACTGCATAAACGATGCTGCCACGGCGCCTCAGTAATAGCCGTTATTGTACAGAGATCATGGGAAACATTACTGGCCCATAAAAGCAGGACTTGAATTACGGCAATTGTGAAGACAATTACATTCGTCCCATTTTGTCTTTGAATTGCGCATCGAGTTCATCGTCAGGCGAATGAGTGAGTGGGTCTTGATGGGTACCGTGAATTTGGTCAGTAATTGTTCCCGTTTCGAAATTACAAGTCCTTGCAAAAATGATGACAATAAAATAACGATGACAATGATAATAATGATGACAATAATAATAACGATGACAATAGTAATAATTATGACAATAATAACGATGACAATAATAACAACGATGACAATAATAATAACGATGTCAATAATAATAATGATGACAATAATAATAACGATGACAATAGTAATAATTATGACAATAACAACGATGACAACAATAGTAATGATGACAATGGTTCAATGTTACAACGTTAGCATCCTCAAAGAAGGCTGTCATATCAATAACAGAACAAATCAGTATGCATGTCAATTGCATCCCCAGCTTCCGTAGACGTATACAGTACATACTACTATTTTCAAATTCATTCCACATGTGTTTGAGACTTTCATGAACAAAGCTACCTTAACAATGAGTCGAGTCTCTGAGATTTGACCATCCAGCTTCTCAATCACGGTACCGTTACTGATACAACTTTATGTGTATTACACGGCAATTAACGAAACGCTCAGAGACGTATGACACATGCTAGTCTTAGTTTACATAAGAGACATCCCCTTTAAAAGTGAGTGAGTTGGGTTTAACGCCGATTTTAACAGTATTCCAGTTACATCACGGCGTGTCAGCTTAACGTGGGATGAAAGCTCGAAGTGATGCAGGTCTCAGACGTTTACCACTTCGGTGAAACCCACGAGCACGGGTATGGTGCTGACAAACCTAGAAACATAATCGGGGCGAACCGGGATTCGAACCCACAAGCATAGCCATTTAAGAAAAAAAACCTCGAGAAAACATGAACATCATTGATTAGAAAAGATTGTTGTTTACCTCACATCTCGCTTCAATTGCACTTCAAACGTAAGGGATGTTCCACGTGGCAATATTCGACTCTACGGTTCGAAGACATTATCTTTTTAGAGTAAAAGACGATGTTTCATTGATGGAGGGGTGCACAATCTAGATAACAAGTCACTTTGCGAGTGTAAATGCACAGTTTGATGTACACGTGTGTCTTTTACAATTGGGATGTGCCAACGAGTGCACACCTCTGCTCATTTATGCAATAAACGATGCACATATGTGCATAAATGCGACCCATGAGTGCACGCCTTCTCATTACGAGAGTTGTGTCGAAAAGATATATCTTCTCCTAGTATATTAATGTACCCTAGGATATTTCCACCAAATGGTATAGTTACAATATAAGCCTTTCAGCATTTTATCCTGTAACATATCAAGTGTATCCATATGCATGTGTTTATGTAAGCACTGTGCAGATAGTGTCGGCATTATCACATGTTCTACAGATGAGAATCTCAGTGTCGTCATGGTTATGAATCCTGGTTCGTAAACACCATTCCGAGTTCTTGGATTTCACATAAGTGGTAAACATCACTCACTCACTCAACCATCCAAAAGCACTCACTCATTCACCCTCATCATATCAGTTGACCCGTGAAGATCCGGGTAAAGAATAAATCTTTAGCAACCCATGCTTGCCGTAAGAGGCGACTAACGGGATCTGTTGGTCAGGCTCGCTGACTTGGTTGATGCACGTCATCGTATCCAAATTGCGTGGATCGATGGTCATGATGTCAATCACTGGATTGTTTTGTCCAGACTCGATTATTTATTTACCGACCGCCGTCATACAGCTGAAGTGTTGGTGAGTGCGGCGTTACACAAACAAATGAACAAACAAACAAACATCATATCAATGTGTATACATCTCTCTCCGTGCAATAATTACAGAAAATAACATTGTAGATGAAAGGTTCTTGTGTGAAATTAGGACATGTGCACACAACTAATATGTGAGAGTAACGTTTAGCCCAATCAGCATTTCTTCAGTAATTGGCACAGAGAGAAAAAAGGGACTAACGCATCACTAAGCAAATTGTTCGTGTACTTATGAATTACCTCGAGCTAGGTGAGCATAGCGGTATACTGGTACATGTAGGGGGTGTGATTACTCTCCTGCCAGGCAGTAATAAAGTACTGATGATGTCTTAACAATACACATCTGCCACACTGAGCACAACGCGAGCATCGTGCTGAACCGTCTTCCAAAGTACTTAGGTCTGGAGAGGTAGTCGGGATGTTAATGTATTAGCTTGTACGTCGGAGAACCGGGTTCGATCCCTTATTGGTTCATTTTACGCCGTGATATTGCTATTATAATGCGAACACGGGCGAAAAGTTTTGTGTATGTCGTTTATACCGACATCACTTGCCGTTTAAGACTTTTGATACTGCGGCGGTAGGATAGCCCAGTGGTTATGCGCATGCCTGTGGTGCCAGGTCAGTGTTCGATTCCCTACAGTGGTATAATATTTCAAATCCCGTTTTAGTGCCGACATGACAATGTTGCCTAATGTGGTCAATCAGATACACAACAAACAACACGCTATCGTTCTAATTGTATGATTTACTATATAACAGAATTATGTTTATTTTATTAATTTGAAAAAAGTAATATCACCCGGTGACAACGATTTAGTAAAATCCATGGAGGTCAGATCGGTGTGGAGCCAGGGGCCAAATGTACTAAATGCTGTTTTGAACAGTATTTCATTTGTATCATTTAATGTTGGAGGAAAGATCGAAGTGGGGATTAGAATCGATAATCACCGGATCCTGACTCGCCAAACGGAGGCAATTCTTCTGAGCCCCATGGATGAAGCTAAATGGGCTTGCAAACGATGACATGAGTGAGTGGGTGAGTTCTGTTTTTACGCACATTTGAACATGTATTCGGTGTTCAGCATTTACAGCATATTTTGGAGGAAATGCGACAGGTATAAGACACGCGCCTCTTTGGTGGCACCGAGAGTGTCGGGAAGGTTGTGACAGACCACATATGGTAACTGGGGAGAATCAGCAATTCTAACCCTCCACCTGCGGATCCTGGTAGCTAAGGGACTGTACTCTGCACAACAAGGCCACTGGGACACCCAAACACCCGATGATCTTGAGCTGTCAACTTGAGTATCAATTCACAGAGTACCACAAGCCGAATAAAAGACAGTTGGTTGGTTTGTTTGTTTTTTAACGCCGCACTCAGTATTATTCTAGCTATATGATGGCGGTCTGTAAATAATCTAGTCTGGATCAGACAATTCAGTGATTGACATCATGAGCATCAATCCATACAATTGGGATACAATGACATGCATCAACTAAGTCAGCGAGCCTGACCGCCCGATCCCGTTAGTCGCCTCTTACGACAAGCATACTCGCCTTTTACCGCAAGCATGGGTTGCTGAAGACCTATTCTTCCGCGGATCTTCACGGGTCTTAATCAAAGACAGATGTAATACTCTCCTGAATTCACCGTGCTTCGTTCTTAGAAGCAAGACATACCTACCCATTTCGCGAACACCTGGTGTCATGTGATCACTGATTTTCAGTGATCCATTCATGCACTTTTAACTCTAACGTGCATCTTTCGCACCACGGAATATGTTTCAGCGGATAATCGAGACTGATTATACTCCAGCGTTGACGTTTTGAATTTACATCCATAGCAATACTTGGGCAGTGTATTTTAGCAAGAGAAAGATGCATGTTACAACGACGAATGGGGCACGGGTGGCCCAGTCGTCTAAGGCGCTGCGATTCGCTGTGCAGAGTTGCGTCCCTTGGGCACGCCAGAAACCTATGATTGTGGGTTCGAATCCCGGTTCGCCCCGATTATGTTTCTAGGTTTGTCAGCACCATACCCGTGCTCGTGGGTTTCACCGAAGTGGTAAACGTCTGAGGCCTGCATCACTTCGGGCTTTCCTCCCACATAAAGCTGACACGCCGTGATGTAACTGGAATACTGTTAAAAGCGGCGTTAAACCCAACTCAGTCACCACAACGACGAAAACCATCCACTGTCTACCCTGACATATGATATTTTCGCGATGTGTATGATTTCTGTATCATCGAGGATTTTACTGCTTCTTCTCCAGTCGGAATAATCACTGTTCACTGTCTGGTCTGTGTGTTGACGAGGGAATATCGCTTGCTGTTTAAAGTATTCAGACTTAAGCATATGTGCTGGATAACGCTATAACGCATCGTGTTCATGCCTCTTTGAAGATCAAGATTTTCTTGAATAGATCATGACAAAAAACATCAAAGTAGTTTCTACATGAGAACATAACTGTTGCTTTTTGTTTGTCATACAACACCTTCATTCTGTGTTGATCACAACTTGGGAACGTAACAGAACATCATTGTTTACTCTATTTGGCACAAGTGTAAAATGATTCCTTTGGACTTGAACCATGTAAAGCCTTGAGTGTAATACCCATCATGCCGTTGCATGGATAATAGACCGCCTCCGTGGTCTAGTGGTAGAGCGTCTGCCCGGAGAGCGGAAGGTCCGGGGTTCGATCCCCGCTGCGTCATACAAAAAGACATTAAAAGATGGTACTTGTTGTTACCCTGGCGCTCGGCATTAAGGGGCTTAAACAAGGATTGGTCGGCTCGGAGTCAGTATCCTGTGTCTGAGTGGGGTATTCATGTTAAACTGCGGCATGGTATCTCAGTGAGCTAGCACTATAAATCGGCATCAGTCCGGACTAGTACAAGCAGCCACACACACACGTACATGCACGTCGCTATATTAGTGCAATAATCTTGGACGCGACGTTAAACCCCATTTCACCTCACCTGCACGGATAATATATATACTTTGAGACGTCCATGGAGCACATGCACATTGCAGTTACTGTACCTGTAGACAAGGTGAAAAAGGGTTTGACGTCGGATTCCAGTTTTTTTTCATGCATACAGCGACGTGCATGCACGTGTATGGGCAGCTGCTTGCCCAAGTCCAGAGCCGGGTTAGGTTTATAAGGCAAGCCCACTCAATTTAACATGGACACACAGACACTTAAAACTGAACCCAAGCCGACACGCCTTTGCCAAGCCGAGCGCTTAGCAGGGTAACAAGTCCAAGTAAACTACGTTTATAACGAACACGCTTATAACGAACTCATCGATATAACGAACTTATATTTTAGTCCTGGCCATGTGTTGAATATATGCTGTATATATGCTTATAACGAACTACGGTTATTACGAACTAAAATATGTGGTCCTTTTGGGTTCGTTATAACCGTAGTTTACTGTAGTATCTTTTAACTTCTTTTGGTAGGCCCGACCAGGGAACCCAGGCAGACGTTCTATCTACAGCACCACTGAGGCTGTTCAGCAACCTCAGAGTGGCGTCTTTGTCTTTAAAATTTATGGAAACGCAAGCTTGACAGTTTGACCCTATCCTACAAATCCTACATGTACGAGATTACATGCTCCATCAATGCACTTGTGTAACTGGAACGTAAACCAATGACGGCACTGCCAACAGCAACTTCGAAATATCCACATACAAAATGCTAAATATCCATTGAATGTTTAAAATCCTTCCCTCAGAGCAATTGTTAGTATAAAAACGTTTTCTACCATCGTCAGTGTTGGTTATTCCCTGAAAGCTCGTTAACTTTCGATGAGATCAACGAAATATCGTGTTATCCGTTGTTCGAAACAAGCGGACTTCCGGTACAACCCCATACGCTAATAAGTATTCTGTCAGGACTATTACATTCCATCATATTCGTTTGATTCAATAGTTCGAGGTAGTGAGGTTTCACTAGACAGAAGAAAACCGTTAACGCGAAGGTCGTGGATGCAACGCATGAATGTCGAGTTATTCGTAGTTAATAGTTCCAGTAACTTGGTTTACTGTTAATGATATCTATTTCTGTTCGACTACAGATGGTTCAATTAAAGCACAACCCAAGCTGCTTATCGCCGGTATTAACACATAACGGCTGTTCTGTATCAACGGTTAAATCACACCACGGTTGTTTTATATCGAGTAAAAAACAACACCTGTATATACTAATCATAAGGTATTGGTAGTTTCATATCTATTGTGGCAAACGTACACCCATCTGGACCGTATAGAAGGGCAATTGCTGTACCAGCCACTGGCTCATGTTATCAGATCTTGTTCAGACTCCACATTAATCATGGACCGGGTAAATGCCACCGTCAATCTATGACATACAGTTTATTAGACGAATGTGTTTTCGTATCGTTTCATAAATTAGAAATATAAATTGTGTTGTGCGAGCCTTCGGCTTGTATAATACATTATATTTACTTTTTATGCCTAATATATTCTGCTGGGCAAAAGAAAGTATTCAACCATGTTTGATGGTGGCAGGAAATGAATGTCACAAGAAATGGTTATTCGATGGTGATGTAGTGAGTGAGTGAGTGAGTTAGGTTTAACGCTGCTTTTAACAGTATTCCAGTTATATCACGGCGTGTCAGCTTAATGTGGGAGGAAAGCCCCAAGTGATGCAGGTCTCAGACGTTTACCACTTCGGTGAAACCCACGAGCAGGGGTATGGTGCTGACAAACCTAGAAACATAATCGGGGCGAACCGGGATTCGAACCCACAATCATAGGTTTCTGGCGTGCCCAAGGGACGCAACTCTGCACAGCGAATCGCAGCGCCTTAGACGACTGGGCCACCCGTGCCCCCCGATAGTGATGTATTTAAAACGGGTATCATAGTTGTGTTTTGGACCTTTGGCTAGCATAATACATGAAATTTACTTTTTATGCCGAATATATTCTGCCCGGAATTTTGATGGTGGTTAGAAATGAAACAAACAAGAAATGGTTATTCGATGGTGATTTATTTTGGTGTCAAGTTTGCCGTGGACGGTGACTGTTTACAGCGTAGTAATGTTTTGATAACGTTGGTAAGTTTGTTGTCAAATCCAATGTTTAAGTATCAACTTTTTTCCTCGACAGTTTATAATATTAACGATACTAAAACGCACGATAATAGTAATCTCTTTATCACTGATATTTAGGACCTTATTTAACTCAATGGAATAACTTCAGAAACCGCGTATGAATACAATTTGTGAGTGAACCGCCCATGTCGCCATGCTTCCGCGACACATTGGGAAACACCCAGTTAAATATATCGGTAACTTTAGTCAATACAGTAAACTACGGTTATAACGAACACGCCTATAACGCACTGACGGATATAACGAACTTACTTTGCTGGTCCCGACTATTTGCTGTAGTTATGCTGTATAAATGCTTATAACGAGCTACGGTTATAACGAACTAAAATAAGTAGTCCCTTTGAGTTCGTTATAACCGTACTTTACTGTAGTTTATGGAAAAAGAAGGCATTGCATTGATGTATGGAACGTGAAGGTAGTTCCTGGTAGGCGGCCTCATTTGCATATCTATGTCATTGATAACAAAAACCTACATATGATAAATAAACTTTATCGACTTTATCGACCGTACCCTCAAGCTCTAGGTGGTTCCGGGCCAAACATTGTGCCACCAATGCACTTTAGTGTAGTGAGTAACAATATACGTGTACAAGTTTGTTGTATCCTTCACGCAATCCAGATGCAGTGTTGGTGCTCAACCCACCTTAACATATGTTTGCTATAATATTCACCTATATAGAGATCAGAATAACCACACCAGAGCGAGATAGGACCCAAGTGCCCACCTACACACCACACAAAGAGACAGCAAGTTTTATATATTTCCCGCTGTGAGCTTGTATAATGGTTTCCACGTGTCATGACAGAGCGCAATATTAACATATTTATTGCATAGCATTCGTAACTGTCTTTTTGTCCTTGCTGGCAACAAAATGACTTGATACTACACGAAGGTTCGCTGGGTATACAAAAGTACCGTACTTGTCGTAAGTAAGTTCCTAATTTGACTTTACCATGGCATTCTATGGTGAAGCAAGTTTGATTATCGTATCTTTAAGCAGTGATGAAATTAGTATGTGGGAATGAGTGTGTGCTTATACTAGTATATTGACTCCGAGCCGACAGTCCTTGTTTTAGCCCCTTAATGTTGAGAGCAAGGCAGGGTCCAAACAAGTAAAATCTTTTAACGTCTTTTGGTATTACGCGGCCGCGGACGTTCTACCACTAGACCACGGAGGCGGTCATCAACCAGACAGAAGCTTCACTCACATGACACTGAGTGGCTTGGATGAAGAGCGTCATACAACTCTTGCTCAGAAGTTGTTTGATCGAGGTAGCAACATTCAAGTTTGACGCATCAGTGACGCATAACTGAGTGAGTGAGTTTAACGCCGCTCTGAACAGTTATAATACGGCGTGTCAGCTTGATGTGGGGGATGTCCGAACTGATACATGATAACCCACGAGCACGTGTAACGTACCAGGAAACATAACCACGGCGAATCGGTGATTCGAACTTACGATAATGAGTTTTGAAGGGAGACTGCACAGTGTATTGCAGCGGTGCCTTATAAGAATGGGCCACCCATGAACCCATTAATCCAAACAAACAAACACACACACACACACACACACATCCTCACACACAAACACATCCTGTCACACACACACACACACATTCTCTCTCTCTCTCTCTCTCTCTCTCTCTCTCTCTCTCTCTCTCTCTCTCTCTCTCTCTCTCTCTCTCTCTTTCTCTCTCTCTCTGACACACATACACACACATAAACTCACATCACGTTTGCATGAAACCATGTTAATCTTCCCGGATATCTACATGCCGGCGTAGACAGGGAGTCACGCACACTGTACATACATCGGGGTGTGCTAATCAAGGTAGACATACATACAGTCTATGTCATAACGTATTGACCTGGCAGACATCGGGCATATCTATGTCAGAAGGGGGCGTGGGTCCCCCTATTTAGTCTACATGTATATGGAGGAATGGATTATGATTTCAGTCAAACGGTTACCATAGCTGTAATATATGTGCTATTTATTCATTCACAGCACAGTTGACTCAGAAACACCTTTGTCTTGCTTGAAGCACAGCATCATTTTAGGAATCAAGCCAGTGAAATGTCCATACCATAAGTATTAACTCTGCGAACATTTATCCGATCTGAAAACGTTTTTCTCATTTTTGTCTTTTTCATCTACCAACTGCACGTATTTTGCCGATTGAAAAAGGAAGTATCATTCTATATTCATCGATGTAAAATCTAATGCAAATTAAGATACGTTTGCCTCGGAAATGATAATGTCTTTTTACACGTGCGGCTACCTTTCACTAGCACCACATATATGAAGTAGGTTGAAAAAAACCTCCTAGAGACCTAGGTGAAAGGATTTCACATTGGGAAAATATGGAATGGAACCCGTTCTACAGAGTGAGGAGCAAACACCTTAACCACTACACCCCCCTACCGCCACCTTACTCACGGTGTTTACGTGCAACACAAGTACAGTAAACTACGGTTATAACGAACACGCTTATAACGAACTTACGGATATAACGAACTTACTTTTTGGTCCCGACTAGTTGCTGTAGTTATGCTGTATATATGCTTATAACGAACTACGGTTATAACGAACTAAAATTAGTAGTCCCTTTGAGTTCGTTATAACCGTACTTTACTGTATAAACAAGATTGTTCTTGTTTTTATAGAAGGTACAGCATTTACTTTATCATAACTAATTGATTATTGCAACGAAATGGAACATATGCACATTCAGCTTTCCCAGTGGATGGTAACCTGAGGACTTTTCATTTTTTAATGAAAGTATACCCTTTAAACACTCACATACAAATGAACATGTTATGTTATGACAAATTTCACTCTAGATAAATCAAAACCAACCGGGATGACGTCATTAGTGCAACTCTTTAATGCGTTAATAAAAGTAAGCCATCCACATGATTCTTGTACAAATCACTATTCGATTTTCCAACATTCATCGCACATGGTTGACAGCAAAATTCAACTTGCACCATTTCCTCGCCTTGTTATATATGTGCTATAAAGATATAACCAATACATCGACCACACAGCTTCCGGTTTACATATTTAAGCGTAAAGAGAGTGTCAGCACCCTGGCCTTATGAGTGAAATCTATGTCCTCAAGTTGTTTTCAATGACGTAGACTTCAGCGATGAGCGATAGACAAAGAACATTAAACCAGTACACAAGTACAACAACGACGTGCATGCACAGACGAAAGCATAACCATGTCTCCGATAAATCGTTATTTTACTGGCCTCGCATCCTATGTGGCTTTCAACAAAAAACGAAATCTACCTGAATTTACTCTCAGTTAAAATATTAATTTGAATAGCCAATAGACGAAGTCATGCACTGGAAACAACGGAAAGTCATCAATATTGGTATTCAGACACCGTATGTCATTACCGTGAAACAAGTGGGTTTCTCAATACAAATTGATGTTCATAGCGAAATATGAGTAAAATCGGAATCTTTCTTCTGATTCTAAATTTCTTCAAAATAATAACGGTCACTGACTGCAACTGGAAACAACGGAAAGTCATCAATATTGGTATTCAGACACCGTATGTGATTACCGTGAAACAAGTGGGTTTCTCAATACAAATTGATGTTCATAGCGAAATATGAGTAAAATCGGAATCTTTCTTCTGATTCTAAATTTCTTCAAAATAATAACGGTCACTGACTGCAATTGGAAACAACGGAAAGTCATCAATATTGGTATTCAGACACCGTATGTGATTACCGTGAAACAAGTGGGTTTCTCAATACATATTGATGTTCATAGCGAAATATGAGTAAAATCGGAATCTTTCTTCTGATTCTAAATTTCTTCAAAATAATAACGGTCACTGACTGCAATTGTAGCAGAAGAATGACCATGCTTCAAAGATGTTCTTGAAAGTATTTGCCCCTGCGTCTTCAACACAAGAATTATGGAAACATTCTGGAATAGAATATTACAGCGTCATGTACGCTCACAATGGCACCGGGAATCTAGAACACATACCATAATTATATAATAAAAACAACAAAATATTCATATTCTTAAGAGAGCGACTATATCATGAGCACGTGTCTATAAAGCACTGTCAGATAGTGATGAGACCAGGTGTTTAAGAGAACGTGAGCGTACCCTGCACCATGGGTGGCACTTCTGCCTTTTAACCCTCATGTCGACAATAATGACGAATAAGCCTCCTCTCAAGCCACCAGGGACCTGAGCATACCGTTATCAGTACACACATTCCTAAGAAGCGTGGACAATCGCACAGATACTAATACTGCTAAGAATAAATACACCCAAATTAACAATATACATGAAAGCATTTTCGCAAACTCACATCAAGAGGTGTGTACCATGCTCAGAAACGGAACTCGGCAACAGTAACGACACATACGACAGTGCCATCATCGAAGGTTAGCTACGTGCCTAGATTTAAGAAAGCCACAAGAATAGATGTCCTTATTCAACATATTGGCCAACAGTCATCATTAACGCCAGTACCTACCCAAGGGTCTCTGTGTCCACCGTACTCAGATTGGTGACGTATGTCTGCCTCCGTGTACCTCCCTAGAATCTTCTTCTCCGCTCGGCTGTGGTTTAATGCATATCGCTTTCTGACCCGTGATCGTCGTCCACGCATATTAACTGTCAAGTTTCCCTACGTTCACATATGCATCAGTTCTAGGAGTTAAAACTTGCCCATTCAAAACACTGTTCCAGTTGAAACACCATTTAGTTGTGTTATCAGTCTGTCTATCTTGGGTACATCCTTCGACCCATGAGATAAGCTAATCCGTCTATGTCACCCATTCCGCTGTCGTGGTGTGTATGATTTCAGAGTGTGGGAAATGTATATCGTGGAGTTAAAAATTCAATCGTGATTACATAAACTATGTAATCAACTGAAACAAGTAGGTCTCTTGTAGCAACACCAATTCCAACGATGCGAAGTATGATCTCAACGTTCCAACCGAGTGCACATTAACTTTAGTTTTGAGCAAACGTGGCTTAATGAAAGAGCCTCGATGTGTATTTACACAGAACGCTTTCTATTGACGTTTATCCTCGGTGCCCATCAGCGGACCAAGATACCTTTGTCTTCTCTCCCAAGGCGATACTAATCAATAAATCAGCACCAGTTATACATCTAGAACAGGTAAAACTACTTTGTAAAATGCACAACTCAAATTTGAATTATAATGCATACAACTCCGCCTTATTTAATCTGAATGCATTGCCATGCATGTTTTAGGTGTGGCCAGAGGTTGTACGATTTCCAATCCGATGTTTACAAACTCACACAGCGCAAATACGTGTAGGTCTTCTTTAAATGAATCAGTTGCACGGTTCATCACTCGAGTATAACGTTTAGTTATATGCATGGCAGGGTACGCTGAAGCCTTGACGAACAGTTTTTTACCGGGAAGAAACTCCACGTGACATTCATCGACTGTTTGTAAACCACCCACATGCGTCCACACATTAAAAGCTAAAGGTAGATTTCGTGTAAAAACGTTCCAAGAGAGCGACAAAGCTGGTATTGTTCTCTTCAGAAGTACAACCTTTGTTCATCCTGCCGTGTCATTGGCAAGACCAGAACTGGCGTTTTAGCGTAACACATTATAGCTATCAATATGTAAATATCGACCGATGTATCGAAGTGTTTGCTGTGATGTCTGCGTACCACAGTCAATCAAAATCCAGTCACTGCAGATTTAATGGTACAAATGGAGAAATGCCATGGCGATATTGGTTTCGTTATATCTTGAGAGGATCTAAATTTAGACAAATATGATAGGTGTGCGCACATGTTCTAGCAAACTAAATTCACTTTGAACCTGTTTTCGTTTTCGAACAATTAAAGGAACGTCACAGATGCATAACAACAGCGTTACACAAGTCGTTCCCGGGAGGACGTACACACACAGTGGGACTTTATACTGTCAATATTATGTTTACATTGGATGATAGAGACTCACGCTATTGCAGACACGGTATAATTGATAATTAATACTAGCTCCTAATTCTAATGGAGAAATGTTATTTTAGATATCGTTTCATCTCATTAGAAAACATTTGATATGGAATACATTTAACTGTATAAAAATTGATGAATGCAGTGTCCATTGGACTAATGAATCATGTCTATCAGACGAAATAACTATCGATGGAAGGCCACGAAATGAATCCGGATCTAAAAGGTAAGCATTTTGAATTAAGTCGATCAGCCTGTTCCTTTATATTTACTTACAAATAACCTGACTTTCAAAACATTCAAATATATATCAATCTAGAGAAAACCACGAGAAAATGGATAGATCTTATGTATCATGCACGGATCTAGGTGTTGTATAATCATTATATAACTTGTGTTTATAACCGTTAGGCAGGATTCTGATGAAACGTCTATTCTCTCGGTAAACTTTTCCTACACATTGCACTTTGAGGTGTTCTCAATCTCAATTTTCTTTATTTATAAAAAATAATACTTCCACATAGATTGGGCAATTATGTTGCATATGGTGGCGCAATTATGGAGGCACGTGGTCCTGTGCACAGCGCACAGATCACTAATCAGGTGAAGTTGGTCTCGGAGAGTAGTTGGATGGGTGACCACGTTAAGCAGCTTGACTCCCGAGAGTTTCTAGGGCTTCGGTCCTGTCCCACACTGAAGCACATGTACCACATGTGGTGTCTCCTTAGGCAAGTGACTTTGTTCGAAATGTGCCTCTGTTCACCCAGCAGTTTGTGGGTACCCGGTAGGATGAGATGGTAATGTTGCCGTTAACCTTCTAGCGCCTCACAGGCAGCTTAGGTTGTATACTCCTAAGGGAGCTGAGAATGAAGATCGAGTGCTCACTGATCCATTGACCGGGGTAATAATAGTGTAGCGCGATGGGCATCCACTTGGTGAATGGAATCGGGCGCATTATAAATGCACTTATTATTATTATTATATCATAATCATGTCAAATAGTCATATAAAATATCTGCTAAAAGCAGAGTCCATTGAACGAACCTACTATATCATGAACATGTGTCTGTGAATCACTATCAAATAGTGATGACACCAGGTGTTTGCAAAAAGATGAGAGTATCATACCCCACTGGTGTCACCGTCACAAACACATGCAAAACCATGTCAATTGTTCACCTGAAACAACTCGGGAACATATGGTACCAGTCAAACTGCACTGGAGATCACTTTTGTCACTGATACGTCCAATTTGGAAGTGTCCATCACATGTCTACAATACAATTTTGCTGAGACCGGTGTATTAAGAAAAACAAAAAAAATATTTGCTTGATACAGTACGATGTCCTTTCTGTACTAATCCGTGATAATTAATTGCGTCTAAGTAAAGGGCCTCATCTTCAACAATATTAGTCTGTATGTCTTTCTCATGCTCCACTTTAGATATTGACACGAATAATCAATACGTGTGTTGTAAATCATAGTGTAGGAAATGGGTTGATTTTTCTGACAGTAAAACAGACAATTGCTTCTTGTTCAGATAATGAGTTTGTTTGCATGGACCGGTTATATATATACAGTGACGCTAATGAGTCATGTCAATGTACGAATGTGATTCAATTGATCATTTTTACAAGTATTATCACTTAAATCATACAGCTGTGGTAAGCTTTTCATAGACTTTTTAATTCCGTACGCAGTTATTCTGCATTACATTTATTGAAATGGATAATAAACTCATTTTTCAAAATAAAATTGTAAACAATTGTCTGAAACATGATTTTGAACGTAATCGTATTAGCAAGGGAATCTGAAATGTGGACTTTCAACATGAGTTACTTGGCATTAGAAACTCGTGTAGTACATGAGGCGGAAACGTCCTGCTTCAAACGAGCACGATTAGAAGAAAGATTGAGTTCTGTTGGTAAAACGACTTTAACTTTCATCTCTTATCTAGCCTACATACCTTGTATCACCAAGGGACACGTACATGCTGCAGACATGCCGCAGTAAAACCAGGTTTACCCCAATGTCTGTTTCGGCAGATGTAGATAAAATGCAACATGTGCATGTATTATGTAAAGGAATAAAATGTGCAAAACAAACTGAAATTTGCGCTTCAAAAGAGTTTCAGTGTTTCTGTTTTATGTATATAAAAAGTCAACGCCAGAGAAAAACAGTTTTGATTATCCGAAGAAACCTTCCATTGGCCGTAGGAAGCAATATAGCGATGAAAATTATATGAATGGATAATTGAAAATCAGTGATGATTCCGGGCGTTTGTGATAAGGGTCCTGCCCTATCGATTGCCCCCTTTTCCCAAAATGTGCATAAAAAACTATGTGTATGTAAGTACTCCTGTCATACGACGGCGGCTGTAACCAACCAGACAATCAAGTGATGGACAAAAACCTCCAGTGACACGATGGCGCATTTACTGCTGAAACTAAAAACTATGTGTCAATTTTTAATTACGTCCGCTATGCACAAGTGCAGAGATCCCGCTGCTTATCAATAAAGTAAAAACGTTTGAGAAATATGTTCGTTTTGCAACACTGTGGGGACATTTAATGTTTTAAATAACCTGAGTGAGTGAGTAAGTATGTTTTTAGCAATATTCCAGCAATATCACGGCGGGGGACACCTGAAATGGTCTTCACACATTGTACCCACTGTACACAATCGAACCCGGGTTTTCGGCGTGACGAGCGAACGCTTTAACCACTAGGCTACCCGACCGTCCTTAAATAACCTGAACATTGGAGAGAATGTACCGTTCATATATTGATTAATATCTTTTTTCTAAGGGCACATATTGTTCTTGAAGCTCGTTACGTGCAGTAGTCATGTTTATTGTAACTTCAAGACCAACAAAATATGACTTTTGAATGACATTTCTGGGTTCCAAATGCAGACAGACACAAATACTGTTAGTTATCACAATAGTCGCTAACATACAAGTTGAGATTAAAAAAGGATAAAAAGGGAGCAGATCAAGTTCTTTTTATAGAAAACATATAGTTGGTGTGTAGCCACGCTCTGGAAGTAACGGTAAAGGTGGCGTACGTTTGTCTGGTGTTGATTGGCAGTGCAATATGAAGGACTTGAAACCTGCTGATATTTAGAGAGTAATGTAGTAATGTCGCTGCCAAAATGGTCTGAACACTATATGATGGTATGCCACGTACGTACGACTTTCTTTAGAGACGCTATAACCAGTGAACTTTGACTTTGGATTTTCTAATACCATAAAAAATATTTACATTTTTTCCTCACCGTTTGGGCAGGATTCTTTACCCTTTTCACGAACACCTGGTGTTATCACTGATTTTCGGTGACCCATTTATATATTTTGGCCTTTTGCTCCATAGTAAATCTATTCTGGCGGATAATCGAGTTATTCTCTGGCTTTGACGTTCTATAATTACCCAAATGTCTATTGGATGATATAATACAAAATGCAAAACCAATATAAAAGACATTAAAACATTGGGTTAATTATTAGATACTGTATGTATATCGGTATAAGGGGAATGTAAACACATGGATAACGAAATCAGAGTAAAGGGTTTTAAGGGTTACACTATCTTTACATGTTTCAAGGGGGCACGGGTGGCCCAGTCGTCTAAGGCGCCGCGATTCGCTGTGCAGAGTTGCGTCCCTTGGGCACGCCAGAAACCTATGATTGTGGGTTCGGATCCCGGTTCTGTTTCTAGGTTTGTCTGCACCATACCCGTGCTCGTGGGTTTCCCCGTTGGTAAACGTCTGAGACCTGCATCCCTTCGGGCTTTCCTCTCACATTAAGCTGACACACCGTGATATAACTGGAATACTGTTAAAAGCGGCGTTAAACCCAACTCACTCACTCACTCACTCAAGGCAGTTTGTCACAATATGAAAGCAAATGGCATCTGACGTTTACAGAGAACACACTATGTGCATGCTGGACTTCCTCACTGATGACGTCAATGTAAAGTTTTGGGGTAAGACATTAAGGCAGGAAGTAGGCATCCCAATGGGCGCCAATTGTGCCCCCTCCCTGCTGATCTGATTCTTAATGCACATAAATCGGACCCTCTGCTCTGATTGGCAAAGTCAAAATAGGGTAACTGGGCCAAGAAGTATAACTTAAGCTTCAGGTATGTCGATGATCTGATATCATTCAATAACCAATTTCCCTTCCACTGATTTACCCACCTGAACTAGAAATAGAGGAGACCAGTGAGACCGCCTCATCTGTTTCATATTTAGATCTATGCATAAAGATTCAGAGCGACAAACACTCTCTACAAAATTGTATGACAAGAGGGATGACTTCAACTTTCCAGTAGTCAACTTTCCCTTCATGTCGAGCGTGTTCCAGCAGCTCCAGCCTTTGGTGTTTACATTTCACTTTTGAGGTACAATCGAACATGCTCTTTCCACCAAAATTCCAAAGTGCGTCATACGGCTCTTGTTTATAAGTTGTTTGATCAAGTTACAACATTCAAGGTCTCAGTAAAGCTTTCAATATTACTAACGTTGACGCATAAGTGATAAGAATAATGTTTGATGCAATTTTCTATTTTGACTTGTACCATATCTTCCTGTGTTTTTTTCCGATGAACAATTGACTTGCCCTTGCGTGTGTTTGTGACGGGTGCCTCCGGTGGTGCAGAATACGTTCATACTTTTGCGAACACCTGATACCATCACTCTTTGATAGTGATTGATAAACACATGCTCATGATATAGTCGGAACCGTATAATGGGCTCTGCTTTTGCAGAGGTTTCTTATGAATACGGAAAGGGTTTTGTCGCTCCTTTTTGCGAGTAGCATCCTTAATTCCTGCAGTTTAGATATTCAGGCAGTGATACAATTGCCACCTGCCATGCACACCTCAACGTACTTCACTCAATATATATGCTAAACCCAAGCTCGGTCTTCATGCCAACGTCATTTCGGGATGAACTATGGCAGCCTGCAATCCTCTAGCGGAACCGATATGCAAGAGAGGGTGAAAACATAAAAGACCAGGTGAACAAGGCAGGAATGACATCAGGTATACATTAGCGACATGTATAGATGGGAATGGTTCCACGTTTAGGGGCTCGTGGGGTCAGGCCGCGAGGCGGATCAGCACGTGGGGCATAAATAGCACCAGACCCCACGGGTTCTCGAGCAGGCAGTTGGTGCACGGGGTTAGAATTATATATATGGATGCTTATGAAGGTGGAATAAATATTTAGGATAATGCATGTTTGGTAATAAACAGACTGAGATGTTTTTACGCAATTTCGCGTGAGGTTAATTCCGGGCAGGGGTGCCGTGATTATATGTCATGGCTAAATGTTTTGGAGATAACGCGTAGTTCATGCCTGTTGCTTTTTTTCGTAGCTGTGCCTAACTACCTAATCATATTATATAATAGAAAGGTTGTTCGATGTTCTATAGAAGATGCATTGAAACGGGGTTCACAGTATGACTTCGGAGACTTCATCTTTGATCGTGGTTAAGTGAAATGGGGTTTAACATGGCGCTCAAGATTGTATTACTGAAATAGAGACGTGCACCTGTTTGTAGGGGTGCTTGTGCTAGTCCGGGCGCTTATAGTGACTGTTTTATACTGCTAGCCCACTGAGATACCATGCCACAGTTTAACATGAATACTCCACTCCGACACACTATACTAACTAAGGGTCTGTCTTTGTTGTGTCCCCTTAATGCAGAGCACAAGGCAGGTTTCAACAAGTACCATCTATTGACGCCTAATGGTAGAGCGTCCGCCCGGAGAGCGGAAGGTCCGGGGTTCGATCCCCATCCGCGACATACCAAAAGACGTTAAAAGATGGTACTTGTTGTTACCCTCGGCATTAAGGGGCTAAAACAAGAACTGGTCGGCTCGGAGTCAGTATACTGCGTCTGAGTGGGGTATTCATGTTAAACTGCGGCGTGGTATCTCAGTGTGCTAGCACTATAAATCGGCATCTAGTACAAGCAGCCACACACACACAGAACATGTGCATGCACGTCACTATATAAGTGCAATAATCTTGGACGCGACGTTAAACCCCATTTCACCTCATCTCACCTTTTGGTAAGATGCGGTCGGGGATCGAACCATCGACCATTTCATTTTTTGGTTGTATTTGGATACAGAACAAGACAACTTAGAAGTAGTAGCAATGAGAATATGGTTCGCGAACACCAGGGGTCACTGATTTTCAGTGTTCCAGATACTTTTCGTCGCTATTTTGCCATTCACACCCAATGGAATCTGTTTCGTCGGATATTTGAGACTGGTTATTCACTGGCGTTGATGTTACATCATAAACAATTGAAAAATTTTTGAAACGGAATCTTCTGTTTCTATTACCTTTGTGTATTTTCCACAAAATGTTTAATTATGGGTAGAACATATGGATTAAATGTGTTTAAAGAGTAGTGTGTATGTCCAGAGACAGTTATGCGGTCATATATAAGATTGGGCTTGGAACCCTATTGTAATTATTTCTGTGTTCATCAATGTGTACGTCACAATACAGGTAACAGTGTTCCTATATAGTCCTTTCAACCAGTCATGTGACAGAACTACGACTCACATGAGTGAGTGAGTTTTGTTTAACGTCGCTTTTAACAGTATTCCAGTTATATCACAGCGTGTCAGCTTAATGTGGGAGGAAGTGAAGCAGGTCTCAGACGTTTAACACTTCGGTGAAACCCACGGGCACGGGTATGGTGCTGACAAACCTAGAAAAGTAATCGGGGCGAACCGGGATTCGAACCAACAATCACAGGTTTCTCGTGCGCCTAAGGGACGCAACTCTGCACAGCAAATCGCGGCGCCTTAGACGACTGGGCCACCAGTGCCCCCGCAACTCACACTGGAAATACGTTACATTATTCCATTACATCGGCCTGTAATAGATGTTGCGTATCTTATGCGCTTCAGTATATAAACGGGGTCAAACACATTAAGCAATTATCTGCGAGACAAAGGAAATAGATATAGGCACGAGAGCCTATGATGACACAAGGTGTGGGCTAAATTGTTGAACATATATATCCTGTCCACAAGTCACAATCCGCCATGTTTGATAGACGAGCTCACTCCGTGGAACAGTGTTAGTGAACTGAGGACGAGGCTAAGTTCTACATTGTATATTGGTTCGCGTTAATTACCAGTCACAACCAACATAACACTACACCCTTACATACCACTGATTTGTCAGTGTAGGTATCCGGAATTGATGTTTCTGTTTGTTGGCCTCTGGTCAGTGTGACAGAAATATGTCTAGTTTTGGGTGTTGAAGTACACTGTCGGACAAAACAAGTATACACCTATATTTGATGGTGGCAAAAATGAAATGGTTATCGATGGTGATGTATTTGATACGGGTATCATAGTTGTGTTTGGACCTTAAATTTGCAGTGTTTCGGCGACTGTTTTCAACCCAGTAACGTTTTGATGACGGTTTTTGGTAACTTTCTGGTCAAATCCAATTTTCAAGTGTATGCTTTCTTTTGCCCGGCAGTTTACATGACGCTTATTGGCACTTTTGTAGGTTACATAATTATTGTGATGGATATACAATTTGCTATACCACATTTCCCTTGACGGGTGCTTCATGTCTGACAGGATACGCCCGCCTTTTCGCGAACACCTGGTGTCATCGTCATTTAATAGTGATTCAGAAACACGTGCTTATGATAAAGACTAAATCGTACAACGACACTGCTTTTAATAGAGAGGACATTTTACCGAGAAGGACATTATATTATTCTACTATCTAGATTCAGTATATGTGCAGTATAAGACAATCATACAATGTTATTTATCACTCGAATATTTATTTCGCATTTTTATGCTGTTTAAAAGTAATTATGAGCAATACTTGAATTTATCAACTCCTTACCTTCATGAATAATACTCATAGCGATCTTCATGTATGTAATTCATATGAATACTGTTTCAGATTTCAAACGAAAGATAAATGCGACAGCCGTAATTAAAACATTCCAAATTATTAAATCATAACAGGGCTGAAAACACTGTCATGGTACAACCTATATTCTGTCCTGGAGACGGTGAGCCGGTGACGGTCTAGAGGTTATCGTCCTGTGAACCCTTTTGATGTCCCAGCTGTATTATTGCTACTATATTGCTAATAGCGGGCTTAAACTATGTTCACTCATCCACACAAGAGAGAGAGCTGCATATGCCAAAGGCACATGACATATTATTATTTGTTATCAATAAATCTGTGTCTATTTAAATGCATTTACAACTCTGGTATGCGTAGATTACAACACCGTTTTAATACCATACATCCGCTGTGAACGTTTCATCAAAAACAAATATCGCAAAAAGGTGCCTTACTTTAGATAAACAAATTGCACTAATTCAAATACGTTATATGTAGATTTAAAAACAGCAGCGCTTGAAACTTCTCCATCACATTCCGATGGACTTTAAAACCCACAATGGGCGTTATCACAAACACCAAGATAAACAGAGCAATGTGGGCCTGCTTTTGTCATTATAATGGAATTATTAGCGAGGATTCCATACCCGTTTGTTGCTAAAACATGACGCTGTTTGGAGAATATGATTGATGACAGCGTACAGAGTTACCAATCATCAGGTAGTCTCATTAACAAAAGCGTCTTCAAAAATCCATTCATGACACGAACATGGTAATTACAAGGCTGTGATAGATTCAGGGGTTAGGATGTTATTTAGAATAACCTCATTAACCCCTGGTCTAGAAGCCATAAGTTGCCTACACTTGCTCACAGTCGCTAGACTATTATACTCTACCTCAGGTGTGGCTTCTCGAGATCCTTGATCCATAGCGAGTCTTGTTACTGTTAAGTATATCCTCCTGATTGGTTAAGCCTATAATTAAATGCTTTTAGGCATTCTCTGCTGTACTGCCAAGCCTATCCGTTGCCTGCCACAAGGACCATGTCCCTTGGTGCCACAAATTAAGCCTTCAGAATTGAGTCACAGAAATTGAGCGCCAACAAACAGATGAAGGGTATTACCAAACGTTTGAAGCCATTGTCGTCCAGTTATTGCTGTGTGTATCAATACACGATTCAGGTACCTTGCAAATTAATATTCCAATCGTGACACCACAGGAATAGAAGCACCTCTTCTGCTTCGCTTCACAGTAATTGTTCCATCCGTGTTGGTACATAGGACAGAAAATATCCACTGATTGTATTTGTAAACAATTGTAACTTTTCACTGACACCATAAACAGGAACTCCTTTAAAAAGTATCACCAATAGTAAATTAATTACTAGGTTCAGTAGTTTCAGTGTAGCCGTCCTCACACTGATGCTCTGCCCAACGTATTCGGCGAGAGGACACACAAACAGTCGTGTTTGCAACACAGACGAGGAGCTACTGTTGATGCTAATTTGCTTTTAGGTACATAACGCTGTGTCACTTGTGAATGGATGAACACACACTTCCACCCCAGCTTTGCCTGGGGAGAGCCAGTCAGTGGCTGTTGCACGCCGCTCACGTACTAAGCACCGACTCTAGAGGTAAATATTCATTGCTGCCACCTTTGTAAGAGGTGCGAGCTAAACGCTGGGTCTGTATCCCACAAACTGGCGAAATACTGAGACTGCAATTGATACGCGTTTGGCGTTGGGAGACCAGCACACCCGGTTCTAATCAGAGGGATCCGTAATAGTTGCCCATGTCTTGTAGAACGGGAAGAGAATGAGTGTAAAGTGTCATCGTATACGCTTATAAACAAACGCCAAACGCTCATTCTCTCTCTTTGAAGCTTCATTATGGAGACACATATTCCAAGAGAGTTGCTTATGAAAATATATCTCTGTCCAAATATACACCTTCTTGGAAGGATAAAGACGTATTTCATCAGCTTTAAATCCTCAGAACTATTAAGAACATGTACTTTCACACAGCAGTTCAAAGGCACAGAAGCATAAACTTCACACAATTAAGATTTGGTTTCAATCCTGTTCCAGACAGAGAAAGTTAAAAAATTCTATCTGGAATGCAAAGGTTCATTCAATGCAAAAGGTCGTGCATTTGCTGTGAGGGTTATAGAGCAGAGACTGTGCCATGCCTGCAAATCTTTAAAAGGTGAATCATTTTATACTCAAATCTAGGACATTTTGACATGCCTTAATTATTACAACATGTGTCCCCGAAAATGGGTTGAAGTTCGCGGAGTGTTTTTCATAGATCTAATGGATCGCGTTATTTCTTGCGTCCAGACATTTGTCAAACGACTTCGGTAGTCTGAGCATCTGCTATTGTTCTCGGTGTAAACAATCCCCTGTTTAAATGGAGGCAACTGTTTATATAGCGGTATATCACATCAATGCTGGAATGTTTCGTGTTATAGAAAATTTCGAGGTGAATCAGTAATTCATATTTTCTCCATGTAATCCCTTTCTGCATGAGGTTCAAATTATGTTTTCAGATATGGCAATATTTTCAGTGTTGGAGAACAACCCTGGAACACACAGGTCACGAAACGGGAGTTTATGGGTGGATTTGTTCCTTTGGTGCTAAGTAGACCATTGCATGGAGCTTAAAACCTACACAAAACCACTTCAAGGTGTTAATCAGACAAACAAATATAAATTGTTTAAGGGATTAACCAATAAACTGCTGCAATGCCTCGAGCTCTGTGATGTTCCTGAACGTGTCGAGAGTGTGACTAAGGTAATTGTACCTATTTTAACATTCTAATAACATTATGCGTTTTTCCGTTGACATCACAAACCATTTAACAGATTTGACATGATGATCAATTTCTATATTTAGGTGAAACTATATACGATTTTTAGCTTCCTCGACTGATACGCTGATTGTATATGGTCCTGCTACAAGTACATGTAGACTCCCCGATTGAAACGCCAATGGTAGGCTGTCATGTCAAAGATACATGTAGACTCCCCGATTGATACGCTGATGGTATCTGGTCCTGTAATAGATACATGTTGACTCCCCGACTGATACCCCGATGGTATGCTGTCCTGTTACAAGTGTAATAGCTTCCCCGACTGATACGCCGATGGTATGTGGTCCAGTTAAAGATACATGTTGCCTCCCCGACAATAACCTAATTGTATCATCTAATCTTAAAGAGAGTCATGTTGTTAGCCACAACTGTAGTGATATCATCTATAAACTGAAGTGAAGTCATCTATAAATTGTAGAGATTTCATCTATTAACTGTGGTAATATCATCTATAAATACTGGAGATATTATCTATAAACTATAGTGATATCATCTATAAACTGTGGTAATATCATGTATAAACTGTAGTGATATCATCTATCAACTGTAGTGATATCATCTATAAACTGTGGTAATATCATCTATAAACGGTAGTGATATCATCTATAAACTGTAGTGATATTATCTATAAACTGTAGTGATATCATCTATAAACTGTAGTGATATCATCTATAAACTGTGGTAATATCATCTATAAACTGTAGTGGTATCATCTATAAACTGTGGTGAGATCATCTATAAACTATAGTGATATCATCTTTCAACTGTGGTGATATCATCTATAAACTTTATATATATTATCTCTAAGCTGTAACAGTATCTTCTATAAACATATAATCATCAATTTAAAGATATTGTAATACTATTGAATGTATTATCTGACCTATGAACTGTCATGACGTGTCGCTGCCATTCGAATACCAGCATAATGTGTGACCAAAATCTTCTACCATTTATCTAATAGTACCATGTCATTAATCTTCTTCAAGTTATCTGCATAATTAATCTTCGAATGCAACTAAACGCAAGATATCACAATGACATCGAGAATACCGTCGTTGACATGCTCGTTGTTAAGCATATGGCGTTATATCGGAGGCTGTATAATGAAGCTTACCTCATAACATGGACCATGTTTATTCAACTCTCTGTTTTGAATTCAGCACAACACTATACTGTTTAAACAGACGTCATCACCTCTTCAATGCCGCGTAAAAGCGTATTTATTACAAAGTGACTTCGCCAATGTCGTAACAGTTTCACGGCAAATTAGAAAATACTTAAACACAAGGGTTCACCCACAGGCTAATGAATACTTAGATACACATTTTCACCAACACACAAACATTTTAGACGTCTATCAATATACAGATACATCACAGAACACGAGATAAACATTGACTGCTGTTGTTTACGCCATATGTAATTAAACACATCAAAATAATGACACCCATCCATATGGTCTTTGTGTCAGTTTGGCATTGAGTAAATATAATGATATATTGGAAAGCCCAAAGATCGCACAGTACTCTGACACAACAGACGAACATATAGACCCTGAAATAAAACAAATATATTATGTACAGTGAACCCTTGTTTGCCTGGGTCACCGTTAAATGAGAATTCTCACATTCGGAAAGTGAGTGAGTGAGTTGGGTTTAACGTCGCTTTTAACAGTATTCCAGTTATATCACGGCGTGTCAGCTTAATGTGGGAGGAAAGCCCGAAGTGATGCAGGTCTCAGACGTTTACCACTTCGGTGAAACCCACGAGCACGGGTATGGTGCTGACAAACCTTGAAACATAATCGGGGCGAACCGGGATTCAATCATAGGTTTCTGGCGTGCCCAAGGGACGCAATGATACAGCTTAAATCAGCGAATCGCAGCGCCTTAGACGACTGGGTTACCCTTGCTCTCTCTCTCTCTCTCTCTCTCTCTCTCTCTCTCTCTCTCTCTCTCTCCCCCTCCCCCCTCGCTTGCATATATACAAAGTGACATTAATCAATAACAATCCATTTTCATAATCATGAGAAATCTCCGCCGACAGGACATTCCCACTGTTTCATGAGCATGTCTTTATTAATGACGATCAAATAGTGTTGACACGAGGTGTTCGCGAAAACGTGAACGTACCTGCCCCGCGCAAATACACGCAAAGGTAAGTCAGAACCCATCTTTCGTTGATAGGCTGCTACAGTCCGGATTAGTGGAAGTTGAGTGTATGAGGATTAACGCAATGCTGCAGCTAATAAGCTATACATATTTTTTTTAAATATACAGTAAACTACGTTTATAAAGAACACGCTTATAACGACTGACGGATAAAACGAACCGGTTTTTGTTGTTGTTTTGTTTTGTTTGTAGTTTTTTTATTATTGTCTTTATATATATATATATTGTGTGTGTGTGTGTGTGTGTGTGGGGGGGGGGGGGGGGGGGGGGGGGGGGGGGTAGGTTGTCCCGTTCGTTTGCTGTATACATGTTGTTTATATGCTCATAACGAACTTCGGCTAAAACGAACTAAAATCAGTGGTCCCTTTGAGTTCGTTATAACCGAAGTTTACTGTATTTATATAATAAAGAACCAGAGCCTCGAGAGCTCAAATGGAGATGAGGATGACGTGCTTACAATGAAAAGGGGATGAGTATGGGATGAGGTGAGGATGGGATTGTTGGATAACATGTATGCTGCAGGGTCGGCAAGTGAATGTTGATAGGCTACTCCCAATGCCTACAGAAACATCACAACTGGTGTGTGTACTCTTTATAACAAACTATGACGGGTACCCCCAAAACTTAAAATACACTTACAACAGAAATAGTTCAACATGTTTATAGCTTTTAAATATTGTGAAAACCGTTACTTTTGGGTGTTTCACAGAATATTACTTATACGTCCCTTGTTAGTGCACATTGTGTTTCAACGATTTATACACAGCGCACTATCAAACCTTAAATGCTTACAAGCGTCTGTATATATAATCTTATACATCACACTAGTGTGTATTTTTGTGTCGTAAATCGTTATTCTTGTGTCACAAGCATCCGAGGGCCCCCTGCAGTGTTTCACATGAGCCCCTAGCTAAAATAAATACGGTGGAGATTATCCCTTGGTCAGCTGCTGGACAAGTAGGAAGTCACTATTACAAGTTTGCGAATAATCTGCGAATAATCTACGGATAAGCCACTGATATTCGTGGACTGCTGCAAAACCGTTTCATTGTTATATATGTCACTAATCTGTATGTTGATATAAGTAATAAGACACATCGCTCACATGGAGACACCTTCCAACAATGATGGATTGTCCCGAGTACAATGGTTTGCGTGAAAGTTCTTACGAAAAGGTCAGTTTCAGCTATCCCTACTTCCTAGAGTTATGTAATACTGAAAAACGTATTTTACTTTTAAATAGTATCATATTTAGAGCCCAAACCTGCTTTTTTATTCTCCAACGAAAAATATTTGATATGGCTAGTGATCGGTATTATATTTGATATACCCCTTTTACACTAATATATTTATGCTGTATATACTGTGATATATTTCAAAGTCTCTCGTAACACTAAACGGGTGTCTCACTTGTTCGTACTGTTATATGTAGCTATGTAAATATGTTTGTGGCGTGAGACTAAGGAAAACGATCTTTCTGTCTGTTCGAAGGAGTGTGACGACCCAATTAATCACCATCTTGTGGACCATCTCGAGGCTCTAATTATGTTTCATTTGCATTATTTATGTTACATACAATTATGTCTCCTTGCTATTCATATTTAAAGCAAACATTAACAGTCCGCGACCACTAATCCATAATTATGAGCGAGTCATGCTTGGAAGTCTTAAATCAATGAAAATGTGAGGAAGAGAATGTACGGATGCCAACTTCTGTATCATGAGGAACACAACGTTTCGGAGTTGGACCTACCCCTTCATCATTTTCACCTGATGAAGGATAAGCATATACTCCGAAACGTTGTGTTTCTCATAATAAAGAAGTTGACATCGATATATTCTCTTACATATGTGTATCACTTCTAAATGCCTTTCAAAGACCTAATAAAGATGTGGTTAGTTTTATGTTAGACGTGTAGAGGACATTTCTAAATTTGACCGACAGAAATGATGTCCGATGCAATTCCCTAATTAGATTTGTACATGTTCCCGTGTTAATTCAGGTTAACAATTGACCTGCCTCTGCATGTGTTTGTGACGGGTGCCACCGGTAGGGCAGGATACGCTCACCTATGGAAAGTGTTGTATCGCTTTCAGTACAAATACGGGCATGCTGATAAGCATGTGAACTCTCAATGAAAACATGTTATTTTATTTATTTTCTCCGACTCACAATAATTCCAGCGTTTCGTGGATGCAATAGCTATATCTTTTCGCTGCATCTGTCTATCTATCTACAGTAAACTACGTTTATAACGAAAACGCTTATAACGAACTGACCGTTATAACGAACTTATTTTATAGTCCCGGCCATTTGTTGTATATATGCTTATATCGAACTACGGTTATTACGAACTAAAATTTGTGGTCCATTTAAATTCGTTATAACCGTAGTTTACTGTTTCTATCTATCTATCTATCTATCTATCTATCTATCTATCTATCTATCTATCTATCTATCTACCACAACAGATATCGCACACATGAAGCCAAATCGATATAAATCCGAAAGCATAATTCATGAATGGCATGAACGGTATTTATTTGTCCATACCAACTCGTCAGACAATTCAGACATTGTCAGCGACCAGTAGCGAAATGGTGTTTTACAAACTCTCATGTAATTGTTGGTGTTTTACTGTCTGTTGTCCAGGGGGGTCTTGTAAACACGGCCCCTATAATATCTGAGACTAGGGTCAACCAGGGAACTAGAAACAGCGTATTCTTCTGATACCAGGGTCAATCGGTGGTGGCATATAAACGATAACTTATATTTGGAGATTACATAATAATAACATTCATAATAATTCCACCAGGTGTATGTGTGTTGCATAGGCTTGACTTGCCTTTGCATGTGTTTGTGACGGGTGCCACCGGTGGGACAAAATACGCTCAACTTTTCGCGAACACCTGGTGTCATTACTATTTGGTAGTGATTCCTAAAAGTCGGAATTGTACAATCGACTCTGCTTTATGCAGAGATATTTATTGGATATGGGAAGGATTTTGTAGCTTTATTTGTATGTACAACGTTAAAAATCGTTGGAACACGCCCCGTCATAGTTCTGGAAATAACATTTGTCCGGGAACTCGCTGTGACGAGTATCTGTCAAATGCTCTATCAAATTTAAACATGCTCTTTTCTTTGGTATGTACCTGGGGACATGGGTGCCCCAGTCGTCTAAGGCGCCGCGATTCGCTGTGCAGAGTTGCGTCCCTTGGGCACGCCAGAAACCTATGATTGTGGGTTCGAATCCCGGTTCGGCCAGATTATGTTTCTAGGTTTGTCAGCACCATACCCGTGCTCGTGGGTTTCACCGAAGTGGTAAACGTCTGAGACCTGCATCCCTTCGGGCTTTCCTCCCACACTTAGCTGACACGCCGTGATATAACTGGAATACTGTTAAAAGCGGCGTTAAACCAATCTCACTCACTCACTGGTATGTACCTAAGGAAAGAAAATAACCGTTTTGTGTCTTGGTATCATACAGAATACCTTCGTGTCAGATAGTTTCCACCGCAATCTATTTGACAACTATGACAACGTCTTCATTTTCAAAAGCTTTAATTTGTTCAGACTAGGTAGTAAGTTCCACTTGTGTGGGGCCAGCCAAATAGACTATAGCTACATCTAAAACCAAGTCTTTAGAACATCAAACAGTTCATCTATTCCCAAATGGTTTAACAATATTAGTTGATACACATTTATAAACAATTTTGATTGGTTGCATCGTAAATGTAAATATTATTATTTTTTAAATATAAAATTTATTGATTCATGCTCCAATAAACACAAATAAGATCCAATCAGATAGCTCAGAATCTAGGCAATAAACGTGTGCTTGGGAATCTTTTAATATGAGTATTTTACATGTTAATAAGTTATTATTTCAAATCACAGAGAAATGTAAGTCAGTGTTTATTTGGATTGTACAAATCAGGTCAAATATTAATTGAATTAGGTATATAAAAAATAAATCGGTGGCATTAAGTGCAGGAGAAACATCAAAACAGTTTTTTACGTGTTCCATAATAAACTTGCCTTTACGCAGAAAATGAGAAATCCTGTGATAGCTGCTCCTTTGACATTTGCTTTAAAAGTTAGTGGTTTCCACTGAATTCGCTGCTAGCACTCACAGTTTTTCATCAAGTTGCAACCATTATGCAGTGTGCTAAATGTCTAATTTGGTATTAGTAAACGACTGTGACCGGAGGCTTTCCTCCCACATACAAAATGACTGTCGATGTATGAAGAACACACGGGTCACAGAAGCGTTAAAGACTCACTCACGTTTATATATAATTATTTGTCATTCCGACGTCTGACCGCCTCCGTGGTCTTGTGGTAGAGCGTCCGCCCGGAGAGCGGAAGGTCCAGGGTTCGATCCCGGGCCGCGTCATACAAAAAGACGTTAAAAGATTGTACTTGTTGTTACCCTGTCTGGCGCTCGGCATTAAGGGGCTAAAACAAGGACTGGTCGGCTCGGAGTCAGTATACTGTGTCTGAGTGGGATATTCATGTTAAACTGCGGCATGGTATCTCAGTGAGCTAGCACTATAAATCGGCATCAGTCCGGACTAGTACAAGCAGCCACACACACACATACACGTGCATGCACGTCGCTATATAAGTGCAATAATCTTGGACGCGACGTTAAACCCAATTTCACCTCACCTCACCTTTCCGACGTCTTAAACTGTGGCAACAAAGGCTATGAAGTTCGAATTTATCATATAACATTCTAATTGAACCTTTTTAAAAGTCTATTCCATAAATTGAACTTATATACTTACTTTCACAGGGTGAAAACAGTGCAATCGCCTGCAGTCACAGTGCCTGACGCGATCTGATTGGTTAAAAATACGCAAATAATGGAATTCGGAGCTTGGTTTAGTTTAGTTTAGTTTTGTTGTTTAACGCCGCACTCAGCAATAGTCAATTTATGTGACGGCGGTCTGTAAATAATCGAGTATGGACGAGACAATCCAGGGATTGACATCATGAGCATCGATCTACGCAATTGGGATACGATGACATGCATCAACCAAGTCAGTGAGCCTGACCACCCGATCCCGTTAGTCGCCCTCGAATCCCATAATCGAGTGAATGAGTGAGTATGGATTTACGCCGCTTTTAGCAATATTCCAGCAATATCACGGTGGGGGACACCAGAAATGGGCGTCACACATCCCATGACTTCTTTCCATCTATAGAAATGTCAGTTGCTAGACACCATCACCTTGCGCTGACATCCGTCAATGTAGCAAGAAGCATTGTATTTAATAATGGTGTTATGATACAAAAAGTACTTCGCAAACGATATTCAAAACAAACACGTTGCAAATCGTAGAATTACTGTGCTTAATATCAACACAGAATATGAGAGTGTTTCATGAACAACGACGTGTCGAAACAGTTATGCGATGGTGTCATGTGCTTACGCATGCGCCGACCCCTAAGGTCCAGAGCGAGGCTAGTGCCTCTGTCTGAACTGGCCATCTGGTGGCCGGCCCTTCTGACGGCTGGTATCAATTTGTTGGCCGGCGTGAAGGTGCGCACACATCGGCTTGATATGGAAGTTGTATCAACATCACCCAGTGAAAACATTCCCAAGCTGCTGTGTGTGCCGTCTGCCCGACTACATCCTCCAAGTCCGTTGCCTTCTGTACGTCAACTATGGGGCGAATATTGGGCAGCCATATTGATTCACTGGTGAGCGTCACTGGTGCATTTTACAGGGGCTCCCTTAGGTCTGTGTGATGGTACTTGAACAATCTACATCGATCATGGAATATCTATTCTTTAAATGTGTTTTCTATTGGTCTACCTATTCTAATTAATAGACATTAGTTATACAGAAACAAAAAGCGTTGCACAGACGATACCAACAGTTTCGTTGAACCTCTTGCAATTTTTCCAGATGAAACTTAAATAAGTGAGTAAATGTGAATTACTTAACCATGAGGCTGATCTGTGTTATAGATAGTTTAAACGTCCGGGAAGTGATTTTAACCCAATCTTTTTTACAAATCATCTACAAGGAACTGTGGAAATTCATTTTGAACTAAAGGTGTTTTCGTCGTTCTGAAAGAATCCGAGCCTGCGCCACCAAATCGTCTTGTACTCAACAGTCCTCAATATCATGGCCAAGAAAGATATACTTGACACTCTGTCTAACAAGGCAAGACGAAGTCATCAGGTTGCGGTGTATATCGGATTTCCCGATAGATCGACTGTTTCGTCATAGCGATCGCTAAAATTGAATCAACACTTGCTGTTAGAGGGGTTCTGGGTGAGTGAGTGAGATGGGTTTGACGCGCTTTTAACAGTATTGCAGTTATATCGCGGTGTGACAGCTTAATATGGGAGGAAAGCCCGAGGTGATGAAGGTCTCAGACTTTTACCACTTCGGTGATACCCACGAGCACGGGTATGGTGCTGAAAAACCTCGAAACATAATATGGGCGAACAGGGATTCGAACCCACAATCATAGGTGTGACTTAACTCTGCACAGCGAATCGCGGCGCCTTAGACGACTGGGCCACCCGTGCCCCCGAAAGAGTTCTCGGAAAAGAAACCTTTTTAACCTCGACGGTACCGTTCCAAGTACAATTGTGAGGATTAACACATGTTCTGATTAACATATTTCCGGAATAACCAATGAATAGTGGTGTTACTAGATATACTACTCAACACTTGCTAAAGATAAAAATTGTCATCTTTAGCTAAAAGTTTGGTCCTTAGCAGATGTTGAGTGGTATTTGTAGAGTTCCCAACAAGATCGCCCCCAATACATGGTGTTCCAGACGAAGCGTGTCCACGGTACATGTGTGTAGGATATGTGTGTTACAAAGGGTCAAGTACGTGACTGATCATCTGAGTGAGTGAGTTGGGTTTAACGCCGCTTTTAACAGTATTCCAGTTATATCGCGGCGTGTCAGCTTAATGTGGGATGAAAGCCCGAAGTGATGCAGGTCTCAGACGTTTACCACTTCGGTGAAACCCACGAGCACGGGTATGGTGCTGACAAACCTAGAAACATAATATGGGCGAACCGGGATTTTAACCCACAACCATAGGTGTGACTTAACTCTGCACAGCGAATCGCGGCGCCTTAGACGACTGGGCCACCCGTGCCCCCTGATCATCTGAATGTCCAGACTGATTTTAGTCACTTAAATCACCTTTAAATATGTACACGAAAGGGGCCGGGAAAATCTCTTCGTGATCAGATACTGAAGAAATGCCAGAATATTGTAGACATGCTCGGGATGTGTCGGATATTTCAGTTTCAGGGTAAATGAGGCACTAAAATATAGCATGTGGAATTCTCCAAACCGATTCATTTCATAGCAGAGGATTTGAAGCGAGGATTTAGCTACATCTACTTCTACAACAGCTTCGTCGGCATCATCATGCCATAAACGATTAGAGAAATATCTCAAAATATCCTTGTCGACATGCCAGCTCAACTTGACATTTAGCTTCATCATAGGTTATAAAGCAAGCAAAGAAACAGCAAAAATATGGAAATTGGCAGAACTTGATGACTTAGCAAGGGAAACACGAAGCTACAATCACCGTCTGCCAGACTAGCTTCTCTCGATCTTTGACTGGCATAACACATACAGGCAGTCTGAGGGGAAGGGTTCAACACGGATGGCATCAAGTTCAATACATCTTATAACCACGGGTGCTACTTCGTCCGCCTCCGTGGTCTAGTGGTAGAGCTTCCGCCCGGGGAGCGAAAGGTCCAGGGTTCGATCCCCGGCCGCGTCATACCAAAAGACGTTCAAAGATGGTGCTTGTTATTACCCTGTCTAGCATTCAGCGTCGAGGGGCTAAAACAAGGACTGGTAGGCTGTATACTGTCTCTGGGTGGGGTATTGATGTTAAACTGCGGTATGGTATCTCAACTGGCTAACACTATAAATCGGCATCAGTCCCGATTAGTACAAGCAGCCACACACACACGCACGTGCATGCACGTCGCTATATATGTGCAATAGTCTTGGACGCGACGTTAAACCCCATTCCACCACACTATATAATGATTAAGGAAGAGAATTTATGGATGTCAACTTCTTTATTATGAGGAACACAACGTTTCGTAGTACATCCTTACTTCTTTATCAGGTGAATAAATCCTATGAGTAAGTGAGTATGGTTTTACGCCGCTTTTAGCAATATTCCAGCAATATCACGGCGGCGGACACCAGCAATGGGCTTCACACATTGTACCCATATCGGGAATCGAACCTGGGTCTTCGGCGTGACGAGCGAACGCTTTAACCACTAGGCTACCCGACCGCCCCGAATAAATCCTATGAGGCAGAGAACATATATATGTACCTGTAAGAACAACAAAGTCATTCGATAAATAAGGTGGAAACTTAACAAGGGAAGCCAACAGACAATTGGCACTGATAGGTGACTAGCAATGGACAAATTATCAATTATCACTGATTGGTAATGGGCAAACGGGAGGCCGGGGGTAATTAGCACTAGTAGGTAATAGAATGGAGTGAGTGAGTGAGTTGGGTTTAACGCCGCTTTTAACAGTATTCCAGTCATATCATGGCGTGTCAGCTAAATGTGGGAGGAAAGACCGAAGTGATGCAGGTCTCAGATTTAAGCACTTTGGTGAAACCCACGAGCACAGGGTATGGTGCTGATAAACCTAGAAACATAATTGGGGCGAATCGGGATTCGCATCCACAATCATTGGTTTCTGGCGTGCCCAAGGGACGCAACTCTGCACAGCGAGTCGCGGTACCTTAGACGACTGGGTCATAATGGAATGGAAGTAGCAATGGACAGCTTTACTCCGAAACGATGTGTTTCGATCGTGCATGTACAAACCTTGACAACATGGCCTAGGGACACAACTCCTGCTCAAATCTCAATAATTCGGACAACCGTCTAAACTGGACTAAACATCTGTCCCACACCGGTTTAGACAGATGACACGTACAGTGTATGTATTTACGCCACAGTGGGATTACTGTGCTGCATGTATTGACCGACATGAAGTGATTAATGGTTGATGTTTCACATCACTGCCAGGGACAATCCAGCCACACCACGGTGGGTACAAATGTAACCACAATGTACCCGTGTGGAGTTCGAACCGGGTCTCAGCTGTGATGAGCAAACGCTTTACCAACTTGACTACCCCCAACACCCTGAACGGTTATATACTTACTTATATAACTTATTTTGGTTAATATATGAAGAATTACTCATATTCAGGATATATTAGATTGTTTTGATGCACAAACGAACACGTGACGTCATAGACGTCATAGATCCATGACTCAATGCACCATTTGCTTCGTGCCGGATTAGCGTGGAAAGTTTGGAAACAACGTGCAGCATGTCGTGATACGAATAAAGACACGTTGTGGTAACACTTGACTGATTTGGTCTGTCATTAAGTGGTACACATTGGAAACATCTCTTCTTAACATAAAAGGGGGCACAGGTGGCCCAGTCGTCTAAGGCGCCGCGATATGCTGTGCAGAGTTGCGTCCCTTGGGCACGCCAGAAACCTAGGATTGTGGGTTCGAATCCCGGTTCGCCCCGATTATGTTTCTAGGTATGTCAGCACCATACCCGTGCTCGTGGGTTTCACCGAAGTGGTAAACGTCTGAGACCTGCATCACTTCGGGCTTTCCTCCCACATTGAGCTGACACGCCGCGATATAACTGGAATACTGTTAAAAGCGGCGTTAAACCCAACTCACTCACTCAGTCTTAACGCACATACTTCTCTATATGTTTCTATGATATGCGTTTCTTTTGGCGGTGAGTATATGCATGTATATCATGTGATGCGCGTGTAGTCGGGGTGACTCATGCGAGAGATACTCAAATGTATTTGTGACCTGTTCTTGATAATACTATAGCTATGGTCATGGGCAGTGACTAACTACATACCGTATAGACATGGTTCGTTCAATAACGCATGCACATGACTTGCTGAAAGGGCGTGAAATAGATTATTATCATAAAGAAAATATAAAGAGGTTTTATCTATAAAAAGGTGTATGTAAAATTGTGAAGGTACACAACTCCTGAAACAGATGACAGACATTATCAGCTATTTATGAACCTGAGACCGATACATGTTGTTTTCTCTGATAACAAGGCCCACTGGATCTGCTAAGGAACTATCTGCGCACAAGGCGTGTCTGAATCTTGGCTGACACGAGTTTTACGTTATCTTTTAACTTTGGGCAGTTTTATGACGACATAAACTTTAAATGATCCAAATCTAATATACAAAAACTTAATATTTGTTATAAATAAAAGCGACACTTAATATTAAGTTATATTTAGGAATATTTATTTATCTTTTACTCACTGAACCAGAAAAAGGATTTTGATCAGGAGGCCAATACACAACATTTCCAGATACACCAAGTCCTACTGATAAGCAGCTATGTGGGGGCAGCATTCCAAACAAGAACTCATGTACGTGTACGTACTGGGGAACACATGCTGTGGTTGTGTTATTTGTTTGTCTGGAAAGAACAAACATTGGACACATTCCCCGTATATATCTATCTATAGTTCCGAGCCAGCCGTTGTAATGTACAATGTTCGTCAATCATCATCATCATCATCATCATCATCATCATCATCATCATCATCATCATCACAGAGTCATCATTATCAACATTACCACCATCATCGTCTTGGTCAGCGTAATTGTCAATGTTATCAACAAGATCATCGTTGACGGAGTCATCGCTGTCGATTAACGTCATCATTTTTAATGTTATTATTATCATTGTTATATTCCCCATCGCTACTGTCGAATCTTTTTAATGAAAATGTTTATTTCTTTGTTTGTTTGTTATTTGTTTGACGCTGCACTCAGCATTATTCAATCAATATGACGGCGGTCTGTAAATAATCGAGTCTGGACCAGACAATCCAGGGATTGATATCATAAACATCACGCAATTGGGATACGATGCATCAACCAAGTCAGCGAGCCTGACCACCCGATCCCGTTAGTTGCCTCTAACGAGGATTGGTTGCTGAAGACTTATTCTAACCCGGACGATCACAGGTTGAATGAAAATGGTTATATTTGGTCAGTATTGGTATTTATGGCAATATGCAATGAGACTTCATTAACACGAACGCATGAAGGTACTCATCCACACGTGGTGGTATAACCCATTACCTTAAAATACATGCCACTGGTTCCGGGCGCAAATAATGGTATGGCCCTGTCAAACTGCAACGGTTAAGAGTAACTTGCACCTTGCGTGTAAAAGACAGTTAGTACGCTGTTATACTTCGAGCTTTCATCGAAAAAACATGATTTTGGCGTATCCAAGCATATACATAACGAGTTCACCGTACATGTAACGCATGTCTAACGTATTAGTAGCGTATCACCGACTTAGACATAACTTATGACAGCGTATAAAAGCGTACTGCCAGCGCGTGTCTGGTGTGTTCAACGTATGGCCAGTGTATGAGTAACGTATGACCAGCGCGCTCAGTGTAGGGGGGAGGTGCCTAAAACGGGCCGTATGGGTAACGTATATCTGGCGTATGTAGACGTATGTAGAGCGTACCTCTAACGTATGCCTAACGTATAATTCATACGTTCCCATACGTCGAAAATTGTGTGCCAAAAATGTTTTTAAGCCTCGGCATACTACAACTTACACCTAACTAATCCATAGCGTGTTTCAGCGTAGCCGGCGTTTAGGCAAAAATTCTCATACGTCGGCATACGTTGCTGATATACATTGTGTGATAGGGCCATTACAGACTTATCAGTTTTAGCACTGGTATGGCAGAGGTTAATTGTGACGTCACGTTGATGAATTGACGTCACTGAATGATGCGAATATCATAACATATGTCACCGCCTCCAGTCTAGTGGTAGAGCGTCCGCCCGGAGAGCGAAGGTCCGGGGTTTGATCACACCAAAAGACGTTAAAAGATGGTACTTGTTGTTACCCTGTCTGGCGCTCGGCATTAAGGGGCTAAACAAGGACTGTTCGGCTCGGAGTCAGTATACTGTGTCTGAGTGGGTCATTAATGATACACTGCGGCATGGTATTTCAGTGTGTTTGCACTATAAATCTACAATCAATCCGGACTAGTACAAGCAGCCACACACACACGTGTGCATGCACGTCGCTATATAAGTGCAATAAGCTCGGACGTCAAGTTAACCCAATTTCACCTCATGAAATACGTCACACGCTGTATTGTTTATGTAAAACGTTTTTACATGGATTTGTAGTTTTATATTTGGCCTATCATTGGTTTTAGGAGTAACCTAACATACTTGACCTAGTATTTCTTTTATACCGAGTACTTTAACATAATTGACCTAGTAATACTCACATAAGGACAATGTCTGGTATTGGTTTTATACCTAGTACTCTGTCATATTTAACCAAGTACAGTCAAGTCTCGTTAATCCGACATCGTTGGTTGCACATGATTGTGTCGGATTAACGAGTATGTCGGATTAACGAAATTAAGTGATATGTGATCGAAAATCGGACATCTTCACGATAGATAATAACCGTGTGTACCTTGTAATAAAATCATTAAAAACGAAATATTTATATTGTTATGTTGTTTATTCATTCATTCCTTAATTTATTATTAATGACTATGCAAAAATAATAATAATTTTCCCATTTATACATAACAATAGAGACATTACTCACTGAATTTATCACATGATCAACGACCCACGTTTCCCCGTGTAAATGCAAGTGCTACTGTCTTAACAACTTGCTTCATCTACTTAAAATAGTCTGTCAGTGCGTGTCAAAACACGGGGTTGTGTACTCGCGGTCAGATGACCACGGAGTACGCTGATCACTGTGTCGGATTAACGAGACTGATTAATGAGTGATTTCGGCAATTCGTTGCAAATTAGGTGTGTCGGAGTCGGAGTGCGAGAATGTCGGATTAACGGGACTAAATAGCACTGAATCAATCGGTTCCCATCATTTGTGTCGGATAAAGCCGAGTGTCGGATTAACGAGTGTCGGATTAACGAGACTTGACTGTATTAATAACAAGTACTCATACAGACCTTGCTTCGTATTAGTTTTAAAACAAAATGCTATAGAAGGTTATTTTAGAGGGATATCGTTGAGGCAAGAGTTATATAAAAGTCGCGGCCATTCACAGGACCATCTTGCCGCGATTGCTTGACAAAAACAGCGGAGGTTCCTGTACTGAGATTATTTTGGGTAGCAGTATAATAAATAGAATTCATGACTCGTATTTATTGAAATATCAACCTGCTCTCGATAATCGTTAGCCCGTCGTGAATCCTCAAATATCGCTTAAGGCGATGTATTTCATTCTCAGTCCGACAGATTCCATCGCCTTTTATGATTTATTGACCCCGTTAATTGACCGAAGCCGGAAGAATCGACATATTGATCTGGAGAGTAACCACTACTTCCTAAAATACGTTCATTTGAAAACATATTAGAGATTTGGGACATTACCTTCAGCCGTGATACACATCTAGCTATTTGAGGTTGATAATATTAAAGTTATGGAATGATTGTGATATATTTTGATATTTACCTCCTCTATTGATCTAATATAAATTATTAGAATTTTTGTATCTTTATGCTGTGATGTAGCAGTGTGTTTAGTGGCAGAGACAGAGTTACGTCCCTTAGTCGTGCCAGAATCCTTTGACTTGATCATGACGTGATTGTCAGCTCCTTCCTGTGAATGTGGGTTTCACCAAAGTGGTAAATATTTAAGATTACGGAATTAACGAGATTTAACTATGTAAGTCGACCTTCATTGCGTCATTGATGGTTATGTCGAAATTTTGCTATTTCTAAGTCAAAACTCGGACGAGATACGTGGTATTTTCTTCCATGTTATTATTTTCCACTGTATTCTCCATCTCGATATGATAAGATCATATTGTATTGCAAAAAGTACATTATGAGTAAGCGTCTATGTAGAATAGTGAGTGAGTGGGTTTGGTTTAACGCCGCTTTTAACAGTATTCCAGTTATATCACGGCGTGTCAGCTTAATGTGGGAGGAAAGCCCGAAGTGATGCAGGTCTCATACGTTTACCGCTTCGGTGAAACCCACGAGCAAGGGTATGGTGCTGATAAACCTAGAAACATAATCGGGGCGAATCGGGATTCGAACCCACAATCATAGGTTTCTGGCGTGCCCAAGGGACGCAACTCTGCACAGCGAATCGCGGCGCCTTAGACGACTGGGCAACTCGTGCCCCCCTATGTAGAATATGTTATCGGGTTACAAACTACTTTTATATCTCAAATCCTTAATGTTCTTCCATTCTGGGATAAAAAGTGCTGGCCACCGTCGAACTCAATCAACTCGAAAATACTAAACAAGGTGGGCCATGCTGAAGCCTTCTCGCTGCTATGACCTAAACAGGTAATCTCGAACAACGGATGACTCGATATACTTTTAATGAGGATTTCGAATTTAGACGTTTTCATGTAAATTTATATAATGATTCAATCTACATGTTGAATTATTATCATTGTTAAAACTATGTATGTATTTTATACTCCCTACATTCAAGGTGAAGTAATAGCACTCTGTTGGGACAATGATTATCTGATAAGAATTATAGCTTCTGGGCTACTTCCCCTGTACAGTGATAAGTTGGTATCCGGGTAGAGTAATGTTTGAGATTACACCCGATCCAGCAAGCTATCCATTGGCCTACCATCGACATATATATCGAGGATGAATCCCCAAATAATGTCTTCCCCACGAGATCGCTAGCGTCCTACATGGATCGCTAGCGTCCTACATGGTTCTCCAGCACCTTCTTCTTGAATGAAACTATGGACAACTTACAAGTTAACCTAAATTGAAGGAAACAGCCCTCTGCCACAGCGAGTAATGTAATAATGAAGTCGTCAGCCATGACGTCCCGTGCCAAAATGGAGCGAGACAGGAAGCGCCATAACAATTACATGCAGAGAAAACCTGTTCACGTTCATGCTGATGAATGTACTTCGCTGTGTCCCCAAACGTATATACAGTCATTACAGTTGCTAAGTATAACAACAAGGCAAAACCTACGTACAGTGATGCGTCATATCAATCTGAGAAGGCCCCGTCAGTTGACACTGGGACCATGAACCGAAACTCGTGTGCCAGTGTGGGTTCTCAGACCTCAACTAAAGTGGCAATTGCAAAAGTGTGTTGAAATCTAAAACAACTACACAGACGACAACTTTCAATCCCAGCTCTACCCGAATTACAGACAGTTCTTAAACGGCGAGTCAAGAACAGACCCGAATGTCGCATCAAATGGCAGAATCTACCCAACAACAAAAACACCCGGATCCCTGAGGCTAAACTTAACAGTGTGGCCGTAGCTTACCTGAACGCTAATGAGAAATGCGTACCTGGGCCCAACCATATGAAACGTCTCAATATGATGTCCACGTGGCGTACATGCAGGGACACAGGGCCATAATGCAACCTGTTCGCATTCGGTAAAATTAGGGATTTTAAAATTATGATAACTGACAACTTCAAGTTCATATTTGAACATTGAATAACACGATATCTTATCTGGACACGATAACATGTCTTTCGCGAGAGTGTGGCAAAAGTCACAGAGTGACTTAATAACACTCTGTTTGGACGACGTATTATCCTTTAAGAATTGTAGCTTCTGAACTACTTGCCTTTTGTATAGTGTTGAATCAAATATCGCCTGGGAAATCTAGACTACCTAACGTGGTTCAATCCATGCGTAACAGCGGTCAATTGTGCCATTGTCGAACTCTACAATTCACGTCATCTGACATTTATAGCCTCAATCCATTTTCCCAATGTCTGTAATCACATCTATAAGTCCCATGTCCAGGGCAACGCCATTGTCTCTTCGTCTGTTCATTGTTGTCCAATAGTGTTCCCTCTACTTTACCTTTCTGGTATTCCGTCTTCACATGTATGTACAACCCCTAGTAGGATACGTTACTTGCTAGACCTGGTATTTTGACCAATTGTATTTGTGTTTTTATTACCTACTATAGAAGTTTGGACTCCACATATTCTTCGTCTTCAATCTGAGCTAATTCACCCGTCAACATACGCGTTGACAGATGCATTGCAAATGTTACGGCATGACGATGTAAAGGGACTGTTCAGAATGCTACTGAAGAGAAACGCTTATTTGCTGAAGCGCGTCTAGCATTAGCCTGGCCGTGCCTGGCATCGCTGAATGGTCAAGTGATATTACTATAGGTAATCTAGTTACGTGGTGCTTTGGGTTTGGTACCTGAAGGATTCCAAGTTCGTGTATCCACCGTGTGGGTGAACGCAGGTGCCGCACAGATGAACTGTTTGGCCCAGTCTTTATCTCGAATATGATCCAGTAGAAATCTGGGAAGACTAACTTCTTAAAATATGCAACCTTGTGGCAGATGTGCCATGGGTGTTTCGAATAGACTCTCGGTGTTTCCTGCTAGTCCATAATTCGCTAAGCAGCTCTAGCTTGTCTGTATCTCCCCCGCCCACAACCCGCTTCCCCACGACCTTCTCCGGTAGCCTGTCAAGAGGTCAGCCATTGCTGCCAGAAAACAAAGAGGTTATCTGTATGCAACTTCCCAGTGCAAGTCCCCTTTGAGTCAATAGCCAGTCATTAATTGTTGCCACTGAAGAAGTTGAGAAGTGCAATCCAGTTTCCTCGCACTAAAAAACACATAGACACTCATCGTATATCGTTAAAGGCGTTCTACAACAATCCATCCATCGCTGCCACATGATATGTTTCCTATATGTAACATAGGCAGCGCCACTCTCTTGTCCCTGTGGTACACAAAATGGATATTCACCATTACTGGTACTCTAAAACAAGTCATCATCAATGAAGAAGTATGTAATATACGCATTACATCGCCTTTTGCTTGTGGTACCTAAATCAGACATTCATCCTACGTTTTTAAAGGACCCCTACCACCATTCCACCTATTGGGCAGATTAAGGAAACACGAGCAGATCGTCTCCCCCTTCCGTTTTTTAAAATAATGAACATGTGTCATTATCTTACCTGACACAGGTACATCTTAAACGTCCCTGCTCGAATTGCCGAACTGTTGGCATTACATTAACACACCCAGCGCAATTTTGTATCTCGATTTAATGATCTTAGACGCCATTCTCCGGATACTTACGACAATTTCCGAATGAAATAGATCTAGGGGGAATAACTTACTTTTCTGTCGTCTGATAATGCGCGAAGCGGATACATGCCTAACTGTGGTATTCATACCGATTCGGACCAAAGCATATATGCATAAGGCATACCAGTTATATAAAAAGGTGTGCAATAAGATATATTCGTTATCCACCGACTCCTTGTTAACCAGGGCTGTTATTGTACTTGTATTGTTGATGAAACTGAATAAATAATGTTTCCATAGCTGAGCATTTCCCCTTCTCGTGATCAATAGGAATCTTGAACAGGCATCCACCGCTGTCAAAAGGCGCCACCCAGTCTTAGGCTCAGATGGAGACCGGCCCTAGTTTTGCTACGGAAGATGACGTCACGATTAAGATGTGAACATAGAAGTATTTGTCTTGTTTCTTATTGTTGCAATTGGTTGGTTTTGACTGGTGTGCACCCAACCCGAGACTAAACCAACACGTACATCCTTCAACAATAGGTCATCACTGTCGCTGGTGTTCTGACATTTCATACGCAACATCAACATAACACGCCAGTCGGAGACGCATGTACAATAACAGCTTCAATCAGATCTTGGCCAACGGTGTACTTATGAAAACAGATTGGCTATCGTATCAGAAATATGCCAGTGGAAAACCTCTTGGTGCGCTGACATGAAATGAAGACACCACTGTAGCTAGTCTGGTCGACACGAGACCAGTTGATGCAACCTGCATCACATACTCACATTTAGATGGGGAAGATGCGTTAAAAAGGTATAAAATAATACTTGGACGGCATCAAATCGTTATTTCGGACACACTGTGTATATATTGACAGCTGTGTTTAGCAAGACTGAGATAACCGGATGAAACTGTTGGTATCAGTTAATATATAGCAATTGACATAAGGGGTGTTTTGACAAATGTATGTTGTAAGTATATAATCACGTCACCAGTGGGGCATATTGTGTTGGTTCATGTTTGATTACAACATAGCAAGTGATTGTCGCACCCAACGCAGCCATTAAGTTGACATAAGCTCGAATGAATGACAACACGAATGTATGCATAGATAAAAAGACAGAATCTATATCGACTGCTGTCTATCTTGTCCTGTAAGAGTCAGCAATACAATTTATGACAGCATTCAATTGTGAAACAGTGTTTCAACAAATACAATTATTACAACATACCATTCTGAGACTGAGTCAACCAAACGTTCACTACAACAGAGAATTATGAGACAGAGTCAACCAATACTATTCATGACAGCATTCAATTGTGAGACATTGCCAACCAATACAATTATTACAACAGACCATTATAATGCGAAGTCAACCAAAACAATTTATTACAACAGACCATTATAAGGCAAAGACAAACAATACAATTTATTACAACAGACCATTATGAGGCGGAGTCAACCAATATAATTCAGTACAACAAACCATTCTGAGGCAGAGTCAACTAATACAATTATTACAACAGACCATTGTAAGACGGAGTCAACTAATACAATTATTACAACAGACCATTATAAGGCTGAGTCAACCAATACAATTTATTACAACAGACCATTATAAGGCTGAGTCAACCAATACAATTTATTACAACAGACCATTATAAGGCGTAGTCAACCAATACAATTTATTACAACAGACCATTATGAGGCGGAGTCAACCAATACAATTTATAACAACAGACCATTATAAGACGGAGTTAACCAATACAATTATTACAATTGACCATTATAAGGAGGTGTCAACCAATACAATTTATCACAACAGATCATTATAAGGCGAAGTCAACCAATACAACTTATTACAACAGACCATTATAAGACGGAGTCAACTAATACAATTATTACAACAGACCATTATAAGACGGAGTCAACTAATACAATTATTACAACAGACCATTATAAGGCTGAGTCAACCAATACAATTATTACAACAGACCATTATAAGACGGAGTCAACTAATACAATTATTACAACAGACCATTATAAGGCAGAGTCAACCAATACAATTCAGTACAACACGCCAGTCTGAGGCAGAGTCAACCAGTACAACCCATCACTACAACCCATGCTGTTACACTAGGGACACTCGTGTTGTTTAAGGAACATTAAACACTAAGTCAGAAGTGAAAATACAACCGACACTCGCCCATCTGGAAACTATGCAGGCTGTATAAACCCAGATAAAACGTAAATAAAGCCAGTTTATCTGAACATGTATTTGTGCAAATGTTATTGTGAAAGGAGATACGCTGACAAACGCGGAACACATTGAACCAGCGTGTTATATGCAACCTAACAGTCGGGCAGGCGCTACATCGTCAGATATACGAGAGATATGCTCCATTGTTATGAAACTATTACATATATTATTGTATTGTATATTTACACACCAGCTTGGGTGAGAGGGTGTGTGTGTTGGAGAACAAAAATACCCCTGATCAAGTATGTTTGTACGTTGTTAGCGAGATTCCCATTTCTTATCTTCACTGTAATTTCGGCTCTTCGTATAACGCTCTATTTATGTGATTTCCGCAATTAAAGCAATGTGCAGCATTAAACAACCACAGCTCATTTAGAAGCAAACCAGACCTTTAGGCTCACGATGCAAGTATATAAGTTCCTGCATAGCTGCTCACTCAAGCCGAAGTCAATTAATTTGAACATTTTGTTGGGCGTCACCAGGCGTCAAACACACTCGTTCACGTATTATGTATTGAGGCTGTGTGCGTTTGCGTGTGTGTGCGCGCGTGTGCGTACGTGTTAAGGAGTATCTAAATCTACCCTTGAAACACATTTACTGAATTTCCAATCGGTTAACAATCGACTATGTTTCATAGGTAATTACTGTCTGAATTCAGTCACATGATCTATACCATTAATGTCTTACAGCTGTTAATATCCCAGTGACATGGAGACAAATAATAACGCTCATTGGGGGCCAGATGAAACAGGACGGCCCTCACAACATGGATATTACTCATGCTCTTCCAATCATATCAATTCAATAACAATCAAATCAAAATTGAAATTCTCGTAATTCCCGGGTGATACATTTATGATATAGCCCCATGGTGAGTCTGAGAATCAGACTGGCGGTACAGCTCATCTACTGTTCCCGGAAGGCCAAAATCATGCCCTCATACTGGATGATATGGAAACTATATTGATAATTGGTTGGCGAGTCTCACACCTAATAACAATTATGCAGTTAGGTTGCATATGAGGCCAAGTCAGAGCAGTGAAAACATAAATTACATTTCTGTGAAATATGTATGAATATAAAACAACAACGCTAGAGAATAATCAATACTAAAATAGATTCCATTGAGCGTGAAAGGTGAAACAGTGGTGAACATTATATGAATGGATACTGAAAATAAGTGATGACACCAGGTGTTCGCGAAAAGGGTAAGGATGTCCTGCTGTATCAATTAAAGAGCAGCAGGTGGAACATCTCCCTTTCAATGTATGTGATCGTAATGGCGTCCTCTGTCAGAGCAATCAACACGTTAACTAAGATGTTTTCTCTTTTGCACATTTCTTTTTGTACGTCGGTGTCGTGAAGGACACAACATTCCTGCAAATGAATCTGACTGTAACAGAGCATAGCTTGCTTATCCGTGTGTCATCCAGAACATATCCTCGCCTCGCCATACCGAGTACACAACGTTATGATGGAGATGTTGTAAAAAACGAGTCCTTCCGTGATGCAAGTGGTACGTGCTTCAGGCCATGCTAGATAGTATCACCATCTACAAGAAGCATGTTGCTCTTACCCTGTTTATATTAGTATGGGGATACGGCATCTTCTGTCGACACCTGCAGAATTATCGCATTATTATTGCTCATAACCATCGCATTAATAACAAATACGGTTCAGATGAAACTTTCATTAAAAAAGGAGCAAGGCATAAACTTTGATGAACCACAGACGTCGCTAGTGACATGTGTAGGCGGGCATACGGGTTACTGACTAACGGGGGAATCCACTTTCATCCTCAAGAACACAAGCAAAGATAGAAAGTGAGGGGAAATAGGGTTTAACGCTGCGTACACGACTGTTGCACTTGTAAACATGGCGACGTGCATGCACGTGTGTGTGTGTTTGTGTGTGTGTGTGTGTTTGTGTGTGTGTGTGTGTGTGTGTGTGTGTGTGTGTGTGTGTGTGTGTGTGTGTGTGTGTGTGCGCGCGCGCGTGCGTGCGTGCGTGCGTGCGTGCGTGTGTGTGTGTGTGTGTGTGTGTGTGGCTGCTTGTGATCGTCCGGACTAATGCAGACATTATAGTGCTAGCACACGGAGATACCATGCCGCAGTTTAACCTGAATACCCCACTCAGACACAGTGTACTGATTCCAAGCCAAACCAGTCCTTGTTTTAGCCCCTTAATTTGGAGCGAGGGTAACAACAAGTACCAGTTTGTGACATCTTTTGGTATGAAGATACCGGGGATCGAGCCCCCGACCTTCCACTTCCCGGGCGGACGCTTTACCACTAGACCACGGAGGCGGTCATCGGAGATATTTATCTTGTAGTCGCAATGTGTTCTCTGCTTACTTATACGTGACAGAAGTTGATGCGGCGCTTTGAGACTGTTCCGCTACATATAACTGCCAGCAACATGGAGATCTAGCTTTGCATGAATGCAGCTCAGAAGATGATATGTCACTCTGAACAATTTACGTTGGGGTCAAACAGAGGACCTACTTTACCATTTGGCTTTGTAGGATCAGTTACACTGTTAAATTGTTCTTTAGTAAAATCAGTCCCGTGACATATTATATTTAACACTGTTAATGTCATGCCGTTTCTGTCGTTATTTATAACGAGTTGGTTGTGTCGGGTTTTCAGTTGCCTCGACCTTACAGATGTAAAGACGCCCTGATCAGTCCAGGTCAACTCGTATAATAATGGTTTAACATGCAGCGCAACACATCTGATGTAAAAAACAGTGACAGCCGAATAAAGCCTTTTGAAGGTTCGTTATGAGTATTTGAGCATGGTTTAAGTCCGCTTTAGCAGTACTTCAATTAACGTGGGAGGAAATATGTTGTGCTTGATTATCAACGGGTATGCCATGGCCGTTCAATGTCAAGCACAATAGATGCCGTGAAACATTATGCTAATCTAGCCAATAAATGAACTAAACAAACATAATTCTCATAAATAATTTAAATTGGCGTCGAATTTCTACGTGCACGTCAGCTTGTACACCGGTGTATAAAGAATGTTGTCATTGCAGTGACAATAATGAAATATTCAGGTTTCGATATGTACAGGGTCTAACATTTAAACATTTTCAAAATTTTCCTCCCAATAAGCACGTCTCAGTTTGTTTCTGGGAACCAATTTGTCGAGATAAGTACAAACAAACATTTGCTGTTTTCATGGGTACATGAAGGGGAAAAAAAGAAATTTTCTTTTTTTGAAAAAACAAATTTTAAACTATTATATGAACCATTAATTCTTTCAGATTCCTTCACGAACCTAAGGGCAAAGACTTTACCTTAACCCCGTCGCAGTGTCGGCGCATTGTTATCAGAATGACTGCACTTTGCACCCAACTGCTTTCCAAAATAATCTGATATCTAAAGTCAACCACAGTGCACGGAATCCAGTGTACTTCGGTGCTTGGAAACGTCACACCAATTAGTGAGATTTTTTACAAAATAAATCTTATGTTCATGAAAACTAAACTTTAAATATTTTCACACAGAAATTAATGTTATACAGTCCGTGAAAACAGTTTTAAAATAGACACATTTTGATATACATATTTTTAAACATCACCAACTAGGTGAAATATACACTTGCTTGTTAAATGTCACAAAAGTCTACATTTCGTTAAAGGGGATGTAAACATGCATTTTCGTTACAAAGAAACCCTTACTTAATACATAGTACATATACAAGTTTCCAAACTTAAACACTGTCATAGTGTACAGGCAAGAGTCAACGCGGAGACCACCATGCAACAAAATACAAACTCACCTTTTTTTTCATGGCTTGAAACATCGTGGAGTGATTATGCGACTGACCCCTAAGTGAGAAGGGTCAGCTCCTTGAAGCCAATCCCACAGTGTAGTGAGCGATTGCACTACTTAAAGGTAGGTATCCACTTTGGAGGAACACCTGTCTCAAGGCATAGGCTTCTGCTAGGTGAGACGATGAGGTTGAATGTTAACGGTTAGCGTTGCATTATGCAATCTGGCCAAACATACCAAGGGAAGCCTAGACCAGCTCATTCGCGCATACCGGAGGAGCATCGTTTACTTTGTCACGGAATATATGAGGCGTATAGTCTGATTGACTACCCATTGGAGGATTTGGCTTGTCAGAGGAACCATATTATTGTTTCTCCCGACTCTGATATAGATAGCGTTGTCATCACAATGCTCTCACCAAATACATATGCCGAGCATGCTGCCATAGACTTGCTTGCAGTATGTTAAAATGCTGTAGGCTCACTTTAAAATCGTTCAAATAATCGTTCGGCTTTTATATTTTGATTTTGTTATAAATCCATTCAATAAACCAATCTAATGTATGTAAAGTATGTGAAATATGAACATCATGTTATACTGTTAAAACAATTATAGACTTGCATGGGCTTCTAAACCAGTATTTTGTACATCTAAACCTTGGCATCTGTAGGCAATGCACAGCACTAGCTGGAAATGTTCATGGTATTCAGAAATAATATACAACACCCTTGCCTACAGACACTAATTCACTACACAACCACTGACTTACTGAGTTCTCTACTCTCATAGATACGACAAGCCATACCGTACATTCCTCGCGCTATCTTTCCATGATCACGTAAAGACGTTGTCACTATATATCTGCAGACAAACTGTACTGTTACCACGACTTGGTGGTTTCCTCTTGTATATTCATAAAAAAACATAACCACCACCGACGTCAATATACATCAGTCGAATGATCACGAAAGTCATCACATTATATATAGAACTGAATTCTTGACATGCCTAGATCAGCTGTTGAATATCTTTTTTTTCTAAGATTTTGATCTCTGGAAACTTTGAAAATGGCAATATCCATGTGTTTTACATGTATTTATATCAAGGGCTTTCATGCAGACAGTCTAGTACTCTATAAAAAGTGATGTACTTTATTCTAGGAACCACATGTCTGTGTAACACTTAAACTCAGCATTGCCAGCCAATGGACTTACAATTGGATAATTCCGGGGGAGGGGGAGATAGACTGGGATGTTTGTCGGCGTTGTTGCCTGTTTACTGATCAACTAGAGATACATGAAATAAGTATTGTTTAAATCATATGAAACGTTTTTCGTGAGAAACATCCGGTCGGGTCGTCAGATTTGCGGTCAGACGTGCGGTCAGTGTGACTCGACTGTGACGGCAAGAAGAAACCAGATACGACTTGCCTGACAACTTGACACGTTTGATGAGTCGATCATCTAGTTCTCAAGATCTGACATCTTTCTGTACATAGTTGTCTGTCAATCACGCGGGTAGGGTACAGGTAATCTCGCGAGACTTTCTACCGTTACCTCCTAAAACCCATATTCCCAGTGTGGATGCATGGTTCATCCAAGCGAGACGGACAAAATGGTTCCTTCAAAAGAAATGTCAGGAAGTATAACCAACGGAAAACAAGTCAGAGAAATAATTGCTGTAATGAATTTCCAATATGTGCTGACGTATAGTACGAAAAGTACACAGCCATTTGGACTACTGCTTCTGACTTCGAAGATGATTAATTGTGTTTCTCCTCAGAGGTAAACTCCGTGAAACATGGAATACGTAGGCGTCAATAAAAGTAAGTCAAGATGCTAACTCATATGAACATCTGGTGTCCTTTATCAAGCTCTACAACGACTCGTAATCACCACATGTTCAATTGGCATGAAGAACTTAATGATCGACTATCTTTACGTTTTGCATGTTGAAGCATACCAAAAAACATATTCCTTATGAATTATAATATATGGATTCTTTACGGAATGCGATTCTTGACTACATTTTTGTTTGTTTGTTTGTTGTTTAACGCCAAACCCAACAGTATTCCAGCTACATGACGGCGGTTTGGAAATAAACGAGTCTGGTCCAGACACTCTAGTGATTGATATCGTGAGCGTCTATCCAAGCAATTGGGATACGATGACATGCATCAACAAAGTCGGCGAGCCTGACCACCCGATCCTGTTAGTCGCCTCTTACACGCATGGCCGCCTATTACGACAAGCATCGGTTGCTGAAGACCTATTCTAACCCGAGTCCTCTGAATCAAATATTGTTTACAACCAAAAAGGGACAAACTCTAAAATGCTGTTTGATCTCAGAATTCGAAAAGTCCAGTAAATGTACTATTCTTAAGTCGTGAACAGTATTGACATGTGTATGCCTTGGCAGCAAACTTGTTCATAAGCAGCAGTTATAAACTTACGGTTCACTGTTCCTTTCAATGGAATATCACCGCTTCTTGAAGGCAAGTTATTGCTCCTTGTCTCAACACAGTCGGCGAAACATGTCTGGGGCATTTACTTTGTTGTAGCCACACAATACGGAAACTAGGGCATGCCAATGATTGCTTGACACTTTTTTTCAGTAAAGTCATGCAGAATGTTCGAGGTAGTGTAGCGTACGACGCAGGAAGAGGTGATGGGTTGTTGATCTATGTTGAGAGCAAGGCATACGGGCAAGCCACACCTATGAAGACAGTACCAGAATTGAAGGATTGAGTGAGTGAGTTGAGCTATACCTAATCTACATCACTGCATGTCAGTTGAATATATGAAGCAATCCTCATGTTAAGGACATTGACACTGTCTTCCAACCCTTGAACACAGCTACGGTGCTGACAAATCAGGGATAATAATCGGGGCGAATTTGACGAGCAGCTGTTCCTGATACGACCAAGGGGCACAACTCTACACCGCGGAATTAATGGGTGGATCAACAGTGAAAAGCATCAGGTTTACATATACGATTTAATCAGGTCCCAGATTTTCAAACGTCATGCAGAGAATACGTCATACATCAATCTGGGCGATGCTATTGTGTCGATATTAAGTCCTTTATATCCCTGTTTGGATTCCGGATAGAAGTGGTCCCCAATATCAAACTCTTGCAAGATGCAACTAAACGTGTCGGGTGGCCTGGCTGATTGCATGTCATCGTACCCCGATGACGTGGAGCGTTGCTCATAATATCAATCACTGGTTTGTTTGACCTAGACTCGATTATTCACTGGCCGTCGTGAAATGACAAGAGGATTGCTGATCGCTTTCTCGCTCATTACTAGATGTTACTAACAGAATTGTCCTGAAAGTGGGGTGTCCGGAATAACGGGGGTCCAGACTAACGGGACTTCACTGTGTACATTTACAGACACCACACATTTTCAGTTTCAGCTTATTACTTCCTTAACGAATATTTTACTCATTTTTTAAGTTTATATTAAAAAATACGATACAATATGTTTGTTAAAGTCATTAAATAATACAGTCGGTCGTAAACAAAAACAATTGTGGCATGGCTGCGTCATTTTTTCTTTGATGTCAACCATAACTACCCCCGATACTCCATAAAGATTCGTCACGGCCCTTCAAATGAGTTGTTAATGAGGTGAGGTGTAATGGGTGTAACGTCACGTCCAAGATTATTGCACTTATGTGTGTGTGTGTGTGTACATGTATGTGTGGCTGCTTGTACTAGTCAGGATTGATGTTGATTTACAGTGCTAGCCCACTGAAAAACCATGCGGCAGTTTAACATGAATACCCCACTAAGACACAGTATACTGACTCCGAGTTGACCACTCCTTGTTTTATCCCCCCAATGCCGAGCGCCAGACAGGGTAACAACAAGTACCATCTTTTAACGTCGTTTTGTATGACGCGGCCGGGGATCGAACCTCGGACCTTTCGCTCATGGGGCGGATGCTCTACCACTAGACCACGGAAGCGGTCGAGTTGCGTGTGTGTTTTGATGTCAATGCGTAGGTTTGTGTTATACTGATGACAAAGCTAGGCCTAATTCCTCTAATATCGACAAATGAAATAATTACAGTGCATAAGGAACCGAAACTGTTTTCCTTGACTTTCCCTTGCATGTATGGGATATGTTCCTTTAACCATCACAACATCTCCAATACCAGGAGTGATTCGTAGTGTGGTTATATCAGCAACAGATTTAAAACAGGTTCCGCTCTCTCGGAAGCAATTAAGTCTTGGTAATTGTGTGCAACGCAGTGTAGCAGCGTGTGATAATGTTTCAGGTGTATTTTAGTAATAATGTCACTCTGTCACTTGTATTATCACATGCCTGGAGCTAGACCGTAGTTAACATTGATCGCCGTTGGGAGAGTAAACTGCCCGGCAAAAGAAGTATACACCCGTGTTTGATGGTGGCTAAAATGAAACAAACAAGGTTATTCGATGGTGATGTATTTGATACGGGTATCAATTCATAGTTGTGTTTTGTACCTTATTTTGCAGTGTTTCGGAGTCTGTTCTCAGCCTAGTAACGATTTAATAACCTTTTGTAATGTTTTGATCGAATCCATTTTTCAAGAGTCTACTTGCTTTAATCCCGCAGTTTAGTTCGAGACTGCGGAGAATTTAACACATGTTTTAGATTTTTTACTAATGAAACAACGTCAAACGCCGTAGTTCGAAAAAGTTCCTCTCACGCGCTTAGAAGCTCACTAGATTTCATTGTATAATAAACAGAGTATGTCGTACATTTGAATGAAATATTAATACAATACATACTACTGTTAATACAAATTGTCAATACAAGAGAACAATCACCCAAGGTCACCCGTCAAAGCAGATTCTATTTAGTGTAAAACAGCTGTGAAAATTATATGAATAGACCACTGAAAATCAGTGATGACGCCAGGTGTTCGCGAAAAGGGTGAACCTGTCCCGCCTGCGGTAGCACCCGCCATTCACACAATTTGCATAAAACGTAAGTATTTGTTGCCTGACGCCAGAGAGTCAGGTGCTTATATAAGAAACGTTTCAGAAATACATTCGCTTTGTAACACCAACAGCTAATTTGCAGACTCTGTCTATTTAACGCAATTCCAAAGGACGCCAAATACAACTGCGCATAGCTATTGGTGAAATACAACGACTAAAACGCGAGAACGTGAAAACGTTCTGTTAAGTTTCACTTTGTACATTCTACTCTGTATATTACCCCTCTGTACATTCTACTCTGTAAATTACCCCCTCTGTACATTCTACTCTGTAACTTACCCCTCTGTACATTCTTCTCTGTAAATTACCCCATCGGTACATTCTACTCTATAAATTACCCCATCGCTACATTCTACTCTGTAAATTAGCCCAACTACACATTCAACTCTGTAAATTACCCCCTCTGTACATTGTATTCTTTAACTTATCCGTCTGTACATTCTACTCTGTAAAGTACCCCTCTGTACATTCTACTCTGTAAATTACCTCTTCTGTACATTCTACTCTGTAAATAACCCAATTTGTACATTCTACTCTGAAAATTACCCCAACTACATATTCAACTCTGTAAATTACCCCCTCTGTACATTGTACTCTGTAAATTACCCCATCGGTACATTCTACCCTGTAAATTACCCCATCGGTACATCTACTCTATAAATTACCCCCTCTGTACATTCTACTCTGTAAATTACCCCAACTACACATTCTACTCTGTAAATTACCCCCTCTGCACATTGTATTCTTTAACTTATCCGTCTGTACATTCTACTCTGTAAAGTACCCCTCTGTACATTCTACTCTGTAAATTACCTCTTCTGTACATTCTACTCTGTAAATTACCCAATTTGTACATTCTACTCTGAAAATTACCCCTCTGTACATTCTTCTCTGTACATTACCCCTTTGTACATTCTACTCTGTAAATTACCCCTCCGTACATTCTTCTCTGTAAATTACCCCACTGTACATTCTTTTCTGTAAAAATTACCCCCTCTGTACATTCTTCTCTGTAAATTACCCCCTCTGCACATTCTACTCTGTAAATTACCCGTCTGTAGATTCTACTCTGTAAATTACCCCTCTGCACATTCTACTCTGTAATTTACCCGTCTGTAGATTCTACTCTGTAAATTACCCCCTCTGTACATTCTACTCTGAAATTACCCCACTGTACATTCTACTTTGTAAATACCCCTCTGTACATTCTACTCTGTAAATAAACCCTCTGTACATTCTACTATGTAAATTACCCCTCTGTACACTCTCCTCTGTAAATTACCCCTCTGTATATTCTACTTTATAAATTACTCCACTGTATAATCTACTCTGTAAGTTACCCCTCTGTACATTCTTCTCTGTAAAATACCTCATCTGTAGATTCTTCTCTGTAAATTATCCCAATGTATAATCTACTCTGTAAATTACCCCTCTGTACATTCTACTCTGTAAATTACCCCCACTGTTGATTCTACTCTGTAAATTACCCCTCTGTACATTCTACTCTGTACATTACCCCTCTTTACATTCGTCTCTGTAAATTACCCCCTCTGTACATTCTACTCTGTAAATTACCCCCTCTGTACATTCTACTCTGTACATTATCAGTTTGTACATTTTCATCGTGTACATCTTCACGCATTGCATTTACACTCAAAAAAATTCAATTGTGGTCCCATGTCATGATTGTGAAATGAGATCATTTAATATCATCCACACTAGACTTAGTGTTGCTTGCAAAATGCCCTGACCTTCTAAGTCTCCTTGCTGAAATGTCTTCAACTGTCCATTTTTTATCAGTTTTGTATATCATCCACCTTTTTGCACGTATAGATGTTAGGAACAAATATCGCTGTATTTGCAGGAGTCAGTTTACAAACATCTGTCAGTACACACTGGTAAATTCCCTCATACATTTAAACATAAGAAATCACTACGAACTAATGCATCCATGTGCTTAACATTGTTAATTTAGTATTCTGCTTACTGTAATATTAATACACACTTTGTAATGAAAAGCAGTATCAGACTAAGGCGTTTGTAGGTCAATGTTGCATTAGTGACACTGGATTAAGTTCAAATCAAGAAGTGTAGATTCGTGTTAAATATTAACGAACATAGAGCACGGATTAGACCCTTTGATCAATAGCTATGTATATTTGAAGTACGTATTGACTGAAATAATCCTTTCTTTGCATTTACGACCATCACAAGTACCCGACTAGGAAACGCTAAACCCATGTATCATTAGTTAATTAATTCAGTACTCATTACAAACAATATATAGTTTTTATAGTGGAGGCGTAAATGTCAGTAGGTACATGTTTGTAATGACTGAAGTACTTACAGCATATGCCCTGGGCCCAGAGTATCCTATTTGTGCAGAATGAGCGTCCATGAGCTCTGGGTAACGACCACTGAATCTCTCCACACACAATCGGTACGAGGCACCCGTTAAATGGTATGGAATTGATCTGTTTGATTTAGTAATTAAAGGACATTACAACGTTCACGATTGACAGAAACTAGCTTTTGAAGTGAAGTGAGATATGATTTGTATGATTACTTGATAAACCCCAATTGCAGTATGCCTTGATTTTATATGAATGTAATTTATCATACAAAGGGTTCAATTTTCAAACCACCGTTATGGATGGAGGAAGTACGGAATTATATTCTTGTAACTGTAAAATAAATACACCCATAAATGGATGATATTTTTTCCTGGCACTGAGATTGTATTTACACAAGTTCCAGGTGAATATTTTAGTTTTCGATTTCATCACCAGTTGTGTGACGTTTAAGTGACCATTCAAGTTTCTCCCGAACACCTGATATCTTCGTTGTTTGATGATGACTCGTGCACATGCTTGTGATATTGTCAGAGTCTTACCATTGATTCTGCTTTTGGCAGGGATTTCTTGTGATCATGGAAATGGTTTTGTTGCTTGAATATCGGTTTGATTTGGAAATTGGGGGATGGCAAGGATTAACGAACGAGCCATATAAGAGTGAATATAAGGGGCTTTAATCATCGGTTTACAAAGGACAGTTCATTGCTTTGAAAGAAAATGAAGCGAAACGTATAAAACGGCAACCCCACAGAGAAACGTCTCCGAAATGTCGAATTATGATCAATTTGTTATGTCATGGACACGATACCTACTGCGGATGGCACCTTGTGGAATCGTAGTTCCTTCTGCCTGAAGAGCTTGGTGTATTTGCTGCAGATTATGTTCCCCGGTTGACGTTGACGTTAACGCCTATCCATCCAACATATCATCAATTGGATCGGGATCCGGTGACGTTGACAACAACTGTGGTACGTTTATGTCCTCAGGAAATCAGTACAGACTCGTGATGTCACTGACGTGTTGGGATGGGTATTGTCATCCTGAAGGTTGGAGCCTGGTGTTTGGAGTCGAGACCACGTATGGAAGAATGACTTTGTCACGATAACGACGTTGATCTTCGTATTATGAAGATCTGTTTTTAGGCCATAAGAAATGGCTCCCCAAATCATGACACTTCGACCCCCGCTACATCCGATATAAAGCTCATTGTCGGATCCGCCCATCTCTCTTTTGAAGGGAATGGGATTCGATAGATTCTTAAGAGGGTCAGGGCGATTTGTCAAAAATGAAAGCAAATGCCATCTGAAGTTGGAGAAGTGATATGTGAAATGATGGACTCCGTCTTTGATAACATCTGTGTACAATTTTGGAGTAAGACATTTAGGCAAGACGAAGGCATCCCCATGGGCGCCAACTGCGCTCTCTTCTTGCTGATGTTTTTTATGCATGTCAATCAGAGTTTAACTTTCGTTTCAGGCATATCGATGACCTGATATCATAAAAAAACATCGCATAATCAATTCCCTCCAACTGATTTACCCACATGAAGAATAAATAAAGGAGACCCGTGAGAACCCCTCGCCTGTTTCACATTTAGACCTGTGCATTAAGACTCAGAGTGACAAAACACTCTTTATTAGATTGTATGACAAGAGGGATAACTTGATGTCTAATGCAATTCCCTATTTTGACTTATTCAATATCTCACCGGTGTTTTTTCAATTGACAGTTTGTGAACAATAATGATGGTGCCACTGGTGGGGCAGGATACGCTCACCTTTTCGCGAACACCTGGTGTCATCACTATTGGATGGTGATTCATAAACGCATTTTTGTCGATCAGTATTCCAGCAGCTCCAGCCTCTGTTGCCTACCTTTCACAACATCTTAGGTACAAGCGAGCATGCTCTATCTACTATGATTTCAAAGAGTGTCATACGACCCTTGCTCAGAAGTTGTTTGATCAAGGTTACAACATGCAAGGCCACAGCAAAGATTTCAAAAGGTTTCATGGCAGACATGCGGAGGACATTTCCAAATGTGACACATGATGCGCGATGCAATTCCCTATTTAGACTTGTGCAATATGTTCCCGTGTTTTTTAGGTGAACAATTGACATGCCTCTGCATGTGTTTGTGACTTCTGCCACAGTTGGGGCAGGATACGCGAACACCTGGTATCACCACTTTTTGATAGTGATTCACAAATACATGCTAATGATATAGTCGAAATCGTACAATCGACAAAGCGATTTCTTATGAATAATATGTGAATTGTTTTGTCGCTTTTACTGTAATTATTGTAGTAGTACTTGTGATTTAGGCGCATTGGGACTTGACAATTTGAAACTAATTAATATGAGTAACATAAGCACTAACATCACTGAATTAATGGCACCCCAATTTTAATCCGTTAAGTGGATTAAGCATCAAAGGACACCGCACTGGGAATAAAGTTGGTCAGTAGGTCGATGTCCTGTCACTACTGATCGTAAAATATGTACCGACTCAATGTGGAAATGATAGTCCGCGCATCTTAGTACTGCATACAATACTGTTCTCAGGGACCAACCAGTTGACTTTTTTGGGAGTCCTAAGATTTTTTGGGGCGGTCGGGTGGCCTAGTGGTTAAAGCGTTCGCTCGTCACGCCGAAAACCCGGGTTCGATTCCCGACATGGGTACAATGTGTGAAGCCCATTTCTGATGTCCCCCGCCTTGATATTGCTGGAATATTGCTAAAAGCGGCGTAAAACCATACTCACTCACTCACCTAAGATTGTGTATCTAGATTTTTTCAGCTTCAGCTGCAATACTAGTTTGTTTTATTTACAAAAATGAGCCTACAAAAAACACCTTGAAACAAAGTAATTATTCTGGCAGGCAATTTCTTTTTTTTCAAAATGTCTGAAGCATAATCATTTGTTTTAAGAATTTCCAGGGACAATTTATTATTTTCGATAAGATCGGAGAAATAGGTTTTACACTTTGTACCAAGATTGGGAATTGAACCGTGGCCTTTGGTCTGACAAGCCTTACCACGTTAAAAAGGATATCCCACTCAGACATAGTATATGATAGATGGATAGCGATTACACGAAGCATTGACTGCTGACCGACAAGAGATCGGATGGGCGAGAACAAGTGACATGCCGCGTCATCAAAGTCCGTTGTCTTGCAGCTAAAACGATAATCCCAGATGTTGACACAACCAGCGACCACACTGTATATGGTCTCTGCACAACAAATGAACGAAAACATGTAATCCGAAAAAACAACAAAGTTTATCCATTTTCACTTAAAAAAATTATGTTCAGCTTTCAGCATAAGAAGGGGGATGTACCTTCCCCTTCGTACAAATAACATGGAACAAATGATTAACAAACAACTTTTGTCTACTTCTCATGTTTTCCCTTTGGCTGAAACTCCTGGCGTCTGAAGCCAGAATCCTCAACAATCCTGCCGGGTGTTATTCCAGGGTGAAATAAAAGACAGAAACCCTCCCGGGGAGCAGCACGGAAATTTGAGCTCCAGGTAACGGGGTCATATATTCTGACTGATCCGTCGGGACATGGCGCGGACAGGAATCCCTTTCTTCTTGGACCCCATCCTCTCAACCTCGCCGCACATGCTCAGTCTTTGCTTAAACAAACTACAATACACACTGCGCAGCTTCTCTAAGGGAGGTAACTCGACGCCTTCAATAATACCGCTAACATGGAGCCAGGCCTTATAAGATGAAGTGAATCTGTACAGACATATTACGTTGCATATATCTACCGGAAAACATACTTTATCAGTACTACTGATTTTGTCAGTATGAAATTAGTACCAAATTAGTACTATTTTTATTACTTTATGTTCTGTAGAGACCTTGGTTACTGTTTAAATTCATTAGGGTCATGTTTTATTTTGCATGCTACGAAACGGTCACATAACATGAATACTTTGTTTGTTTGTTTGTTGTTTAACGCCGCACTAAGCAATGTCGCGGCTATATGGCGGCTGTCCTCAAATAATCGAGTTTGGACAATCAAGTTTGAACCTGACCATCCGATCCCTTGAGTCGCCTCTTACGACAACCATAGTCGCCTTTCACGGCAAGCATGGGTTGCTGAAGACATATTCTAACACGGATCTTCACCAGTACATAACATCAATATGGTATTGTATATGGATGCTTGATGCTTGATGGTGAAGAGTAGCTATGTCAAACGTTTGCGTTAACGTTGTTTCCATTACAACAATAGATGATATAGAAATATGCATATCATCTGAAGATATGAGATCGATAATAAAAACATATTACAGTATATATACATTCTCCTCCATGGACTGCACTGCTTGGAACAAGCCATCTTCTCCAATCAGTAGACAGAGCAGTGTGTAATACAAAGTACACACTTGTATTTTCACAACCTAAATCCCCAGTGGGGAATCCAGATTAGAATTGATCCAGATTTTGTCGTATGAGGTGACTTAATGTACAGACTCGGTGACCTGATTGATGGCGTGACATCGTACCCAGACAACGTAAAGCAGCCGGCTCTTTTCCTTGTATATTATAAAATCGATAGATTCTTAGTCTATAGTAATCACAGTGAAACGTTGTTAGTTCGCAAGCAGTTTGTAAACAGTAATAAGCAGTGCATTGAGTGTAATAAGCACAGCTAACCAGCTTCAGTGGCTGAGAGATAAGTGATGTCATTTCATTGTGACGTCATGGTAGCCGATGGCGTCACAATTGTCTGCAAAGCATTGCGTTGCAATTTTATTGCAAACGATGTCTCCTGTGGTTATAAAAGCGACAAAGACATTTCCATAAGCATAAGAGATCTCTCCTGACAGTAGAGTCAGTTGTTCGGTTCCGACTGTATCATAAGCATGTGTTTAGGATCATTATCAGATTGTGATGGTACCAGGTGTTTGGGGAAAGGTCAACGTATCCTGCCCCGCCGTTGGCACCTGTCACTAAATTGTTGGTAATTTTTTCACCCAAAACGCGGGAACATATGGTACGAGTCGAAATAGGGAACTGCATCGGAAACATTGAACCAGTTTGGTATAATATGCTGCGCTCCTTCATTCCGCCTCCGTGGTCTAGTGGTAGAGCGTCCGCCCAGAGAGCGGAAGGTCCGGGGTTCGATCCCCGGCCGCGTCATACCAAAAGACGTTAAAAGATGGTACTTGTTGTTACCCTGTCTGACGCTCGGCATTAAAGGGCTAAAACAAGGACTGGTCGGCTCGGAGTCAGTATACTGTGTCTGAGTGGGGTATTCATGTTAAACTGCGGCATGGTATCTCAGTGTGCTAGCGCTATAAATCGGCATCAGTCCGGACTAGTACAAACAGCCACACACAGACGTGCATGCACGTCGCTATATAAGTGCAATAATCTTGGACGCGACGTTAAACCAAATTTCACCTCACCTCACTGAGAGCTGTAGGGTCCAGATTAAGGAGGTTTTACTATATGAAGTAAGGAATATGAGGTAACACACATACTCACAACCTCACCATAACTTCATTATTTGTAGGACTCTCAACCAGGCATACCTACATTTTATGCCAGAATATTTACGTGAAATCCATGCGCATATCAATAATCTCCCGGTAAAGGCACGCTCCTCAGTGTAACGTCTAAACATTCCTTCGTTCCCCGCGTTACACATCTTACTTTCATCTCAATCCCGGCCAAACCCGCACGCTCACACAGGCAATTGTAGTTTGAGGAGACGAGTATGCCTGATGAAACTATATCGACAATGAAAACTACATTATTCAAAGATGCTTGTCATTTCCTTGTATTTCTCGTGAACGACGTCGCACCTGTAACGATCAAACGTCGATCTTTCGCAGGTGTTGTCGGCAATAATGGTAGATTACACTGAAGCTAAATGTTTAAAGATGAGGAGGAGAGATTCAAGCGTTTTTCCTAAACGCCCGTTTTGAGGCAAGGATGCGTTTGAAAAATAAATATTACAAGAAAAAATATTTATTTTATTTATTTTTTTACAATTTTCCTGTTTTATCACTTTAATTCTGGGCGATACCTACATCACGTTAAAGTTCACGCGGGTTCCAAACAAACGCCGGGAGGCACCAAATTCATATTTTGTATCGAGTGAATTCGTAACACATGTTACCTTGTAGCGAGGTGGAGTGCAGGTCTTCAAAGCAATAAATACGCAGAGATGCTTTGAATTCCTGACTGCATTAAGCAGAGGGAGAGAAATTGATACAGAAATATCACTTCCGTGTCGACTATGCTACATAAATGCACGCGAATTACATATTTTACGTGCCATAACGTGCAATGTATATTTCAGTTGGCTATGTTGTTAGGTACGGGCATTTCACAAGAACTTCGATCGATTTTGGGATGAACTTCTGGTATTGTTTTAATAATAATAAATACAATAATAATAAAACAAACATTCATATTTTCTTATCCTAGCGGGTACCCATTGGCGGCTGTCTCACTTAGCGTACAGTCTGTCAAACGGGAGGTACAAATTCTTATTTTTTGGTCAAAATTGTAAATAGTTAGACTATTAAACTAATAAACTATTAAGTTAGTTAATAGTCTAAATAGTTAAACATTCACCTTACCAGGAACACAAGCGTCGCGATATTCTTAACATCATATAAAATGGGACCCGTGAAGATTCCGGGGTAGAATAGGTCTTCAGCAACCCATGCTTGCCGTAAAAGGCGACTTTGCTTGTCGTAAAAGGCGACTAACGGGATCGGGTGGTCAGGCTCACTGACTTGGTTGATGCATGTCATCGGTCCCAATTGCGTGGATCGATGCTCATGATATTAATCACCGGATTGTCTGGTCCAGACTCGATTATTTACAGACCGCCGTCCTATAGCTCGAATATTGCTGAGTGCGGCGTAAAACAACCAACCAACCAACCAATCATATATTGATAATATTGACGAAATTGATATATTATGAGATATATTTTGTGAATTAACTGTACGTCAGTAACCCGTAGGTCTGTACACCTCTATGTTAATTCAAGGATTAGATTAGTAAGGTGACTGAATTATTTTCATATCCATGTAACACATGTGACCCAGGATGTAACTGATCGTCATGTGTGTACAGTGAATACCGTCAGTCCGGATGGACCAATCAGAGTTGCGTCCCTTAGGCGAGCCAGAATCCGATGAGCGAAGGTTTGAATCTAGATTCACCCTAATTATGATTCTTGGTTTATCAGCACAATACCCGTGCTCATGGGCTTCCCCAAACTTACATCACTTTGGGCTATGCTCCAACATGAGTGAGTGAGTGAGTGAGTGAGTTGGCTTTAACGCCGCTTTTAACAGTATTCCAGTTATATCACAGCTTGTCAGCTTAATGTGGGAGGAAAGCCCGATGTGATGCAGGTATCAGACATTTTCCACTTCGGTGAAACCCACGAGCACGGGTATGGTGCTGACAAACCTTGAAACATAATCGAACCGGGATTCGAACCCACAATCATAGGTTTCTGACGTGCCCAAGGGACGCTACTCTGCATAGCGAATCGCTGGATGGTCCAGACTCGAATATTTATAGACCGCCGTCATATAGCTGGAATATTGCTGAGTGCGGCGTTAAACACAAAAAAAAATCAATACTAAAGGGACGTCATGCTCCAAAGACTCGTTCATCCGGTTATTAGTCATGGATGAAGGAGGTTTCATTGAAACCTTTAAAGAAATCTTGTATTATTGTATTGAATTGTGACGGACGGACAGACAGTATAATTTGCTTTTCATGGCATCATCGCCAATAGTTACCTGGAAAGTAGTCTTTCTAAGTTTGCAATGAAAATATGACAATTTGAGCCATAAAATAATAACAACAACAAAATCATTTATCTTGTTTTAGAAAACAAGACATCGGCGATGAGTCGTACAAACAAACATGATGTTGATCACTGTTTACTATTGTTCGTTGTAAAATTAGGCAACAATAAACTGAATATTCAATTTATTAAGTCTTTGAAAGGCATTTAGAAGCCTCATAGGATTCATTCACCAGATGAAGGAGAAAGTATACACTCCGAAACGTTGTGTTCCTCATAATAAAGAAGTTGGCATCAATAAATTCTCTTCCTTATGTGTATCACTTCTAAATGCCTTTCAAAGACTCAATAAATTGAATATTCAGTTTATTGTTGCCTAATTTTACAACGAACAATAGTAAACAGTGATTAATATCATCAGTTTACAACGACCCCCTAACAGGAAGTCAGTCAAATACAGTTCGCGCATGTGTAGCCAATGTAGGCGACCTAGCTGCCAGTCTAAATAATACAAATAAACAAGGGAGCGGGTAGAAAATGTGTTTGGTTCACCTCACCACCCCCACATTGAGCGCCCGACCCCACCTCATGGCCGCACCACCTACACCGTAACCCAATCCTGTCCCCCTGGCTCATATTAGTTTGTTTATTGTCACGTGGTGCCAACATAATGTTACATATTGTTACTTTCACAGGAGGATGGGGAAGACGGAACCGAATTCCTGAACCTGTTCTCGATGAACACAGAGGCAAGGAAGACAACGCCAGTGTCCTATCTAAAATCGGAATGAAATATTTGTTTTTAATATTTAAGCATTATTTTGCATAATTTATTGCACAATAACTGACTGAATGAATATAAAGTTTTTAGTTGCTATATTAAATTAGTTAATACAAATTGATCTAAAGTAGGTAAGTGTAGACTGGAAATAAGTACAGTAAACTACGGTTATAACGAACTCAAAGGGACTACTATTATACTGATTATATGAAAGGGACGGAGAGCTTGTTTTCATGTTTCTTCAGCTTGTGTTCAAATCTCTGCAATATTCCAGCTATATGACGGAGGTCTGTAAATAATCGATGCTTGACCAGACAACCAAGTGAATGATATCATGAGCATCGATACACGCAAGTGGGATACGATGACATGTATCAACCAAGTCAGCGGACCTGACACCCCCCCCCCCCCCCCCCCCCCCCCACACACACCTGACCTAGTCGCCTCTTACGACAACCATAGCCGCCTCTTACGACAGACATGGGTTGCAGAAGACCTATTCTAACCCGGAACGTGATAGAGTGAGTGAGTGAGTGAGTGAGTGAGTGAGTCGGTACGATGCTGACAAAGCAAGATTGACAATCAGGGCGAATCGAACAGACGATCACAAAGTTCTTGCACGACTAAGCGACGTAACTCTGCAGAGTGATTTGCAGTGCCTTAAACAACCGGGCCCCCTGCTATATAAAGCGATTGAATTTGGTTTTACACTGCTTTAAGCTCCATAACAGCCTCCTCAATGTGTTTCTAAAAATAGTTACATCAGTCGGAACAGTAAACTATTATGTGTTTTTCGGTTCAGAACCTTGGACAAAATGAAGTTTCAATTTAAATATTTGGTGTGTTATAGGTACATGGTTTACATTTCCACGATATTCCTCACTGTGTATTCTGACAAGAGGACAGGTTTAAATCAGCACCGGACTCTATAAGAATAGCTTTCTACAGGAGGAATCGTAGCATAAGCTATCAAAAGATGTCCGAGGATAGATGTGGTACATTACATTGATATACGACGACGCAGCTACCAACGTCAGTGTTGCATGTATAGACCTACTGCTCAAAGTAATTGCATGTCTACAGTCACAGGCCATACAGCCTGTAGAACCAACATGATCAAATGTTTTTGTTGATCATTATATTTTGGGCACAAAAACTACTGTTTGAGCTACCAATTTATCTCTACAAAATAACTCATTTTTGTGATCAAACACATGAACTATAAAATTGCGAGAGACAACGCGTTCTTGAAAAGTACGTGCAATGTGAATTGTTTGAGAGGCATTACTTAGAAGTTGACGGATGACAAAGTAGAAAAAGTGTTCATAGGTCTGGTGATTATTGCTTAGTTAGTTCATCGTAGGCGGATGGGCTGATAGCTTAACGCTACACCTATGAAAACGTATCCTGTTTAATTGGCTTCATGTCTCACTGGTTTTGTCCATCGTGTTGTGACAGTGTTATCCTTCTGTTATCATTACCTACTCATGGGGTCTGAATATTTCTGAGAATGTTAGCGTGAAAAGTGTAGTTGTACGTGTGCAAGATATATGCATGGGAGAGTGTGTCTGATTGGAATGAACGGTTATGCAAGCCTGGCGGAAGAACGGGTGGTAACAAATTACGTACGTATAGAATGTTTCAAGATGGGTATGGATGTGAAAGTTATGTAAGTATGTATATGCCTCGTTCTTACCGCTCTGCCTTCTCCAAATTTAGATCAGGTACTGCTCCTCTAAAGTTGGAAACAGGCAGATATACGAATATGAATGTGAATGAAAGAGTGTGTTTTCAGTGTAAGGAAAGTATTGAAGATGAATGTCATGTATTACTTGATTGCCCTGTGTACGATGATTTGCGTGAAAGTTTATACGAAAAGGTGAGTTTTAGCTATCCCAACTTTCTAGAGTTATGCAATACGGATAAACTTGTACTTTTTAAATATTATGTATATTTTACAGCCAAAACCTGCTTTTTAATTCTCCAACGAAGAAAAAATATTTTATATGGCTAGTTACGGGTAGTATATTTTCATACCCCTTTTACACCAATATATTTATGCTGTACATACTGTGATACATTTTAAGTCTCTCGTAAGCCTTAACGGGTGGCTCACTTTTATGTCCATTTATATGTATTTATGTAATTATTTCTGAGGTGAGACTCAAATAAACAATCTGTCTGTCTGTCTATGAAAACGTATCCTGTTTCATTGGCTTCATGTCTCACTGGCTTCCACCAAGTGTTTTGTCCTTCATGTTGTGACAGTGTTATCCTTCTGTTATCATTACCTACTCATGTTATCCCACTCATGTATGCAATTGTTGTCACTGTTAATCCTCCTCCTACTATATGTATTCTGTACAATGCTCAGTCATGCTTGACAACGGTATAAGGATCTATACAGAAACGTCGCCTTTACAGTATTAAAGAAGTTGTTATCCATAAATTGTGTCTACTTCGTATATGCAATGTTCTTGTCAGATGTCGAAGAACTGAAAGACTACTGGTGAGAGAGTATCGGTGAGTTTTACGACCCTTGCAGCACGATTCCATTATGAAGACCAGGGACGCTGGAAAAGGTTCCACATAGTGTAAACCTGCGAGGATTTAAACCCTCCGTGACGAGAAAACACTTTACCTACGCGGCTAACATACGACAGAGCCGTTGATAAATTCCCGATTTGTCAATAACTAAGGGAAAGGTGATTCTTAGAAATGAAACTGAAAAGAAGATTGGCCCTTTTAACAATGTTATACATATTGACACTGATTTAATATGACATATGATATAGTAATATAATATCTTCACAGTGTTAGAGGTCAACGGTATGAGGTCATGAAGCTGTTGCATCTCACGACACTCATGCATTGCGTCGCACAACATGACTTAGATAAACAATTTAAATGTATCAAATCGATTAAGGGCATGCATAATTAATAAACCTGTCCGTTATTAAGGCACATTTCATTCAAACAGTATAAAAATAATTGCCTTTGCTCTTACAGTGAACTTTATGCTTATAGGCAATATACCTACATAACTTAAAATATACCTTGTTCCATATTGGTCATCTAAAAAACTAAATCCTCATCAGCTTACAATACAGTTTCTGAACATAATTAAGAGCATATAATTGAGAATTAAACAAAAATTCAACGAACCTAACTCTCGGCGGCTCTGACTCGAAGGCTTGTACTCTCTCAACTAGTACATTATACGTTGGATATTAATGTTCATACACTTAGTTACGATCTGCAAAGGGTACCCAATGAGCAAAGGTGTTGAGAGGTTCCGAACAGCAAGACTGGATGCAACATCTTGATAGCATTAAACGCTCCCTGCATAATCCGGGATGATCGCGGAAATAATGATTGGCTAACTTGGCTGCGTAGGCCATGGAACTTGGGCTTTATTGCTTGTAATTGGCAAGTAAACAAGTACATATCGCGTACCCGGTAACCACTTCGGACAGGCTTCATGCCTGTGTTTGTGAAATGTTGCGGAACGAGGAGAGATGATGTAGGTGCGACCTTCATGCATCAGGTCTTCATTAAGATCAGGTCTTCATGCATCAGGTCTTCATTAAGATTATGGAGATGCGTAGAAATATACCAACAAACATTTTATCTTGTATAGTGAAACCCTTAGTCGCCACTCGCCATCCAGATAAACCCTTTTGGGGGCCCATATACAAATATACTTGGGCATTTTCCTCTACCATGATTTTTTTATCTGAACATATTTTAAGTCAGTTTCACTGTAAACTGTCCTGTCCGGTTTAACGAGGTTTTACTTTTATCAATAGTTGTGTAACATTTCACACCCAGCAGAAGACCGATGGCGAGAGTGACTTCCTCAGTTTATCATAAATATATAAATATTATAAAATACAAGCCTCAAATGAGAATACAGTCATGCAATATTCATATCTTCATTTCAGGAATATTATTATGATGCATAAAACTCACTTAACAAACACACACTTGTATCATAAAAATACAATATGTACAACAGAGACCCAGTCTGACGAGGTATACCAAGTCCACCCTTTGTACCCATAAGAGTGCATTGAGGAACGTAACATCGTCTAGTCACGTATTCAGGTACGTCAGCGGATCATGATGCTGAAGGATCGCGTATGAAAAATTGCTGCTGTTTACTAAGTACTAACTATCAAATAAATAAATAGAATATGTATGTATGTCCAACATTAAAAGGAGTTTGAAATAATACAATGCTAAAGTTTGACGCTTACACGAGATACAGGATGTAAGAAGGCACAAAAAGTGTTTCAAGATAAAACGATCAATATAAATGAGCAAAAATGAAGTGGAGCCTGTGAATGAAGTTCTGGTTAATCAATATTTTGGGATAAAGAGATTTTCAAAATGAATATTATTTTGAGTTACACATGTTCAAAATATTAGTCCGATGTGTCTTAAGGTAGTTAACGGGTTAATATGTAAATAAAACATCAATACTGCTGGGTTAGTCATATCCGTATCCATGTAAAAAAATATGAAGTTTTTCAAGACTCAGTACAAAATTAGAGACACAAGATGGTGTGATAACTTGATGTCTACTTACGCTCTTCCAGCACCACCAGCGGAAGGAGTGGGCGTCGTCAAGGTCGTAGTCATCAGTGGAGTTAGGTTTCACCCATATCCCCACCATGTCACCCCTGAGAAGCACCAGGACACACCCCTACCATACCCGGCACTTTACTCCAGTGAATACAACACTAACATCCACATTCCTATTGTCGGTCCATGTAATCCTCTGTCTCATCAACTGTTTGTCTGTCCATGTAATCCTCTGCCTCATCAACTGTTGTTCATCCAGTATCGTGGACATAATACAATTTTACAAAGTATTGGTTTCATTCATGTTCTGTCCACGCGATCCATTATCATTTGCTTTCGAGAACAACACAAAACTGCCCAGTTCGGTTACTGGCCATCAAACATATTTATCACCATAGCACCTGTAAGCATGTTCAAAATGGATTCTGATACGACATGTTGAACATCATGGCCAATTCAATGGAAAATTTCCACCACAGCTCAACAACTATGAAGGGAACACCTCATTTCCGGTATGCTGACCAACCTAAAGATTTCCAATGGAGGGAGAGTTAACACAATAATGGTATGGAAAATATGCAGCTTTCAAACCAGATATCCATCGCGGTCAAAGCAGATACGTCACCAGTTGGTCCAAATCACGGACTGCAGGTACAGAAGACAATCCACCCTTGTCCACATATATTCAGAGATACAAAACCAGGGGTGCCAAAGACCACACCTCCAACCACGATGCCGAACACCTGGCCAACGTTATACAGGGTATCTTGTTCAGACAACCTGTTTACCAATAGTTAGGTCAGAACACTGCTCATTAAGTGATCGGTTCCAATAGCGCTGTTTGGACACCTGGTTCGAATCCTGTGGCTGGAATAGTTTACATGAACCGTCGTATGATTCCCTATCTTGTTTCTAGTTCCTGCTGGAGCTCTGCATTCACCTCGATATGACCACATACCGGGCCCTGTAATTCATAGCGTAGGGTGAGCTCGTGGAAAGAGATTTAAGTTAGAATGTTTTGCCATCGTTCGATGGAGGTGAAGTATCCCGATATCTAATGATTCCCCCGACGAACGTCTAAAGACCTACTCTACCTATCTCCTGCATCTTCAGAAGTTCAACATGTTGTGTGAAGATTCAATTTCAACATGTATTACAAACGAATGCTTCATTCATTAAAATACTTAACATGTTATCAAAACCACCTGGTGGCTTTGAACAAGAATAATAATTTGGCACAGTGGAAAGTATGACATTTCCTAAACTAATCATGAACTCATAATAATGCAATTACTGAAACTAGTGTTACACAGCTCTTCTCCCTAGCATATATATGTTCAATTTATTGGCGTACTCTTGCAGGTAATTTGTAGCAGGTTTTCAGTGTTATACCCCGTACACCTGTGGCTTCCATTGGAGCACGCCCGTGTTGTTCTCATGTATATTTTCTACAGGTATTCCTTTACACACAGATCAATGTCGGTCATCAGGCGGGAACGTTTTGGTTACTTCACAATTTCTAAATTTAATATTTAGAAACCAACCATTGTCATTCAAAAATTAATTGAAAATCAACAATTATTCACAAAAGGTATCGTGCAGCAATATTATTCCCGTTTTGAATTATTTCATCCCCAGCATTTTGTTTGTTTATGTGAACAGCATTATGTTTTTTTGGTGTTTTTTTAATAATTTATTATTTTTGTTGCATTTTACATAAGTTGCGCATACATATTAGACTTGTCACTACATTTTCTCAATTAGTAAATGACAGCTTGACCAAAACTTATTAAACATGTTAACATTCGAATTCAAAGTTGCTGCATATTTAGTTAAGTTGTAATAGTCGGAAAGCATTATGTACCTGTATTTACGAAAACTGGGGTTGATGCGGCGTTGAGCAAATTTCGTTCATTGAAGACAACTGGCAAAAAAGGTTATTCTGTATGACCCTTTTTATTATTCGCGTGGAGGTAAGTTTGGCTGTGGGTGGTAAATGTCACATAATTTATATTCGATTCAAAATTCAGAAGACGCAGTTCGATATGTCAATGAACGTTTTCTATAGACGCATGGCACTACTGCGAGCACTTATTGATCAAGTGTTGAAACACATTTGTGGGAATACATCAAAAATGTTTCTTTTTATCAACCATGGCGCAATGGCATCCCTTTGTGCAGTGAAATGCTAATTTAAAATGATAAAACGTTGAAACAACAATGGTCTTTATGACACTTTTAAAAAAAATCAATCTTGTATAAAATCTCATTTACATTATAAGAAGAAAAATAAACTCTCCAATTCATAAATGTATTGATCTGATTCTTGTATTTTGTAAAGAAATCGATTTGATTTAATTAAAAAAAATCATAAAAATAACATGACATGGAGAACATGAAAACATAGACCAGCTTTGGTTTCAGGAGGGTACTTCAGCAACGGGGATTAGCTTCAACAAAAGTTAGTTTCCTTAAAATGGGGTCGAATATAAATGGACGAATATGTCGTTAGAGTCACATATGAGAGGAGCCTATAGAAAAGTTAAGTTTACAGAACATTTTACACATATGAACGTAAACAGCTTGTGTAAAAGACTTGCTCATGTTCAAACATTGGAAATGTGCTTTAGTTATCTCTTCTTCTCGATACTCCATCCATCCATACGTGTTCGCATTATTCCAAAACAAGCAAGTCTACAAAACAAAGTCAAATTCTATTCCATATGAACGCATTTAACATTTGCTAAATGTTTTGCTAGTTTCTTGCATCAAGGAGTGAGTGAGTGACAATATGGTTAAACGCCGCTTTTAACAGTATTCCAGTTATATCACGGCGTGTCAGCTTAACGTGGGGGGAAAGCCCGAAGTGATGCAGGGCTCAGACGTTTACCACTTCGGTGAAACCCACGAGCACAGGTATGGTGCTGTCAAACGTAGAAACACAATCGGGGCGAACCGGGATTCGAACCCACAATCATAGGTTTCTGGCGTTCCCAAGGGGCGCAACTCTGCACAGCGAATCGCGGCGCTTGCATCAAGGATATCTTGATGGCAAAAAGGGTATTATCGTACTTGAGGGTCATATGTTTTGATGCAATCATCAAGAAGCTTTTTTTTGAGCTAGGTAAAATAAAACAGAAACCTCAGTACCACCTTCCGTGTATGAACGTTAATACTTCTTCCAGTCAAGGTATTGGTTACAATTATAGTACAGATTCCAATACGAGTGAGCGCTGGTTCTGCTGCAGGCCATAACAATATTACAGTCAAAGCAGGGCGTGCAAGCTTATAGTGGTGAACACCCAAATGTGACACATTTTCCACGAGATTATGGTGCTGGCAGACCAAGGATCATAATGGGGTTAAATCTGGGATTCGAACCATGATATGAATAAGAGTGATTTCACGTCCAACTATGTGTGCCATGGCTTACCTGGCGCTTCATGCGCACATATGTGCAACCAACCGTACAAACAAGGGCATGCTACTCGTCTTGTCATAAGACTCGCGGTTCTACCCTCTGATTATTTTAATGCCCTACAATATAGACAATAGCACATGTGATTCGGCTTAGGACCAACAGCCCATGACCAGCCCCCTGCAGCGTGCCTCACGGGAGCTTGTGGTTACATTTAGTTCTTGAAAACATTGCGTTGGTGTTGGAATATTAATAATAATGAATAAGACTCTACTCTTGCTATATTATTGACAATACCTGGTTGCGTTGCTCAGTTAAATAAAGCCATCAATACGACTACTCATGTTGTTGTTTATTATCAGATATCATTAGCTACAATGTTTTTCTATTATGGCGTCCTCCTACTGTCGCAGTTTTGTTAATAATTGCCTCACTGAAATGTTCAGATATGGTGCGATCGCTGAACTGTTAAAGAATTTCTGAATTGATGTACATAATTTACAAACCGGTGTCAAGAAGCCTATTTGCTATTAAATGTTCATGAAACAAAGGGGGCGGTCGGGTAGCCTAGAGGTTAAAGCGTTCGCTCGTCACGCCGAAGACCCGGGTTCGATTCCCGACATGGGTACAATGTGTGAAGCCCATTTCTGGTGTCCCCCGCCGTGATATTGCTGGAATATTGCTAAAAGCGGCGTAAAACCAAACTCACTCACTCACTCATGAAACAAAGAAAAGATTATGAGCTAAATGAAATAAGCCTGATCACAAACTAGCATGGAATGTCAATACAGATTACATTTACAAAAGGCACAGCAACGATTGTATTTCTTGTGTCATCTGAGCCATTCTAAAACCATTCTTTAGGACCTTCATACAAATATCATGACCATTAATATCCACTGCTGTCGTTTTTAACATTACAAACAATGCTAATTAAGCCAGGAAATGTTGATAATCTTCGAATTTGTCTATACCCTGATGATGTGTACTTACAATGATACTTAACTGATATGAAGACATCACTTAGTCCATTAGAGTTACACCTGTCTGTCTCTAATTTCTATGACAACATTATTTGTACTGTTATCCTCGTTATAACATAGGGGAAAATGGAAGCACTGAAATATTATTTTTTGTTGTGTTTTGATTGGATTGAAAGCATAAGCTCTAAAGGCATCATGTTCTCGTTTTCATGTCGAGGCACGGGAATATTGGCAAATTTAGTTGACAGGCTCTTGAAAGAATAAATGATGATATCAAAAGGATTCATCAGCAGAAAATACAAAAGTGGGACGGTCCTATTGAGACAATGAACATCAGAAAGCGCGTCGAAAGTCAGTCACACTTGGCTAGGACAAAACGACCCTCCACAAAAAGTAAGCATGAGTATTGGGAATCTGAGCTACAAGAGGCTAGAAGCACAAAGAGGGCCAATAGACAAAATGACATCAGCAGCGTTGTTCCCAGTACTCAGTCACATTTAGATGACATGTGTGTTGCTGACTTGCGAGACAAACTTGTCTCACTTGGAGTACACACTAAAGTGTCCTCCAGGGAGACACTACTTGACCTGATCCATTCAGCAATGCATATTTAACCTGCCCGACAGGAAACTGACAAATGTGATATTATAACTGATGATATCTACCAAACATTTGTTTTAAAGTTCAAAGATGTGTGAGAAGCTTGTCCAGACTAAAATGTGTTGTGTATAATGCATTATCCGTGGTGATGATTTGTGATTGTTTAATTAATGTGGTAAATTAACTTCTTTTAATACTTGTTTGACTTTGCATATACCATGCCCCCTCGTCATCCCATGATATAACATGTGGCTTAGACTTTTGCAAACCCGGATGCACCGGCATAATTGCCTATCCCCACTGAGCGTCTTCGCCAGTAGATACTGACCTATACGTGTATTTGTGCCCCAAGTAAAGGGATGTAACAACACATTACTTTAAACGTCCTGTTGTTATGGTTAATAAACGTTAAAAGTTAACTATGGAGGTGTTTATTTACACTACTGATAATTTGCATATACATAGAGAACATGTTGATTGTTATGATATCGGTTGAAAGGTTTACGTTCCTACATTAATTAACTGTTGATCGATCACTGAAGTTCGGTGTTTTCACAGAATTTGGGGAATTACACATTCACGTAGAAGCAATCGCGTAACATATATCAAACATAGTTTTAAGTGTTTTCCTAATGCATTAAAACATTGTAAATCATATAACTATAAAGACATGTTATCCAATAATTTGAGTCCAGAGGAAACTTTATTGAATATATCAACCTTACTAACGTACAGAACTTTGAAACTACGCGTCCAATTTATCTATCACCATTTTACGGTTGAGTGATTGCAACGTTGGATGATGCTCATGGCAGAGATTCGTGGGTATGCCGGGATTCAGATCCGCTTTGTACAGTATTCCAGTTATAGCCCGTGGGAGGAAAGCTTGAAGTGATTTTATATTTTACAACTTTCGAGAAACTCAGGAGACTGGTATGGTGCGTACACATTTAGAAACAATCAAAGTTAACTGGGATTCGAACTCATGGCCATAGGTTCCTGGAACACCCTAAGGGGCATAACTATGCGCCTAAGATGACTGGGTCACCCTTGCCCTATACGCATGACCTGTTGGTATCGGATGATACAGAGGCGTTGCGGACGTCGTTTCATCTAACATCCACAACACCATCTCACTATAATGACTTGAATGAAATATATGTAGATATATTTACTAAGTTAGCTAGATTTAAGTTAGAATACACGATGTTTGTTACACAGGAAACGCCATAATACCATCTATCAGTTCTAAAGGCTCATAAAGGCATCATCCCGAGGCAAGGGAGTTAACTGAGTATAAAAGTCCAGTTTCCACCCTTGCCGAACAAAGCTGGTATTAAGGAGTTAGATTTTGGCTGGACTATCGAGTCTATGCATAGTCCAATCAAAATCGCGAACCGAAATCGAAATCCTGTTCGTAAACTGTCGTGCAGAGTTCGGTGGATTGCTTTATTTGCAAAGCATGTGTACCGTCAACTCGTTGTCAACAGATATTTTCCAAATCTTTTCAAGTTTTTTTATCAAGGTGCTCACGTGAATTGATGCACTTCGCGATGTAAGACCCGTTTTATCATAGTATAGATCTTGATTGTCGATCAGATCGTCTTGTCTTGGCGCCGCCATTTTGTTTGAAACAAATGCAAGTGACACGAGAGGTGGAATCTGATTGGTCCATAGGAGAGGCATAGAAGGGACATAACTCGTAACAGCCACTGGTGTCGCTACAATCGAGCCCAGGAATTCCAGCCACGTTCGGCTCGGGAAGATGCATAAAGGGTTCTCACACTGGTTCTTGCTGTTCAAATGTTTTCGTTAATACCAAGTAGACAAGGAAGCAAAAGTTGTAATTGACAAACAAATTATACCTAATAAAACCTATTCGACCTAGTTCAACAGCCCCGTCGTGCCTCATAATTTGCCACCAATAATCGAATTACAGACAACATACGTCAACGTCAAATTCCAACGTAGGAACGCCATTAATCATCTAGATTGAAATGGTACGTTAATTCGCGTGCGGTGCACACTGGAAGAATTGTTTACAAATAATCGTGAGATCTGACTTGTAACTAAAGTTAATTGATTATGTCTACTGTGAAATTAAACGTCCTTCACTGATTGCTGATAGACATGTTTACCTATAATCAACTAAAAGAAGTGTAGCGCTCTTTAATCAACAGAAGGAAGATAAAACGATTCATCAATGCATGTCGGTTGACATATTTACCATTTATTTAGTAAACAAGCGGGTCTAGCCTGAACCCTAGTATTCAAAGAACACGATATATAATAGTATTACATTGCAACATTCTATCCGACATAACCATATCAGGCGTGTTTCTACAGGTGTGCGGGGAGTCGATGGTCCCACGGTGATAAGTAGAGCAATGCATTATGGTCATCAGGGCCCACTTGCACAAAGCGATCTTAGCGTTAAGATGATCGTAACTCCCATACTTTAACATAGGCTTACGATAGTCTTAGCGCTAAGATCGCTTTGTGCAAGTGGGCCCAGTTCCTGTCAATGTCAGGCAAAACACGGTCTACAGCAAATGGAACAAAGTACTGCAGTTTCAACTGCACACATCACATCAACACATGGACCAACTCAGCGTACACTCTCATTAAAATCAGATATTAGTTTTCGCTACCGCTAAACAAAGATCTGAGGACATCCCATTACGGGTCACGTCAGAACGACCTTTCGCGAACTTTGACCGACCAATGAAATGACTGACAAGAAATCGACATTAGCCAATCAGAAGGCAGCTTTCTCGAGCTTTACGACACAAGTTTCAAACTGGCGTCTACATATTTTTGACGTATTCTCGATTATAATTTTTTTAGAACATTATGGAATGGCTTATAGATAGCCTAGATTGTATGGATATAATCATAAAACCCGTAACTGTCGTTCGGAATACTCTCAGTTACATTTTTCGAGGTTGCATGATTAGAAAACACATTCCGTCCGTCACTTTCATGATGTGGTAAGCGACGCTCTGATTGGTTGGATGAAAGGTTGTTCTGACGTGACCTATAATGGGATGTCCTCAGATCTTCGTTTAGCGAGAACTAAGATCTGATTTTAAAGAGATTGACTCAGCGTATAGCCCCATGGAACCGGAGAATGGTAGCTGGTTCTTGGAGTACATTGGAACCCATTCATTAAAGGAAACCCTCGTCTCCAGTGACTATTCGTCACAGCTACTGGACTTTACAAAACCTACAAGTCTTACCAGAGCTGGGAACACAAACACAAATACCATCTTTCCACATGTGGGTTTATATTAATATAGAGAGCATAATACGTTCCCCGACAACAGTACACAAAGGGTCCCGTGATGATCAACGACTAGAATTGCTCTTCAGCAACCCATGCTTTTCGTAAGATGTGACAAACGGGATTGGGTGGTCAGACTCGCTGACTTTTGTCATCGTATCCCAATTGCGTAGATAGATGTTCCTTATGTCAAGCATTGGAGTTTCTGGTCCAGACACGATTATTTACAGACTGCCGTCATATAGCTTGAGAATTGCTGAGTGCGGCGTTAAACAACAAACAAACACAAAAACTATACAAAGTGATCTAACGCAATGAAGCTCAATCCAAAGCTTTCCACATAGGAAATATTCTTTCGAAGGAGAAACGGCAAGTTTAGATGACAGCTCATTTCATGTCCTTTCCAAACTTGAAACAAACAGTAACTCTTTCAGGGATGGAACACGTCGGGGTTGATTTCAATGGCCACTTAGACCTTGTTCAGGCCAAGGCAGGTCTCAAGTGTTTAAACAACAGGCATAAAGTATAATTACAGAAACCAGAATGTCTTACCTGTTTCGTTGACGGCGCGGACAGCCATGCTTCCTTCGTCTTTCTGGTTCTCAGAGACTGGTTTTTATTGCCTGGTAAAATATAACGGAAAACACGAGGGGTTAGAACGATCAAACATTTACTTTACAGATATTGATCAAAGGGCAGTGTCATATGTTCCAACACAAATAAACTCATATCAATCAGTGTACAGTGCTGGGTCCCACCTAGAGGTAATCACTAAAGTGGTTGAAAAACGTCAGAATGGACCGCTGTGCGATATAAACATACATACATACTGACTTAAAGGCTTTAAATGTAGCGTCTTTTTTAACAATATGGAGTGTTGTTAGGTGTATTGGGGTTCGGTTCTAGTAGATTTTCTATCATAAAACGATTCACATGGAACAGAAATTAAGTGTTGTGAAAGGAATAATTTTATGTTTTCACAGTGAACCAATACTACGTTGTTTGAGGAGGGTCCTTGTGGCGAGCGGGCTGGGTTGTATGATTGAGCTAGGTAATATTTAACTCGGCTGACATCATTTAGCTCGTTCCAGGACCGAGTTGTAACTCGAAATGATGAGTTACGTTGTCAATAACAGTGTCCTGAAGTCACACAGGACGCTGAGTGTACACTGTAGACTGCTAATGGGCATTGCATCCTGTTCGTGTAAAGGGCACGATGCATTGTAAGCTGTTATTACCTGAACAAATGGGACTTTAGTCATGTGTGAGTGGATTTGTGCTAACGCCGCTTCCAACAGTGTTTCAGTTGTATTTACAGCTGGTCGTGTGTGTGTGTGTGTGTGTGTGTGTGTGTGTGTGTGTGTGTGTGTGTGTGTGTGTGTGTGTGTGTGCGCGTGCGTGCGTGTGTGTGTGTGTGCGTGTGTGTGTCAGTCTGTGTGTTTGTGCCTATGTGTGTGTCTGTCTCTGTGTGTCTGTGTCTGTCTGTGCCTGTGTGTGTGTCTGTCTATGTGTATGGCTGTGTGTGTCTGTATTACAGCTGGTCATGTGTGTGAGTTCGTCTCTGTGTGTCTGTGTATGTTTGTGTGTGTCTGTGTGTGTCTGTAGGTGTGTCGGTGTGTCTCCGTGTGTGTCTGTGTCTGTGTGTCTGTGTATGTGTGTCTGTGGGTGCCTATGTGTGCGGCTGTGTGTGTGTGTCTGTGTGTGTGTCTGTCTGTGAGAGTGTGTGTCTGTCCACCAACACGGGCTACCAAACCAGGAATCATCATCAGTGCGAACCATAGTGTACATATGAAGTCGATTGAAGAAGTTTCTGTATATAATAGAATGGTTGACATGGCAACTCGTCATCATCAAGCATAAATTTGCAAGTTTGAAGTATTGAAAAAATATGTTTTTATCATACCATGTCATTTATACAAGATACTAAATCAGTAGATGTTAGTATTCATTGCGCTTTCTTTTAGTGATTAGAAGTTGTACACGAACAAAGAATTTCCATGTTCATTTTATTAATATAATATTATATGAGAGTGACAGCATGATGTGAGAGGAAAGGTCAGAAATGATGCATTTCTTCTGTTCACAATGCAGAAGCACGAGTAAGGTGCTGACAAACCAAATTCAAAATCAGAGCGAATCTGGGACCCGAACCAACGATCTTCGGACCCAACTCTGCAGAACGAATTGCGGCGCCTGAGACGACAGAGCCACTAATGCCCCTTTCCAGGATACCCACTGCCTGCTACAGTCAGTCATGTTGTTAAAAAACAGCGCAGATCCACATTGATTCACTCATAGTTAAGGGGCGGTTAGATAGCCTAGTTGTTAAAACGTTCGTTCGTCACGTCGAAGACCCAGGTTCGCTTCCCAACAAGGGTACAATGTGTGAAGCCCATTTCTTTTGTCCCCCGCCGTGATATTGCCGACATATTGCTAAAAGCAGCGTAAAACCACACTCCCACACTCAAGATACACGGTCCTATACATGTAAGTAACATTGAGGAGGTTTTATACCACTGCCACGTTCGCTAATCACAACGTTAACGTGATGACATGGTCAATCTATATTCACGATCATTTCAGGTGTTATAGGGACGAAAGCAGTTACGAAGCTTTTATCCCCTTCACGAATAAATCACTTCAACAATTTCCTTTCAGCGGGGTATGATTATTTTCTTATTAATGGGCTTACGTCCAGCACTAATTGTTGGATCGATTCCGTTGATTTTCAAAGCTATTGTTTACAGTTGAAGACACATAACGATTTATGGATCTATTTCGCAAATATAATAATTCATCTTTGATGGAAGCATTGCTAAATTACAGCTTCTTTAATATTTAATCATCTCCTCTTTACGCATCTACTCAATGCCAAGATTCCGTTAACACCATCAAATGTAAATATTGCAGGGGAGGTAACTCTCAATGTTCCTTGTTCGGAGTGTTCGACGGCTGGCAGGTGTTGACGTTGTTTTTGCATCACACGTGGTTTCGCTTCAACAATCAACAATGCGGGCAGTTCATGGCTTCTGTAGATTCCCATATGTCCTTTTTCTCGACTGCCGCAAATACGGGTCTTTGTCGCGATACGTTCAAACGGTCTACTCACAAATGTAATTATGATCAGAAGTGGGCTTCAATAGTTATTTACTTCATGTCCCGTATTTCTACCATGAAAATAAGAGTGTTATTATCAGTTACAAATTAAGGTTTCTTGTGGCACTTTGCTTTCTTTTAGACAGACAGACAGGCAGCAAGTCAAGCAGACAGGCAGACAGGCAGGAAGTCAGGCAGACAGACACACAGACAGGCACTCAGACAGACAGACAGATATCGTCAGGTGGGCAGACAAGTGGTTCAAGCAGACAGACTCAGAAGCAGATGTGCAGGCACGTAGACATACAGCCAGACAGACAGACATACAGACAGACATTGTCAGTCAGGCGGAGAAACAGCCCGACATACAGACAAGCATGCAGACAGACAGACAGACAGACAGGCACAGATACAGACAGACTGACATTGTAGACAGAGAGGCACCGTCTGGTAGCCATTCAGACAGACACTCACACAGACCGTCAGACAGACGGAGAGACGGACATGTCAGTTTAATCCAGCCCATACAAAAAGTGTAGTTGTATACATGCAAGGTTCCCGTAGAATGTATATATTGAATTGAATATTCTTCTTGATAGCGTTCACAATATGTCTCAAAGATTTAACCTGAGATAGGAAGTTAGGAACAGTTCGGTTTGTGAGTATTTGATTTTAGTCATTATACATATGCCTGACTGATATGCCGCGTCTTTTATAAACATCTGATAAAGTACTGACGTGTCATTAACACAACACAACGATATGATGGTTGATAAAAGGATTACGTATGGTCTAGCCGCTTGAACAGAAGTATTACATACTGTATTGAGCATTACGAAATATTAACTTTACAAGACATGTATCCTATACTGTCGTGATACGAATACTTACATACATGTGCTATGAGGAAGTGAAAACTCACCGGTTGATATCACAACGCGGCCATGTCCGCCCACTGTAAGCACAGGACTACAGCTACACACAATAATTACAGCTCATAAGACAGCGGCCGACCATACACATTTCCTGTGTGACTCACGAGACAACCAGCCCAGCCTTGTTGTCTTGTAGTGTGTGCAGCTTTGTGACTGTTGTCAGTGATGAACAGTGTGTGTGTGTGTGTGTGTGTGTGTGTGTGTGTGTGTGTGTGTGTGTGTGTGTGTGTGTGTGTGTGTGTGTGTGTGTGTGTGTGTGTGTGTGTGTGTGTGGCAACCTTGTCATTGTTGTCAGTGACGTGCAGCCTTGTCACTGTTGTCACTGTTGTCAGTGAAGAACATCGTTTCTGGTAGTGTGTGCAACCTTATCGCCGTTGTCAGTGACGTACAGCGTTGTCTGGTAGTGTGTGCAACCTTGTCGCTGTTGTCAGTGACGTACAGCATTATCTTGTAGTGTGTGCAACCTTAGAACTGTTTCCAGAGACGCGCAGCGTTGTCACTGTTGTCAGTGACGTACAGCGTTGTCTGGTAGTGTGTGCAACCTCGTCGCTGTTGTCAGTGACGTACAGCCTTGTCTTGTAGTGTGTGCAACCTTATCGCTGTTGTCAGTGACGTACAGCCTTGTCTTGTAGTGTGTGCAACCTTATCATTGTTTTCAGAGACGTACAGCGTTGTCTTGTAGTGTGTGCAACCTTGTCACTGTTGTCAGTGACGTACAACAGTGTCTTGTAGTGTGTGCAACCTTGTCACTGTTGTCAGTGACGTACAGCGTTGTCTGGTAGTGTGTGCAACCTTGTCGCTGTTCTCAGTGACGTACAGCATTATCTTGTAGTGTGTGCAACCTTATAACTGTTTTCAGAGACGTACAGCGTTGTCACTGTTGTCAGTGACGTACAGCCTTGTCTTGTAGTGCGTGTAGCCTTGTCACTGTTGTCAGTGATATACAGCATTGTCTTGTAGTGTGTGCAACCTTGTCACTGTTGTCAGTTACACACAGCCTTGTCTTGTAGTGTGTGCAGCCTTGTCACTGTTGTTAGTGACGTACAGCATTGTCTGGTAGTATGTACAACCTTGTCACTGTTGTCAGTGACGTACAGCATTATCTTGTAGTGCGTGCAGCCCTGTCACTGTTGTCATTGTTGTCAGTGACATACAGCGTTGTCTTGTAGTGTGTGCAGCATTGTCACTGTTGTCAGTGACGTACAGATTGTCACTGTTGGTACCGTTGTCAGTGATGTACAGCGTGTGTGCGTGCATATTGTCACTGTTGTCAGTGACGTACAGTCCTGTAACTGTTATCACTGTTGTCAGTGACGAACATCGTTGTCTTGCAGTGTGTGCAGTCTTGCTACTGTTGTCAGTGACGTACAGCGTTGTCTTGCAGTGTGTGCAGCCTTGTCACTGTTGTTAGTGACGAACAGTGTTGTCTTGTTGTGTGTGCAACCTTGTATGTACAATGCTGTCTCTGGTGCAAAGTGTATGGTGCAATGCTCTCTCTGGTGTACAGTGTATGTACAATGCTGTCTCTGGTGTACAGTGTATGTACAATGCTGTCTCTGGAGTACATTGTATGTACAATGCTGTCTCTGGTGTACAGTATATGTACAATGCTGTCTCTGGTGTACAGTGTATGTACAATACTGTCTCTGGTGTACAGTGTATGTACAATGCTGTCTCTGTGTACAGTATATGTACAATACTGTCTCTGGTGTACAGTGTATGTACAATGCTGTCTCTGTGTACAGTATATGTACAATGCTGTCTCTGGTGTACAGTGTATGTACAATGCTGTCTCTGGTGTACAGTGTATGTACAATGCTGTCTCTGTGTACAGTATATGTACAATACTGTCTCTGGTGTACAGTGTATGTACAATACTGTCTCTGGTGTACAGTGTATGTACAATACTGTCTCTGGTGTACAGTGTATGTACAATGCTCTCTCTGTGTACAGTGTATGTACAATACTGTCTCTGGTGTACAGTGTATGTACAATGCTGTCTCTGGTGTACAGTGTATGTACAATGCTCTCTCTGGTGTACAGTGTATGTACAATGCTGTCTCTGTGTACAGTATATGTACAATGCTGTCTCTGTGTACAGTGTATGTACAATGCTCTCTCTGGTGTACAGTGTATGTACAATGCTCTCTCTGGTGTACAGAGTATGTACAATGCTGTCTCTGGTGTACAGTGTATGTACAATGCTCTCTTAGGTGTACAGAGTATGTACAATGCTCTCTTAGGTGTACAGAGTATGTACAATGCTGTCTCTGGTGTACAGTGTATGTACAATGCTGTCTCTGGTGTACAGTGTATGTACAATGCTGTCTCTGGTGTACAGTGTATGTACAATGCTGTCTCTGGTGTACAGAGTATGTACAATGCTGTCTCTGGTGTACAGTGTATGTACAATGCTCTCTTAGGTGTACAGAGTATGTACAATGCTCTCTTAGGTGTACAGAGTATGTACAATGCTGTCTCTGGTGTACAGTGTATGTACAATGCTGTCTCTGGTGTACAGTGTATGTACAATGCTGTCTCTGGTGTACAGTGTATGTACAATGCTCTCTCTGTGTACAGTATATGTACAATGCTGTCTCTGGTGTACAGTGTATGTACAATGCTCTCTCTGGTGTACAGTGTATGTACAATGCTGTCTCTGGTGTACAGTGTATGTACAATGCTCTCTCTGGTGTACAGTGTATGTACAATGCTGTCTCTGGAGTACAGTGTATGTACAATGCTGTCTCTGGTGTACAGTGTATGTACAATGCTGTCTCTGGTGTACAGTGTATGTACAATGCTGTCTCTGGTGTACAGTATATGTACAATGCTGTCTCTGGTGTACAGTGTATGTACAATGCTGTCTCTGGTGCAAAGTGTATGGTGCAATGCTCTCTCTGTGTACAGTATATGTACAATGCTGTCTCTGGTGTACAGTATATGTACAATGCTGTCTCTGGTGTACAGTATATGTACAATGCTGTCTCTGGTGTACAGTGTATGTACAATGCTCTCTCTGTGTACAGTATATGTACAATGCTGTCTCTGGTGTACAGTGTATGTACAATGCTGTCTCTGGTGTACAGTGTATGTACAATGCTCTCTCTGTGTACAGTGTATGTACAATGCTCTCTCTGGTGTACAGTGTATGTACAATGCTCTCTCTGTGTACAGTATATGTACAATGCTGTCTCTGGTGTACAGTGTATGTACAATGCTCTCTCTGGTGTACAGTGTATGTACAATGCTCTCTCTGTGTACAGTATATGTACAATGCTGTCTCTGGTGTACAGTGTATGTACAATGCTCTCTCTGTGTACAGTATATGTACAATGCTGTCTCTGGTGTACAGTGTATGTACAATGCTCTCTCTGTGTACAGTATATGTACAATGCTGTCTCTGGTGTACAGTGAATGTACAATGCTGTCTCTGGTGTACAGTGTATGTACAATGCTGTCTCTGGTGTACAGTGTATGTACAATGCTGTCTCTGGTGTACAGTGTATGTACAATGCTCTCTCTGTGTACAGTATATGTACAATGCTGTCTCTGGTGTACAGTGTATGTACAATGCTGTCTCTGGAGTACATTGTATGTACAATGCTCTCTCTGGTGTACAGTGTATGTACAATGCTGTCTCTGGTGTACAGTGTATGTACAATGCTCTCTCTGGTGTACAGTGTATGTACAATGCTCTCTCTGTGTACAGTATATGTACAATGCTGTCTCTGGTGTACAGTGTATGTACAATGCTCTCTCTGGTGTACAGTGTATGTACAATGCTCTCTCTGTGTACAGTATATGTACAATGCTGTCTCTGGTGTACAGTGTATGTACAATGCTCTCTCTGTGTACAGTATATGTACAATGCTGTCTCTGGTGTACAGTGTATGTACAATGCTCTCTCTGTGTACAGTATATGTACAATGCTGTCTCTGGTGTACAGTGAATGTACAATGCTGTCTCTGGTGTACAGTGTATGTACAATGCTGTCTCTGGTGTACAGTGTATGTACAATGCTGTCTCTGGAGTACAGTGTATGTACAATGCTCTCTCTGTGTACAGTATATGTACAATGCTGTCTCTGGTGTACAGTGTATGTACAATGCTGTCTCTGGAGTACATTGTATGTACAATGCTCTCTCTGGTGTACAGTGTATGTACAATGCTGTCTCTGGTGTACAGTGTATGTACAATGCTCTCTCTGGTGTACAGTGTATGTACAATGCTCTCTCTGTGTACAGTATATGTACAATGCTGTCTCTGGTGTACAGTGTATGTACAATGCTCTCTCTGGTGTACAGTGTATGTACAATGCTCTCTCTGTGTACAGTATATGTACAATGCTGTCTCTGGTGTACAGTGTATGTACAATGCTCTCTCTGTGTACAGTATATGTACAATGCTGTCTCTGGTGTACAGTGTATGTACAATGCTGTCTCTGGTGTACAGTGTATGTACAATGCTCTCTCTGGTGTACAGTGTATGTACAATGCTCTCTCTGTGTACAGTATATGTACAATGCTGTCTCTGGTGTACAGTGTATGTACAATGCTCTCTCTGGTGTACAGTGTATGTACAATGCTCTCTCTGTGTACAGTATATGTACAATGCTGTCTCTGGTGTACAGTGTATGTACAATGCTCTCTCTGTGTACAGTATATGTACAATGCTGTTTCTGGTGTACAGTGTATGTACAATGCTGTCTCTGGTGTACAGTGTATGTACAATGCTCTCTCTGGTGTACAGTGTATGTACAATGCTCTCTCTGTGTACAGTATATGTACAATGCTGTCTCTGGTGTACAGTGTATGTACAATGCTCTCTCTGGTGTACAGTGTATGTACAATGCTCTCTCTGTGTACAGTATATGTACAATGCTGTCTCTGGTGTACAGTGTATGTACAATGCTCTCTCTGTGTACAGTATATGTACAATGCTGTCTCTGGTGTACAGTGTATGTACAATGCTCTCTCTGTGTACAGTATATGTACAATGCTGTCTCTGGTGTACAGTGAATGTACAATGCTGTCTCTGGTGTACAGTGTATGTACAATGCTCTCTCTGTGTACAGTATATGTACAATGCTGTCTCTGGTGTACAGTGAATGTACAATGCTGTCTCTGGTGTACAGTGTATGTACAATGCTCTCTCTGTGTACAGTATATGTACAATGCTGTCTCTGGTGTACAGTGAATGTACAATGCTGTCTCTGGTGTACAGTGTATGTACAATGCTCTCTCTGTGTACAGTATATGTACAATGCTGTCTCTGGTGTACAGTGAATGTACAATGCTGTCTCTGGTGTACAGTGTATGTACAATGCTCTCTCTGTGTACAGTATATGTACAATGCTGTCTCTGTGTACAGTGTATGTACAATGCTGTCTCTGGTGTACAGTATATGTACAATGCTGTCTCTGGTGTACAGTGTATGTACAATGCTCTCTCTGTGTACAGTATATGTACAATGCTGTCTCTGGTGTACAGTGAATGTACAATGCTGTCTCTGGTGTACAGTATATGTACAATGCTGTCTCTGTGTACAGTATATGTACAATGCTGTCTCTGGTGTACAGTGTATGTACAATGCTCTCTCTGGTGTACAGTGTATGTACAATGCTCTCTCTGTGTACAGTATATGTACAATGCTGTCTCTGGTGTACAGTGTATGTACAATGCTCTCTCTGTGTACAGTATATGTACAATGCTGTCTCTGGTGTACAGTGTATGTACAATGCTGTCTCTGGTGTACAGTGTATGTACAATGCTCTCTCTGGTGTACAGTGTATGTACAATGCTCTCTCTGTGTACAGTATATGTACAATGCTGTCTCTGGTGTACAGTGTATGTACAATGCTCTCTCTGGTGTACAGTGTATGTACAATGCTCTCTCTGTGTACAGTATATGTACAATGCTGTCTCTGGTGTACAGTGTATGTACAATGCTCTCTCTGTGTACAGTATATGTACAATACTGCCTCTGGTGTACAGTGTATGTACAATGCTGTCTCTGGAGTACATTGTATGTACAATACTGCCTCTGGTGTACAGTATATGTACAATACTGCCTCTGGTGTACAGTGTATGTACAATACTGCCTCTGGTGTACAGTGTATGTACAATGCTCTCTCTGTGTACAGTATATGTACAATGCTGTCTCTGGTGTACAGTGTATGTACAATGCTCTCTTAGGTGTACAGAGTATGTACAATACTGCCTCTGGTGTACAGTGTATGTACAATGCTCTCTCTGGGGTACAGTGTATGTACAATGCTGTTTTAAATAAACAATGATAGATCATCTTTATACCCTCCAAAAGCTGAAGACACACTGACAATAGTATGGTATTTTACAATTATATAACAGGGTATGTATTGTGTAAACATGGAATATCACATGGTTATAGAAGGTTATTAAAGAAGTTTTTTCACATTTTTACACACAAAAAACTTTATTTTAATCCATGAATTGACAATAGCATAAGCACATGTGCCACATAAACACGCCTTAGGTTGTATACTGTAAGTACAAAGACATAATAAATACTCTAAATCATAGAAGTTGTCACATTTTTCAATTGTTATAAGCTCTGCTTTCGAGTGATGAAAACAGGGCAGTTTCTGAACTCAACTCTCCTAAATCCAAACCGAAAGGGGTGGGGACGCCTTTAGATTTAATTGCCCACTCTTCAATTCTATACAACATGTGTAACTTAGGATCGTACAAGCGAAAAATTTCTTGGTTTTCTCTTAAATGAAAATGAAAAACACGTTTCAGTCGATTACATCAATTTGCTCTTTAACTCGCCCGCCCAAGCATATATGTCGGACAATAGATACGAAGCAGAATAGGTGTGTGTGTGTTTTTGTATGTGTGTGTTTTTGTGTGTGTGTTTTTGTGTGTGTGTGTGTGTGTGTGTGCGTGCGTGCGTGCGTGCGTGCGTGCGTGCGTGCGTGCGTGCGTGAGTGCGTGAGTGTGTGTGTGTGTGTGTGATTGTTAAGTTCGGATTGTTTTACTTGTATTAACATGTGGTATGAGGGTTTTTCATGTTACATTTAACGTCTCTTTCGTAAGTTATATCGAGTTGAAAGGGAACAAGTCTGTACTGTAACATTCTCTTAAATACAAAGTCAATACGCTATTGCATAATCTTCCAAGGAATGGGGGAGCTCGGTTATCAATGTACGCCTGTAGCACAAATAGGTTGGATCATTCCAAACATTTCGTATACCTCAGATGACAGTTGACACCATTACAAGGATAATACCCCCTTTCCCATATACGAACAGCTGCGAAAGGATTTAGACCACCGAATAATAGACCATAATTATAATTTATATTAAAAGTTTTCATATATCAAATGGGTACGCTCTAATGTTGTCTTTGTAGTGTTTAGAAGCAACCCAGTTACATTCGCCTTTTTTGAAATGTGTGCGAATATAAACATGTTGACAAACATTTTTGCGAATATTCCCAAACAGTAGAAATGCATTCTCACTTGCATTTATACTTCAGATGCAATCTATCACCTTATGTGTATATAACAATGAGCAAAAAAGTAGTCCGTCAGGTGAGCCGCCAACAACGCAGTATCGTTATATCATAGGATGTATGTTGTATTCCCCCAAGGAAGACATTTCCCACGCCATGAATCAACACTTGAATACAACAAGTCATTGATGTACAACCGAAAGAGCCATGCTGATAGAACACGACCTTGATTAACACCTTGTTTAACATGAATTGTACGCGACAGTTGCCATAATGTTTTATTAATTCAAAATTATATAATTTGAAAAAGACCATCCAGTAAAACTTCGTCAAAAGCTTTCTTGTTTTGGAAAGCTGTGGAGAGCTGTGGTTCATTGTGATAAGCTCTGCTTTCGAGTGATGAAAACAGGGCAGTTTCTGCCCCATCAACTCTCCTAATTCCAAATTGAAAGTGGTGGGGAAGCCTTTAGATTTGATTGCCCACTCTTCCATTCTATACAACAGAAGTCTCTTTAACAGTTTATTTGAGTCCGAGTAATACCTATGTAGTTGGAGGGGCCGTCTTACTTTTACCAAGACCTTTCTGGATAGGTAAAATATTTTCCAACATTGACATAATGTGGCATATATTCATCAGAAACAATAAATTTAATAAGGTGACGAACAAAAGATCTACAAGAGTATTTGATATGTCCAACCATCAGGACCAATCGACGTTCCACTGTTTATACTTCTTATAGTTGTCAAAACCTCATGAGTGAGTGAGTATGGTTTTACGCCGCTTCTAGCAATATTCCAGCAATATCACGGCGGGGGACACCAGAAATGGGCTTCACACATTGTACCCATGTCGGGAATCGAACCCGGGTCTTTGGCGTGACGAGCGAACGCTTTAATCACTAGGCTACCCGACCGCCCCCAAAAAACCTCATGAGATGTGAATGGACAGAGCAACATGGACCTGACGTCACTGTCCTCTTGCTCATCACAAGAATAATTGTCAATGTGTTCCATATGTCTCTGATGTACAGTGTGTGACAGTGCTGTCTCTCCTATATAGTATGTATAGTAATGTCTCAGAGCTTGACAGCTGACTGTACCAATATCAGCGTTCTTCCCCTATCGTCTTGGCGGCACAAAGTGTGTGATTTTGTTTTCCGAATGTTTTTCGTAAGACCATATAGTATTTAATTATTTGTAATGAACTGTTTCACCTGGCACACGTTGGTATTTCATAGTAGGGAGCCTATCGTCATGATTACAGACTATGTTACTTCCATGCCCATTAGAAGTTGTAGTGTGGTCTTCTCTCGCTTGTATTGTTCAAACTAAATGTACCAACATGTGACCTGCTTTGGAACGGAAAATAACATTAAAATAAATAAATAACTTGAAAGGGAGGAGTTACAAACGAACAAAACAAAATTGGTAGCAGCATTGTCAGAAGATTGAAATACAGTGTATTGCTTCGTGCGATGTTTGCGAAAAAAGAAAACACTTTTCTTTCGATATTTTTCTTCTTCTTTTTTATAATGTGTTCTTTTTGGAATTTACATGGTCCTCAAGTTCCAAATTAAAATACATTCATTTACGCTACACTTTACGCAGCTAACTGAAAATAAAGGGATCTGAAATTTGTACACATATAAAGTATATGTACATTGATGCAGTTATTCCATGATTTGCGGATCTGTTTCCTTATGCATATGAATCGGAATTTCTGTTCGTATTGGCAAAGACCAAACAAGGTAACTTGGCCAATAAGTTTAACTTAAGCGATATGTCGATGATCTGATATCGTTCAATAACAATCAAATAGCCAATTCCGTTCAACTGATTTACCCACCTGATCTAGAAATAAAGGAGACCAGTGAGACCGCCTCATCTGTTTCATTTTCAGATCTATGCTTTAAAGATTCAGAATGACAAAACACTCTCCACAAGACTGTATGACAAGAAGGATGGCTTCAACTTTCCTTTACACAACTTTCACTTCATGTTGAGCAATATTCCAGCAGCTCCAGTCTTTGGTGTTAACATTTTGCAACACTTTGAGATACAATCGAGCATGCTCTGTCTACCAAAGAGGGTCATACGACTCTTTGCTCAGAAGATGTTTTATCAAGGTTACAACATTCAAGGTCTCAAGTTTTCAAAAGGTTTTATGGTAGACATGTGGAGGACATTTCCTGATTTGACGCATCAGTGACAAAAATTATGTTGGATGCAATTCCCTATTATGACTTGTACCATATGTTCCCATGTTTTTCAGGTGAACAATTGACTTGCCTTTGCATGTGTTTGTGACGGGTGCCACCGGTGGGGCAGGATACATTCACCTTTTCGCGAACACCAGGTATCATTACTATTTGATAGTGATTCATAAACACATGCTCATGATATAGTCCGAATTGTACAATCGACACTGCTTTATGCAGAGATTTCTATTGGATATGGATAGGGTTTTGTCGCTTTATTTGCAGTTTCAACAAAATCGGTAAACGCGCTATCGTGTCAGTGGATTTTCTGGTCATTCACCAGGTGTCAACACTGGTTTCTAGGGATCCATTCGCTCTTATGCCTTATACCTACCCCCAATGGAATCTGTTTCTGTCGGTAATCGAGACAGGTTAGTCTCTCGAATTGTTGAGTGTTATATTGCCAAGACGCTGAAACATTTTACGGGCGCTTCTTGTTGTGCCCCATTCAGTGTGGCGACGAAACCGATCAACATATATTCTCTGTACAACATGTGTTGGTTTTGGAGTGATTTTATGCAGGGATTCACTTCGTCCCCGGAATGATTGTTGTCAGCTGTATCATAGTTACATTGTTGTCAGCTGTATGTATGTATGTATGTATGTATGTATGTATGTATGTACGTATGTACGTATGTATGTATGTATGTATGTATGTATGTATGTATGTATGTACGTATGTAATACTTTATAATACATCAGTGAATTGTGAGTGACTCGCGTAATCTAAAAGCGTGGTAGATACATTTAGCAAGTTGTGTAATAGTGTATTTACATTTAGAAGACATAAGATTTACAAATTTTTCATAGGATGGATTAGTGTGAAAATATGTATCAATAAAATGTAAACGTAATGTTGAATATGAAGTACAAATAAGAAGGAACATTTTTTTTTAATGATATTCATTTTCAGTGTACAGTTGAAGTCGAATTTTTGACATTGCGGGCAAAATCTTTTGTTTTCTTCTGTATTGGTATGACGTCCAGTTTCGATCATAAGTTTATGGCAGCTGCATCGGAATCTTGTTAGGGTTTCTTGATAGATCTTCTTGTTTACTTCCTGAAGGTACATTTCTATTGTTAATACCGACTTGAAAGTTAAATATGTTTTAAGTTTTGATTTTTGAGATAGGTTTTCAATCCAACATTGTTGACCACAGTCCACGATACGTTGTTGGAATTGTGAAATGAATATTTCAGCTGTAACATAGTTACATTGTTGTCAGCTGTATCATAGTTACATTGTTGTCATTTGTTATAGTTACATTGTTGTCAGCTATATTATAGCTACATTGTTGTCAGCTGTATCATAGTTACATTGTTGTCATTTGTTATAGTTACATTGCTGTCAGCTATATTATAGCTACATTGTTGTCAGATGTGTTATAGCTACATTGTTGTCAGATGTGTTATAGTTACATCGTTGTCAGACGTGTTATAGCTACATTGCTGTCAGCTATATTATAGCTACATTGTTGTCAGATGTGTTACAGTTACATCGTTGTCAGATGTGTTATAGCTACATTGTTGTCAGATGTGTTATAGTTACAACGTTGTCAGATGTGTTATAGCTACATTGCTGTCAGCTATATTATAGCTACATTGTTGTCAGATGTGTTACAGTTACATCGTTGTCAGATGTGTTATAGCTACATTGTTGTCAGATGTGTTATAGTTACAACGTTGTCAGATGTGTTATAGTTACATTGTTGTCAGCTATATTATAGCTACATTGTTGTCAGATGTGTTATAGCTACATCGTTGTCTGATATGTTATAGTTACGCTGTTGTCAGCTGTATTATTGTTGCTAAATGTATTATAGTTTCATTGTTGCCAGTTATACTGTAGCTACATTGTTGTCAGATTTATTATAGTTACGCTGTTAGTTGTAGTATAGACCCTTGAAGACCCGGGTTAGAATAGGTTGTGGGCAACCCATTCTTGTCGTAAGATTCGACTAACGGGATCGGGTGGTCAGGCTCGCTGACTTGGTTGATGCATGTCATCGTATCCCAATTGCGTGGATCGATGCTCATGATGTAAATCACTATATTGTCTGGTCCCGACTCCTCGATTATTTACAGACCGCCGTCATATAGCTGGAATTTTGCTGAGTGCCGCGTTAAACAACAAAGAAAAGAAAAAGACAGTTATATTAGAGCTTCATTTTTGTCAGCTGTTTTATAATTACAGTGTTACCAATGGTACTATAGCTTCATATAGCTGGAATTTTGCTGAGTGCGGCGTTAAACAACAAAGAAAAGAAAAAGACAGTTAGTTATATTAGAGCTTCATTTTTGTCAGCTATTTTATAGTTACATTGTTATCACCAGTGTTACTGGTACACTGTTGTCATCTGTACTGCAGCTACAATATTGACAGTATTGAAAATACAGTCTTCACGCAGAAACAAATGAAATTTCAAATATACAATAGCTTTATCACTATGGTCTGTGGTAGTCAGCAAGCAATATCACAGCTTTGTAACAGGGGTCACACTATCTTGACATCACTCCTGGGTCGCACAGTGTCGGGATAACACACAATTCTTGTCGTTACAGTGTTCTTTACAAAACGGACAGCATTCAGCCCAGCTATAGCTTGTGATCTGATTAATGTTATTCCAATCAGAACCCAGCATCAACGTTTCGGTATCACTCACAGAATCGCAATAATATGATTCATCCAAACTATCATCGCGTTATTGTTTATAAAGAATTTGTTATTGAAAATAAATCAGACTCCTTTGACGTGATATTAATCAGATCCCCATTGCATTCTCGTTACTTTATAAAACCTTATTGATTGTTGGAAGTGGCAGGTGAGATCCACCTCCTCGTGTTGGCATCGATCCCATCACTGATGCCGTTGTTCCCTTCGACAAAGTGCTACAAGCCGATTGTTATTTCAGGGAGATCCGCTGTCGGTCGGCGATTATTGTTTTCTTTCAGTGAGTAATTAGCCAGTATCAGCTCTGTTAATGTTAAGGGTGACGCATGTCCGGCTGGGAAAAGTGTCGCTGTGAGATCATAGTGCACACGGTTGGTGCCAGAAAACCCCAAACGTTCGTTTTGAAGTGATAACGTTAGAATAGTGTGACCACAGCGCTAAATTGCACGGTTTTCGTAATGTTGCAACAAGGGTCTGGTGTGACATGACCAATACGCTGCTCTGCAACATTCCTGTAACACTGCATTGTTATACTCTCTTATTCATAATTGTCATGCGTGTCATCACTTTTTGGCATGGCTGATGGTTAGATTATGTTCGCGCTAACTTCCCTCATTTAAATAGTATTACCGTTAATTTGTGGAAGTGACTTATATAAATACAGTTGATTTTGTGAAGTCTCTCTCTCGCCCTCTCTCTCTATCTCTCCCTTCTCTCTCACCCTCCCTCACTCCCCTCTCTCACTCCCTCTCCCTCTCTTTCTATCTCTCTCTCCCTCTCTCTTTCTCTCAGTGTCTCTCTCACTCTTTCTCTTTCAGTCTCTCTCTCCTCCTCCTCTCTCCCTCCCTCCTCCCTCCCTCTTTCTCTCCCTCTCTCTCTTCCTCTCTCTCCCCCTCCCTCTATCTCTCTCTCTCTCTCGCCCTCTCACTCTCCCTTCTCTCTCACCCTCTCAGTGACTCTTTCTCTGTGTGTCTCTCTCACTCTTTCTCTTTCAGTCTCTCTCTTTCTCTCAGTCTCTCTCTTTCTCCCTGTTTCTCTCTCACGTTTTCTCTTTCAGTCTCTCCCTTTCTCTCAGTCTCTCTCTTTCTCCCTGTTTCTCTCTCACTCTTTCTCTTTCAGTCTCTCTCTTTCGCCGTGTTTCTCTCTCACTCTTTATCTTTCTCTCAGTCTCTCTCTTTCTCCCTGTTTCTCTCTCACTCTTTCTCTTTCAGTCTCTCTCTTTCTCTCAGTCTCTCTCTTTCTCCCTGTTTCTCTCTCACTCTTTCTCTTTCAGTCTCTCTCTTTCTCTCAGTCTCTCTCTTTCTCCCTGTTTCTCTCTCACTCTTTCTCTTTCACTCTCTCTCTCTCTCCCTCAAAATATGTACTTAGAAAATGGCGGTCATGGGACGGAGCGGTTGTCGACCTATGTTTCAAATATCCGAATTGTGTTTTTCCATTTGAAGATAATGTTTTAGGTTTGACAAATGATACTTTCCTACCCAGTACAGGAAATAAATTGTAAATCACAATCTTAAAATAGTTTTTTCTTTACGAAAGAATATAACCATATTATGATTATTGGGGTTTAATGCAACGATATTACAACGTTTCTGAACGTTATTCTTCAACGTAACATACCCACGTCTCCACAACATTGTGATAACGTTGTGTGTTTGCTGGTACGGTAGCCTTGACCCTCAACAACACTGTTTAACTTGTTCTGCTTCCTATCCCGTCCAAAGACTTGAGGTAGTCATTGATTGTTCATTCCAAGCGCTGCTTTATGCCATAACGACCCTGCCATGATTTTACTGGGAAGGTCACATGGGTTCTCTAACTATAGGTCATTGTTTTACGATATCTGATCAATCGAGACACGACACTGGTGTCGTTTGCAAAAGGGAATTCTGTTGTGACGTATTAGCTCACGTGGAAGATGTGGTTTTCCAGCCTTTGGTCATCGCTTCATTGCTTTCTTTAAAGATAGAGTCCATAGCGCCAATTTTAGTAAATATCCAGACGTCGTAGCGGGTGACCTGTTTGATACTGAGACAGTGTCTTTGCATTATTAGGTGATGTGAGATGAAATGGGGGTTTAACGTCGCGTCTATAGTAACATGCATGGGCGTGTGTGTGTGTGTGTGTGTGTGTGTGTGTGTGTGTGTGTGTGTGTGTGTGTGTGTGTGTGTGTGTGTGTGTGTGTGTGTGTGTGTGTGTGTGTGTGTGTGTGTGTCTGTTTGTACTAGTCCGACAAGTGCAGATTTTACACTGAGATACCAAACCGCACTTATAACATGGAGATCACACACAGACACAGTATACTGACTGCGAGCCGACCAGTGCTTGTTTTATCCCCTGTATGCCGAACGCACGGCTGGGTAACTATAAGTAACTCAATTATTATTTTTCAGCAAGAAGAATTCGGATTTAGCTTTTGTGTAAGTATTATTATGGTGATATTTGTCATAGTTATTATGACTTGCTTAGTGGTTAAAGCGTTCGCTCGTCGCGCCGAAGACCCGGTTTCGATTACCGACAAGGGTACAATGTGTGAAGCCAATTTCTGGTGTCCTCTGCCGTGATATTGCTGGAATATTGCTAAAAGCGGCGCAAAACCATACTCACCCACTGATATTGTTATCATTATTGGCATAGATCAGTAGAGGCCACTATCGCTTAAGCTAATAGCGTACCTTCACATAACATGAAGCCCAACACCATCATTATGTTCTAGACATTAGACAGTCAGGAAAAACCCCGTCACAAAAATATTTATGATTAAGCCATTACCCCAAATAGCTCTGCCTACAATATATTCGTTTATATCATAACTGACCCTTTATCGTGAGACCATTATTTATTTGACTCAATAAGAGGCCATTATATTCACTTATAGTCGACTCTGATTTAAAGACTTATATTTACTACCAACGCTAGTATATCACCGTCAAGTCGTATATACAACCGCATCCATCATCTTTCATCCAGTGCCTTACGCACGCATTACCAGATCAAAAGAATTGATTACACAATAACGCTCCGTGCCCTCAGGACACTGGCATTGATTTGGATATGTTTAGAGTTACAATAATGTTTGGCTACGTTAGACACTTTAGCTTAAAAGCTTTAAAAATTCGATCTTGCATTTCATGTGTTGATATTTCTAATACAGGATCGGTTATGGCAAAAAGTAACTGTAAGGGGATTAATGCGCTGTTATCTGATGTTGCAGCTGATGGATTTTCTGTCAACGTAAGAAATATTTCTCTAAAAAGAAAATCAGATAAATCGATCAGATAGTATAATACACTAAAAAGGTATCAATAAAAAGAGACCGGATCACACATGAAAAACTCATCCTGAGCATAAAGTCGTTTCGTTCGATTTTACAGACTCGCGCAAACTCAATGACAGATTCTTTAAAAGCTTGAGCGGTTTCGTAAACTCTCACGATATTTGTTGCAAGGGTTATTTCATTGGATATGCGCCATATTTCTAAAGTATTGTAGATTTAGCATGTCACGCAGTAATCAATAGAATGATTTATCACAGTGCCGTACAGGGACAATGATCGGACTCTGGCAAACAACGCACAGAGGGCAGCGAACGTCGCCTGCAGCACACACGCAGTAATCTGTGTTCTACACCTGCCCGACCGACGACTGGTGAGGATATTTCTCAATTCTATTCACACGATGCCATTACAGTGTAAGCGTGTTAAGAAACCCCCGCACACACATATAACATGTACATTATTCCCATTTAAGGTTGGTGATAGATTACCTCAACGTCTAGAGTTTCATGGATTAAAGGTACACATCGAGCGTTCCTTCCAAATGCGGCTTTTTGCGAACACCTGACCTCCTCGCTGATTTCTATGTTCCATTCATATTACTTTCGCCATTGTTTTGCCTCTTACGCCCAATGGGATCTCTTCGGACAGATAGATGTGACAGATTATTCTCTGGCGTTGATGTTAATATATTTTCATGATCGAGTTTTTTAGCATCACTGTTTTTTTTCTAAACAGTTGCCCTAACTGATAGGGCACTGGGGTAGAGTAGTATTAATTCAACCGTTTGATTAACATCCGTCTTTTGCTAACACCCAATCCTGGCATTGCACTGATCTGTGCGCGTAAACTTTTAGTCTAGTTTATATTTACTGGATCTCTATCCTACGAAGGGGGCACTGGTGGCCCAGTCGTCTAAGGCGCCGCGATTCGCTGTGCAGGGTTGCGTACCTTGGGCACGCCAGGAACCTGTGATTGTGGGTTCGAATCTCGGTTCGCCCCTATTATGTTTCTTGGTTTGTCAGCACCATACCCGTGCTCCTGGGTTTCACCGAAGTGGTAAACGTGTGAGACCTGCATCACTTCGGGCTTTCCTCCCACATTAGGCTGACACGCCGTAATATAACGGGAATACTGTTAAAAGCGGCGTTGAACCCAACTCACTCACTCACTCGATAACTCATACGGAACAGATTGACGTTTAACGTTTGACGTGTCCCTTTCGTTTTATATATTCCCTGATATATCTCTTCTTGATAGACATACTTGAATAATACATTTCCTCAACCTCGCAACAGCAGCCCATGGGTAGTGAATGATAAATACCCCCAGTGTAGCAAAGTGTATTCACTGGAGTTGAGTCACCTCTTAACCATGATTTATGGCACGAGTCAAGAATAACGAGTCCGTCCATATTTCAAACAATGTCCATCCAGCTATATTACCGTTCTGATAATGGATTGAATTATTTAAATTTATCATTATCCTTCAACAATATAACCACTACCCTCAAATGGCGCTTGAAACATGTGGACATAATGCATATTTTATGTCACCAACGTTTGTCTTTCATACCACAGCTTGTATCAACGCCTCGCCATTGTATGTATAATTAGTCTTGCTCAAGCATGCAACAATCACAATTCTTAAAACAAACAAACGTTCAACCAAATATTTGCACGCTATATTATGCCTATATTGTACTTTGATTACCTATCATAGTGCCACTCAACGCCAATGAGGGTGCCGTGACGCCGTCCGTTGTTTTCGAGAATCGATCAGATTGCAAGCAATTCTCTGCCTCAACTATCAGTTGTGTTGCTAGGCTTATCGCAGCCTCTCCAATTACCAGACCATCTGTGTTATTAAGGCGATCACTTACTCGCAACTTTTCCATTCGTTAGAACCAGACAGTGTGGTTTAGTTTGGCAAGTCCCCAGTGTACTTGTCGCAAGTGCCATTTACTTTACAAACGACAGGCACGCCTCCGTGGTCTAGTGGTAAGAGCGTCTGGCGGAGAGAGGAACATCAGGGGTTCGAGCCCAGACCGTGTCATTAAAAAGGATGTTATAAAATGGTACTTGTTGTTACCCTGGAGATAAAATAAGGCATGTTCGGCTCGATGTCAGAATATTATGCCTGAGACGGGTATCATTAATAAACTGGTATCTCGGTGGGCAAGCGCTAAAAATTAGTCCGGAATAGTACAAGCAGCCACACGCGCACACGTGCATGAATGTCGCCATGTAAGTGCAATTATCTTGAACGCGGCGTCAAACCCCATTTCACCTTTGGATTTGACTGGGTTGTCTACTTATCTTTTAGAGGAGATGAGTCCACGAAGAGGTGTGAGGTGAGGTTAAATGGGGTTTAACGTCGCGTCCAAGATTATTGCACTTATATAGCGACGTGCATGTACGTGTGTGTGTCTGCTTGTACTAGTCCGGACTGATGCCGATTTATAGAGCCAGCCCACTGAGATACCATTCCGCAGTTTAACATGAATACCCTCTCAGACACAGTATACTGACTCCGAGTCGACCAGTCCTTGTTTTAACCCCTTAATGCCGAGTGCCAGACAGGGTAACAACAAGTACCAACTTTTTGTATGCGGTCGGGGATCGAACCTCGGACCTTCCGCTCTCCGGACGGACACTCTACCACTGGACCACAGATGCGGTCTCCACGAACAGAAGGAAGCACCATAGTATGTCTTTTGATTTTTATTGGATTTTGATTGGATTGGAGTTTTGTTTGTTTGCTGTAGCCAGCTATATTCCAGCTGAATCACACAGCCCCGCAAACATTCCAGCCCGGACCAGACAAACCAGTGATTGTGTAAGTAGGCCCCACGCGTAGTTGTACGATGACAGACAAGTCACCGAGCCTAAAAAAAACCGTGTGTTAAAATATAAGCATTTCAAAAAGCCTTATCTTACGTTGCTATGTCAAAATATTATAGCGTATCCTAACCCTAAGACTTTGAAACATCGTTAGGACATATTACCTATGGTCTAATGTTTACACAAAAAGACATTAAGCCGTATAGGGGCGGTGGGGTAGCCTAGTGGTACAAGCGTTTGCTCGTCAGGTGGAAGACCTGGGTTCGATTCCCCACACGGGTACAATTGTGAAGCCGATTTCTGGTGTCCCTTGGCGTGATATTGCTGGGGTATTGCTAAAAGCGGCGTAAAACCATACTCACTCATTACACTGTAGCTTTAAATTTATTAGGCATATTTTATAAGTGTGTTAGTCTGGAGGATTTATTTGGGTATGTTGCCATCCGGATTAACGTAGTTTACGGATTTTATACTTGAAGATATCAAAGTTACCAGTTTGAACAGTTTCTTTTCTCTCCAAACCACCGGCGGTGGTACAAAAGAGTACAAAAGAGCAAGCATGTAAACAATTGAGTGAGTGAGTGAGTATGGTTTTACGCCGCTTTTAGCAATATTCCAGCAATATCACGGCCGGGGACACCAGAAATGGGCTTCACATGTTGTACCCATGTCGGGAATCGAACCCGGGTCTTCGGCGTGACGAGCTAATGCATTAACCACTAGGCTACCCGACCGCCCTCAGCATGTAAACAAAGTATTAATATGTGACAAGATGACAGTATGTCATGCATGGATATGTTATATCTTTTCTGTTTTGTGTTTTCTGACTGCTTTAAATATTTCATCAATAAATCTCGATAGGTTCTTAAGATCTCTAGTGTTTTGACTGGACAATAACCTCTTAAATGTATACAAATTAGACCAATTATTTTAGTAAGCAGTTGGTAAGTATTCAAATCTACGTTTTGACAGAGCCTGGCATCTAAACAGCTAATGAAATTCGCCTGCAACTGAAGGAGAGTTGCACAGTTCACATACACGATCCTCTTTCTTTACATTATTCCAACGGCCGGTTTCAATTTTAAGATTGGAATATACATATTTTTTTGTCATTAGTAGGTATGTTTCAAATTTTGTCTTTTCTGTCAGATACTGATAACAGTAACCTTTACTGCTCAATGCCACATTGCATCTCCATTCTTGTAGGAATTGATCCTGTAGTATCTGGCCTACCTTTGCAACCAGCCATGTGGTATTACAGGTATTAGGGTTATAGTGAGTGAGTGAGTATGGTTTTACGCCGCTTTTAGCAATATTCCAGCAATATCACGGCGGGGGACACCAGAAATGGGCTTCACACATTGTACCCATGTCGGGAATCGAACCCGGGTCTTCGGCGTGACGAGCGAACGCTTTAACCACTAGGCTACCCGACCGCCCCTATTAGGGTTATAGAATATGTGTTAGTCCACAGTTATTTAATATAGTTTTAGTCCATTCTAGCCAGGGATTGCTTACATCATGATTCCTTTCAACAATGTGATAAATCATTTGTGAAAGTTTCTTATCACACATAGGTGTTGCGAGGTTATGCCAGAATTTAATTACACGTTCTGAGATAGTTATGTGTAGAGGTTCCCTGCCTAATTCGCCATAGACCATACAGTTTGGAGTTGATGCTCTTAATCCAGTAGCAAATTTTAAAAATGTTAAATGAACAAGCTCAATAACTTGTAAATTTTCGTACCCCCATATTTCTTTACCATATAACAAGATAGGCGATACCATAGAATCAAACGCCGATATAAACCGAGAGGTAGATTTATATTTCTTGCTGTCTTCAGGAGACAGAAAATAGCTTTCTTGGCATTAGAGACAATAGATTTGATAGGGTTTATCATCCTTCGATTTCTGTGGAATATTATACCAAGATAAACATAGCTATCTACTATCTCGAGGTGTTTTCCATCAAACACGAACTGGAGTTTACTTCGTTTTGCAGGGCCACTGCCAAATATAATAATTTTTGTTTTTGAAATGTTAACATCTAGTGTCCATTTAGTGCAGTATATTTTAAACGAGTCTTATTTCTGTAAATAGGCGGGGTATCGACTAAATAAGACTGTATCATCAGCAAGCAGTAAAGTTATAAATTGTAATAATACGTTTGCGTCATCACCAAGATTATAATCAACATTTATACCGTGACAGTTATGTTCCAATAGAAATTGCTTGAGGTAATTTATGTACAATGAAAATAGTAATGGGGATAAATGTTCCCCTTGTCTAACTCCGGAAAGGCTTGGGGAATAAGCTGATATTTCATTGTTTACAACAACAGACGATTTAATACTGATGTACAAAATTTTAAATAGGATGAGAAATTTACCCCTGACGCCACTTTTCAACAGTTTGTGCCAAAGACCTTTCTCCACACTTTGTCACAAGCCTTGGTGAAATCTATAAAAGCACAATACAACTTTTGTTTGCCATACTTAAGGCTCTGCATTAACATATTGCTGATAAACATGTTATCTACTGTTGAGTAGTTTTTCCTAAATCCAGCTTGTGCGGGAAGATGCTGACGTGCATGTTTAATTGAGAAAAATATCGGACGCAATTTTATTGAAACATCAAACTATCGTACTCTGCACATGTAAAACTTTCTGCTCAAGTAATTACAATCTGTCCCATCACAAAGGCAAAATGGACATGAATCCATGTATGCGCAGAAAGGTCAGAAAACTGCAGTGTGGCAATGTTCATTAAAGCCCGCAGAGAGACTGCTTCCACTAGAATGTTTCACTCAAGTCATTGTATTTGTCGGCTCAGTGAGGCTCATCAGCATTGATGTGAGACATATATGATGACCGACGCCTGGAATGGCATCATTGTCAAGTTTCTACCAGCATTAATCACACTTAATCTTGTCTGGTTCAGTTAGAGAGCAATGCGGAACGTAGAAGCTTGCCGTGAACAGGTTTGCGAAACGGCTTCCAGCAGTTCTTTAATGGACTCGCCAAGTGATAAATATAACTGGTTGTGATACTTTGCGATATTATCGTTTATAACAATAAAGCAAAATACAAATTTAAATGATTTATGTGATATTCATTGTAAAATAATTGCATGTTCAGTTTCCAGTTTGAGGCATTGACACCTAGAGTGAGTATGGTTTTACGCCGCTTTTAGCAATATTCCAGCAATATCACGGCGGGAGACACCAGAAATGGGCTTCACACATTTTACCCATGTCGGGAATCGAACCCAGGTCTTCGGCGTGACGAGCTAACGCTTTAACCACTAGGCTACCCGACCGCCCCCATTGTTACCTAGACATACTTGTAAGAAACAGAGGTTATACCACAACTGTTAACGTCGAGATAAACGTGTTTGGAGACAAGGTTGTGGCGATAATTCTGCCAGGACCTTAATGCTACATTGTCGTAAACGATATATCAAGTTACAAGAGATCGATTTTATGGCATTTCACTGTAAGATAAAAGCCCATGCTATTCACGCTTGCGCTATAAATTTGGCATTGAACATGAGTATTGAGATGAGGAAAAACCTCCACAACACGAAGTACATGGTTTGATAAAAAAATATCGATTTATCCATAGTTCGAGACAACATTAGACCATATTATGATAAGGATTCGATTGGACAATATCTACATCGCATTGCGAGTTAGTGAGTAGGGTTTTAGCTTTTAACTTTTAACAATGTTTAATTATAACGAATGGATACCTGAAATGGACTTTACACGTTATGTCCATGGTGGGAATAGAACCCAGGTCTTCGGCGCGACGAGAGAACACATGACCCATTAGGTGAACTCATCGGATCTGTGGAGCTGGTATTTACATTAATGTATAGATATGCACACAAATTACATTAAACTAAAAAACCAAAGCCCTTAAAAGAAACGCTATATCTTTATCCATCAAAGACAGGGTGTCAATGAGGTGAAGGATCGATGGGGAGCACAGACGGAATTACTAAGGTAAAGCGTTGCCTCAGTGTACCAATTACTTCCAGCTGTCTTGCAAATACGGGAATGTGGCCATTAGGCGTTATTAGACTATGTCCTAGGCCCTGGCGTATTTATCTCTCCCTTGTGATTAATGCCACACCACGTGACCCCAGTGCTATATACGAAACTGCCAATTAAAGCTGATTCGCCACCTTTACTTTCCAGTTAAGTCGTTTTACACATGATAACTCGAGAAGGTGCTTACTATATTATTCAATGAACGCCTCGAGGGATGCAGGTAATCACTCGTGAGTTTTTATCATTAGTAGATCGATATCTTTGATTTTAGCTTCAGAAAGATGTCCCTCTGTGTTAACCCGACTAAAAGGTTTGCGGGATTGCATGAAAGACGGTTGTTGTCTGTTGTGAGCCATGTATGCATGCGTTTACTGTGAAACCACTGATTAGTGAATATATGTTGTTTTACGCCTCAAACTGCAATAGTTCATCTATATTACGTAGCATATTCATGATCAAATCAGCCAGACAGGTGGCAGCTTGGGCAACAATCCACGCCGAAGGGAAGGGATCACACCCGTTCTGCCAGGTCAGATATCGAACCACCCAGTTCCCATTTAAATCGTCTCTTTTCGATAGGTGTGAGACACATGAGACTAATCTGACACCAAATTCACACAGGGAGACGGCGCAGCTATATTTTTACCCAGGTACTGTTCTGACAGTTTATTGAGAACTGTAACACATCTCGCTCCTGACATAAAAGAACGTTTTAGCGTTTCTCGATGTTTAGTGATAACATCCGATGGCGACGTGAACCATTCATTTCATGTAACAATGTGGCAGAATATCCCAGCAGTATGACATATGACCATTATACGTAGTTCGTCAAATAGAGGGGATATGCCACGAGGATGACACGTAACCATCATATAGAGGGGATATGCCGACATTATATCATGTTGTAATAAGGGCTCTATGGGACAATATCACATCGCATTATAAGTTGATGAGTAGGGTTTTACGCCACTTTTAACAATGTTTAATTATAACGAATGGATACCTGAAATGGACTTTACACGCTATGTCCATGGTGGGAATAGAACCCAGGTCTTCGGCGCGACGAGAGAACACATGACCCATTAGTTGTACCTACCCACCGAATATGTACGCTGTGTGGAGCTGGTATTTACATTAATGTGTAGATATGCACATAGCAAATAAATTCAACTAAAAACTCACCCCTTGAAAGAAACGCTATATGTTCATCAATCAAAGAAAGGGTGTCAATGAGGTGAAGGATCGATGGGGAGCACAGACGGAATTACTAAGGTAAAGCGTTGCCTCAGCACTGCAAAAAAAATCCATATATACAAGCTTGTATATCCTTTGGAAAGATGATATTTCCAAAGGATATACAAGATTGGAAAGATGATATATACAAAATATACAAGTTTGTATATATGACATATACAAAATATACAAATTTGTATATATGGTGTATCCAAATTTGTTTTGTTTGTATATATTGGTAAAGGGAGATAATTATTATGTATTTGTGTATAATTATGATATATGTGCAAATTGAAGTGTTTTAAGTTGAGCACTGTGTTTCTTTGTATATGTTGGTAAAGGAGGATAATTGCTATGTATTGCTCTATAAATGTTTTGTATGTGCAAAATAGTATCAGCAAGTTACAAAAAACTGATTTAGTGGCGGGTAACATTACTGGAAGGTTTAATTAGTACTCCACACTGTTAGCGGGAGTACATACTGTCCTTGCAATGATATTGACGGGTGGGCGGTTGAGGCGTCTGGTACTTTTCCTGGCGCGGTGCTTGGTATGTGAGTAGACTTTATGGTCAAATGCACAGAGGGGATTAGCTGTCGGGGGCGATTGCTTTGGCGGTAACTTCTGTATTGAAAGTGTTTGAGCTTGGATTTGTTTTACGGGGAGGCCGCGATGTGTTTTGTAACATGCTCTCGTGCACATATGCCAACAGAGTGGATTGCACAGAGGATGAAAACTATTTTATCACTACTTAAAAGTGTTGAATTTGGTTTGTTCTGAGCTGTCGGTTTCATTGTAGATATACATTGTTATAATGTGAAATCTCGGCGGAAACGCGGAAAATTGCGTTTTTTAAAACGGTGGCCTTGGGGAAAATTGTATTATGAGCAACCGGATGCGTAAATAACGTGTGTAATATATTCCCGTATTATATTTTATAATACTTGTTCTTTAAATATTGTTATCAATGCGAGAACGAAGATTACCTTGAAAAAACACAACAGCATGCATATGTTCTAGCAAAAGGAAACTTGATATATATTCATTTGGCTTAATTTCTACTTTGGAAAACTTAGTTGGCGCTCTAAAAGCTTGATGCTGTATAATTTGGCACGCGCATGGTTGGGTGCAAACCATATGTACATCAATAATAATAGTAAAAATAATAATAATAATAATAATACATCATGATGGCAGTTTCAATGTAAAGATTAAGTATTTTTAAAGATATGGAAAATAAATCTTGATAACTGCTTTTATCTTTGATCTTTGGGAAAATAATAATGGAATTGGTTGAGTGACTAACGTATTCTACTTTAAAAGTGACAGGAACGTGATTTACATAATTAAAATATAGAATAATATACAAATTATAAGAGAGGGTTTGTGATTTATTTTGGGATGAAGTCAGTATTTAACTTGCGCTTTCCGACATTATGCGTATTTCGCACACGGTTAAGAAAAAAAATGCAATTCATTTATTTATAAAAAGTACGAATGCATCAATCCTACATCACAGGACCATGTACATAATTTGTTGAATGTTATTTCGTGAATACACAAATTGCATAACACATTCCCTGAGGACAAACCCAAATTGCCCGTCCCTTTGTGACAGGTGTTAATTAGAGAATGTATTGCCACCATATTATGTCCCGGCACTTTTATGACATGTAATGAACCTAGTCAATCCCTGGGTCTGTAACAACAACATGGGTCTAATAAAATCAAAGTAACATAAATGTTACGTCATTCGAATTAAAAAAGAGACTGAAAAAATGTAACATGAATATAATTGCCCTTTTGAGGGAAATATAATTTTGGGAAAATATACGTTTTCTTGTATTTATGGACGACTTCACACAAGCTGAAAAATTAAACATATGTTTATATAGCTATATTTACATACATGGCATTAACATGTAATAATAATATTGATCATGTTTGTTAATTTGTACATTTCGTTGTTATTGGTATCCTGAGTATGTTGTAATAATGCATGTGTTCTGATCTTATTTGACGTAGATCACATGAACTAGTAGAGTGACTTTCTTTCATCAGCGTGGAAGGATTACCCACACATATACCCTTAATCCTTTGTCAAACAGAAAGAAGTCATATAGATATCATATCTAACTGGTACTAAAAGTTCACTATCAATCTCCTCTGATAACAAACTTACATTTAATATCCCCAAGCTACAATACCAAGCATGCTCATGGAGTAATTATGAGAAACCCGAATGATATCCTGTCTACGTGGTCACACCCGGTGATTGTTAAGACATTCAGACAATATGGCAGTCTGTATTCATTTCTTATATCCCAAAAGTCCCCACCAAGCTTCCTTTTATTAACATTGGGATGAGGGGAGATATACATATTGTATTAAATAATACATCAATACATCAAAACAGAACAAAAAAGATAGGTCAACAGTGCGGTTGATGGAAAGGGGTTTTCTAAGAAAAGTTATTTAACTCTTTAATACTTAATACGTGTCTCAAAGTATGTATTAAGTCTTACTACTAGTTATTATATATGTGCAAATCCACCCGAATGTCGGATGTACATGGCCGATTTCAAAATAGCTAAATTAGGCACTGTTCAAATTGTTTCCAATAAACCACTGATTAGAAACTCACTTAACCTTTAGAATAGAATCGTTTCTAAATATATTGTAGTTGGGGCATGTGTAAAAATTAATGCAGTGTACTATTGTGACAGCCACAAGAGCATGCATGATGTGTTATCTGAGATGTGTTTTTTAAGCCGATGGAAGTTTAAAGTGACAAAATCTGGTATCATGGCTTAACTGAATATAACATTGTCTAAGTTTAATAATCCTCTTTTTCCGGTGACTATTCCAATTATTAATGGTATCAGGTAGGAATGACTTGCATTCAGTTCTACAACGTATAGCCTGTGAATTGGTTAGATTTCTTTATATGTAATCACTAACAGCAAAGATGTTTTCCATCTTGTAAAAAGGTGTAATGGCTACGTTGGTCTCACTCTACATTTTCACGTGGCTTGTACCTCTTATTGGCCAACAAATAGTCCGTAATCAGTGAGTGGGCGAGGTAAGAATTAACGTCTCATCGGCATTATTTCAGCGTCCGTAATGAATTAATGTGTAGACATTCTAGGATTAATTCTTTTTCTTTGGTACAATTATCCAAAACATTGGAGCAAAATATTGGCAATATATATGCTTGTTCATGACTTATGTAAAAGGGGTTATTTAACTGAGTGATTGAGTATGGTTCACGGCGGTGGACACCAGAAAGGTATTTAAGACAATTAATCATAGGGCTTACCTCGTTAACTCGCCAATATCATAATCTGACTGAAATATTAATACCAAAGTCCTTTCATTTTAAGATTAGGTTTTGCACTTGGGCACACTTTGACGTGATATTGAACAGTTTTCTTTTTCCCTGGATTAAGTTTTACTTGCATTCATTCATTTGGTAATTTTCTCCAAATTGGCATTAATATTTTATGCAGTAGTATTTGGAACTGTCCATTTTGGGAATAGGGTTGACCCCACCGCAAGCACAGTAAACAGAAATTCCAAGGTGAATAATATGTACTATAGTTTGTTGGCTCGACATGCAAGACTCCATAATTTTAGCTATAAATTCATAGTAATATTAAATTAAGTTTTTTTATAAAGCATTCATTGATGTATTTGACATGAGACGTAGCGACACTCATGTATTTTATAATAATGTACAATTTCAATGCCTTAAATCTGTTGCATTAAACAAATTCTTTGATTTGATGTTGTCATATTGTGACTCAATTTGTGTCTAGTCTTCCAAATGTTCTATTGCGAATACATATAGTGTCAGCGCTCATGATCGCCATATCTATGAATGGATGAAAATATCATCATTAATAAACTTACCTGAGCTCAATATGTGTTCTGAAGACAAATCGCTGTAAAGCATCTTGCACGGCTTCGTTCGCGTTCACCCTCAAATGTACGAAAGGAAAATCTGCAACTGTGCGTGTTCAATGTTCGTTTGTATTTTTGTGACAGACGGTCGTTATTTTCATTAAGATTCCACAAATTCCTAAATCACAACTGATGTAGCTGCCTTGGTTAACTGGAGTCAGGATATAACTAATTACAAACTCTGTTCTAATTATGCTAATCGAGGAAGTGCATTATACTGGATGACAAACTTAGTAATCCTTTCACACTAATCCTTGTTTACAATGAACGCATGTCAAATGACTAAATAAACATCCTTTTTTATTTTCTTAAGTAGAAGTATCACAATGGGCGGTGAACACAACTGTTTGTAGAATGATAGTTTCAGAAAGGAATACAAATACAAATATACAGAAAGGGGTTTAAAATGGTTTCTTTCTTTGCATCCACGCATTGTTGTTGTGGATGCGGTTATTTGCTGTCGGAATTGTTTTTGCAATTCAATTAGTTAATTACATGTCACATGACAACTGCATGTCACGGGGGCCTGGACATAAATCACGTGGTGCACTATTAGGCCTATAATAACCCCCAACCTTGATTCTGCATCAATTCAAAAACTCCTGAATCCTCATCGACTCCTGAACACTTAGATTTTGACGTTGTCATCTTGATCATCAGAACCATCAAAGGCGGCAAAATACAGTAAGCAACTTTTCTCCCACTTTTCAATTCAGATGAAGACAAGTACAACACGTTTAGTAATGATTTAAAAAATTGTACGAGTTTCTTAGTGTCAATAATTAGTAGAACAGACGTAAAACAGACATACAAATGGACACGTTATAGACAACAATCCTATATATTTTAGTAACAATGATTAGTTGGAGTGACCAGTATATATTTGCAAAAAATAGATTTATAAAAGTTCAGCTGCATGTGTCAGGGACCCAATCTAGATAGCGCCAACATCTAGAACCGCTGCGCCGGAAGTAGGTAACGTTTCTAGCTCTTACGTCGAGTAAAATCAGAAATGATTCGCGTGATACATATATGATGTACATATATGTGAACAGCCTCTCGTTATTAATGCCCTTTAATTGTAGTCATCTTACTATTTGATCGTTTGTGCCACACAAAGCTATAAGTTCCGTAATAAAAATACGGAAAAATGAACAGATTAATCTCATGGACATATATTCAAAAATGGTAGCATAACGAATGAAGTAATGTTTTAATTTCCGTTCCCATAATACTGTTTAGATGAAACACCGTTAGCAACTTGAATGGGAATAAACAGTGGTAGCTGTCACTAGCCAAAGGATACTAGACTATACAAGAACAGTTTTAGCATCTCACACCGTCCCGACAGGCGCCAACCTCTCAAATATTGCACAGCATATATTGATGGCGTAGTATGATATTAATATTACATTGTTTCTTGAATACTGTGCGAAGAATATTTTGTACGATGGCAAGATTCAAAACAAGTATCATTATCTTCTTTGCGAGGAATTTGGAGGTTGGAGTATTGAGAGAGGATAAGATCTGTGGATGAACAACATCACTTGCTTGATAATGGTGTTACAACATACACCTAAGCGTCGCTCCTAACTGTAATAAAGACGTTGTTCATCAATATATCTTATCTCTACTCAGTTTTCATTATCGCTAAAAGTAGACAAAACTGAAAAAATGGTTTAACATGTGTGGTAGCACAGCTAGTCCCTGAAAAAATTTCATTTAAAAAAAATAAATAAAAAATCACAGCGCACAGGGAAATTGGGCGAGGCTCAATTCGAACGGTATTCCCATGTTATGTTATGTTTTTCTGAAAATGTACATGAAGCGGATTGGTCAAGAAGTTTATATGAAGACCACTCCGGAATACAATGATTCAAAAATGCATACATGATATTGTAAATATATCTAGATTTTTAGACAGGATAATGCATAGATAATATTCCAACAGTCAGATTAACCAGATTAAACAGATTCCTCTACGCTGGGCAAACACTGGTCTATGTAGAATCATATCGTTATCTGGGACTACGGGTTGACGAGCATCTAGATATGTGAAACTGTGAAAGAGTTGTACAATTCTGCCAGCCATGCTTTGTCTTATTCTGTTGGGTGTATGTCTTATGATGTTTTTTATGAAACTGTATGAAAGTCTTGTTGAGCCGGTAATGATCTATGGCTCTGGTATATGAGGATAAAACATTAATCTAATCCACAATAGAGCCCGTAATTATTTCTTGGTGTTAGTAACGGTACCTCCAGTATAGCCACTAATGGAGACATGGGTCTCTCCTCCCCGTTTGTTACATTACATGCTAATGTTTTTAGACTACCCCAAGATTTAATAACAGTACTTGTAACGCTTTGATGAAGAAAATGGTTACTATGTAAAAGTTCATGGAGTACTAAAGTTGTTAAAATTTCCTGTAATCTTAATATTTATGATGTTATGAATATTATGACTGCTCCAATGTCCCGAAAGAAGAAAATTGCCCATATTAAAAACGTTCTCGTAAACAAAGATGAACTGAGCTGGAGAACAGAGCTTTGGAACGATAAACATCAATGTTTAAAACTACTTTCAACTACTTGTTGCTGGCGTACGCATTTTATATTGATCAAACTGTTATTAAGATCTGTAAAACATAACGAAATACAAATTATTTCATAACATCATATAGTTGTCATAATGAAAATAGTATTAAAGCATTATTGTCACACGCAATAATTATACTGTTCGGTATCATTAGTAAACTTTGCAACCACATATTATGTGAAACATTCTATAAGAGGTGAGGAAATTGAATGAAGCAGTGGTAAAATCTAACCATATATACAAAATTGTATATTTTGGAAATACCAACTATACAAAATTGTATATTTTGGAAATATCAAATATACAAAATTGTATATTTTGTATATATGGGTATTTTTTCTTGTGCAGTGTACCAATTACTTCCAGCTGTCTTGCAAATACGGGAATGTGGCCATTAGGCGTTATTAGACTATGTCCTAGGCCCTGGCGTATTTATCTCTCCCGTCTGATTAACGCCACACCACGTGACCCCAGTGCTATACACGAAACTGCCAATGAAAGCTGATTCGCCACCTTTACTTTCCAGTTAAGTCGTTTTACACATGATATCTGGAGAAGGTGCTAACTATATTATTCAATGAACGCCTCGAGGGATGCAGCTAATCACTCTTGAGTTTTTATCATTAGCAGATCGATATCTTTGATTTTAGCTTCAGAAAGATGTCCCTCTATGTTGACCCGACTAAAAGGTTTGCGGGATTGCATGAAAGACGGTTGTTGTCTGTTGTGAGCCATGTATGCATGCGTTTACTGTGAAACCACTGATTAGTGAATATATGTTGTTTTACGCCTCAATCTGCAATAGTTCATCTTTATTACGTAGCATATTCATGATCAAATCAGCCAGACAGGTGACAGCTTGGGCAACAATCCACGCCGAAGGGAAGGGATCACACCCGTTCTGCCAGGTCAGATATCGAACCACCAAGTTCCCATTTTAATCGTCTCTTTTACGATAGGTGTGAGACACATGAGACTAATCTGACACCAAATTCACACAGGGAGACGGCTATAATTCTTGAAAGAACAGAATATTAAAATTTACCGCAGCTATATTTTACCCAGGTACTGTGCTGACAGTTTATTGAGAACTGTAACACAACTCGCTCATGAGATAAAAGAACGTTTTAGCGTTTCTCGATGTTTAGAGAAAACATGCGATGGCGACGTGAACCATTCATTTCATGTAACAATGTGGCAGAATATCCCAGCAGTATGACATATGACCATTATACAGCGGCGATGACACGAGACCATCAAATAGATGGGATATGCCACAAGGATGACACGTAACCATCATATAGAGGGGATATGCCACAAGGATGACACGTAACCATCAAATAAAGGGGATATGCCACAAGGATGATACGTAACCATCAAAAAGAGGGGATATGCCACAAGTGATACGTAACCATCAAATAGAGGGGATATGCCACAAGGATGATACGTAACCATCAAATAGATGGGATATGCCACAAGGATGACACGTAACCATCATATAGAGGGGATATGCCACGAGGATGACACGTAACCATCATATAGAGGGGATATGCCACGAGGATGACACGTAACCATCATATAGAGGGGATATGCCACAAGGATGACACGTAACCATCATGTAGGGGGGATATGCCGACATTATACCATGTTGTAATAAGGGCTCTATCTGACAATATCACATCGCATTATGAGTTGGTGAGTAGGGTTTTACGCCACTTTTAACAATGTTTAATTATAACGAATGGATACCTGAAATGGACTTTACACGCTATGTCCATGGTGGGAATAGAACCCAGGTCTTCGGCGCGACGAGAGAACACATGACCCATTAGTTGTACCTACCCACCGAATATGTACGCTGTGTGGAGCTGGTATTTACATTAATGTGTAGATATGCACATAGCAAATAAATTCAACAAAAACTCACCCCTTGAAAGAAACGCTATATGTTCATCAATCAAAGACAGGGTGTCAATGAGGTGAAGGATCGATGGGGAGCACAGACGGAATTACTAAGGTAAAGCGTTGCCTCAGTGTACCAATTACTTCCAGCTGTCTTGCAAATACGGGAATGTGGCCATTAGGCGTTATTAGACTATGTCCTAGGCCCTGGCGTATTTATCTCTCCCGTCTGATTAACGCCACACCACGTGACCCCAGTGCTATACACGAAACTGCCAATGAAAGCTGATTCGCCACCTTTACTTTCCAGTTAAGTCGTTTTATACATGATATCTCGAGAAGGTGCTAACTATATTATTCAATGAACGCCTCGAGGGATGCAGGTAATCACTCATGAGTTTTTATCATTAGCAGATCGATATCTTTGATTTTAGCTTCAGAAAGATGTCCCTCTGTGTTGACCCGACTAAAAGGTTTGCAGGATTGCATGAAAGACGGTTGTTGTCTGTTGTGAGCCATGTATGCATGCGTTTACTGTGAAACCACTGATTAGTGAATATATGTTGTTTTACGCCTCAAACTGCAATAGTTCATCTTTATTACGTAGCATATTCATGATCAAATCAGCCAGACAGGTGGCAGCTTGGGCAACAATCCACGCCGAAGGGAAGGGATCACACCCGTTCTGCCAGGTCAGATATCGAACCACCCAGTTCCCCTTTTAATCGTCTCTTTTACGATAGGTGTGAGACACATGAGACTAATCTGACACAAAATTCACGCAGGGAGACGGCTATAATTCTTGAAAGAACAGAATATTAAAATTTACCGCAGCTATATTTTACCCAGGTACTGTGCTGACAGTTTATTGAGAACTGTAACACATCTCGCTCCTGACATAAAAGAACGTTTTAGCGTTTCTCGATGTTTAGAGAAAACATGCGATGGCGACGTGAACCATTCATTTCATGTAACAATGTGGCAGAATATCCCAGCAGTATGACATATGACCATTATACAGCGGCGATGACACGAGACCATCAAATACAGGGGATATGCCACAAGGATGACACGTAACCATCATATAGAGGGGATATGCCACAAGGATGACACGTAACCATCAAATAAAGGGGATATGCCACAAGGATGATACGTAACCATCAAATAGAGGGGATATGCCACAAGGATGATACGTAACCATCAAATAGATGGGATATGCCACAAGGATGACACGTAACCATCATATAGAGGGGATATGTCACAAGGATGACACGTAACCATCAAATAAAGGGGATATGCCACGAGGATGACACGAGACCATCAAATAGAGGGAATATGCCACGAGGATGACACGTAACCATCATATAGAGGGGATATGCCACGAGGATGACACGTAACCATCATATAGAGGGGATATGCCACAAGGATGACACGTAACCATCATATAGGGGGGATATGCCGACATTATACCATGTTGTAATAAGGGCTCTATCTGACAATATCACATCGCATTATGAGTTGGTGAGTAGGGTTTTACGCCACTTTTAACAATGTTTCATTATAACGAATGGATACCTGAAATGGACTTTACACGTTATGTCCATGGTGGGAATAGAACCCAGGTCTTCGGCGCGACGAGAGAACACATGATCCGTTAGGTGTACCTACCCACCGAATATGTACGCTGTATGGAACTGGTATTTCGATTAATGTATAGATACACCCATAGAAAATAAATTCAACTAAAAACTCACCCCTTGAAAGAAACGCTATATGTTCATCAATCAAAGACAGGGTGTCAATGAGGTGAAGGATCGATGGGGAGCACAGACGGAATTACTAAGGTAAAGCGTTGCCTCAGTGTACCAATTACTTCCAGCTGTCTTGCAAATACGGGAATGTGGCCATTAGGCGTTATTAGACTATGTCCTAGGCCCTGGCGTATTTATCTCTCCCGTCTGATTAATGCCACACCACGTGACCCCAGTGCTATATACGAAACTGCCAATTAAAGATGATTCGCCACCTTTACTTTCCAGTTAAGTCGTTTTACACATGATATCTCGAGAAGGTGCTTACTATATTATTCAATGAACGCCTCGAGGGATGCAGCTAATCACTCATGAGTTTTTATTATTAGCAGATCGATATCTTTGATTTTAGCTTCAGAAAGATGTCCCTCTGTGTTGACCCGACTAAAAGGTTTGCGGGATTGCATGAAAGACGGTTGTTGTCTGTTGTGAGCCATGTATGCATGCGTTTACTGTGAAACCACTGATTAGTGAATATATGTTGTTTTACGCCCCAAACTGCAATAGTTCATCTTTATTACGTAGCATATTCATCATCAAATCAGCCAGACAGGTGGCAGCTTGGGCAACAATCCACGCCGAAGGGAAGGGGTCACACCCGTTCTGCCAGGTCAGATATCGAACCACCCAGTTCCCATTTAAATCGTCTCTTTTCGATAGGTGTGAGACACATGAGACTAATCTGACACCAAATTCACACAGGGAGACGGCTATAATTCTTGAAAGAACAGAATATTAAAATTTACCGCAGCTATATTTTACCCAGGTACTGTGCTGACAGTTTATTGAGAACTGTAACACAACTCGCTCATGAGATAAAAGAACGTTTTAGCGTTTCTCGATGTTTAGAGAAAACATGCGATGGCGACGTGAACCATTCATTTCATGTAACAATGTGGCAGAATATCCCTGCAGTATGACATATGACCATTATACGTAGATCATCAAATAGAGGGGATATGCCACGAGGATGACACGTAACCATCATATAGAGGGGATATGCCGACATTATATCATATTGTAATAAGGGCTCTATGGGACAATGTCACATCGCATTATGAGTTGGTGAGTAGGGTTTTACGCCACTTTTAACAATGTTTAATTATAACGAATGGATACCTGAAATGGACTTTACACGCTATGTCCATGGTGGGAATAGAACCCAGGTCTTCGGCGCGACGAGAGAACACATGACCCATTAGTTGTACCTACCCACCGAATATGTACGCTGTGTGGAGCTGGTATTTACATTAATGTGTAGATATGCACATAGCAAATAAATTCAACAAAAACTCACCCCTTGAAAGAAACGCTATATGTTCATCAATCAAAGACAGGGTGTCAATGAGGTGAAGGATCGATGGGGAGCACAGACGGAATTACTAAGGTAAAGCGTTGCCTCAGTGTACCAATTACTTCCAGCTGTCTTGCAAATACGGGAATGTGGCCATTAGGCGTTATTAGACTATGTCCTAGGCCCTGGCGTATTTATCTCTCCCGTCTGATTAACGCCACACCACGTGACCCCAGTGCTATACACGAAACTGCCAATGAAAGCTGATTCGCCACCTTTACTTTCCAGTTAAGTCGTTTTATACATGATATCTCGAGAAGGTGCTAACTATATTATTCAATGAACGCCTCGAGGGATGCAGCTAATCACTCTTGAGTTTTTATCATTAGCAGATCGATATCTTTGATTTTAGCTTCAGAAAGATGTCCCTCTGTGTTGACCCGACTAAAAGGTTTGCAGGATTGCATGAAAGACGGTTGTTGTCTGTTGTGAGCCATGTATGCATGCGTTTACTGTGAAACCACTGATTAGTGAATATATGTTGTTTTACGCCTCAAACTGCAATAGTTCATCTTTATTACGTAGCATATACATGATCAAATCACCCAGACAGGTGGCAGCTTGGGCAACAATCCACGCCGAAGGGAAGGGATCACACCCGTTCTGCCAGGTCAGATATCGAACCACCCAGTTCCCCTTTTAATCGTCTCTTTTACGACAGGTGTGAGACACATGAGACTAATCTGACACCAAATTCACACAGGGAGACGGCTATAAGTCTTGAAAGAACAGAATATTAAAATTTACCGCAGCTATATTTTTACCCAGGTACTGTGCTGACAGTTTATTGAGAACTGTAACACATCTCGCTCCTGACATAAAAGAACGTTTTAGCGTTTCTCGATGTTTAGTGATAACAGGCGATGGCGACGTGAACCATTCATTTCATGTAACAATGTTGCAGAATATCTCAGGAGTATGACACGTGACAATTATACAGCGGGGATGACACGTGACCATCAAATATAAAGGATATATATACTACACGGATGATATGAGACCATCATGCAGAGGGGATATCGTACAAGGATGATACGTAACCATCAAATAGATGGGATATGCCACAAGGATGACACGTAACCATCATATAGAGGGAATATGCCACGAGGATGACACGTAACCATCATATACAGGGGATATGCCACAAGGATGACATCGTACAGCAGGGATATTCCACAAGGATGGCATGGTACCATCATGCAGAGGGAATATTCCACAGGGATGGCACGTGGCCATCATATAGAGGGGATATCGTACAAGGATGGCATGTATCCATCATATAGAGGGGATATCGTACAAGGATGGCATGTAACCATCACATAGAGGGCATATCGTACAAGGATGGCATGTAACCATTACATAGAGGGCATATCGTACAAGGATGGCATGTAACCATCATATAGAGGGCATATCGTACAAGGATCGCATGTAACCATCACATGGAGGGCATATCGTACAAGGATGGCATGTAACCATCATATAGAGGGGCTATTCCACCAGGATGGCATGTAACCATCATATAGAGGGGCTATTCCACCAGGATGGCATGTAACCAATTATTGATCATGTTTTATTAATTAGCTTTTGATTCACTTATATATGTTGTCAATAATGTAATTTTGTATATTTCAGATATGACATGGACATGGAACCGTGATATATCGGGGATATGCTACAAGGGTGAAACGTAACCATTATTTTGAGGGCATATCCTACACGGATCGTTTGTAACTATCATATAGAGAGAATGTACCACAATGATGACATTGAACGGTCATATAGAGGCCCAACTACACGAACATGTAATAAAAACACCACTACAACATTTAACGAAACGTTCCGGAAATGTTTAAAAAAATGTTTTCTTCACGTGATTATGTAAAAAGTGTTTTTGTAAAATATTGCAGAAATGCTTTCGAAAACGTTTTATTCATGTGATTTTGTATGGTTCCAGAAACGTTTCAGAAACATTTTCTGTGAACATTTTATTATAACGTTTCTTAAATGTTTCTATGAAAAGGTTTGGCCCATTGGCGAGAATATTTTCCTTTGCTCAAAACTCATGTTTTTCTTTGGCAAATACATAAATGTTTGACTAAAAGCATCGTGACACATGATTCAACTCATGATTCAATTTGTGACGTTATTAAAATATTTCGCCCATGGGCGAATAGGTTTGTTTTTTATTGTATATAGTGTCTCATAGGCCAATATCTGGCTGGACGCACTCCATACACCTTTTGTCTTATATGCATCGGATTTATATTGTACATGTTGTGCGTGTGACACTTTAATAAACATTTTGCTACTACTGCATTTTCATAGTTGTTTACACCAGGGCCTTTATGCCCTGTGATCTTACTTACGATGGATTGCAACGACAGATCATGTTTGAAAAGAACTTGGTATCGAACAAAGCGTGACATTAACATTACGAGGCCGTGAGAAACACCTGGTTGTATTCGCCAACTTAAGTACAACAGTGTCCCTACACGACATGACATGCTGACCTCTGGAATACGCTATGAAACACGTTACGCTCTGCATTCTACACAGGTAAAAGTCATTTATTGCTGATGTGAATTTGATGATTGTTCAAGTACATTAGGGAATATATTTCCCGCATATGCACATTGAAGTTTTTACTTCGATCATTACGTATCTTGTAGGTTGGTGTCTGGTGCAGTTGCTAGGCTTTTAGAAATGTTATTGTCTGACCCCCTCAGTCACCGAGGCTTTCACAAAAATAAAAATCCGACAACTGGTAGTCTGGCGGCGCGTTGCAAGCCACGAATCGCTTAGAGAAAGCAAATTAATCGCTGCAACAGTTCGAAGCACATGCGCACTCATCCAAAATGCCGGCGCAACTACCCCTTCGTTGCCTTGACGTAAAAGAACGTAATAAAAGAGGCTCGATGACGAGCTGATATAATTTATGACTATTTTTAAGATGTAGAGCAGACTGAGGATGATGGGCTGTTAGCTACCTTTGCTCATTTCCTCGTTGATCCAGTCAAGAATATCTTGTTCCGCTGTCAAAGTCAGCCACCATTTTGGTTTGAGAACGAAGCCACCTCAGCCAGCGATTGTTTCGCTAGCAAGCGGCTGAAAGTTAGCGCACTGTTGTAAGGCGAATCGTAGTACATCGCTTGCAAACGATTCGCGCTTTGCAAAGCACCCCTAATTCACGTACTTTGAGAACCCCTCTGACAAGTGTAAATTGGCACGGCTCCCTTGGTCGAAAGCAATGAATACACAATGCGATTTATAAAGTGGTCAATGTAAGAAATGTTATATTTACACAATGACATTTAGATACCGCTTAGATAAGCGGATACCGCTTTTGAAAATGAACTTACCCCCTAAGAAATCAGAGCTCGACGATTAGCCAGACAAGGATCAAAGAAATAAGTCTCAAGCACCAGGCAGATAAGTTCCCTGGTCACGGTTCATGGCTGGTGTCTCCTGATTGATGTCAATGGCTTCGTATAGTTTTCTTTGTCGCCAGTTGTTGTTGTTGTTAGACAGGACTTTGGTCGTTGCCACATGATTTGTCTACAAACAAATCCACGGACTACGTACGGGCTCTCCTCTATCTCCTCTAATCACTAAAATCTTCATGACATCCGTCGAAGAATCAGCCCTCTCGACAGCACCATTCCAATCCGTCAGTTGGTACCGGAAAGTAGACGACACATTCACCACCATAGCCCCCAAGAACGACCCTTCAGAGCTCCTTAAACATCTCAAAGCCCAGCACCAGGGAATACATTGCACCATGGAGGCCGAAACCAATCAACACCTTCCTCTCCTAGACGGTCCCTCAAAACCACAGATGATGGACTATCAGAGTACCGCAAGCCCCCGCAAATCCATTTGCCACCCTGATGCCCTCAGCAGTGAACTGGACAATCTCAAGGAAACCTTCACTTCCCTCAAAAGCTATCCTGCCCACCTAGTCTCCAAAACCATCCGCAAGGCCCTCAAGAACTCCGACCCCAGGCCCAAACCAGCTCCATCGCCCATCAGAATCACCATACCCTACCAAGACCGCGTCACTCATCAGATTTCCCACCTCATCAACAACAAAGCCAAAATAGATGTCACCTTCTCCAGCGGCAAGTCCACCAAGACCCATCTACAAGCAAATGGCAGAGAAGGTGACATCTATTCTCAAGCAGCGCAAGTCTCAACCCCCGAGGATGTATATACCAGATACCCTGCAACTGTGGCCGCCAGTACTTTGGAGAAACCCTTAGACCCCTTCACACCAGACTCAAAGAACATCGGACCTCTAGATCTGTTAACAAACTCGACCTGAAATCCGATATTTCCGAGCATATCCTTAAGAACCAAAACCATAACATCATGTGGGAAGCCACTTAAGTCCTGTCTACCAACAACAACTGGCGACAAAGACAACTGCAATAAGCCATTGACATCAGGAGACACCAGCCAGCCTTGAACCATGACCAGGGAACCTATCTGCCTGGTCCTTGCTTTGATCTTTGTCGGGGCTAATTACCTAGCTGACTTCTATTTGGCCTTTGCTGTGTCCATTCTTTCACCTATCAGTGCTAATTACCCCCGGCCTCCCGTTTGCCCAGTGTCCATTACCTTTTACTTATCTATGATAACTTAAGTACTGGCTTCCATACCTTCAGCGCTAATTACTGTAAAGTGTTGGCTTCCATTGTCTATTGCTAATCACCTATCAGCGCCAATCATGGCTTCCCTTGTTAGTTTCTACCCTTTGTTATTTTCCACCTTTTGTTATCTTATTATTTTGTTGTCCTTACATGTACATATATATGCTCTCTGCCTCATGGCATTTATTCATCTGATGAAGGAGTAAGCATATACTCCGAAACGTTGTGTTCCTCATAATAAAGAAGTTGACATCCATATATTCTCTTCCTTATGTTTTAGGAACATGTTAAAAACATTATTTTTGTGATAAATTTTCAAAAGGGTTTAAGACAACTTAATAACTAGTCATGAAAGATAATTAAATGTGAGAGAATGCGTCTTTTTACCATAGATCTATATTTATTCACTTCTCAACAGTCTCTCTCACGCCCCCGCAAAATATGAGCGACTAAATGTAATTGCCTGTGACACTATCTGTGATCAGCAACAAACAAATCATGTGAAGTTTTGTCTCAGTCATATCTGCTATTTTTTCCAAGTGCGCGGATACTCAGGATGCCAATCACTAGATGGTCTGGTCCAGACTCGAATATTTACAGACCGCCGTCATATAGCTGAAATATTGCTGAGTGCGGCGTAAAACAACCATATCCTACACAGATGGCATGTAGCCATCACAAAGAGGGCATATCCTACACAGATGGCATGTAACCATAATTTAGAGGGCATATCCTAAACAGGTGACATGTAACCATCATTTTGAGGGGATATCCTACACAGATGACATGGAGCCATCACATGGATGGCATATCCTACACGGATGACACGTAAACCTCATATAGAGGGCATATCCTACACAGATGGCATGTCACCATCATAAAGAGGGCATATCCTACACAGATGGCATGTAACCATCATAAAGAGGGCATATCCTACACAGATGGCATGTAACCATCATTTAGAGGTGATATCCTACACAGATGGCATGGAGCCATCACATGGAGGGCATATCGTACACGGATGACACGTTAGCATCATATAGATATAGAATACTGAACGAGCTCCCGTGTAATACCAATTTTATGAAACGAGTGAATAGTTGTGGTATCTGACGAGCTTTCGCTCGTCAGATACCAGAACTATTCACGAGTTTCATAAAATTGGTTTTACACGGGAGCGAGTTCAGTATTTTATTTATAACTTGCCATTTATAACGTTTTTAGAATTATACTGTTGAGTGTGAATAGGCTGACACCTACACGACCCACGACATAGCTAGTCCAATTGAGTTTAACACAATAATACTTCAAACACGTCAAAAGTTGAAACGTATGAATTTAATACCAAACAACGGTCCACCTTTAGAATTCAGGCGTCCGTTCCTTAAAATTATCATAGCGTTAAGGTTATCGCAACTCACATACTTTAACTTAGACCAACGACTGTCGTTGCGCTACAGTACGATCGCCTTGTGGAACGGGGCATTGCACCACAAAGTTTACAATCACGTCACAATACCCGATGACGTAATTTGTGGAATTTTGTTGCAAGATCCTTCGGCGAAACAATGCCATGTGACGTCAGCCTAGCAACAAGGTTGCTGGGGTCATCGGGTGTGCATAAGCTCCTCTCAGTGATCTATCATCTCCACACGCAATGTCGTTGAATAAGCCAAGGGATGTTGAGAGCTTTCAATATTTGTTCTAGAAACGAGTTCCGAGATTACATAAGCACGCGTTTTGGTATTACACAATGTGTAATACAGCTATATGTTTATTAAACGGGTGATATCTTGACGGGCAAGTAATAAAGGGCATATCCTACACGAATGGCATGTAGCCACCATATAGATAGAATGTGCTGCAAGGATGACATGTTACCATCATATTGAGGGGATATGCTACACTGATGACACGTAAGCACCATATAGAGGGCATATCCTACACGGATGACTTGTAACTATCACATGTAGGGCTTACCCTACACGTATGACATGTAACCATCATATAGAGGGCATATCCTACAGGGATGGCACGTTAGCATCATATAGAGGGCTTACCCTACACGGATGACATGTAAACATCATATAGAGGTCATATCCTACACGGATGACATGTAAACATCATATAGAGGGCATATCCTACACGGATGGCACGTTAGCATCATATAGAGGGCATATCCTACACGGATGGCACGTTAGCACCATATAGAGGGCATATCCTACAAGGATGGCACGTTAGCATCATATAGAGGGCATATCCTACACGGATGGTACGTTAGCATCATATAGAGGGCTTACCCTACACGGATGACATGTAAACATCATATAGAGGGCACATCCTACACGGATGGCACGTTAGCATCATATAGAGGGCATATCCTACACGGTTGATATGTAAACATCATATAAAGGGCATATCCTACACGGTTGATAGGTAAACATCATATAAAGGGCATATTCTACACGGTTGATATGTAAACATCATATAGAGGGCATATCCTACACGGATGGCACGTTAGCATCATATAGAGGGCATATCCTACACGGTTGATATGTAAACATCATATAGAGGGCATATACTACACGGTTGATATGTAAACATCATATAGAGGGCACATCCTACACGGATAGTACGTTAGCATCATATAGAGGGCTTACCCTTCACGGATGATACGTAACCATCATATAGAGGGCACATCTTACACGGATGGCACGTTAGCATCATATAGAGGGCATATCCTACACGGTTGATATGTAAACATCATATAGAGGGCATATCCTACACGGTTGGTATGTAAACAACTTATAGAGGGCATATCCTACACGGATGGCACGTTAGCATCATATAGAGGGCATATCCTACACGGTTGATATGTAAACATCATATAGAGGGCACATCCTACACGGATGACATGTAACCATCATATAGAGGGCACATCCTACACGGATGACATGAAACATCATATAGAGGGCACATCCTACACGGATGACATGTAACATCATATAGAGGGCACATCCTACACGGATGACATGTAACCGTCATATAGAGGGGATATGCTACAAGGAAGACATGTAACCATCATATAGAGGAGATATGCTACAAGTATGGCATAGAACCATCATAAAGAGGTCATATCCTACACGGATGACATGTAACTATCATATAGAGGGCATATCCTACACGATGGAATGGAACCATTATATGGGGGCATATCCTACACGGATGACATGTAACATGAATATATGGCATATCCTAAACGGATGATATGTAACCATCATTTAGAGGGCATATCTGACACGGATGACATGTAACATCATATATATGGCTTATCCTACACGGATGACATGTACCATCATATAGAGGGCATATCCTACCGAGATGATATGTAACCATCATATAGAGGGGGTATGCTACAAGTATGGCATAGAACCATCATATAGAGGTCATATCCTACACTGATGACATGTAACTATCATATACAGGGCATATCCTCCATGAATGACATGTAACCATCATATAGAGGGCACATCCTCCACTGATGACATCTAACATGATAAAGTGGGCATATCCTACACGGATGACATGTAACATCATATATATGGCATATCCTACACGGATGATATGTAACATCATATAGAGGGCATATTGTACACGGATGACATGTAACCATCATATACAGGTGATATGCTACAAGTATGGCGTAGAACCATCATATAGAGGTCATATCCTACACGGATGACATGTAACCATCATATACAGGTGATATGCTACAAGTATGGCGTAGAACCATCATATAGAGGTCATATCCTACACGGATGACATGTGACTATCATATATAGGGCATATCCTCCATGAATGTCATGTAACATCATAAAGAGGGCATCTCCTACACGGATGACATGTAACCATCATATAGAGGGGATATGCTACAGGTTTGGCATAGAACCATCATATAGAGGTCATATCCTACACGGATGACATGATACTATCATATATAGGGCATATCCTCCATGAATGACATGTAACATCATAAAGAGGGCATCTCCTACACGGATGACATGTAACTATCATATAGAGGGCACATCCTCCACGGATGACATGTAACATCATATAGAGGGCATATCCTACACGGATGACATGTAGAATCATATATATGGCATATTCTACACGGATGACATGTAACATCATATAGAGAGCATATCCTACATGGATGACATGTAACCATCATATAGAGGGGATATGCTACAAGTATGGCATAGAACCATCATATAGAGGTCATTTCCTACACGGATGACGTGTAACTATCATATATAGGGCATCTCCTACACGGATGACATGTAACCATCATATAGAGGGCATATCTGACACGGATAACAAGTAATCATCATATATAGGGCATATCCTAAACGGATGGCATGTAACCATCATTTAGAGGGCATATCTGACACGGATGACATGTAACATCATATATATGGCATATCCTACACGGATGACATGTAACATCATATAGAGGGCATATTGTACACGGATGACATGTAACCATCATATACAGGGGATATGCTACAAGTATGGCATAGAACCATCATATAGAGGTCATATCCTACACGGATGACATGTGACTATCATATATAGGGCATATCCTACACGGATGACATGTAACATAATATAGAGGGCATATCCTACACGGATGACATGTAACCATCATATAGAGGGGATATGCTACAAGTTAGGCATATATATAACCATCATATAGAGGTCATATCCTACACGGATGACATGTAACTATCATATATAGGGCATATCCTCCATGAATGACATGTAACATCATAAAGAGGGCATCTCCTACACGGATGACATGTAACCATCATATAGAGGGGATATGCTACAAGTATGGCATAGAACCATCATATAGAGGTCATATGCTACACGGATGACATGTAACTATCATATATAGGGCATATCCTACACGGATGACATGTAACATCATATAGAGGGCATATCCTACACGGATGACATGTAACCGTCATATAGAGGGGATATGCTACAAGTATGGCATAGAACCATCATATAGAGGTCATATCCTACACGGATGACATGTAACTATCATATATAGGGCATATCCTACACGGATGGCAAGGCACCATCATATAACGGGGTATGCTGTAAATATGATGCTGTTGGAAATGGCACATGGAAATATAAAGTGAACTAAAAGGCACTTACTTTTTTTCTTCCTTCTCATCAACAAGCCCATGGTTGAGGATTGGTATATTTTCCCTGTCTTCAGTCAACTGAGGTATCGGTCTGAAGCCTAGATCTCCGTAATTATTACAAACTCTGTCACATAAAATGTCCGTAAAACATGTTCATCAGGCCTGGTGATTCACAGGCATTCAATAATCAATCCAACGAACTGTTCAATACAACCACGTGCTGTGTAGGCCGCTAACATACCACCCGCTGATACCAATCATTCCTCCAGAAAACGTTTATTCTTACACAGAAACATATTCCACGGTGCTCCAAACGGGTCCCAATTCACTTGTCAATGACTGACGCCAGCTGGAAAATTGCGAATCACTGTCTGTCAAGATGGCTGTCACATAGCTGACACGAAATGTAAACACCATTGTGAAACACTAAAACACAAAATATCCGTTCACAAAGTATCATTTCCCTGTGGAATGAATGGAATTCTTTGGCACCGATGTCCAGTCATAACCCATAAGAATAACCTGATACCAACACAGCTGACGTAACCAAGGTGTTGACGAGTACACTGTAAACACTATACTACCATCTTGGTATGTTTTCCAGTTTTCGTGTGTTGTGAAGCTGAAACACGTTATATCCTAGCATCTCAGGTCAACGGTGAACACTATGTATGTAAAAATAACAGATGATGTTAGAACATATTCTCACTGCTTACATGAACAGGAACATGTGTTCACTTCGCTTCAGTGATACCGTTAATTTGCTCTCTGCTTCTGTCGCCGAGACGGATGCCATAGTAGCCACTATTTCCGGTTGGCTTCGTGTATTCCGTAACACATATTCTGGTTCTGCTGTACTCCTTCAATGAATCCCTGTTTGTTTACAGGTGTAAACCACGCTCGGCTCGGCTTATGAACGAATAATTATCACGCTGTTGAGCGGCATGGGAGCGTTCGAACCAGGGAGAAACGTTACTTATTGCATTAAAATCTTTTACATACTTGGGCAAACAAACCACTAGACACTGAGATCATATGTTCTATAATTGTTGATAAATATTTATGATATGAACATACACAATTCAAGCTCGTTTCATTGGCGCCGCTTTATTAATATTAAGAAACAGATTATCCTGGGAAATCGGAAGCATCTATCGAGTGAATCCGAAATATTGTGAACCACATGCCCTCTTATAATGCATATCGGTTGAGCAAGATGTTGAAAGTTTCTGCAGGAACTATGAATGCCGTTATTGAGAGTACAATCAGCAAATTAAGAATCTGTGATAGCAAAGCAAATATTGTCCTACATCTATGTTAACCCGAATACACATGTGGCTGAAGATAGTAATCTGATAGTTTCACTGATAGAGGTGATAACACGCCGGCTCCCTTTAGAATAACAAAAACATGGATTTTTACCACCAGAAGGAATAGGTCCTCAATCATTTTTCCATTCACCCATGGGCGTTAAGTAAACAGGGATCGATCACATATGTTCACAATTGTACACACGTCCATCGGAATTGCAAGAAGGCTTTAATCCACGTCCTTGAATAAGAATCTTACAAGAATCTCAGAGTCTTTCAAGATAGGTGTCGGAACAACGCAGAGGTATCAAATACACTTCTACATTTGAATCCAGAATACCATCCGCGGTCTTCATGGAGTCTGTGATTGTCCCCAGGTACTCCCAGGAATCACATCTCAGTTACCACTGCCAGGTCGATATCAACAAATTGCTCCCCTACTTACCAGGTGTGATGCCAAACACAGTTCAGACAGAAGTGACCCCAGTGTCGTTGACAGTGGTGATCGCCATTGTTTCACGTCCTTCCCTTCATTCATTCTGGAAATCAATGTCGACCATGCTGTGAGCGACGTCGCAGCAGCCGTCCCGGCCGTCTCCCGGGACACGTGTAGCACCATGAATAATGCAGGCACTGTGTGTAAATACTGTGAGGATAGATCCTTCTCATGACCACACGTTGTCCATAAAGACGACCGCTGTATATGGTTGTGTGTATTGGGGCCGTGTTGTGATTGTCTCTGTGCTTGTTCACAGCATGCGAGGTCAATGGTCATGACTAGGAACCAGAAAAAATGGATTTCATAGTGCATGTTTTGTTCAGTCAATCAAAGAGGTTTTTTCAAGCGGAGTTTCAGCTTTGTTATTTTGCAGAATTGTTATCTTAAATAAACATGTAATGTGTATCTACTGCAATCGTGTGTTAATATTACATGTACAAAATATATTCTTACATATTTGACCACTGAATATCGATCAAGCGCAATAAATCAACCTAACAGGGGTCTGTGGGGCTTAAACGTGATGAAAGCGTCCGCTCAAACCTGGGATTGATTCACTAGACTGGAACAATATGGGATGCCAGTTCTTTATTTGACGACGTTAAGCCATATTCACTCATCCTTCCTCATTGCTTGATCTCACAAACTGGAGACAAATTGGAGACAATGAACGAATAAGTAAATATTTGTGATTTTACATTGAATGAATTTCCTCTCCGTAACGCAATAGAAAAATCAGTTATATTAGGGTAATTAATGGTAAAGCTTGAAGTAGGTTGATTTATTCTTGATGGTTGATCGCCAATGTTTATTTAAGCGAGTCATAGAGCATTTACATTATAAATAACGTAAAAACATGCATCATTAACAAATGCTCAATTTATTAGCATACTTCGCTATATATATTTACAATATAATGTGTAACCCCATTGTTTAACTCAAAACATTACATCGTGTTGTATCCAATATTGGACGTATAAATAATGCATAAACTAAATCCAATTGCTTTCTGATGTGGGAAAAAACGGTTCTTCGGGTTTTAGAATGTTTAAGAACACAATAAATATTCTACTTAAGTAGAATAGTCTATTCGATATAAGTCAGGATGCACAATGTATTTTTTTCCAAATATAAACATCCTTACTTAAGTAATTACTCTACGCGGCGTTATGTTATGGGACTGTATGCACAGAGAGGGAGAGTTAAACAAACATTGTTCTTTCGCGGAACACATTTACTAATCGAAACTTGCCTGAGCCAAGGACAACTCACGCTGCCAGCAACCTCGGTACACCATTTTTTGTGTGCCGCATTGACATATGCCAACTTAGCGATGATAAAATTCGATAATAGAAATGTCAACGGAATATGTATTCATAAATATTCATGAAGTTCCAAATGAGGGAGTTGGTAAAAATACATGCGAATAACAGGTGTAGTGATGATGGCATGTCCATCACCACATTGCTAACTGGTATCTTGTATAGCCAAGTGCTAGCAAACCCCTTCAGGTCCTGTGACTATGACTGCCAAACCTTTGCCCTTTAATGTAAGGAATAACCCACAAGGTTTAGCCAAAAGGAAAAGAAGTACATTTACAGAAAAGGAGAGGAATTGTTATACTAGTATTTGCAAATATTGGATTCTGATAACGACATGGAGGTACATCGCTTCTTTGGGGATCAGTTCAAAGGGCAAAACAAACAACAAATAATGATCACCAGAATGATAATGTTACACCAAATATCACTATTTATTAAAAAGAAACGACCAAGAACTGATAAGGGGAGGCGTTTCAAGATTCTCCATGCATCATACAATCCATGGTACCTTTCTCAATGAGGCATAATTTTCAATATCCCAGAATGACAGTCATAATATGATCAAAATATCCTCAGTATCCTTCGCCATTTTTGAGACTTTTCAATAATCGTAAGGTGTGTGTTTTGTATTTCAAACAGCAATGTATATACCATGAATATGAATTCAGCTGGAAAAAAACAACAATACTAATAATACGACTTGAAACTTATAATTCAATTAATTCAATTTTCCGTCAAGCGTGGATGGATATGCCGCCGCTATGATAATCGCATCAATAACGTTATACTCTGGACGTCTGAAATATCAGTACAAATAACGCAATATGTTGTTTTGGATACGTCATCAAGCAAGTGCAGCAGATGTGTTGCATTCCGGGACGCGAATTCAGATGGTGACAGTTCCATGCAGTATCAGTCATACGATCAGTTTACATACAGGAAGTAATTACAATAGATACGCTTCATTTAACATCCTTCCTGGATGGGTTGACTTAACATCGATAAAGGACTCTGTTTCGTTGATACTCATAATCGTGACAAGTACCTATAATGATTTGGACAAAGGCAGGATGAAGAGATCCACAATGTTATTAGTTCTGCATGATGCATCGATGCATGATTATGCCTCATATGCTGTGTCAGTTGGGTCAAGTTTATTAATATAATTGTGCATCAGTTGACCTTTCCTACATCGTCATGTAACGATTGAGTGGATGTAGTCTAACACCACACTCATCAATAGTCCAGCTATAGTACGGCGGTTTATAAATAACCGAATCTGGACCTGTTAAACCAGTGATCTGTTAATCGACCAAGTCACAGAGCCTGTCCACCCGATTCTCTTCAGTGGCCTCTTATGATAAACTCTGGAAACGCTGAACCTGCTCTTCCCAGAATCTCGAAACACACACCACACACACACACGCACACACGCACGCACGCACGCACGCACGCACGCACGCACACACACACATACACACTTTAAGGATCTTATCAACCACAAATAACCCAGAGGCTAACGGTGATTCGCCCTCAACTACAGCCATAGACACGCTCGCCTATTTTGTGAACACCTGGTGTCATTTTGTTTAGGTCGAATCCCGATAAATGAGCCGAATTAAAAATATTACTTGAAATTATCCCGGTTGTGAAATAAATACTGTAGTTCTGAATCAGAACTTTAAATGTCAATCGAAAAAATAAATTGGTCAAATAACTCTTCACGTTGGTTGGTAGATAGTTCAATCCATTCAATATTACCTATAAAGGTTTCACTAGGTGATCCAGTGAATGGAATCTACGAGTGTCGGGATTGAACAAAAGATCTCCTTACAGACTTTATTGATTCAGATAAAAACTAAGACAGATAAAGTGATTGCAGCAGTGACACAGTGATTCTGCCCAACACAAGGGTTATGTTTATAACACTATACACTAATAGAACTTAAGAATGTACTTGAAGATTTATATTGTTTGTCCTGTTAAAGGAATAAGTACCAACGTGCATATTAAATTTCTGTATTGAACTCTCAGATAAACATTAAAGCATGAAATACGCTCGTTATAATATTTTTATAATATGATAGTATTCGTTGTGATAACGTGACAATACCCATGTGTTTTGATTGGTATGGTATGAGTGAGTGAGTGAATTGGGTATAGAGCCATTTTGAACAGTAGCATCAGCCGGGAAGTTAAATACTGGAAACAACAGGTCGTTTAGCCAGATCACAGTTATGATGGTGACAAACCGAAGACCATATTCATAGCGAATCCATGATTTCCACCCCACTATCATCGGGTCCTTGCACGCCTAAGGGACGCAACTCAAGTAGATTTTTGCCCAATTTCATATATCACACATCTGAATGAATATTACTTACCGTCTATGCTTAGTTGTTGAAATAAAGTACACGTTCAGTGGCTAGTTTAAATTACACAAACTACATTGTCGGTATAGTGGTTACCACAAAACACGACCTGTGAAGATCCGGGGTAGAATAGGTCTTCAGCAACCCATGCTTGCCATAAAAGGCGACTATGCTTGTCGTCAGAGGCGACTAACGGAATCGGGTGGTCAGACTCGCTGACTTGGTTGGTGCATGTCATGGAATATTGCTGAGTGCGGCGTTAAACAACAAACAAACAATACTACAAAACACACACGTTACTCAGTTAATGCTATGCTTAGTTGTTGAAATGGAGTACACTTTCAGTGGCTGATTAAATTACCCAAAACACATTGTCGGTATGGTAAGTGAGTGCGTAATGGTTTAACGCCGCTGTTAGCAATATTCCAGCAATATTACGGCTGGGGACACCAGAAATGGGCTTCACACATTGTACCCATAGTCGGTATAGGGGTTACTACAAAACATACATGTTAAAAGGTTCATAAGGAACCAACGGTCAGTTGTTAGTATGGAACATAAATTATAAAATGTCAGCGCCAGAAAATAACCAGTCTCGAAGAATTCCATTCCAAAACACACCCAGCTTGTTCGGTGGACTGGGACAAGGATTGTTACATTCGTGACCAACTCGTGTTATTCCGGGACAAGCCGAATAGCGACTCTTGCCCCTCTCGTGGCCATTTTTACGACCGGGTTCTGTCTTAGCGCAAACGGGCATACCTAAAACAATTGTCTACTCGTTGTGTAATGGTTCACATATATTTCCCCATATAGTATATATACTTCAGATGCAATTTAAAGCACATCGGGATATGCGGAATTATACAGTATGACTGAACACATTTAACTGTGTCTTGGGTATATTTTTAGATGCAAGACATATGTAAAATCAAAAATTATTTCTTAGGGATTCTTTGACGAAGAACTTGAAATCATACGCGCATTCTGATTGGTTGCAGTCTTCTTGCAGGTTACGGAAAGGGGCGAATGGTGACGAATGGGATTGTTAGACTGGATCACAGGATAGAAGTATGACGTTACTTGCCTGGAACACATTCATGTCATAAAACTCTAACATATGGCAGAAAGAATCGAACACATCTGTTACTCCACATCCAGGCTTGACTGACTGGAACATGTATTTTTTTGGAGTTGAACGTGAATAAATAAATGGAAACACATATGCTGTTTAGATTAGAATATATAATATTTAAACAGAATTAAAAATGGAGAGTTAGGCAGAGGGTAACTAGAATAAACCAGAAAAGCTAGTTTGACTAAAGACAGCATGTAGCTGCAAGATTAGACCAGAATGGTCAGTTTGACTGAAGACAACGAGTAGCTACAATGGACCAGAAAAGCTAGTTTGACTAAAGACAGCATGTAGCTGCAAGATTAGACCAGAATGGTCAGTTTGACTGACGACAGAGAGTAGCTACAATGGACCAGAAAAGCTAGTTTGACTAAAGACAGCATGTAGCTGCAAGATTAGACCAGAATAGTCAGTTTGACTGAAGACAACGAGAAGCTAAAATGGACCAGAAAAGCTAGTTTGACTGACGACAGAGAGTAGCTAAATGGGATGAGGCTGGTTCTACAAAACAAGTGGCTAGATTGGACCGGGAAGGTTAGTTTGAATAAATACAACAGTAGCTAGAATGGCTCGGAAAGGTTGGTTTCACTGAATACAGAGAGTAGCTAGAATGAGTGAGACTGAATATAAAGAGTAGCCAGAATGAATTAGACTGACTATAGAGTTTGACTGAAAAGAGAGTAACCAAAATGCACCAGAAAGGATGGCTGTACTATCACAAAGGCCAGCTTACTTGCTCCCCCAGGTCGGGACACCGAAGGCACCCTGTTGATCCAGCTTATAGTACCTCATCACCGTAAGCTGTCCAGAGAGGTGGCAATCCCTTGATATTCTGGCAGCTCGATGGTATTAATAAGCTCTTTCAGTAAGTCGCGCCTGCCATACTGAAGCCTCCCCATGGTGCGCCATTTGTCAGCATTAGAGAGAGCGCGACCCGTATCCTCGTGAGTCGTCGAGCCAAGTCAGAATCAAGTAACCTTTTGTCCGGAAACAAGTATTCATGGTCTGGGAACATCGCGTAGTTATGAAGTCAACGTTACATGCTGTTTTTCTGATATGTCTAATGGGTATGTATTGAGTGGTCAATATTAGCACATTAGTAGATATTATTGAATATGAGTGTACCTTATACCGGTAAGATGACTCGTTTAGTAGTGATTCAGATCTAAGCATTAGAAAAAAACATTAATGCTTATGAAACGAATGCTATAGAATACATTTTCATATGTACAAGAAACAATTTGATTCTATAGTACTGTTTTAACTTTATACAATACGTATCTCTTTATATTAAACAGTGCTTTAGCGAATGGCACTATTTTAACGATGTATCCAATTTTCAAGGTGACCTTTTTCTATTTTCTGAGTCTCTCTCATTGTCTAGCCGACACTTAAATTGCTGGTACTATTACAATATATACTTCAACATTGTTACCACCTTCCTCCTGTCCCACACAGGCGGAGCACCAGTGGCCGGCCTCCCGACCCCCACCTATGTATGGCCTTTGGGCAACACTACCCTCAACACTGAGGTGATGGCGCGACTGGATGCTGTTATACCCGATGATGGCCAGTGTTTCCGGTTCCGACAGGGCTACCCGGAACTTCCGTATGATGCCATCAAACTGACTGGTGACGCGGAATCCCATATAGACATCTCGTTAGACGGGAACCTCATCTTCAAAGACATCACCATATCCTTCCTCGCCTACCCTGAAGGTCCTCCTCAAGGCACGCTTGTTAACTACCTGTACAAGACCGGTAACATCCTTAAGGTGTCAATGCTTGAGAACTATCTCTTCATCTCCTTCTGGGACGAGTATGGAGTCGATGTGGGAAGCACTGCTCTTCCTGATGTCCTCTCAGCGGATACCTGGTGTCATATCGTCATCACCAGAGAGTTCCTGACAGGGAGGATAAGGATCTTCAACAATGGAGAACTACTGGAGAACATTGATGACGATTTCCCCAACGAGATCCAGTTGCCATCAGAAGGGGCTCTACGACTGGGGAAGTCTTTAGATGAACCAGAGGAACCTTTCATCGGTAGAATCTCCTGCTTCCAAATGTACAGTTCAGCTGTTTCACCAGAAGAGGCGGGGAAGACAAAAGAAAACTGTTTCCCGAAGGCATGGAAACATACGCCCCAAGGTATGGTAACATACGTTATTGCCCGAGACGTATCACCGATAGGTATTTCTTTGTATAGCTATGATGTCCTTTATGAAACAACTTAAAACTCCACCTTCACCATGGGAAAGTAACGATCTGAGATAACGACAAAAACGGCAAACCACTGAATTTAGGAATGTATTAAAGAGAGACTCAACGGTCTGGCACTGAGTTACCTAATTTCAGCCTAGGTCATGACAGGTACACTGTGTGTGACCGAGGCGTTGTTTCTGGATAGTCTGGATTAGCATTATCTGCTTGATAGTTTCACATCTTTGAGTCTAGATTGGTTCAACTGCCAATACTAGTTCCCCTTTAAGAACGCGTTATGGAAGCTGGTTAGTGTAACATTTTCGTTTTGGGTTCTCTTGCAAACGTATCTTAGGAACCTACCATTTTGATATCCTGTATAGTTTGTTGTTTTTTTAAAAGAATTCGGCGAGGACAATTTATGTTTCGATAAAATCCTAGTCGATCTGCGCAACTCAGACACGATGACATGCATCAACCGAGTCTGCGAGTCTGACCATCCGATCCCTTTAGTCGCCTCTTACGACAAGCATGGTGTGCTGAAGACCACTTCCAACCCAGATCTGCACAGGGCGCATGTTGGTTACTGCCGTATTGTTTCATCTAATGTGGAATAACAAGGTTAAAGTTTCACTCGCTACCCCAAATTAGTCAAATGCATTGTGCCCTCCGCCGTCATATTGCTGGAATATTGCTAAAAGTTGCTTTCTCCCCCCCTTATTTAAAACACTCATTTTAGGTCAACACGATGATTGATATTAAGTTCCATGTTTATACGTCGTATAATCTATTATACAATAACATAGAAGCATTCAACGTTACTTCCATTGTTCCCGTAGATTTCATGCATATCTGACTGGGATCATAACTAAAGTGTCTGAACTTATTGCGAGTTTTGGAAAGCAATACTTCTGCCAATACTTTTTATCGAAACTGAATATCTAAACCCAAATGCAGATTGGTGTGTTCTTTCTGAGAGGTATTACTTCCCGGGAATATTTGACTTGTCGTTTATGCATGGATTGGCGATAAGTCATATGACGGTCCTTTATGGGAATAATTGCCCCTCTAATCCCTTATGATGTACGAGGATATATTTGAAGGATGTTGTGGCCATGAAATCAATACTGGTTTACTTCTTGATATATATAACTTGATTCAGTTATTATAGTTATTATTGTGGTAGTTGTTAGTAATACATCAATAAGTCGATATAAGTATAAGTGGCACATACGGTATAAGTGGTGGCCATTATACGGTGGAATCAGCCTATAACGAGGGACTGAAAAGCATATGTAAACCACTGGGACTCCCCCCACCCCACCCAGCCCCACCCCACCCCAGCCCCACCCATCCCCAAGTCCAGCCCCGCTGTTGTGAACCAGCGCTCTTTATGGACGTCCGTCCAATAATTGCATTGATTATTTACTTTCTGTCTTTCCTTTCCTCGTTCAGGAATCCCCGGGCTTTTAAACACCGAATTGCCAGGACTTAATTATGTTTTCCATGACAATGAGAATTGTATGAAAGTCAGGTAAATCACCATTATGTAAAACTCGTTAACTTATAACAAACAATATACCATCCCTGGCAGTGAATTTTATATCAACATGCATCAATATTGAAACGCATAAGACTGTCAGAGCAATCATACAGACTATTGCAATTCTCGGAGAGCTTATTAACACTATCCGAGGAAAATTCTGATATAACTCTTCTATGACTTTTTTTACTGACCATCAATGTCCCTGATAAAAAGTGTCACAGAGGTCATTTAGTTTAGTCATTACCGTTCCTGGTATGGCTCGTTATTAGTTCGAATCTAGTTTGTCTCCTATTAAATCCTTGATCTGTAGGCACCATTCCCATGATCGTCAATCTCCCCAAAGTGGTAATCGTCAACGTCGTGCGTACTCCGGACTTTGCTCCCCCAAAAAGCGGACATGTATGCCGTGATCAGGATCCCTGAAATATTGTTAAATGCGATGTTAAATCAAATTCATACAGCGAAATACTTTGACACACAGTCAGCCCAGTACGAGAGTGATACGTTTTTTACCTCACGAGAGGGAATTGAAAACTTTTTTTCTGCAAAGTCATGATCACTGCACGTTCCCCATAAACCAAAGGTCACAGGCCCCTGCTCATTTTTCTGACTTGTCACTTGTAAACAATTGGATCAACAGACTTCATGACATCATTTAACGTCACCAAAAATCCTATCTCATCTACCCTCCATCATTTGAAAGTTGGTTTGTCCTCTTGGTCACTCATGGTCATCCAAACCCGTGAATTGGTCTTCAGTAACCCATGCCTGTCGTAAGAGGCGACTGATTGGATCGGGTGGTCAGACTCACTGGCTTGGTTAATGCATGTCACCGTACACCCAAAACGTAGAGCGAAGCTAAAGTCAATCACTGGATTGTCGGGTCCAGACTCAATTATTTAGAGACCGCTGAATGCGGCGGTAAACAAAAAAAACTAAACATGGTCATCCTATTACTATACTAATACTCTACTGGTCGTCATTTAAGGCAACGCAGTTAGATATGCAGATTTACGTTGCTTAGGTTACCAGGATTCTATCCTCCTTTGTTGGAATTCCTGATTCTGTCCACCACCTGTGCTCGTAGATTTCAACAAAGTGGTAAATATGTTGGACCTACATCACTTCCGACTTCTCTCTAACATCACGCTGAGATACGGTGATGTAACTGGATTAATGTTCAAAACGGCGTTAAGGAACTCACACACTTATCCTGTTAGGGTCCCTCTTCCCGAGGTAACTGACATTGAAAGTCCAGTTTCAACCCTTGCCGAACTAGGCTTGAATTTGTGAGCTCGATCGTAGCGCCACCAGTGGCTATTACGAGTTATGTCCCTTCTATGTCCCTCCTATTGACCAATCAGATTCCAATTCTCACATCACTTGCATTTTCTTCAAACAAAATGGCAGCGCCCAGTCAAGACGATCTGATCGATAAACAGAAATGTCATAAAACTGGTCTTACTTCGCGTAGTGCATCAAATCACGTGAGCACCTTGATAAAAAAAAATGAAAAGATTTGAAAAAATATCTGTTGACGCCGAGTTGGCGGTACACATGCTTTGCAAATTCTGCAATCGATCGAAATCTGCACGGCGGTTTACTGACCGGATATCGACTCGTTAAGCGATTTTCATTGGACTATATATAGACTAGTTATACCAGCAAAACTCCATATTTCAAGCCTAGTTCGGCAAGGGTGGAAACTTGACTTTTACAGTCAGTTAACTCCCATGCCTCGGGAAGATAGATAAGGACACGCTTGAGCTACATAGAACATTGTCCTCTGAATCCGCTTTGAATGTTTATCTGAAGAAGAACAGCTGCCAACAATGAACATATTTCCGGTCGCCATGAAACCTGCTTTCTGTCCAAAATGTTGATTTGATCTTCCACGTGCAAGGGGATAATTCAATCAAGGATATAGTACAGATTGTCCATAAACCATTGGAAATATGCGATCCAAACCAGCTGTGGCTGCACATGAATGACATGCACTGTCTCCAGAATGGAATAATAATAATCAATAACTGTTACATTATTAATCATGAAATGAAACCAACTTCTGGAAATCGTACCCCCATCACCTGAATGATGTTTACGAATGGTGCATCTTGGCCACCAGACCTTGTAAATAGCTTTACCGATTATATAATCTGGTTGTAGAGTGTATGATTTTACTCGTACAAGACATATCTATCCTTGACGCCTTAAGCTTATTTTCTAAAATACATCCAATAGTTATGGAGATTCTTACACTATTATGCAAGGTCCTTAAATGAACGTACATTCTTTGTGAAGTAGCCGAGAACTCAGAACTCATGGCAGACGTTATGTCGAGAGCACTACCGAAATAAAATACAGCATTAAAAGTCTGATGAATATAGATTGTATGTGATGTTGACATCGTGTAACAATCAAAGTCTTTTCTTTCAGTCGTCATGGAAAGGCGCTTCGTAGATGGAGAAGTCAGGCAATGTATCAGTGATGGTAGCAAGAAGGCGAGCCCCAGCTGTGACGTCATCAGCATGCATTGTCTCGCCGGAAGCAAGGCCTGGAATGGCGTCATGGCAACCAACAACTGGGCCAGTAGCGGATTGGACACGGCTTACTTTAGTGTGGTGTCACGTGACAGTGTCCCAGAGCCCCAGAATGAGCATCTTCTTGGTACCGTGAACACGAAGAACAGCCACGTGTGTTCTCGACTGTGCATGCGAGTTTTAGGATGCAAATCCTTTGCTGTTGGGGGACATAATTCCACACAGAAATCCTGCATGCTGATTGATAGACAGCTTGAGTCCACCGTACCCCGACCCGGCTGGAAGTATTACATTATGAAAAATTAGCAAATATCCTGCATTATGACGTACATGGATCATGCGTCATATTTGACCAGCCTCATTGGCCCATGTCGTATCGTAATTTAGCCTGGTATAGTATCTTGCATGAATTGAGTGGACAAGGACTACGTTGTAGCGATGTGGCAGTGTATTTATCGCCATACTGTATAGGCCGGATAAGACAGATACCATGATGCTGTGTGTAATATCGTCCTCGACATTGTACCCTCCAGAGCTGGACACCTCTCTCTCTCTCTCTCTCTCTCTCTCTCTCTCTCTCTCTCTCTCTCTCTCTCTCTCTCTCCCAATTTTAAGTTCTCCCTGTCAATACTCTTGTCTCTATATGCCTGTATCTCTCTATCTCTGTCTCGCTCCCTCTCTCTGTGTCCTTGTCTCTCTCAGTCGCTCTGTGTGTGTCTCTCTTTCTGTTCCAATGTTTGGCTCTCCCTATCAAAACATCATCTCTTTTGCGCTCTGTCTCTCTCTGTCTGTATCTTCCTGTTTCTGTCTCTCTGTTTCTCTCTCTATCTCTGTATCTCTCAGTCAGTCTCTGTGTCTGTGCCTCTCTCTATGCCTCTCTCTCTCTCTCTCTCTCTCTCTACTTCGGGCTTTCCTCCCACATTAAGCTGATAACGCCGTGATATAACTGGAATACTGTTAAAAGCGGCGTTAAACCCAGCTCACTCACTCACCCACTCTCTCTCTCGGTTCCTGCTTAAGTGTATGATATGTGAAACCTTTCCAATGTACCCCTGGTGGGAGTAAATATTAGTTTATGTACTATCAACAACGACTATGAACATAGCCTGGATGGCGTGATCCCCACAGAATTCAATAATTCGTTGGCACATAAATCATCAGACCAAGTTTGCGATCACCTACAAATTGTTGCTAATTCACCCAGCTGTCTATGCAAAAACAGGATGATGTATACACACCAAGGAACACTGATTATGCGGTCTCTGTCGCAAAAAGAATTCGAAAGCAAGACTTCACTCGATAATAGATTACAATCCGCAGAACAAGGATCTCATGACTGACCGAGTGGCGCCGGTTGTACTCATGGACTCTATAGATTCACTTTACGTAATGACTGTGCGCAATCGCCTATACTATATTAGCAACGGGGATCTGAAGAACGCACAAGGACTTGGGGATGCGCTGTGTTTATATCCTTCGAATGCAACTGTCCCTGAAGACGAACGAAGATTCATCTCAGCAACCTAGTCCATGTGGACCCCATCTCTAGTGGCCTAGAAATAATAACGATGCTTCGCTGAGTTTTGTCGTTTGTTAAGTTGTTAACAAGATATAACCATCATTATGGTTGGGATGACGAAAGGGACGGATCACTTTCAACAATACACGCTTGAATGTTGTTGTTTTTTTATTTTCAAAAATTAATGCAGGGATGCATGCATATTCCTCAACGGGAATATGCATTTTGAATCTAGAAACAATGATTATGGTATAGAAGTGAAAGGGGGCTTCATCTGTAGGTTCACGCATGCAACTAGATGGTGTTTCATTTCTACTGTAAATTTCCCCAGGGTACTGAAATGTAAATCGCCGCCTTTTAAGCCAAATTTGCGAGAATGACTTTTTCGCGTTCTGGTTTTACTAGGGGACCGGTCATTTGATATTGGGAGGTGGGGTATGACTCTTGATCATGCTCTTGCTCTTGCTCAAAAAGTGTTTGATCAGGGTTACAACATCCAAGGCCTCAGTAAAGCTTTCAACATGTTTTGAGGTCGGTGTGTGGAGAACATTTCATGTGACGCATCAGCGACAAAAACGATGTCTGATGCATTTCCCTATTTTGACAGGAACCATTGTTCCTGTGTTGTTTTTCAGGTTAACAACTGTTTTGGCTTGTGAGGGTGGCTGCAGTGTAGTCGCCCAACTTTTCGCAAACACCTAAAATCACCACAAAGTGATAGTGATTCACAAGCACATGTTTACGCTATAGTCGGCAAAGCAGAGATTTCTTATGATTATGAAAAAGATTTTGTCGCTTTAAAGAAAGAAAAATGAATTTTTCCTCAGGTTTGCATTCCTAAATGTTGTTTTCTGGACAAACCGGAAAGGCTGATGCAGACAAACAGGGCCAGGCCAGTGGTAGCTTGGTCGCTCGATTCTCATCCGATCCGTGTTTGATTCTCAGCATTTACTAAACATGTGAAAGTCATCTTAGTTACACGAGGGAACATGGGAATATCATTCTCATCAGTTCATTACGCGCGCATCTCATATCTTAAACATTTTCTACTGCGTGTACATCTTCCCGAGGCAAGGGAGTTAACTGACTTTAAAAGTCCAGTTTCCACCCTTGCCGAACTAGGCTGGAATTTCTGGGCTCGATCGTAGCGCCACCAGTGGTTATTACGAGTTATGTCCCTTCTGAGCCTCTCCTAGGGACCAATCCGATTTCATCTTTTGCATTTGTTTCAAACAAAATGGTGGCCCCAAGTCAAGACGATCTGATCGATAATCAAGGTCTATATTGTGATAAAACGGGTCTTACATCGCGAAGTGCATCAAATCAAGCGAGCACTTTCATTAAAAACATGAAAAGGTTTGGAAAATATCTGTTTACAACGAGTTGGCGGTGCACATGCTTTTCAAATCATGCAATCGACCGAAATCTGCACGGCAGTTTACAAACCGGATTTCGATTTCGTTGCGAGATTTTGATTGGACTTTGCCTAGAGTCGTTAGTCCAGCCGAAATGTATCTCCATAATACCAGCCTAGTTCGGCAAGGGTGGAAACTGGACTTTTATTGCCTCGGGAAGATGATACGTGTATGGATGCAAATGCCCTACAAAGGATATTCGTTTAAAGCGCCCAATAGACATGATCGCTCCAACCAGCCAGGTTATTAAAGCGACAGCCAGGTTATTAGAGCGACCGTTCGTCATGCGAGAACCGGGTTCTTCCTCCACTTGGGAATATCAAACGCCATTCTGATGTTTCCCGTCGTGTTATGGTGAAATATTGCTAAACAAGCGATGTTCACACTTAGTTTAGGGTCTGTTGACGTACTGTTTGTGGATGCACATTGATCTATTGAGGAACTTAACCGATTATATTCGTGAGGTTCACGAAGGTGCAGATATCATTGCTTTGTTTACACCCCGTCTAGAATTTCTCATAACCTATCGGGGGCGGTCGGGTAGCCTGGTGGTTGAAGCGGTCGCTCGTCACGCCGACGACCCGGGTTCGATTCCCGACATGGGTACAATGTGTGAAGCCCGTTTCGGGTGTTCCCCGCCGTGACATTGTGGAATAGTACTAGAAGCGGCGTAAAACCAAAAGGGACACAACCATGCACAAGGTTATGAAACGGATTTGATTACGAAGCCAACCTGGCACTGCGTTTGTCAGCCTCGGTGTTGATCAATACATGAGGCGCCAGTGAAATATAAATGGGGAAAAATGAGAACCATCAGGCAGAACAAAGTAATCGATGTGCTCTGTTGGCTTAGTGTGTATCAACCTGACACTGTCCACATGATAAAAGTACTGAACACTGAGTACACCATGATATTGTTGACAAAAAACACCTGAACTCCGCATCAGTAAATGTGACATGATTGTATCATCAGCCCGGTTCATGGAGATCGTGGTAAGGTGATCTCAATCAATTTACTATTTTAAATAGTTCTAAAGGTCTACAAGAAGCCTTATGTGCTGCTTCGTGGTTCGATTAGTCAATATATCTAGTCATGGAATTGGTGTAAGGGGCATAACTCGTATTAATAAAAGAGACAAAACGCTTTCCGAAATAATGAGAAATCTCTGCTTAAAGAAGAGTCCAATGAATGATTCTTACTATACCATAAGCAGGTGTTTATGAATCACTATCAAATAGTGATGACAGATGTACTAGAAAAGGGGAGCGTATCCTGTCTCATAGGTAGCACCAGTCACAAACACATGCAAAAGCAAGTCAATTCTTCACCTGCAAAAACACGAGAACATAGGGTATCAAAATAAGGAATTGCATCGGACATAGTTTGTCACTGGTGCGTCAAATTTGGAAATGTCATCCACATGTCTATCTAATCTGTTTATTCAGTACATGAGTGGGCCAGCGGCCCATAGTACAATTCGGTTCACCAGACATGTATAAAAATACAACTGTGTACACCTAAATACACAACAGCAAGGCATTCATAGATAAAGAATATTACTTCTGCAAAAATGAATTCCTTAACTTAAAAGCGTGGTAAATATAACAAGCCAGACTTCTAATTGTTGACTGATGCAGAGACGACATAAGTATGTAAAATTGTTCTATTGATGGATTTACATAATATTTTTGAGGAATATATGTCACTCGGAGAGCATAATATTTTTCACAAACCAATACAAAATGGTATTCAGACTCAACATAGCCTGTTTTACAAACCATACATAACCTTCGCTGTCTTGGGATACCAAAATATCTCCCGGTTTCTATGTGGAGCGAGTGGGAGCTAGCTCTAAAACGTGCCAGTGCAACGCGAAACTTATTGATTGTAATAGCCGATAAATAAAATTCCCTGCTAAACCTAAATTTATAACAAAGATATGATGAATACTTGGGGCTATTGGTCAAAGCAAAATGCCAATCTTGTTCATAAGAGCATTTTAATCTTTGTATGAACTCATCAATAAATGAAATAGAAATAACAAGATGCTGATTTTCCCATACGTAGCCAAAGCCATAGGCGTACAAAAGTAATTTAACTCTAGAGGCCCAATTAGTCTTACCTGCTATGGCCTGCTGCACAAGCATATTGTAACTTTTTCGTGGATAACGCGAATCGGGCATCTTTAAAATCTTACACCAATAATTCAAGCATCTTTTGAAAGCATAGATATACAAAGGGTATCTCCCACACTCTCCACGCACAACATGATTGGAAGTTGCTGACTTAACTCCTAAAATACGTTTACAAGCAAGTGTATGAACAACTTCAATCTCCTCGCAAAACGATAAAGATAAACCCCAAACTTCTGCACCGTAAAGAAGTACTGGCACAACTTTAGCATCAAAAATTTTAAAGAAAATATTCATAGGAGTAGGTTTAATTAGCTGTAGGGACTTCAAAAGCAACATTAGATATATGTGCACTCCAAGATAGATTTCGAAAAAATAATACACCAAGGTATTTATATGTAGTTACACATTCCAACAATTTTCCATCGTAAACCCATTTTTCATATTTTGAAAGAACACTCCCATTTTTAAAAACTACTACTTTAGTTTTATCAATATTGACTGTTAATGAATAATCTTTACAATAACATTCTAACACATTGATTCTTTTCTGGAGACCATAAACAGTATCTGCTATGAGAATGACATGCGAAAAGTAATAAAAACAATTGAACTACATCTGGATGAAATTGGATACCATGTGCGCAACTGGATTCAATATCTATGGCAAGATCATTTATGAACAAGGCAAACAAAATGGGACTAAGGACACATCCTTGACGAACTCCCTTACTGCAGCTAAACATATCAGAAAATGAGTTATTGTATTTGACCAATGCCAAAACTTGTTTATAAATTGACTGTATACAACAGAAAATTTTCGGAGAAATACCATTTTTGTATAGTACCATACGCAATTTGGATCTATCTATGGAATCAAAGGCTTTGGCAAAATCAACAAACAAGGCATAAATCACACCTCGTTTCTTAGCCAAATATTTCTCTATTACTGAATATAAAACAAAAATATTATCAGTTGTGGAATATCCACTCCTAAAACCAGCCTGAGACTCTACTAGTCTATCATAGGATTCCGACCAAAACTGAAGTCTTCTGTTTAAAATAGAAATATAAAGTTTACTGAATACACTTAAGATAGTGATACCCCTATAATTAGTGGGAGAATTGGCATCGCCTTTCTTATATATAGGAACAATGTGGCCAACAGCCCAAGATGAGGGAAAATATGCAGAATCAAATATAGCATTAAAGAAGAATGTCAAAAAAGGAACCAGAACATCAGGAGAAGACTTAAACATTTCTGCTATCAGTCCATCATCTCCCGCAGCTTTATTATTTTTCAATCCTGTAATCGCATCAAGCACTTCATCCTGTGAAATAGGGGAATCAAGAATACTCTGAGTTGTTTCGTCAAAATTAACATCGTCAAAAACTAAATTCTCCTCAACCTCTGAAGAAGAGTATTCACCAAATAAGTTCTTAAAGTGCTGATACCAATCTCCTAGTTCTATATTAGGAGAGCGTCTCCTTCCCTCACCAGAGAGTAGCTTCAATTGTGACCAAAATATTTTGCTGTTGTGTATGCCTGTCACCATATTACTAAGAATTTTATCTTGGTAGGCTTTTCTTTTGTTATGGAGTATATTTGTATATTTATTTCTTGCATGTAGATAGTTTGAAAGTGCCAAATGATCCCCAAGTAGTCTATAAACTTTAAGCAGTCTTTGCTTTTCAAATCTAAGAAATTCACACTCTTTATCAAACCAAGGTTGCTTATCGACTAACCAAGCAGATGGGCAAAACTTACGCATACATTCTGCTGCATTACCTAATAAATCTGAGAATAAAGTTACAGCATCATCAAATTTTCCAGATAAAATATGTTCATTACACTGATCAAACACTGAAGCTGACTTGTCAGAAAGTAATACATCTCTAAATGTTGACACTTTATCTTCATTCCACACATAACGGGAGTTGTCACGCACATCTCGTGCATTACATAAGCTAGCACCCACAGAAGCCATATCACGTGACACAAATGAACACGCAACAGGCAGATGATCTGAATCTGACCTAGATAGGACATCGAAGCGGTCACATGATGTAAACAAGTCAGGGCCTGTTATGATATAATCAACAACACTCTGTCCAATATGACTTATAAATGTAAAGTCTCCTTTCCCAGCGTCCGAACCACATCGGCCATTACAAATATATAAATTTAAAGCACTACAAACATTCAATAGCACTTTACCAAAATTATTAACTTTTGAATCACACGAATGTCTCTTAATATCAATATTATCATAAATGTCCGAAAAATCATCAATCCCAAGCCTTTCGACATGTCTATCATAAAACTTTCTTAAAGCTTCACTGAGGCCCTAAATGTTGAAACACTGATCGAACAACTTTTGAGCAAGAGTCGCATGACGCTCTTTGAAATTTTCATTCAAACACTAACTGAATGGTGTAAGTTAAAATTCATTTCACTTTAACACGGATCTAAAAACAAGCGGATTTCAGTTGCCCATTACAACATTTAAACCTCTCACCTTTTCTTGATGCTGGAAACAAAAGACACATTGTCTTGCCGAAGAAGCTGCATTAAAAAATCTCATGTGTAAGTCAGTTCCAAGAACTGTCTTAGATTTTGGCCAAATAAATATGGCCCCCATCCTACGTTCAAACCCGTAAATACCAACAGCAGTTTGACAGAACAACAGTAAGCCAATTCAGTCTCTACATCAATCATTCATAACTCAATGAAATCCCAAGTGTTTGCCTCAGACAAAATTGTTGTGTTGATAAACTTCTGTTTTTCATTTTGTTTCCATGGGTAATTTAGACTGGTTATTCTCTGGTGTTGACTGTAAGTTTTGAGACAATAGAGGTTTTGGTGGCAAGATCCAGGTACTTATGTCTCTCGCACAACGGCATATCTTTCTCAGATTCCACCTGACTGTACAGGCTCTTGAGATCAGCCAAAGACTGGCAGATTTCGATGACATCTGTCTTTCTTGGAACCTGGGGCATTTCCAAATAGCCACTCATACGCCTGCCTCCACCTTTTCCACAGTGTGACAGATGCTGGTCCAGGAGTCGATGTCAGTAACAATTATAGAGATGCTGAAATGTGTCGTATATTAAGTCTGATTTTGATTTTGATTTTCATCTTTTCAACCTTGCCTAATCCACCAATGGCTTTCATTGGTGAATTAAACAGAATATTCTTTTAATTCATTTGGAATGATAACCGGATGAAATTAAAAGAATACAATTAATAAAGAATTACAAAGATGGAGGGACTTAGAATTGGAGCACATATTGATCATATTATTTTACAAATAACCCTTTTATAACCCTTTTTGGAAATAATTATTTTTGATATGGGAGGATTAGGATTAGAAAACATACAACAAATCATGAAATAATTGCAGATAGTTAACAGAACTGCTCTTGTTAAAGCATGAGTTTAATGGCCAAATGGTAATTGAAGAAAACTGGTGTGAGAAGGAAATTCATTCCGTGTATGTCAGCATGTATGTATCGCACAAGGCATCATTTCTTTGAATATGCGTAAAACAAAGTATAACATAAAGGGGTCCTTTGTAGACTATGATTGAACATTAAATAATATTCCCAGTAATTGGAAAAAGTCAATAACTGACCCATTACAAGCTACTGATTGTAATCTGGGCCTTAATTCTGTTATGTATGAAATGATAACACCACAAAAAAGCTCAAAACTCTTTTATATGAAAACTTAGTTCTCCCCACAAATATTTATAACAAATGGCAACAAAGAATCAAGGTTGACATTTCTTGGGATGAAATATTTTTAGAATACAGAAGATGCACAAAAGACATTAAGCTGTAAAGCAATACACAACATTACATAGTATTATTTATACCAAAGCAGAATTGTTTAAGGTGAATATTGTTGATGATAACATTTGTTCCTTTTGTGAGAATCTTTGATGCATGTTTATGAAGAATGCCATAATGTAACATCATTTTGGACACAACTAGAGAACTATCTTAATAATGGTTTATCCTTTGAAATTAGGTTTGATAAGAAACAGATAAAATTGGCCATCAATTACAGCATTTATCTGGTTGAAACATTCTTTGCAAATATACTGAACAGCGAAACAAACGTCACCATGGGTAGCTATATGAGAAACCTTGTTTGTCCAAACACTGTAAACATACTTTGAGACATATTAAAAAGATGAAACTTGTCGAAACTGATCATCAAGGTTGAAATTAAAGTGTCAAATGTTCTTAATGTGAAACACAACACTAGTCTCTGAGAAAATGGCATCACAAGTCCGTATCTCGTGTGTCCGCTATGTGCATTGATGACTGCCGTGCAACGTCGATACATGGAAGGAGGAGGCGGTTGATGAAGGCAATAGGCATTTGAGCCCACACTATGGGGTACGCCTGACGCAGTTCAGCTGCAGTTGTCGGCCTTGGTCGGACGCCATTCAGTCGTCTTTGAATCTCGTCCCACAGGTGCTCAATGGGATTTACATCGAGACTGAGGGCAGGCCACTGCATGGTTCTGATGCCATTCTGCGAAGTCTCTTGTTGCCCTCGCAGGGTACGGGCGTTATCATGCTGAAACTTGTGGTTGCGGCGACGTGCCAAATGGGGTAAGGCGTGTGGTCTCAAATCTTGATCAATGTACCGAGCTGCTGTGACACCATTGCTTCTCCCTGGACCGATGTTCTTGAAGACCACAGGGCCGACCCTCTGTGCAAGACCAGTTCCACCCCACACCATGATGCTCGGACCACCCCATGAGTCTCTCTCAACAACAGAAGCATCCGAATAATGTTTCCGTTGGCGTCGCCAGACTCTCTCTCTCTCTCTGAATTCCTGTTGAGATACAGTAACGGCTGAGGATTCTTCTCCACTGCTGGTCTCACCAATGCTGGCGCTGTGTTGCCCACTGAAGACGGTCCCGGCGATGACGTGGTGTCAGAATGGGTACTCGGTGTGGCCTGTGACAGTGGAGGTGTCTGCTCGTCAATCGTCGACGCACGATGTCCGCACTAATGTGTCGCTGGTGTGTCCCCATGGTCTGTCGAGCAGTTTCCGCAGCAGTTACAAAGCGATCTTGAAGATGCTGTCGCACAATCTGACGATCCTGACGTCAGGTGGTGACCCTTGGTCTTCCACTACGTGGTCGATCATCTGTAGTGTTGGTGGTCTGGTACCGTTGCTGGAGCCTGTATATGGTCCTTACGTGGACTTGAAATGCATTGGCTAATTGCCGGGCAGTTTGTCCAGCTTGCAATCGTCCAAGGGCTTGGTGTCGCTGATTACTTGTCAATCTTGGCATGTGGTAGCAATTCAATAGCACCCGATCTGGGTGGATTTTTAAAGGGCAATAAATGGGGGAACGCATGTGCATTTCAATTTGCACGGAACCAGATATTTAAATGACAACTTTTCATGCAATGTTACTTGTGGTGACGTTTCTTTTGCTGTTCAGTATATAAATAGCACAATGAAATCTTTTTTTATGAAAGGTCTGATCTAAGTGACCTAATAAGATAAAACGTAATGGGTTTAAAGAAGTACCCAAACATGATGATCATAAAGATTTATTATTACTGCTTGTGTCCACACTGTATATCCTCTGTATATACAGACTAAGAATACATGGAGCTCGCGTGGATTATGTGCAGAATGAAGCTGAGCGAGCCAATTCTGCCGTTGGCGACACCCTTTGTGTTGGTTCTATTCAATCTGAATGCTTAAACAAATAGGAAAATGTGACATATGAGGACATGTGTGTCAATTAAACATAATTAAATCTTTGAAGATGACAGAATGGAATTGAACGAAAAGTACATGAACAGGTTTTATGGTTCCCCTGTTCTTGGAGAACACACACGAGCCTTCTTCACGGCAACATCACAGGAATTAAACTAATGAAGTATTACTCTCCACCATAAGAGTTCCAAAGACAGAAAACCCCTGGCTATTTTTACATTTGAAAATATGTACACCTTTGATTTGCACCTGTTAAGAAATCCTGTAAGGCAATGTGGGGGACTTGTACTAAATGGTCTGGTCCAGAAGTGACTTGCATGCCAAGCCCTTCCCTGATATTAACAATAAAGGACATTATATGGATAGTCACAGCATCTTCCCGAGGCAAGGGAGTTAACTGACTATAAAAGTCCAGTTTCCACCCTTGCCGAACTAGGCTGGTATTATGGAGTTACATTTTGGCTGGACTAACGAGTCTATGCATAGTCCAATCAAGATCGCGCACCGAAATCGAAATCCGGTTCGTAAACTGCCGTGCAGATTTCGGTCGATTGCATGATTTGCAAAGAATGTGCACCGCCAATTCGTTTTCAACAGATATTTTCAAGACTTTTCATCTTTTTAATCAAGGTGCTCACGTGAGTTGATGCACTTCGCGTGGTAAGACCTGTTATATCACCATATAGAGCTTGAATATCAATAAGATCGTCTTGACTGGGCGCCGCCATTTTGTGTGAAACAAATGCAAGTGATACAAGAGATGGAATCTGATTAGTCCATAGGAGAAGCTTATAAGGGACATAACTTGTCCGAGCGATCGAGCTCCGATCGAGCCCAGGAATTCGAGCCTAGTTCGGCAAGGGTGGAAACTGGAATTTTACAGTCAGTTAACTCCCTTGCCTTGGGAAGATGAATCATAGTTATACAGTAGATTTCGAAACTTTTATGAAGAGGGGAATTCCCTCACAAATGAGGAAAATAATTTTCAGAGAGGATAATTGTACCCTTTACAGTTGTATAGACATACGTAGGACCATCTTCACCATCTAGATCAGATGAATCAGATACGGATGAAGGAGAGGGGTCGCAGTAAAGCACGTGCGGAAGAGAGGAGCAACATCTGTCAGAATTAACAGTTGGATGAACAACTGATTTCAGAAAAAACATAATAAAAACATTTCGTGTCAGATTTGAACAAATATTTAGGCTATCCCATTATTACAAAATACACACAAAAATTGAAGTTGGAAAAAGTAAACATAATTAAGAAGCGTTTAGCATGAGAAAATAGGGCACTTGTAGAGCAAGCATCAGCTCAGGGAGAGATTACTTGAAAGAGTGTGATGATTCTGATGAAACAGAATCTTTTGACTGTGATCACTCTGACAGTTCTGAAGACGAGGTTGACGATGTATTCTAAGGTGCCTGGCTAAAAGATCAAAGCGACGACTGTACTTTATCCTGCGATAAAGTACACGTTTGGAGTTACGGCATAATGTCCTGACGTCACAAAGCTGTTCAAATTACATCCCCCATTAACAAACATATCTTTGGTTCTTTCAAGCAAAATGGCGCATCCACATCACTGATTGATTGATGAATTAGTTTCTTCATCTTGTAGAATAATTGAAAGGTATTTCCTGGGAATATATATAAATTTGATCTCAACCGTCTCTCATGCAGCAGGGGTTTCCTGGACATATACTAGTATTCGAACCTTTGTGCACATGCCACAGAAGCCACGATTGAAGTTTTCTGAGTCGGGCGTTGGAATTACGGCTCGGGGAATTACAGCTGTCTTTGGATACAGGCATGAGTTCTTGAAGAGTTTCATAACCACATGTACGCCTGTGGCTCAGTGTAAGATCCGGTGTAGCATAGGTCTCAGCAATATTCCAACTTTAGTACGGTCGGTCTGTAAATAATCGAGACTGGACCAGACAATCCAGTGATTAACAACTTGAGCATAGATCTATGCAATTGGGATACGATGACATGCGAGTCAAGCGAGCTTGACCACCCGATCTCGTTAGTCGCCTCTTACGACAAGCATAGTCACCTCTTGTCCTCTGACCGCAAGCATGGATTGCTGAAGCCCATTCTACCCCGGGTCTTCATGGGTCTGCTGTTATTTCTGTTTATCCTACAAAAGTAACAACATTGCATACACAGTTGAAAGCGTGAAACGACACTTGATCTTGACATTGTGAATAATTGAAATAACATTTAACAATCGATAACTAGAGTTTTATTACTAACATCCTGCCGCACTCGGCCCAAGTCCACACAAGAAATGCCTGTTATATGAGTTATCCATAGCAAGGGGATTCCCATCAGTGGCGCAATTGTTTCTTTGAGGGACGATTTCGCCTGTCGTTTTTCATCGTCTGTTTTCCGCTATTTACGTTTTTAAAATGTAATTTTAAGCATTTGTGATTAAGTATGCCCAAAAGTATTAAAATATGCAAAGTTGCAATATTGACTTTACTTGCCCTTAAAGGCACGCCTTATTACAGGTGTCTTCAAAAATTACAAAGGTTACAAAATTAAAATACAAAGGTTAGTTTCAAATTCGGCATCGGCAAAGTAATAAAGTTTGCAAGTGCCTGTCTGCTTTTGCAAGCGTCCCCGTGCTATAATAGTGCAGGGCAAAAATATACTTCATTACGCTACACATGGGGGTAGAGCAAACTTATCATAAACTGACGTCCAAAAGAAACTTTACCAGAGTTTGAAATCACTCTTGCTCAAAAACAACAAAACGTACATGCATGAAGTAAAGTGTATTGAGAAGATCCATATATCAACCCAATCAACACTGAAAATGACAATCATACCGCGACCGAGAATGACGTAAGAGCCCCCCAAATGTGGGTGTGGTACAAAACTCGAGCTTTCAGAATCATGGACAATAGGCAGAGTACATAAACAATCGCTCAAGTTCAATAACAAGTCATTAGTAGCGTGTGTGACCACCAAATGCCTCAATACACGCAAAGACTCTTCAACGCACAGAAAAAGTCAGTCGTCTGATGAGGTCACGTGGGATCTGACGCCATTCTTCTTGGAGGGCCAAGATCAGTTCTTGCCGGTTGGCTGGAGAGTGTGGTCGTTGTCGAACATGACGATCCATCACGTCCAAGAGGTGTTCTATGGGGGACATGTCGGGTGAGCGTGCAGGCCACGGCAGGGCGTTGGCCGCGAGGAAGTTAGTGACAATTCTGGCTGTATGGGCTCTAGCGTTGTCATGCTGATAAATGACACCACGTGGCTGCTGTTGGAGAAATGGTAGGACAACAGGACGAAGAATGTTATCCATGTACCGCTGAGCTGTCCAGTTTTTATCAACGATGACCAGCGGTGTCCCCTCCTGCCCACAGATCCCTCCCCACACAATGACACTCACTCCACCATATGGTACGACCTCCTGCACGCAACACGCCGCCGTTCGTTCACCCCTTCGGCGGTAAACACGTTGTCTTCCATCAGCCCTAAACATACAGAATCGACTTTCGTCAGTGAAGACAACCCTCTGCCAGTCACGTCGTTGCCAACGTCGTACAGTCCGGGCCCATCTCAATCGCAGACGACGATGTTGCGCTGCCAATAGCTGTCCTCTGTATGGTCTAAAAGCCCTGATTCCATGAGCCCTGAGTCTCCTGGCCACTGTCTGTCGACTAACCCTGTGACCTAAGGCATTTGTCGCCGATGACGTCACTGCCAGGAAGCGATTTCGGAGGTGCAAGGTACGCAAGTACCGGTCATCATGGGGCGTGGTCACCCTGGGTCTGCCTGTTCTTGGCGGTCCGCCCTGTCTGTCTGTAACGTTGCATCAAGTTGGTAACGGCAACACGGGAGCAACCGAAGGTTCGTGCAATATGGGCGTGGGTGGCTCCCATCTGTATCATACCCAAGGCTCGTTCACGTTGTTCGACAGTGAGTCGTGGCATTTCTTTTGTGTTTTTTTATCACTGTGGATGTCTGACTTGCCGTTGCAATCGTTTTATACCCTTACCCGCACGTGCATTTGCAGTTGTCCGTGGTGCACTCGTTTTTCACATTTTCGCGTGTTATCTGGCAAACATGTAACAGACGATTAACATTTTCTGCATACACTATTGTTGTATTTAGGTTATATGTTTTAGATAGACTTCATCGAAAAAAAATTAATACTTTGTCTGAAATTTATATTTTCAGTTGGTAAAGTTTCTTTTGGACGTCAGTTTATATTGGGTTGGTTTCTTGGCAGGATAAAGCCAATGGATAAACACGGTATCCGTTAGGGTTATATACGGATAAAGATGCAAATATGAAAGGTCGGGTACATGTACGTACTTCTTTCGGAGTATGAAGAAACGACAGGGATAAGTGTTATCATTATCCAAACAATAGTCTAACTGGGACGTAGCTGAGGCATTTTACAAGTTTAATATATGTATGTATGTATGTATGTATGTATGTATGTATGTATGTATGTATGTATGTATGTATGTATGTATGTATTTGTAGACCTCTTAGGCTTGAGGCCTTTTCCCCAAATAAAAATAGTTGGATTAGGCCGAAAATATGTCCGAATTTAGTCGCTATGTGTACATTTGACCGCCCTTCGAAACGATATGACAGGACAGTCATACGCGAACAAACGTCAGGTTTCGTAGATTAGGATTAGAGTAGCAGTTATTACTCCAGCGGGCAGACCGATTGATTGCCGTGACATGCAGGTAAAACCTATATGTTTAAGTAATACTTATTTGGGTGTATGTAGTTGTCTAAGTGACACATCACTGTCCCTTTGACATAAAGGGAAACTGGCAATGTTCCAGGAAAACTGGCAATGTTTAGGTTTTGAGGGACGAGAACAGTTTTTTTTGCATTGTACTTCTCGGTTTGTCAGCATCACACCTGTGCTCGTGGGTTTCACAAAAATGTTAAACGTCTGAGACCAGCATCACTTCGGACTTTCCTCGTACATTGAGCTGACACGCCGCGATATGAATGGAATACTGTTCCAAGCAGAGATAGACCCGACTCACTCACTAACCCTCAATCACGACTACTATGCAGTATAACGGTCCAGTGATCGATGTTTCTCTGTTGATTCCATTGTAACCCTAACTAGTTATCCCTTAAAACTGTGTCAATGTAGAAAATACCAAGTCGTGCATGGGGGCTGAAGATGGGTTAGTCTTCCATCACTATCTATTGCAATGTTCTGGCCCATAGGTTTAAGAACACCATTAAAATTTGAGACGTTTAACACCTGTGAATTTTATTTAATTATCTCCCTTTACACACAATACAAATACGGAAACGTGCTCATAATACATTAATATAGCATGATAAATCAAACATTTTGAAGTAAAATACATTAATGACAGCTAGGACAAAATTATCGTATGTTTTCATTAGCTGTGTGAATTTTGTCAGAGATGGATAGTCAATGTAATATGGCGAGATTTACTTTCTTTCTATAGTGGAATGTTGTTCACATATACACTTCACATGGTACTTATCGTCCAATAAATTTCAAGTTTTTGGACAAAATCTTCATTATGAGGAGTTTAACTGTGTCTTCCAAGTTCCACATTTAGACGGAAGTCATTACATCTAGACTTTGAAATCAATATGTTAATATAATAGGGGATTTCATTTGTAAATAAGGTTCAACATATATTTGTCCTGAACATAGTAATTACATTTTGAAGATAACTCCATTGACGAATGCCAGTTTTGAAACAGGCTATCTGATAGTGCTAGCTGAAATTAACTTCGGAATAATGTTATGTCGCCGATTTCTTTTTGTAACTAGACCACCCAAAACCTAAGATGCACGAAATATTATTAATTGATGTAGCCCATGTCCGTCTTCCCACCTCATCAAGTAGTCAATAATTTTAGTTTTGTTTACATTTACTTCCATTCCAGAGGATACACAGACTTTTATCAAGAACATTTATTTTCTTGTGTAAATGTACAGCACTGTCCGCAGCAGTCAACACATCGTCTGCGTATGATAATGCAAAAGATGTGGTATCTCTCTACTGATATGCCTTGACCGCCATTTTTTATCAAACATCACTGTGAGTTCATGCCGACATTGCGGCGGTCGGGTAGCCTACTGGTTAAAGCGTTCGCTCGTCACGCCGGAGACCCATGACATGGGTACAATGTGTGAGGCCCATTTGTGGTGTCCCCCGCCGTGATATTGCTGGAACATTGCTAAAAGCGGCGTAAAACCATACTCTCTCACTCACTCACTTATGCCGACATAACAGGTAAAATAATATGAAAGACCATCCTTCATTCGAACACATGATGCTAAGTTAGAGTACATCGTGTTAGATAACGCTGGATCCTAATCATGAATATCTGTCATCAGAGATTTATCAATCAATGTGTTTCTCAATACTGAGATTTTCAAAATGTTCAAGCCTCTGATCTGGTGTAACAACACTCGATATTCCTGAGACACATCAACATTTCTTTAACTTTTCCAAAATAACTTGGGGTTGTTTCTGGCAATGACTATCTTATTCCTTGGTTTCTCATAATAATCTTCTCATTTTGGTAGAAAGTATAGCCTTAAACAATCTACGTAGAACGCTGAAGTTGCCAATATCCTCTCCATAGTCTCGCCGAGCTCTTAAGGTTCTACTACACCAAATCAGAACCAGTTGGGACAGTGCGGTTTTCGTAGGGATCCTTCAGTGCAGATCGAGCGATATCTGCAGGCTGTGAATATAGGATATTGTGTAAGATTGTTATGTCTTTTAAATGTACATCCATCCAGTTATGAAAACTGACCATGGTTTTCTGTATTTAGTACTGTCTTTTTCAACATGATGACTTACGCTGAATGTAACCACAGCTATTTACAAGTAGGTGACATTTGGTGCGAAACTGGGGGTGGTGTGTTTAGCTTCTTGTACTCGGAAAAGGAGCTGGCTAAGCTATAGTCCGGCAGAGAGGACAAAATCCAAGAATTGGGGGATAAAGTTTTTTTTATTGCTGGATTTGTTTAAGTACACATTCTAGGTTATGAAATTGACTGATGACACTCTGTCATCTTTGGGAATTTTAAAATATTCAAGATGGCCGCCAAGATGGCCGCTAAAACATGATATATCTCTTCCGTGCTAATTGTATGGAATATGGGACTACTTTTGGTGCATATCACTATTGTTTTGCCTTCAACATATTAGAATATGTTATTCTTAATGAAATAGTTTCATTTGGAAATGTAATTAATCAAAATAATAGGCAATATTGTCTATGAAAACCCCCAAATCAGTATATATCGTTATATATACATTTGTAATAATATTATTCAGTGTCAACTGGGATGCTTGTGGATTTTCTAACGATTGTTAATGTTAAAATAAGATAAATTCCCACTGCATTTTGAAATCAAATTATAAAAAACAATAAAGATAATTTAAAATAAAAATAATAGTAACCTCAAAAGAGGTGCAAATAAAGCAAAACCTATTATGTCTGTTATACACATGGTTATGTTAAATTGTGTTAAATATTTTTAAGAAATTCATGCCAAAACAAACTGGGCCAAAAAAGATTGGGCCAACTTTTTTGGAAAAAAAGAATGGAACAATTAATGACTGGTCCCTTTCAATGGCTGCCTCAAAGCTTGAGCTTGACATCTCAGCATGCACTGCAAACACGAAAACGACGTTTTTTTCCGTATATGGTCATTGGACCGAAAAACGACTAAAAATTCATTAAAATTGATTAATTGGTTAGCGTCTAGAAAGTGTCCGGAAAAGCGTCGAGTTTTTCAAGCGTAAAATGGACGGAAAAACGATGCTTTTTGCTCCGCCTTGTACAACTGTTAACGGCCAATCAGATGGCGCTGGTCCCCCGACGCACGTGATGCCAAAGGCTTCTTTTCGGAAGCATAAGGTTTCGTATTTCTGGCATGGCTTGCTCTGGTATCTGTCGCGCGCAGTGCAGCGAGATTTGCTGATTAGTCAGTTTTAGGATATGTAACATGGTAACGGAATTCAGACACGCGCCAAGAAGTCAAACCAAACCATGCTACCAAGTTTATTGAGATAACATATCCCTCCGCTATGTACAGTTACCTCTATCGAATGATGGGTTGTGTTTCATTTGGTTATAACAGTAACTAATTTTGTAATGTGAAGTTTATACGATACACGGCTTTTCCATAGGACGGGAGGTGGGTCACATGACGTTTATCACGTGACTGTATTCTTGAAATTACGTAAACACTGACTACTTCCACATTCCTGGGGAAAACCCTGGGAATTCCCAAGTACGAATTCATACAGAAGCGTTGTTTTTCATCATTTAGACCCTTTAATTTTGAACGTAGCGTCTTAGCATAGTCTGGGATAAGTCATAAAGTTTGGTTGCATGCCCGTTCAAGGATACCCATCCTAGAGAAAAAAACAACCCAAAAATCCAAACTATCGTAGTTACAATCTACAGCAATCTATGAATTTACCTTAGTATCTATTTGACACATCTTTACAATCACCTTTCAATGATCGGCCAATTGATCAGTCATGACAAAGGCTTGAAATCGCCACAGGTTAATTAACAACTTCGGAAATATCTCCCGTCACGTTTATAGTCGGCCATTTTGTACTTGATGTAAATGTATTACAACGCTCTGTCATTGTGATTGACTTACTGAGGTAGTTCTTAACGGACCTTCTCATCTAATGAGGATATTTTTTGGAATACATTTCTTGTAAACAAACTAAAACAGATGTTCCTCGCTTTGGGGGGAACTATTTTATTCCGGAATGGCCTATTAAAGCTAATAGTAAGTCAAGGCACAATGCGTGTATATGATCTGTTATTATATGTGTTTAACAAATACGGTTTGGGGCGTTAATAAAATACACTGATGCAAGTATATTCTAATCAAATCAATTGGATAATTGAATATGCTTTATTTTACATATTACATAACATCACTACACAAAATTTGGACATTTGCAGTAACACACTACGGTGATCGCATTAAACACCACTTTGAACAGTATTTTAGTTATATTGTATTGGCTCAGAGCATTATTGTTCATCACAGCGTATAGACTCGGCATGCAGATGAACTCATCAGCGCATTTTTATACTTTATCTTTTAACTGGCATGTTAAACTTCTATTTCATAACTCAGTTTTATTTGCACGGATCACTATGGAATCTTGGAAGGGACATTGTCGCGTTGTCGTATTGCCGCATTGACGCCCTTACAAAAACAAGCAAAACGTGTCGAAATTAACCAAAGCGCGACAATTCGACAACGCGATATTTTGGCCATTTGTCGCATTGTCGCGTTGTCGCATTGTCGCTCTTTGAATAATCTTTTTCTATATTTTACAAAAGGGCGACAATGCCGTAACGCGACATTTTTCAATGTCAAAATATGTCTCGTTGTCGCATTGTCGCCCCATCACAAATATGTATAAAAGGCGTAAAGTTCAGTTAATGTTACAGTTAGGAAGCGGTAACCAAGTTATATCTGTCGTAGAAGTTCAACTTGATACATGTACGTCTTGAATTGAAAACACAAGTCCGTACGCGAGACCATAACGTTTTATGGTGAGCTCTTCTCTATAAGTGCTTAGTGTTCAGCTCCCAGTTCCAAACACGTTGTACCTCCTCAACAATCCACATTTCTCTAGTGCAGTGATAGTCCGGAAGATCTTACTCTTGACCGTATCAGACAACTAACGAGTGCACGCCTGACCTGTGACCTCATTACACCCCCCATGAGGTGTTTGCAGAAGGGAGAGGGGCAGGAAATGTGTGCTCCAGCCCAGCGCGGAGCTCGCGACACACTGTATATACTGCACGTTGTATACAGTATATTGCAGTTGATATACTGTATACTGCATGTGATACTGATTTGCGGAAAAGCTGCAGCTTTCAAGATTCAAGATTCAATTTGCATTTATTTCATATACAACAGACCGCCGTCATATATCACTGGAATGCTGCTGAGAGCGGCGTTAAAACAACTTGTTTTCATAATGGAGCGCTGCAGTCATTTAAAATGGAACCGTATGCATGTGTTGTACCAACTCAATCACTCTGTTTCGAATATTCAGCAGCAAAAATATATAATAACCAGCTGTGAGGAGAGATATAAGATTTTTATAAGCAGTCAAATATGGATGATAAAGGACCCCTCACTAATTAGGTTCTTGTTTACTTAAGAGCAGAGTTGGCCATGTTAGATGATATAACGGTGTCCTCCCAGGTCGCCTAATTTCTCCCCACAAGGTACCAAAATACAATTAAGTGATGTGGGTATGCCATGCCTGGATGAGATTTATAATTAGGTAATGTGGGTAGTTGGAACAGTCCACTTTACTGAATGAAGGGATGACAAGACAACCAGAGATACATAGTTTTACATATTTTAATCAACAATATATTATAACAAGTAGACTCTATCAAAAACTATGTGTCTCTGTGTCTCTTGTTGAATTAGCATTAGATAAGGTTGAGAAATAATTTGGAAAGTGTGTCGTCTCCTACCCCAGCTGGCGCCATCACAAACCGTCAATCACCCACTGAGTCATAGCCCCGACAGCTGAATGTCCTGCTATTTTTCACAAATTAAACTACCAGCGGCGGTATTGATTTAAACATATTTTATTTCGGAAAACCAAATGGATTAGGCACAAGTGACACACTTACGAGGCCTTCTCCTATTACATTGTAGCTCCAGTGTCTGCTTCAACCAACTCACTAACCGTGTTATTGATGATGAGGAAGAAACCTAAACTGATTGTATGTATGTGAAGAAAACCTTGAGCCAATATTCATTTTTGAAAGTTCAGAATAATCAATTATCCTTAAAAAGAATGCCGTGCTTGTTGACTTTATAATGTTTCGACAGGCATTTTGCCAGTTATCTTGCTTATTTAAGAATCAAATTATGTTTTAAATGATACCAGTTCATTTAGAATACCATATTCTAATTAGTTGAAAGCAAAATATTAGTGATTTGCTCCAAAAGTGGTATCATATTCCATACTGTTAGCAAGGAAGCGATATTTTCATGTTTTGGCGGCCATCTTGTCGGCCATCTTGAATATTTCAAAATGCCAGAGTGTCATCAGTCAGTTTCATAATCTAGAGTACATCATTAAACAAATCCAGCAATAAAAAAAACTTTATCCCCTAATTCTGGGTTGGGGGAAAATATTCATTTCTCTGCCGGACTACTAGTCATTTTTACTGTTCACACACGTACAGGTAATAGCTGGTGAATGCTTAGTTATTTTTAAAAAGAATATAACGTTACTATAGAAATCTATGGGAAAACATTTGGTTGTGTGTAACCTTAAAGCTGCATATTTTCTCTGTTTTATAGTTTATCCCACTCTTCATCTTTACCCCACCCTGGAGATTGCTTCGGTGTTGTTGTAACGTAACTATAAGACTTTAACACCCTTTTAGTGTGAGATGCAGAGGATCGGTACAATTCTGTATGTACCCTGATTGTGTTTATTCCTCTGATTAACAAATTTTACTGTTCGGGCAGGACATGCTTACCTTTTCCTAATTTTAAGTGATCCATTCATAAAGTTTTCACCGCTATTTTGCCTTTAACGCCCAATAGTAACTGTTTTAGCAGATAATTGAGACTTTCTGTCGTTGACGTGTATATATTTGGATTCCCAACAGGCATAAAATGTGAAGAGCTCATTTTGGGTGTGCCCCGTCAAAGCATTTGCTCGGTTAAGCCACAATCTCCATCAACTGTCTTATTTCTAAAATAGTTCAGCACTGAACAAGGAGAAGCGAATTTAGATTTAATGATAATATAATAATACTCTCCTGCTTTATTTGACAGACAGACGGACGGCATAATTTAGCATAAGCCACAGACTGTTTTCGGGACTTTAACAACCATGTTCTCTCTGATCCAGATTTGGATCTGCCGAACCTTGCACTGAACAAAACCACAAACCCACAAAAAGAGCTCACTATATACAGATAGGACATCAGATCTGGCTGTTGACGGCCAAAACGGCACTGACGGTAATGCCGAACAATGTGCCCATGTGGCGTAGGCACCGGAGCCGTCGCTCGACTGATGGCAGGTAGACCTCCAACAGACCTCGGTCCTAATCGTCTCCGTCACCAACAGGGGCGACTGTTGCCGTAAGTAAAATAAACAATAATATTAATTTTAATTAATCGCATGTAAAGTGTGGTTTTGTGTGTTAAAACTTTGTAGTATTCAATTTATTGAATTCCGCGTCCAACATTCAAAGATACTATCTAAGGGTGTTTCCACAAATGTAATGATTATGACCAATATGAGACAGTTTAACATGCCGACCAGGCAGGGTAACAACAAGTACCATCTTTTTACATCTTTTTGGTATGACGCTGCCGGGGATCGAACCCCGATCTTCCGCTCTTAGTACAGACGCTCTACCACTGGACCACGGAGGAGGTTAGTTTGTTTACTAAGGAAGAAATCTGCCCAAACCATACATTACCACCGTCAACCTTTGGCTTGAAGGGGCGGTCGGGTAGCCTAGTGGTTAAAGCGTTCGCTCGTCACGCAGAACATCCGGGTTCGATTCCCGACATGGGTACAATGTGTGAAGCCCATTTGTGGTGTCCCCCGCCGTGATATTGCTGGAATATTGCTAAAAGCGGCGTAAAACCATACTCACTCACTCACTCAATTTTGCTTGAAGACATGTCCATTCTGTTATACTTGATTCCAAAGCTACATTACGTTCTTACAAAGAGAGATATATTACTGGGTCCGGCAAATGTACCACCAAATCGCAGTCGTAAAAATACATCATCATCCCTACTACAAACAAGGAAGACATTTATATGTATTCGCAGAAAGTATTTGAGACAAGTCGAATTAATACCATATGGAATCTTAAAACTTCAAATGAGTTTGTTTGAATTTTTGCATGAACTTTGTATGCATTATCCCATGCGACAAACTTCATTCCTTGAACTATGGGGCATTTGTTACATATGGCATATAATGTCCCCATGTTTTTCTGGCGAACGGTTGACGTGCTTTGCATGTGTTTGTGACGGGTTCCAACAGCTTGTGACGAGTGCCACGCCTGGTATCATTACTCTGTCAGAGAGTGATTCCGAAACATGCTTATGATATAGTCGTAATCGTACAAGCGGCTCTGTTTTCACAAGAGGTTCTTATGAATATGGAGAGTTTTGTCGCTTACTTTTGTTAACCATAGCCTCACGTTGTGGAGGGGTGGGTGGGGTGTATTATTATCACATGTTACCCCACCCAGACAAAAGATTAACCAACTTCGCTGTGGAGGTCTATACTTTTGACCCGATGACCAGCAACAGTGCCGGTGTCACGAAATATATTCGCCCCCAGAATAAAATCTCCCCCCGGCGAATTTATACCGGTACAGTTCCGCCCCTCTCGTAATAAACTCTCCCCCACCCTACGAAATATTACCTCCCCCCAGAATATTTCCTCTCCCGTTCGTTTTATAAATACTTGCCATGCAGTTCAATAGTTGCCAAACACTTCTGATAGAGACGATGTTGAGAATGTGGAGTGAAAAGGGCTTCACTTTGAGCACTGTGTTTTCTTTTAACTACCGCAATATGAGACAATAAAGTGGTAAATAGGTAGATATAATACTAGTCGTTAGATATAATGCTTTACCATTCATTGTACCATTCTAAACCATGTGAATGTTGTAATATCAGTCAATCGGGTGAGAAAACAGCCAAATCCTCGCTCTATAAAGGACTATGTCAATCATTTTGCAAGTTGAAATCACCCCTGATACTTTATGAATACTTTATGACAGTTTATGGAGTCAAAATCAATGCTGATTATTCATAAACTTAATGCTTCGTACCATAGGGCCGTGCCCTCTTCAGTGCTGAATAAAGATTGAAAATACATCAGTCAATCAAAGATGAAGGTAACTTTATACATCAGAGTTCTTGAGAATTAGTTCATGTTTTGTTCTTAGACTAACATTTCAACCATCGATTGTGTTCACATGTAGACTCAAACTGGTATATTAAAAAATGTATACAGACAACAACAACTGTATTAGAAAGATAACTATTTAAAGAATATAGTACTTAAAGACATTGCAACAAACCGAATAATCAGGGGGGAGACTTTATACTGAGGGGGGCGCGCAATAAATCCGCCCGGGGGAGATTTTATTTCAGAACAGATTCTCCGAGGGAGAATCTGTACCGGTATAAAATCTCCGGGGGGGGGGGGGGGGGGGGGGGAGGGGGGGGTAAAGGGGGGGGGGAGAGAATTTGTACGGGGGAGAGTTTATACTGGGACACCGGGCTCCAAGTTTCCAAGGCACGGTGGGCAGTGGTCTGGCGGTAGACTTGACCTGCGCCGTCAACACCATTGGACGTTACGTCAGAATAGTCAAGTACACACAGTCAAGTAACCTTGTGTGAAGTGGTGGTGAAGGGAGCCCCAGTGCGCAACACATGCGGAGGTAAGAGAATTCAGGTGACCTAACACAGTTGAGGGAGAGAGATTGCCAACATTACAGTACCCCTGGCAAATTCTCTAGTTACTTCACTCCTCGAAAACAGATTCAGCTATCTGTCTGTAACTTGGCACCACACATGTGGAGGTGAGGACATTTAAACAGATGTACACGTGAATTCATTTATATTGGTACATGTAGTGCTGTTAAATATGTCTAACTCAATATGAATCGAGTATAGCAATCAAGACAGAAGTCAAGTGAAACATCGTTAACGCGAAATAAGATGTCAAATACATGTCGAGTCTTCCTTAGTTGGGACAAGGCTAGTGCCAACATGCGATTTGGATTTTGGGGGGCAGTAAAATTATATCAGCTAACACGAAGGATATATATACAGTAAACTACGGCTATAACGAACTCGAAGGGACCACTCATTTTAGTTCGTAATAAACGTAGTTCGTTATAAGCATACATACACCATTTATACAACAAATGGTCGGGACTAAAAAAATAAGTTCGTCATATCGGTCAGTTCGTTATAAGCGTGTTCGTTATAGACGTAGTTTACTGTCTTGAAGTCCGAGTAGATGGGAAGAGGCTGCACATGTACATCCGAATCGTCGGAAGAGGAAAATTCAAATATCCTTGAAGACTCTAAGGAAGCTTTTGACTGGTCCTGCTTAAGAAAGACTGGTCTGAAAGGAAAGATTTGTGTAATGTTTGGGATTAGTGATTACAATATCAAGGCTTGATTGCAATGCAATCGGGAACCAAGTGATTGTTTTGCTCCCTGTTTGTGTACATCAAGGGTGTGTGCTGAGTCTTATTTTATCAGTACAAATTGTTGGATATGATGTACATATTTATCCTGATTTACGAGAAATTCTTATGCTTTTCTCTGCTCTTAGTTTGTGATCTTATTTTTGGCTTAAAAAATCAAGGGTACATATCGAAAATACAAATCATTAACTTCACAAGAGGTGGTCTGGGGAGATGCTCTTCTTGGTGTGTTATTTTCTCATACACTAAGTTGGCGGTCGGGTAGTCTAGGGGTTAAATCGTTCGCTCGTCAGGCCGAAGACCCGGGTTCGATTCCCATCATTGGTACAATGTGTGAAGCCCATTTCTGGTGTCCCCCGTCGTGATATTGCTGGAATATTCTAAAAGCGGCGTAAAACCCAACTCACTCATACACTTATTGTTAGGAAACAGTCATTTGGCTTAGCAATTTGGAAAAACAATTACCGTATTCGACGTAATAAGCGCCCCGCTTTAATAAGCGCCCACGGCGATATTTGATAATATATATTATAATATATATAAGTGAACAATCCCATTTAGCGCCCCTTCCGATTGATCAATGTACACAAGACTTATATATTCGTGTATAATACGCACGCGTGTGTTATATGTACCCTTAATTATGGTCAATAAAATTCTGGAAAAATATATCTGTCGTATTTATATATGTCGAAATTTATCTTTCAACTTTTTTCCATCAAAATAATATTCTAATAAGCGCCCCCTGTTTCTAATTTTGAGAGCGCCCTGGGCGCTTATTACCTCGAGTACGGTATGTCTTCTTTGTAATAACATATTGCTGAGTGTGGCGTTAAACAACAAACAAACCAACACATAAAGTAATATCCAAATTAGGTATCTACAACACTTAAAATTGTTTGATTCACAAACAAATACAAAGTAGTAGTAGTATTGTAGAAAAAGATCCAACAGGGAAATCATTTTGTTCATATGGTTTTAATCATGTGTGGAATACTCAAAGTGTCTGTAATATTTATATCCTACAGAATATCATCAAAGAGCTTTAAGCCCCTATCTCACATACACGATTTAAGAAATTACGAACACGATTTAAGAAAAGTTGAAAAATCGAGTTGATTCGTGCTCGACCTTGTGGTTTATGCAAATTTCTTAACCAAACACGACCCTCATACGACCAAAAACGACCCTCATACGACCCTCATACGACCTTCATACGACTGAACACGACACTCATACGACGCCCACACGACTTAACACGAATCAACACGACCGCCATACGATTAAACCCGAATCATTACGATGTCCATACGACTACAAAAATAAATCGATCTCCATACGACTGAGCAAGACCTTCATACGACATATGTTTGTTTATTTTGGTCACGTGAGTCATGTAGTATATAAGCTGCATTGCAACAGCATTTCTGTGTCAGTCTTCACCATGTTCAACAACGAACAAGACCCGCAAGAAGCAGATTTTGGTGGTGGTTCAGAGGTTTCAGCTGGCTCATCTTGTCCCTGGGTACCGGATGGATGTTCATCCATGGTTGGTTTTGCTTGGAGGAGCTTCCGTTTCGGCCGCCTGAGGTTTGGCATGGCTGTAGAATGAGCTTTCACTTTCAGGGGGTTTCCCACGTTCTCACTCAGTCACGTGATGGGCTCTTCCGGTCGTATGACAAACGTATGGATTTCGTGTTCAGGCGTATGGGAGCCGTATGAAAGGCGTATGAAAGTCGTGTTGAATCGTGTTAAAACGTATGAAGGTTGTATGAGTTTCTTCCCACGCCCCCCAACACGACTGAACGCGACTGAACACGACCTTCATACGACTGAACACGACTTTTCAGCTCGGCTTAAATCGTGTTCTAAATTTTTGCATTGCATTGTCAAATAATTATAACACGATTTAAGCCGAGCTGCGACGCCCATACGACCACGCGCGACCGATAACGACTTAACACGAATGAACCCGAATGAGTGCCGACCTTCATACGTTCTAACACGATTAAAGGAAAAACGTTAAATCGTGTTCATTCGTGTTCAGATTCGTGAATGTGAGATAGGGGCTTTAGACTGTTCAATTATTGTTTTCAAAGTTAAATGACCATTCAAGCTGAGATTTGTACTCTAAAGTCAACTGTCCCAATTGAAGCACATTTCAGTAAAGTACACCAAAGAGGGCAATGAGGAGATTTATCATTATTCATGGAGAATCACAAATTATGAAAAATAAAGGTTGGCGGAAGGGTGTTACTAGAAACCTTAGATTTCGTCCTTTTTGTGAACATATTATCGACGTTGAGTTACGTTTTTTGTTAAGTATGCCCAATTTGGTATATTGTGACCAACATACTTTACCAAGAAATTGTCTTCAAACTTCTTACATTGATAACTTGTCCTTATGTGCTAAATACATTAAAGATGTCCTATTTTTATGTTCTTCATTATTCTAATTCTTATTGTACTTTAACAGAAGTTTCACCTCTTGTTACTGTACCACCGCTTTGTATGTAATCTGTGTATCTATACTGTGCGTGGGGCTGTGTCCTTTATACAGAAATATACTGATATTTAAAGACCCACCTATTGGTTTGTAAAAGATTGTTTGAAGCATGTGTTCAAACACCTATTGTGAATGTACTTGTTGAAAAGGAATGCCAGATCAGAGCCTGTAAAAAATTAATATATATATATATATATATATATATATGACAGCCGTTGTTACGTGTGTCACTCGGTTATTTGAACGGCATGGGCCTTGTTGATTACTACTGATTTCTTTGGCCAGTGGCGGATGTAATTCAAACTCCTTCCACACTGACACCGCATCAAAGATATTTGTGTACCGATAAAATAACTCTTAATGACAGGGTTGGGTGGTAGTTCACGCGAAACGGGCGACATTGTGCACGTGTCTATTGGGCGGCGCCTTTGATATCGCTTCCAAACATACTTTAATTGAATGACCCATTAAACGATGATACACATCAGCATCGCGGAGAAAATACAAGATTCGTTCATGTTGAATATATCAAGGCACCAATTCACCTTCCATAAACCCTTTGTGTCTTTTTGATTAATATATCCCCAATTAACGAAAATATGTATAACTGCATAACTGTTTATTCACGCGTGGTGTGAAATTGTTATTGAACGAGAACAGGTATTGTTGACACACCTGTAAATGAGGCCGACACTGTAATTAGATACAACGTACTAATGAGAATATGGGAATTATAAGGCTGTTGTACATTCTGGACTGTTCCCATTTTTTCATACTAAAAGTGGCAATGTATTTAAAAGTAGTTTTCGTGTCACAATATTCACTCAAGTCTTCCTACATCGCCTTCAAACATAATTCCCTTTGGTCAGTTCGACACCGCATATAATAAAATAATTTCATCCGCTCTGTGAATATTCCTGGTGACGAAAAGGCCCCCATGTACCTGTATTCTTTTCAGTATAACCATACGTGGCACAGACTACCTTAAGAGAATCATAGTTCATATGCTAATCCATCTCCAAATACCGTCCCGCTGAAGATGACTTTTCCAAATCCATCATCTATCCACCGCTATCCACATGATCATTTGGACTCAAATTTAATAGCTAAGGAAATCTGCAGGGATGAAGTACACTTTATAGCAAGCTGTGATCTTTATTCACACTACAGATATTCGTTATGGAGATCTGTAACTGAAGTTTATTGTAATTTTCCGCACCTCGCACCTGCTGACCAGTTGAACTTCTTAATGCCATTGTAAAATTCCCGGCTGCCCCTCAGTCTATGATAATCTATTAGACGAAGGAAATCTATTGTGTTATATATAATCTCTGTTTACTGATATTACATATGCACATATTGTAAAATATTGACAATGTTTTAAACGTGTAATTGGAAGCATGCAATGCTTCGTGAGTTCGGATGCATGAAGGCGGTTATAGTTATAGTGCGATGGATGTTGTGGAATGGTAGGAGGGTGTAACCACGAATAGGGATAAATGAGCGCGGTTATATTTATCGTTCGATGGATGTTGGGGGAATGATGGGAGGATGGATTATGCATGTAAGCATGCGCATGGATCCATGATGGCTGACGTTGACATAGTGAGGTGGTTGTAGGGATATGGTGGGGAAAGATGAATACGATGCGTGCGTGCGTGGGGATACGAGGGTTGGCGCAGATGTAGTGAGATGATTGTGTGAGTAAGTTGAGTTGTAGAGGGTGCATCTTTGCAGGTATGAGTGTGGATACATGCAGACTTGGGGTTAGCGGACGGGGTGTGCCGATACCGATGTCTGTTTTTCATGTGTTACGCATTTTAATGATTTTAGTGTCTCAGAGGTCATACTGGCCGGGCATTCTACATATCTACCCCAACTACGCAGCATTTGCTATGCTGTACAATTCTCCTTTTTCCTCTTCTTCTCTCTCCCTCTCTCTCTCTCTCTATCGCTCTCTCTCTCTCTCTCTCTCTCTCTCTCTCTCTCACACACACACACACACACACACACAGACACAGACAGAGAGAGTCCTAGGCCAAATGCAAGAATAATGCTTATCTTTAGGGATCTCACAGAAGCAGTAAAAGTGTTATTCAATAATTTGGATGACACCCCCCAACCCTCCTATCAGTATGGAACTAGCGACAGAATGTATCAGGTTACTACTATTAACAAACAAGGTTTTCCCATTACTTGACCTACACAGCCCGTTGGTTGAACATGGAGAGCACAGTCTCTGATGTAGTGGGTTGGGAGTTTTTTTTATGTCTTCCAAGTCCAGTAGTTAATTTATGGTTACTTAATCTTAGTTTAGAAAAGTGCACTCGATATTTCCTTATCTTACCCTGACGGAGGTTAGGTTCACTTTAAAGTACCCTGTATGTCCTTTGGATGTTTCCTCTTGCTTTGGTTGCATTAGCACCTGAAGAGTTTCCTTGAACAGAGAGTCTTATTTAGACTTTATTGTCTTTTTGAATGCTGGTGATAGGAGATCTGAATTACTTTAAATATTATGTTTTTTTTCTAAGAATAGATTGAGTTGGTATACCTGTCCTATTCGTTTCTTCACCAAAGTTTGTTTTTACATTTACCCGAGGCAAGTGCGTTAACTGACTATAAAAGTCCAGTTTCAACCCTTGCCAAACTATGCTGGAATTTCCGGGCTCGATCGTAGCGCCACCAATGTTGTTATTACGAGTTATGTCCCTTCTATGTCCCTCCTATTGACCAATTGACCAATCTGATTCAACCTCTCATATCACTTGCAATTGTTTCAAACAAATTGGCGGCGCAATGTCAAGACGATCTGATCGATAATACATAGATCCAATCCGGAGCCATTTAACAATAGGGCGCCATATTGTGCCAAAAATGCTAACGTTTTCAGCTACGTGTTGTTGTTTTTTAGCACGAAGGCGATTTTTCATTTAATTTTAGCTATTTTCATGAAGGAGAATCGCGGTGCGAGGTCGAGGTCTGAAATTGGTTAATAACAACCCAAGGATCGCAAGCGGTGCCTACTTTTGACGGCTTTCGTAAAAGCAAACCATTTGAAAATTGGATTAGGGAAGAGGTCGAAAATGGATATAGAGCACACTGGGACACTCCGACATACGCGAATTTTGTAGGAGCGATATACTGCAAGCAGTGCCTTCATTGACGGCGTGGTTTTAGCAAACCATTTGAGGATTTGAATATGGCCAAATATATCTGCGTACGTTTGTACGCGCGACACTTGAATTCTGCCATTGCTGCTTACATCTGCATTCACTTTAGATATATAACTTGCTGAACTTACGTGCGTCACATTCGAGATTTCTTCCCACGCCCCGATAGTGTTTTTATGTATACAAACGGTAATCTAAAGGCAGGAGAGGTTTATTGTATTGGAGATTCGGGATGCACGATGACACAAAAAGGAACCTTGAGAACCGACACCGACATACCGACGCAACAGGGAGCCAACCATGCATGTCAGTTAATTTGCAGTGTCACCTAGTCACTACGGCTGCTGTTATTGTACGTCTATTGGTGTACAGGCCACACCTCGCGAAGTGCATCAAATCACTTGAACACTTAATGTTCAATTAAAAACATGAAACGATTTGCACAATATCTGTCGACGCCTAGTTGGCGGTAAACATGCTTTGCAAATTCATATTCACTATTCACTATTTTAAATTGAACATTTGCTTCAAATGTAATTGCTAAGTAAGTATATCTATCCGTAACAAGTGTTTTTCTATCACCAACATTTGTTTTGTCACCATTGTTCTTTAGGTTATTTGTTGCTCAAAATACACTTAGAACATCAAGTAACACTTGTAGTTTTCTTTTGAATCGGCAAATAGTACTGAGTCATCGGCAAACAACCAATGACAAATGTTTAAACCATTAAGTGTTATATTTTAACTTTCAGATTTGATACAGAGTGGAAGATCATTGAGGAATATATTAAATAATATGGGAGACAAAATGCATCCTTGACTTACCCTGATGTTGGAGTTAAAGGATTGTGAAATGCCCTTGTCTGTTTTCACTTCATAAGAGATATAGTGATGGTATCATTTTTAATTTTGATAATTTCTTTGTTGGGAGTTGTGATCTATCAACTGAATCAAAGGCCTTTTGAAAGTCTGTATTTCCTTTTACTTTTTGTAGAATATATAAATATTAAAAGAACAAATACATTATCTGATGTCGTTATCCCCTTTCTAAATCCAGACTTACAGTGGTCTTGTAATAGAGTTTTTTTCAACGTGTTCCATGTGTTCCATTATTCTTTCATTTATGAATTTGCAAAATAGTTTACCCAAGCAGCTGCTTAGTGCAAAACGCCTGTAAGTGTTTGGGTCAGTCTTATCACCCTTCTGATGTAAGAATTCACTGGAATAGAGCTAGCTGGAGCTGGCCAGACTTGCTTTTGTATACATATTTAGTAGTTTTCGTTGTTGTTTGTAAAAAGACATTAAACAGTTTAACCAAATGGGCTACTAATGTACAATATATTGATTTTAAAAAATATGTTAATTTATGTTATCTTCGCCTGGACTTGAATTGTTTTATAAAAGTGCTAATTTCATTTGATGTTATTTTTTGTCTGTCACATATTTGCATATCTCTTTGTTTTAGTGTTGTAAATATTCCTGAAGTGGCTTGTTAGCTTCTCATGATCAGGATAAATAAATTTTAATATTGTTTAATAGTTTCCAGAATTGGTTCCTGTTTTGATGAATATTACGACTGTACTGTTAATAGACATTTTAAGTTTCCATATGTGTCATTCACATTGTGAATATATCGTGTAACTACCATTCTTTCTTCTTACTTGGTTTAAAAAGAGCAAACCCAACTCATTGAACCTCTTACTCTGTGCTGACCATCAGCATATATTTAAACCATGTGGTCTAGCCGACAGGCACTGGTGCTCTAAATGGTCCAGCTGTGAAGTGTGGGTTATAACGCAGGAGGTATCATATTACCTGATTTTGATGGTATCGCTACATTTTGCCCCGAAGTAAATACTTGATTTTTCACAAAAGGTTACATTGGTGTGTTCCCTCGATTTATGGTTACCTACTCTCTCTCTCTCTCACTCTCTCTCTCTCTTTACTCTCTCTCTCTCTCTCTCTCTCTCTCTCACACACACACACACACACACACACACACAGAGTTTAACATGATTTAGTTGTGCTATCTTTTCTTATGTTAGTTTATTTAATTCATAATAAGAAACAATAAGTAATAATTTGCTTACCACAGTATGGATCATATCCGTTTATATCACTATCTGATTTTATTGCAGAAATTATTATGAATTAAAAATGTTTTCACTGCATTAGACATTAATTTGCCGTTATTTGAAATGCAAATTTTTCAACAAAAAACTATAAATAGTTAAAAAGTAAAGATTTGAATGCCTTAACTGGCAGTGTTTAAGAAGGGAATATTAGTCTATTAGTCTCATTTATCAGATATGCGCTTCAGTAGCATTATTGTATACCTCCAGGTAGATGGTTACATTGTATCTCTCGTCATTTGTGGATAATTCAACAAGCATCATAAAAAGAAATATTCTACCATGAAGAAATAATACAGAGTATACAATAACTCGCAATTGTTCAAACAGAGGTTTCAAATCCATAACATATATTTGATTTTAACAGATTTGTGGGAGGTGGAAATGCTTTAATCTCTACATTGTGCCACTTGCTCGTGTGCCCTTGTTCTATTCAACAAACAGACCAAACCGGAGACTCAACACCATATCCGATAACACTGACCCTGGCTGAAGTGTCGTCCATTGATGTCAATACATCGATGACAAGTGAGGATATCATATAGTTATCGTTGATGCCTCGCTGCACTATCACTATAACAAAAATAGTAACCAAGTTGACTAGTATGTACATCACTACAATGACTATGTACATTGTCATGCACTTCGTAATATCAAATACTTATATTTTATTGTGTGATGACTTTAACTGGATCAGTGGTAACATGTGATATTAATGATCCATCAATTTCTCTCCTGGTTGGTCTATCCATGTATAAAAATAAAAATAATAAAATTAAAAAGACATAATTCTTAAATTCATGCTAGTGCTGAGGCAATCTAGACTTGTCCAATCATTCTAGACTTGAGTTGGACTCATTTTTTAATTTAATTCTCTTGGGTCTGGGAGACAGTCTACGTCACAGCTCATACCACACAATAACAAGTCCAGTCCGGAGCCCCCGTCCGTTATAGCAGCTGGGGTCTGGTTATATCATCTGACATGGCCAACTGTGCTCTTAAGTAAACAGGAACCTAATCAGTGGGGTGTCCTGTATCATCCTTATTCGACTGCTTATAAAAGTCTGATATCTCACCTCACACCTGCTTAATATATATTTTGTGCTGAATTTTCGAAACACAGTGAGTGAGTTGGTACTACATATGTATATGGTTCTATTTTAAAAGACTGCAGCGCTTCATTTTGAAAACAAGTTGTGTGTACTGTTTAACGCCGTTCTCAATATGCCAGTGATATGACGGCGGTCTGTTGTATAAGAAATCTTGAATCTTGAATCTTGAAAGTTGTAACTTTCTCGCAAATACGTATCACATGCAGCATACAGTATATCAAGTGCAATATGCTCAAAACTACATGCAGTATACAGAGTGTGTCGCAACCTCGGTGATGGGCAGGGGCACATATTTCCTTCCCCTCTCCCTAATCAAACACCTGATGGGAGGTCACAGGTCAGGCGTGCACCCGTCAGTTGTCTTATACGGCCAAGAGTATGATCTTCCGGACGACCACTGCGCTAGGGCAATGTGGATTGCATATGAGGTACTGCGTAGTCTGTTCTTATTGCCTTTTTAAGAATATGATCAACACTGTTTTAGAAGCCATGTGCATGACTAAGCACCTATAGGGAGTGAATGAGTGAGTGAGTATGTTTTTACGCCGCTTTTAGCAATATTCCAGCAATATCACGGCGGGGGACACCAGAAATGGGCTTCACACATTGTACCCATGTCGGGAATCGAACCCGGGTCTTAGGCGTGACGAGCGAACGCTTAAACCACTAGACTACCCGACCGCCCGCACCTATAGGGAAGAGCTCACAATAAAATGTTACTGACCCATGGACGGACTTGTGTTTTCAAGACGTATCAAGTAGAACTCCTACGGCAGATGTATATAAGATGGTTACAGCTTGCTAACTGTAACATTAACGGAACTTAACGTCATATTTACACATTTTTGATGGGGCGACAATGTGGCAACGAGCCATATTTTAACCTTGAAGAATGTCGCGTTGTCGCAAGGTCGCCCTTTGGTAAAATAAAAAAACAAAACAGATTATTCAAAGAGCGACAATAATGCGGAAAATGACCAAAATGTCGCATTGTCGCGCTTTGATTAATTTTGACATGTTTTGCTTGTTTTTGATAGGTGACAATGCGACAATGTGACAATGTCCCTTCTAGGTTTCCATAGTAATCCGTGCAAGTAAAGCTGAGTCATGACAGAAGCCTAACTTGCCTATTAAAATATAAAGTGTAAAAATGCGCTATTGCAGCATCTGATTTCATAGCTCTTCAAGAAGCATTTATCAATAATGGGATGGGCAATGAGCTCAACTGCATGCCGATGTCAGAGTCTAAACGTTCTGATTAACAATAAGGTTGCATAAGGTTGTTTCGATAACACTGAAGGCAAAATGCACTATGGGCGAATGTAAACGACGCAGTGGTGCATAAAGTCATGCATAAAGCTGTTTTGATAAACCTGTAGGCGAACTGCACTGTTGACGAAAGTAGACAACGCCCTCTGTAAGGTTTCACAAGAGGGAAATGAAGATTTTTTAAATTACACACTTCAAGGTCTGGAACGAATGACTGCTGAAGTATTTGGCGTTTCATTTAAGAATTGACTTTCACTTTGTGTGAGTTCATTGGAGTGACCTTCATAGAGTGAGGGCCAAACTGTATGAACGTCAGAGCGTTCACAAAGTGAAAGTAAGTTCTTATAATTTTTATATCACTATTTTATACCTCGCGGGATGTAGCGCTAGATCTATACGTGCGCCCTCTTGTTTACACTGACAGCCACACAACAAGAAGCTGTATCGCGGAATAAAATATTTTCCCAAAGAGTGAAGTCACATAAGCGTTTGTCTGCTCTACATGCTTTTCAGGAACATCTGTTTTAGCTTGTTTTCAAGAAATGTATTCCAATAATATCCCCATTAGATGAGAAAGCTCTGTTAAGAACTACCCCAGTAAGTCTGTCACAACGACAGAGCGTCGTAATACATTTACATCAAGTACAAGACGTCAAAATGGCCGACACATCAAACGTGGCGGGAGAGATTTCCGAAGTCGTTAATGAACCTGTGGCCATTTCAGGTGTTTCATGACTGATCATTTGGCCGATCATTGAAAGGTAATTGTAACGAAGTTTCAATTAGATACTAAGCTACATTCATAGATTGCTGTAGACTGTCACAGCAATAGCTTGGATGTGCTTTTCTTCATTTGGTTCTCTAGGATGGGTTGTACCGAGGTTATCCTTGAACGGACATGCAATCAAACCCTCCGACGTATCATAATGTATGTTAAAACGCTAAGTTCAAAATTAAAGGGTCTAAATGGTGAGAAGCGAGACCTCTGTATGTAATTCGTGCTAGGTAATTCCCGTGGATTTCCCCAAGGAATATGCAAGTAGTCCGTGAGTGTTTACATCATTTCAAGAATGCAGCCTCGTGAAAAACGCATGGACGTCAAGATGTGTCGTTCATACACTTATGAACTTCAGTTTCGCGGTTATGTAACAGACCTCTCGTCCAAAGGAAAAGCCGAATATCGTATATTAACTTCACATTAAAAAAATATTTACTGTTATAACAAAATAAAATACAACCTATTGTCCGAAAGAGATGACCATATCGGAGGGATATGTTATCTCAATAAACTTGATAACATGGTTTGGTTTGACGTCTTGGCGCGTGTCTGAATTCCATCCACAGGTTTCGTATCCTAAAACTGACTAATCAGCAAATCTCGCCGCACTGCGCGAGATAGATACAAGAGCAGGGCATGCCAGAGATACGAAACCTAAATATTAAATGCTCCCTAAAGGAAGACTTGGGCATCGCGTGCGTCAGGTGACCAGCGCCATCTGATTGGCTGTTAACATTTGTACAAAACGGAGCAAAAAAGCATCGTTATTCCGTCCATTTTACGCTTGAAAAACACGACGCTTTTTCGGACAGTTTCTGGACGCTCACCAATTAATCAGTTTTAATGAATTTTAGTCGTTTTTCCGTCCAATGACCATATACGGAAAACACGACGTTTTCGTGTTTGCAGTGTTGTCAGTAGATATTTATAAATATATAAATGGATAATTACAGGTCACAAAATCCAGAGATGCGGTTACTACAATAGTCAAAGAATGCGTGGCATAACAGAAAACAAGTTGAAAAGTGTACTTCATTTTTTATTGTAACATAAAAGTAGGTATGTTCCCTGATCTGATTGGTTAAAAAGTGTTGTCGAATGAGCATAACATCACTGAATTTTTTGGGTCTCATCACAGTGTATGTATACATTAATTAATGGAACTATTTTTGAAATCATCAACATGGAGGAACAGATGGAAATTTACCCTGACTTCCACATCGGAGATTTCGATGAAATATTGAGTGAATGGGACGACGAGACATTTTCTGAGATAATTCAAGAATTTGAAGGTAAATGAAATTTACCTTTTTCCATTAATTACACAATCATAATCATAATTGATGTAATTTCCTTGGGCTTGGCCAAAGGAAAAAACAAAACAAAATCAATAATAATTATTTTTAACAGAGTAAAAAACATTTATTGCAACTCTTTAACAGTTATGACTTTCATACACCCACCTTATTTTGTTATTATTATTACTCACAACAGCTGAAAACCGTTCTGAGATGGCCCCTGAACTAGGAAATACAGCCAGCGTTTCCGTAGAGCCCAAAGTTCAAGCGTCCAGTGACCGCTTCGCGTCCCTTGATGCAAAAGCAGTACAAGACATCGTGGATGGAAACCTCTCTAAATCTACTGCGCGTAATACCTCCTGGGGAGTTAAAATATTTCGACGTAAGCCATTAAAACATAAAATACATAAACACATACCAAACATTCCTACGCAGATTCGATCAACATCAGCGAGAGTTACCTCCCTTACACAATTGCCATGATAGCAATGTAAACAATGAACAATGTGCCATCGCAAAAATTGGCAATAATATAAGGAGATTGACCAAAATTTTAACGTAAATTACATATTTCGTTTTGTAAGAATTATGATATGTTATGCTAAATGGATATACGGAAATTTCATTTAAACACAACGCTGTAATAATAACAAATTACTCCCACTTACTGTCACATTTGTACCCTGAGCACGGCAATCTTTTCACTTCCAGAATGGCTTGGTTTCCGAGGTTTTGAACTTCGAAGAGCTTCCTGCTTTTCAACTGAATGAGAAACTGAGGTTCTTTTATGCCGAAGTCAGAATTGCTGAGGGAGATCTTTACTCAAAATCGAGTTTTGTTGGGTTGCGTGCTGCCATACACAGGCACATCAGGGGACCGCCATTTGAGCGCAGCATAAACATAATCCAAGTCCGGGAATTTCACACTGCAAACAATGTTTTTCTGTCCATGATTAAAACTTAAGCGCGATGGCCTTGACCAGACAACACATCATGCTGCTATCCCCGAGAATGATTTAAAAATAATTCGTGAAAGTTTTGATACGGAAACTCCTTCCGGCTTGGTTCGTAAAGTGTGGTTCGACCTTACACTCGGTTTCGCTCGTCGTGGTAAAGAAAACCAAAGGGAATTAACTGCATCTTCCTTTCGTGTATCCACTGATGAACAGGGGTTCGAGTTTATTGAAATGACACACTCCGAAGTCACTAAAAATCACAGGGGGGACCTCAAAGACTCAAATGGGCCCAACAAACGCATTTATGCAACATCGGACCAATTCTGTCCTGTACTTTCATTAAAAAAATACATGTCTCTCCTCAATCCCAACAATGGTGCTTTTTACCAGGCTCCAAAGAGACGAGTCCACGTCGACGACACCGAATGGTACACCACGAGGCCAGTTGGTGTAAATGTCATTGGCAACATGATGAAAGAAATTTCTACCAACGCTGGTCTCAAAGTGTATACAAGCCATTGTCTTCGGGCAACTGCCGTCACATTGCTGTCAAACGCAGGCATTGAAAATCGCGATATTTGCAAAATAACCGGCCACAAAACCGATGAATCGTTGAAGTCGTATTCCATTGACTCGAGCTCGGCTCAAAAACGACATTATTCGAACATTCTTCAGGGACAGCAGCAGCTTGCTAACGAACGTAATTTGGTACCTGTCCAAGATACAAATATCCTGCCACTGTCCACTGCTCCCGTGAATAACTTCCAGGTTAATTCTTCTGCTAATTCCCATGGTCTCTTTCACATATGTAATTCCACTGTAACAGTAAACAACTTTTTTCCATCCCAGCTAAGCTGCATGTCTAAAATCTCGCACATGTTTGACCGCTCTGTCACCACCTCAGTTTCAGGCGAGTTGACACTATCTTGTGCAGGGGCCAAACAGTATGTACGTCTTTTCTAACTTTGATTATTTGTAGTTTATAAATACGCATAACTAAAAATTACAAGTAAGATGAGGAACTGTGATAAAGAATTGAATTTGTGATATTTCCTGTTTTTTTGTTTATTTTCTGAGAAATGGGCTTGAACATGTGACCACCCTTTCGTAAAATGAACCATCATTATTGGAGGACCTCGAAACCATTGATCGGTTTCGCGGCACCCCATATCATGCATCTTTTCGAAGGTGAGCACGAGGAGGCGTATTACTAACGACAGTCTTGTTGTGTCATGCGCTCAGTATATTAGTTCCTCCTAAATATCGATTTTAATTAACGTTCATGTTACAATTGGCGGAGTGTTCAATTAAAAAAATTCCGTACATCCATTCAGCATAACATCACGCAAATCTTACAAAACGAAATATTTATCTCCTTATTAAGTGTATTTTAATAAGTTGAGCCCCGTCTCTTGATATCACAATATCGCAAGTTGACAACGCCCATTTTAGAGATTTGTATTTTTTCTGTAAGCTGATTCTCTATGCGCGTCGGCAACTTCCGCCAAGCTGGGAGACCGTACGTTCAGGCCTGCATTTCCAAAGCTCATCTCGTTTATGTGACGTCACACTCGGCTCAGTTCAGCTGGACTCCGTGGCTATATAGACGTCTCGTTGAAATATACGGGAAGTAGTTGAGATGTAATGCCAGTCCAAGTTGCACACTTGTTAGCTCATTTTCTGATCAGATTAAAAAATATCGAATATTTAATTACTGGATAGTCGTTACCGGTAAATTGAGCATCACTAATATCCCGAGACCCCCAATAACGCGATATGAAATGATGAACGGGTTATAATGAAACTGTGTGGATGAACTCAGTATGCTGCTTCAAATATTATACCAGAACCTCAAATACTATATAATATGTGAAAATAAGCAAGAGATTTTTTTTCATACCATTTATGTGTGTAGAGGAAGCGGCGTTTATATTCTAAAAGCATAAGTTACACATCAATGTTATATCAGTTGTTGTGAAAATGTTGAAAATATCACTCAGTGAGTGCATGTGTATGGTATTACGCCGCTAATAGCAATACTTCTGCAATGTGAGTGAGTGAGTATGGTTTCACGCCGTTTTTAGCAATATTTCAGCAATATCACGGCGGGGGAAACCAGATATGGGCTTCACACATTGAAACAATATGGGGGAATCGAACCCGGGCCTTCGGCATGACAGGCGAATCTGCAATATGACTGCGAAAAAAACACAAAACCAGGCCCCATACACGTACAGCACATGTATATGAAAACAAGAAATCCTCGATGCGATGCATCAATACGGCAGCAAACTTTATGTTCGTCAAATTTAATTTAGAATATGATATATTCCCCAAATGTTTAATCAACACAGGCATTATTAAAACAATATGAACATCTGTTTCAATTCATTCCGTTTTACATCTTACACCAAGTTTTTGACTACTATGCGATTACATTACATACTGAATTTGATAAACGATGTCTTTCCACAGTACATGAGTGCAGTAACCTGTTCCAGCCGCTCGTGAAGACCGGTACTTTGGCACTGTCTCCCTCTTATCATTGCGGTAAATGTTCTGACAAATGTCATGCATTTCAGGGTTTGAATAAAACTGAACAGCTAACAACATATCGGGAATTTTAAGAACTAGTAGGCCAAAAGGTTAAAAAAATAGAAATGCATGTACTTTCTTTTCAATTACCCATATGTCCCATATTCAATGTCCATAATGGAAAGCCAGGAAAAGTTGAGTGACCTGACAATTATTCCCGTATGACTATGTCTGAGTTCCGCTTATACCCCCATTCCACTAGGCGGCGATCCACGGTGAGCAACGCGATCTGAAGGAGCGCCATAGATCGCCATATAATGAGGCGATATCGGGGTACTTGTGATCCGATTGCGATCAGATAGCGATCCAATAGCGATCCAATAGCGATCCAATAGCGATCCGATGTGATCAGGATGCGCTCCATTGGCGATCTATTGGCGATCCGATGGCGATCATTGTGATCTATGGCGCTCTTCTCTGATCCGTTAGCGATCGAGTGCGATCTATGAAGATCCGTTAGAGCTCAAGTAGCGCTCTAGGCGATCCGATTGCGACCTGATCGCCGCAAAGGGGCCCGATCCTATAAAAACCTGTGGCGTTCAGCCGCGCTCTTCAGTTCTGTGCTTGGCAGCAGACGGGTATCACCATGAACCACAGAGATGCTGCCATATTACAAGTGATTTACAATCTCGTGAACCATGCCATCGTGAACCAGCAGATTGCTATTCTGGCCCAGCAGCCTCGAAGAAGAAGGAGAAGGAAGGCTTTTTGGGTGAGACCCTGGAGCGCCATTGGAGCGCCACAGAGCTCCAAATCGTGAACCAAACAGCGAAGCACAATCAGAGCGCCATCGGAGCGCAATCGGAGCGCCAATGCATCTCCGAGGAGCGCCATCAGATCGCCATGGAGCGCCGAAGATCGGTAGGCCAGCTTTTGTGGCGATCGGCGGCGCTCTATGGTGATCCGATAGCGCTCCGATTGCGACCTTGGCGATCAAGTAGCGCTCCGATGGCGATCTAGGCGATCAATTAGCGATCTGATGGCGCTCTGGGCGGAGCGCCACGGATCTTTGTGCAGGGGAGTCAACCGGCGGCGACCTTGGCGATCATTGAGATCAGTTAGCGATCCGTTAGCGCTTTTGGCGATCTTGGCGCTCTATATGGCGCTCTATGGCGCTCTCACGGAGCGCCGTGGATCGCCGCCTAGTGGAATGGGGGTATTACTGGCTCGTTGTCCGATGGATATGAGGTGTCCTGTCTCGGCTAGCAACGAGTTCTAGCGGCGAGTTCAATAGCACTTACCAGCACGTGCTGATGTGAGGTACCGGATGACTGTGAAAGCGGTGACGGAATGTGTGATTTGGCCATGCTTACTAAGCTTTGACATGTTTGTTTGTAATTAACTTCTATCAAACGACTTTAGAGAATCCTGTTATCGACTTGTCACACCGACCTCTTGATAGTCTTATGAGCAACTCGTGTGTCCACTGCACGTGTACAACATGGGTACACCCTCTCTAACTGTAACACACCAAATATGTTTGCCAAAATTCTGTGCACCGCCTACTTGTCTTAAATGAGTTGGTTCAACGTATCCTGGATTACCAGTAACAACCATAGACTTTTCAGACAACTATTACAAATAAACCAATAGTTGTATTTCGTGAACATTTACCTTTGCACATAACAGACACATGTGTAAATATCACAAATGAACTGAACTCATTGGGTTTTATATTGAGAGAGGTACCTAATATATTGTTCAAGTGGTGATTAATTTCGCGTTCTCGTGCTTTTGCCAATTGCCTAATTATACAGGTCTATGTAACTATTTTCAAAAAACGCGAGATTGCGATATTTGACCAATGTTGCGATCTCGCGTTCTCGTGTTTTCGTGTCAATTGCCCATTCAGTTATATGCAGCTATTATAAAAAACGCGAGATTGCGACACTTGACCAATGTCGCGATCTCACGTTCTCGCGTTCTCGTGCTTTTGTGCCAATTGCATATACAGTCATATGTGAGGTGAGGTGAAATTGGGTTGACTATTTTCAAAAACGCGAGAACGCGAGAACGCGATATTGCGACACTTGACTAATGTAGCGATCTCGCATTCTCGTGCTTTTGTGTTAATTGCCTGTACAGTTATATGCAACTTTATTTTCAAAAACTCGAGAACGAGAGAGCGCGAGATTGCGACACTTGACCAATGTCGCGATCTCGCGTTCTCGCGTTTTTCTGCCAATTACTTATTCAGTCATCTTGTGGCTCAGTTGTCTGAGGCGTCGCAATTCGCTGTGTAGAGTTGCGTCCCTTGGGCGTGTCAGAAACCTATGATGGTGGGTTTCGTCCCATTTCAACCTGACAAGCCGGGGTATAACTGAAATATAAATACTCTCTAGAGCCATGCCGGTCCCTCAGGCTGGATATTGGGGGGTACTTTTCCAGTATAAACATGCCTATCATGTGGATGTCAATGCCGATATAATTAATAGTTAGATTTTGATTGAATTTTTTTTAAAAACACGGGAGACGGGACGCATTTTATTTTTAACATTTTATTGCTTTCTTATCGAACTATTTAAGGCATATGTGTACAATTGCTGTCGAAGGGTGCGATTCACATGCATCATGCGTGTTCAGTAGGACTACGTGTACGGAGTACGAACACACATTTCTATTTCTAGGAACTTTGAGGCAATAGAATAATGTCAGGTGGGATGTTTTGTAGTCAGGTGGGAGAGGATGGAAATCTATTAATTAATTTTGTATGGCCTAAAGTAGCGAACATGGTGTCCTGTAAAAACATCGGACAATCTCATTTTAGCCGAATGCTTGTTTGATGTTCTTGGAGGACAGTAACTGTTTGGACGCATAAATTTCTGTATTGTGTCATATAGACTTAATTCTGATTAACTTGTATGAGTTCTGCACTTCCACATTGAACAGACGTTCTTCCAAATATTATTTTAATGCACCCTTCAAAGGCACAAATGTCAAATCACCACAATATGTTTATGCAGTTTCCTATCTTTCGTTGATAATTCAGCATTGTCTGATACCTTGAAAGCAAGTACAGCGTCTGGTAAAGTCATCTCAGACTTTCGCGACTTGTTTTACAGTTTTCATTCATTCATTCATTCCTGTTTGACTGTTCAACTCTTCAGCTGCTATCTCCATTGCCCGGGCTTTTCCACACAGCGAACATGCCACCGTTAATTTTTGCTTCTCTGGTTTCAATCCTGTGATAAGTCGCCATATTTCTATCTCTGTATTCCATTCTTCATACGGCTGGTTTTCAAACTTCGGAGGCAACTTGTAATTGATAACAGCCATAGTTAAAGCCACCACCACGAGACGTAACCACGCTCTGCTACCTATGTTCATTCAATTTTTTTCTGCTTTACCACCACCAATTACAAACGTCGCACACCCAGCGCTTTTCCACAACTGCCAAGAGTAATGTCATCTACATCCGGGCAAAATGTCACGTTTCCGGTAACGTTGAAAACTTGGATCGGAAATTATATGACTTAAGATCATGCATATAGTCAGCATGTGGGACTACATCACTTTTAAAAATTCAGTATGTTTATCTTCATCCTACCATGACGGCAAGAGAGCTTTAAACACGGTGCTCTCTTGGAACTTGGAATGCGTAAATTCAAAGGTCCGCTATCTTAAAGCATTCCGAAAAAGGGTCACATGTAGTTATAAATGCAATAGATGTTACCCTTGTTTTTATTTCATCGCAAAATGTTGTATATTTGCACTGTTTGGACTCACCAAGTCATTTGAAGGAATGCGATAAGGAAATAAGTCCTTTCTTGGAAATCGAACATGACGTCTCCCACTGTAGTGTTGACAGGTTGTAGAAATAGTGAAGAAACTGCTGAATTAATGTATTTATCCAATCAAGTTAATTAAGATTCTATCATTTATTATAAATGTAAAAGTCTTATTAGTTAGTTAGCAATTATCCCCATTAAATAATACAAATTTAAAATAAATGCCTCTCCACCGCGAACGGGATGTGGCTAAACTTGACCAATATCGCTGTTACTTGTCACTTCTGTCAATGGCTGCCAATATTGTTTTTGACAGTCTCCGTGCTTGTGACAAGTTACATGAAGCGTGATGACAACCCCGATTGATGATTTGCTTTCAACATTAACTTGTAGATTTACTTGGAATGATTCTGCTGGCACAACGTGGCAATGGAACCACTGAATTCGTCCGTTTTTTAGGCGTTGCTGCAGACGAGCATTGTATGGCACGAGGGATTTTTCGTTTTTGGGACCTGTCAGTTTTATGATTTCACGACATTCGACGCCACCATGTTAAAGAAACGTGACAGTTGGACCCGACACAGTTACCTCCTATAATATACATCCCTTGATATGTTTCAGTGTCATGTGTCGTGTTCACTCATCACAGTACAGGAACCAGGGAGCCTGACTACGTCATCGCCAGCTATGAAAGCTTCCGGAAGCGCGACTGTGCCAACATGTGTCTCAGAAAAGCTTATTGCAGCGCCTTCAACTCGAGGTCCCCGTATGTGAGCATGGTCAGTTGCGAACTGCTAGCCGTGGCCCCTGGTCCCATCGCGAACACAACATTGGATGTACATACGATCAATAGTGTTTAGTGTACAGCAGGGTGAGTGAGTTGGGGTTTGCGTCGCTGTTGCCAATTTACCAGGTTTTTTCAAGGCAGTAGACACCACAAATCGCCCACACTGTATCCACGTATAGACTCGAACGCAGGCCTTCTGCGTGATGAACGAGCACTTTGATCATAAGGCTACCCCCACCGCCTTGTGTATAGTAGAACCACCACGTATCTTCTATCGGAGTAACAATTTAAGTCCCAATGGACACCCGTTTTGGAATATGGCTCCCATATACGCTTGTCCCCTGTTTAGACCTGGATTGGAAAAGGACCCTCGTCGTTGTTATATGTTTTAAATTCGAAAGCTTAAGTATGGACCCCTCAAGCTGTGTTTGGACTCATGATAACAGAACACTACATTTTGAAACTTCACCCGGAGTACGCTCTTCTGTTTAATTTCTTTACAATGAACTTGTAAATGGTGATTAACCTACATACGGATTACTAAACGAGCTCCCGTGTAATAGCAATTTTATGAAACGAGTGAATAATTCTTGTATCTGACGAGCGAAAGCGAGTCAGATACCAGAACTAAACACGAGTTTCATTACATTGGTTTTACACGGGAGCTCGTTTAATGTTTAATAACTTGCCATTTATAACTTTTTTAGAATTATACTGTCGTGTGTGAATAGGCTGACACTTCACGATCCACGACATAATGCAATTGAGTTTAACATAATAATACTTCAAACACATCAAAAGTTGAAACGTATTAATTTGATACAGCCCACCTTTAGAATTCGGCGTCCGTTTAACAAAGTTATCGTAGCGCTTAGGTTATCGCAACTCACATACATTAACATAGACTTACGACTGTCGTTGCGCTACAGTACGATCGCCTTGTGGAACGGGGCCCTGCATCACACATTTTACAATCAATTCACAATAGCCGATGACGACGATCCATCGGCGAAACAATGCCATATGACGTCAACCTAGCAACAAGGTTGCTGGGGTCATTGAATGTGCATAAGCCCCTCTCAGTGATCTATCATCCCCACACGCAATGTCGATGAATATACTAAGGGATGTTGAGAGCTTTCAATATTTGTTCGTGAAACATGTTCCGACATTTATTAAACGGGTGATCACTTCACGGGCAAGTAATAAATGTAGTTATGATAGGTAGAAATAGGAGTTCGGTCTTGACTGCTGTCAAGTACGGACGTATTTTGCTTGTCAGCAAATTGTCCAGTGTCATAGAGCACACTTGATTGTTTATGGTTGTTACTTTTTGGTTGTTGTTTTTTTATTATTTCCCTTGTGTTGGAGTGCATTCAAACTATTAATTTTTATTCTCTGTTTCTGATTGATACAGTCCGTTGTTGGGGATTTTCCTCGGCAATGGCTGCCTCAATTTTGACTGAGTTGGTACAAGCAAACCATTTGAAGATTCGAACATTGACGAGGTCGGAAATGGGTTTAGAACCCCCAAGGACACACCGGCACACGCCAATTTCGTAGCGACTATGCCCTGCAAGTGGTGACTATCTTTTGACGGCGTTGGTAGAAGCAAACCCTTTGAGGATTCGAACATGGTCGAGGTTTGAAATGGGTCTACAATACCCCCAGGACGCCCCGTCACACGCTAATTTCGAAGCAGCGATGTCCCGAAAGCGGTGTCTAACATGTTTTAACATTATTCAAAAGAATTGTTACTGAAGAAAAGCGTTTGTTTTATGCTAATTACACCAGTTCCAAAAAAAAACATGCACCTCTTTCTCGGGTATGGATAAAAGTGAAAACATATTTCTGGTTGTTCATGTTCCAATCGTGCTGTTCCATCTGCAACAACAAATATTGACAAAGAGTTATGCACTGTCACAGTCATTTATAAAAGTATCAAGTACAGAAACCTGTAGATAAACCCTTCTACTCTGTAGACCGCCTCCGTGGTCCTGTGGTAGAGCGTCCGCCCGGAGAGCGGAAGGTCCGGGGTTCGATCCCCGGCCGCGTCATACCAAAAGACGTTAAAAGATGGTACTTGTTGTTACCCTGTCTGGCGCTCGGCATTAAGGGGCTAAAACAAGGACTGGTCGGCTCGGAGTCAGTATACTGTGTCTGAGTGGGGTATTCATGTTAAACTGCGGCATGGTATCTCAGTGAGCTAGCACTATAAATCGGCATCAGTCCGGACTAGTAAAAGCAGCCACACAAACACATACTCGTACATGCACGTCGCTATATAAGTGCAATAATCTTTGACGCGACGTTAAACCCAATTTCACCTCACCTCACCTTCTACTCTGTTAAGAAATACTTGAATCAGAATTCTCGGACATCTCTTTAATAAGTTTCCGGGAATTATAGAATGCCATTTCTGGACGAAAGAAATACCTCTCCAGGTGATAATTCATTGAGTTATGACATGTTTAAACATCTCTCACTCATCAGAGGGGCACGGGTGGCCCAGTCGTCTAAGGCGCCGCAATTCGCTGTGCAGAGTTGCGTCCCTTGGGCACGCCAGAAACCTATGATTGTGCGTTCGAATCCCGGTTCGCCCCGATTATGTTTCTAGGTTTGTCAGCACCATACCCGTGCTCGTGGGTTTCACCGAAGTGGTAAACGTCTGAGACCTGCATCACTTCGGGCTTTCCTCCCACATTAACCTGACACGCCGTGATATAACTGGAATACTGTTAAAAGCGGCGTTAAACCCAACTCACTCACTCACTCACTCACTCACTCACTCTCACTCATCAGCCTTGAAACCATGCTTTTACTTTTTAATAATATTTGGTTTGAAGGCAAACTTCCCATTTCTTCAAAAAGAACCAATGGTAGTTCCAATTCCAAAGCCTGATAAAGATCCCACTAAAGCCAGACCCAACAGACCTATTTCTCTTACCTCTAACATGTGTAAAAAATAGAGAGAATGGTGAATAACCGTCTGGTTTTCTTCATGAAAAAGAACAATATCTTTTCAGATGTTCAATCAGGCTTATGAAAAAATAGATCTTGTGCTGATCATTTAGTGCGACTTGAAACTGAAATTAAAATGGCACCAGGTAGCACTGATCATGAATATTTAATGGCTGTTGAAAAAGCCTATGACATGTTGTGGAGGGAAGGTTTGGTAATAAAACAGTATAAGATTGGAGTTTGCTTGGTTGGATAAAAGATTTCGAGCCTTTTATTATTAACTTAGAAATATTGCGAAACAATCGGAGAGTAGAGGTTCTCTTACCTTTGTGCACATCTGAATATTATTAATAATATTATGCACATTGTACAGTGTGTTATCAGCTTGACAATATGGCTCGGTATTTACTGGATTGCTAAAAATACGGAAATCAACGTAAGGCAATGGTGGAGTCTCTTTCAGTTCTCAAACTGGACCTCTCACTGGCTGGACTATTACGTTCTAGGGGTATCGTTCACCATGAAGTTCGGAATGTAATTCCTGTTTATATTCAAGCGTGTTTTGCTACTTTATGACAATTCTAGTACCTTAAATACCATAAATCTTAACTCACCCATTCTAGTAACTTAGCCAACCTGTATTATGGGCAATAATCGTTATCTTGATCTACATTATTGTTACTTCTAATTACTTCTGGACGTATGGGATCTCAGCTCTAATCCATTGGTATTGTTGATTTTCATTATCCAGTTACATCTGAGCACTTTGACATATTCCAACACGGGGGTCCATTGGGACCTTACTTTCAGATGAACAAGTGGACAATTTTAAAGATAATTCGGCTTAAAGCATTAAATTGTTACTCCGATAGAAGATAAGTAGTCGTTCTACTATACACAAGGTGGTGGGGGTAGCCTTATGATCAAAGTGCTCATTCATCACGCAGAAAGCCTGCGTTCGAGTCTATACGTGGATACAGTGTGGGCGATATGTGGTGTCTACTGTTTTGATAAAACTGGTAAATTGGCAACAGCGACGCAAACCCCAACTCACTCACTCACTCTGCTGTACACTAAACACTATTGATCGTATGTACATCCCATGTTGTATTGGCGACGGGACCAGGGGCCACGGCTAGCAGCTCGCATCTGACCACCCCCACATACGGGGACCTCGAGTTGAAGGCGCTGCAATAAGCTTTCCTGAGACACATGTGGGCACAGTCGCGCTTCCGGGTGCTTTCATAGCTGGCGATGATCTAGTCAGGCTCCCTGGCTCCTGTACTGTGATGAGTGAACACGACACATGACACTGAAACATATCAGGGGATGTATATTATAGGAGGTAACTGTGTCGGGTCCAACTGTCACGTTTCTTTAACATGGTGGCGTCGAATGCCGTGAAATCATAAAACTGACAGGTCCCAAAAACGAAAAATCCGTCGTGTCATACACTGCTTGTCTTCAGCTACGCCTAAAAGACGGACAAATTCAGTGGTTCCATTGGCCACGTTGTGCCAGCAGGATCATTCTGACCCGTGAAGATCCGGGGTAGAATAGGCCTTCAGCAACCCATGCTTGCCGTAAAGGGCGACTATGCTTGTCATGAGACACGACTAACGGGGTCGGGTTGTTTGATGCATGTCATTGATCCCAATTGCGTGGATCGATGCTCATGATGTCAGTCACTGGATTGTCTGGTCCAGACTGGATTATTTACAGACCGCATTCAGAAAGCTGGAATATTGGTTAATGCGGCGTTAAACAACAAACAAACATTTGCTGTAATGCAGTTTTCATGATCAGACTTGGGATGCGAAGTTTACAACATGATAAAGGCCTAAGGGCTATTGTCTTGCTTCAAACTTGTACAACTCTGTGATTTGCACAAATTGTTAATGATCGACCCCACACATGGTTCCCACGGTCAACAACTAGGATACACTTGCGCAAGGACACCCGAGTTCAGATTACTGACCAGGCGCTTAGAAATCGCCTGCATGCTTGGCGACCACGTGCTGTACCACCGTTAACACATTGACATATTCTAACCAGACGCATATGGTATTTAGAGCGTAGAAACTGGTGGATATCCTGACAGTACCTTACAGTAATAAATTTATGTCACAATGCACGAGGCCCGTGAAGATCCGGATTAGAATAGGTCTTCAGCAGCCCATGCTTGCCGTTAAAGGCGACTGTGCTTGTCGTAAGAGGCGACTAACGGGATCGGTTGGTCAGGCTCGCTGACTTGGTTGATGCATGTCATCGATCCCAATTGCGTGGATCGCTGCCCATGTTGTCAATTACTGGATTGTCTGGTCCAGACTTGATTACTTACAGACCGCCGTCATATAGCTGGAATATTGCTGAGTGCGGTGTTAAACAACAAACCAACCAACCATTATATGAATGTATCACTGTCGTGTTCTACCAATGGATCTCGTCACGAACACAATTTGCATAAAATAGTAGTTCGATATACCAGCAGATCCAGCCTTTGGTGTCTTCATTTCACAACTTTTAAGGTACAATCGAGGTTGTACCTTCCCACGAAGATTTCAAAGAGTGAAATAGTCCAAGCGTAGTAATCTCAACGTTGGGCTTCACTCTTAAACCTAAAGATATGTCCCTTCCTCTTTCGTACTGGATTCCAAAGCTCAATAAAAGTATGCACATCGAGATATATATTGTTGGATCCAGCCAGTGTGCCCCCAAATCCCCGTCTTAAAGATTAACCATAACCCTTAATGCAATCTGTACACTTTCTTAATATTTACATTAATTTTATTGTGTTCAAGTATTTGAGACAAGTGGAATTAATATACAACGTTGATTCTCAAAAACTCAAAAGGATTTGCTTGACTTTTTGCATCTCACTTATGTCCAAAAATTTCATTTTTTCAACTTTTACACCACTTTAGAAAACAAAATATTCCTTGTCCCAGGGGGCATTTGTCACTAAATGAGCAGTAATCTCAATTTTAGTCTTGTCTCTAAAACCTTATAACCAGGTCTTCGCGAAAAGGTTAAGCATGTCCTACCTACCGGTAGCACCCGCCACTACTGAATGTAAGTGTTTGTTTGACAATCAAGTGATCGATGAACCCTAAAATGCAAATAGCATTTTTATTGTTTCTGTTGCAACTAAAAACGATATGGTAATGTTTAATACGTCTGATGTGTACACATGCAGAGATTTTTCTTATATGTAAAGAAAGAATTACAGTAAACTACGGTTATTACGAACTCAAAGGGACTACTTATTTTAGTTCGTTATAACCGTAGTTCGTTATAAGCATATATACATCATAACTATAGCAAATAGTCGGGACCAAAAAAGTAAGTTCGTTATATCCGTCAGTTCGTTATAAGCGTGTTAGTTATAACCGTAGTTAACTGTATGTTCGTTTAACAACACATCGGGGGTCAGTGTCATAATGTCAACAGTTGACTCAACATTATTGATAAATGCTACTCAGCATATAATGAAACTCGGCAACATCAGTCAACCAGCAGAAACATCGACCAAGTTCAGAAAAAGCATTTGTCTCAGAAAATATCGGCAAAAGATACATAGCTATAGCCTGTATGAAAACTAAAATATTGGTACACACACCACTAGACCCATTAGACACAAATTCCCTAAAAGAATAATATACCTTCTGGGCGTCACGGAATACATTTCACAAAGGTCTCTAAAAGTAAAGGGTAATATTGATTGTGCAAGCGTCGTATTTTATTACAATTTGTAAGAGGTATCTATTACGAGTATAATCTTATACTAAACCGTTATCCATTTCATGCATGTTGACATTCACCAATGTATTACCATGGGTCACCATGGCGACACTCTGACAAATATCATCAACATTTGTATGATATTATTGCAACACGGAAAAGTAGTTCATTTGGAACGACGATGGCTAATGCACTGGTGTTCGTCCTGGTAGCAACTCTGCTCAGAGCGACAGGTTTGGTTCTCTTTCAATTTTACGTTATTTTGTCTATGTATCCCTTGTGGTTAACATCCTATATGTTTCAGTTCATGTTTCGTTATTCTATGAAAAAAGGCGTATAAGGATAAAACGATCAATTTCCTCAAAGAGCGTCAAACGACTCTTGTCCAAAATATGAAATATTTTTGATCAGGGTTAGAGCATTCAAAGCCTAAGCGATCATTTGATACTCGAGGGGTGGAGGGGTTCTGAGATCTTGTCTGGAGATTAGACATATTTTCAGCTGCAGCTGTAAAACCAGCTTTTTAAAACAGTAAAACTATTAGCCTGTATAATTCTTAAAGAAAGACACCTTGCAACAATGTAATTATTGTGGCAGACAATTTCGTGTTTTTTCAAAAGTCAAAGCGTTATTATTATATAAGAAAGTAAGCATCAAATTGGCCGTCCCTTTAGAACTGCTTTCTCATCCGGTGAGGCAGGATACGCTCACGTTTATGTGAGCACCTGGTATCATCCCTCATGGTTACTGGACCGCCTCCGTGGTCTAATGAGCTTCCGCCCGGAGAGCGGAAGGTCCGGGGTTCGATCCCCGACCGCGTCATACCAAAAGACGTTAAAAGATGGTACTTGGTGTTACCCTGTCTGGCGCTCGGCATTAAGGGGCTAAAACAAGGACTGGTCGGCTCGGAGTCAGTATACTGTGTCTGAGTGGGGTATTCATGTTAAACTGCGGCATGGTATCTCAGTGAGCTAGCACTATAAATCGGCATCAGTCCGGACAAGTACAAGCAGCCACATACACACACACACGTGCATGCACGTCGCTATATAAGTGCAATAATCTTGGATGCGACGTTAAACCCTATTTCACCTCACCTCACTAATGGTTACTGATTCATATATACATGCTCTACAAGACTGATATTTATCCTTCTTTAAAATATACAAATCAATTCTCAATAATGTCAGATCATCGGAGGTATTTTCAAACCCATCGATATGTACAATGCCGTGGCTTGTACCAAAACATCACCACTAGTCTGGTATACCCAAAATAACAGTAGGGGCGGTCGGGTAGCCTAGTGGTTAAAGCGTTCGCTCGTCACGCCGAAGACCCGGGTTCGATTCCCGTCATGGGTACAATGTGTGAAGCCCATTTCTGGTGTCCCCCGCCGTGATATTGCTGGAATATTGCTAAAAGCGGCGTAAAACCATACTCACTCACTCACTCACTCAAAATAACAGTAAAAAAAAAAGGTTAATATACCCTTCAATAACCGTACGAAATCGCAGCTAAATACAGTGTCTGTTGTACGATCCCGACTATTGCAAAAGCATATGTATTCCTAATTAATAGTGGTAATACAAGGTGTTTGCGGAAAGGTGAGCGTATCTTGCCCCACCGGGGGCACCCGTCACAAACACTTGCAACGATAAGATAATTGTTCACCTTAAAAAAATTCGGGAACATATGATTCAAGTCAAGATAACGATGCTTCTGTAACCGTCATCTTGTCTCCGTACTTATTTATCGTCTTTGAAAGGCATTTAGAAGTGATACACATAAGGAAGAGAATTTATGGATGTCAACTTCTTTATTATGAGAAACACAACGTTTCCGAGTATATACTTACTGCATACTGCTATGAGGCAGAGAACATATATATGTATCTGGAAGAACAAGGTGGAAACTTAACAAGGGAAGCCAACAGACAATTGATTAACAATGGACAAATGGAAGCCAACACTTAACAGTAAATTAGCGCTGAAAGTTGACTGCGATGGACAACTGGGAGCTAGGACTTAAATTATCATTGATTGGAAATAGGCAATAGACAGTGGGCAATAAGAAGTCTTTCTTTTTTCATAATAAATCACTGCTAAAAGCGGAGTCTGTTATACGATTCCGACTTTAACAAGTGCTTGCGTTTAGGAATCACTACCAGTAGTATTCGTGATGACACCAGGTCAGTTGTCCGCCTGAAAACACACGGGAGCATGTTGTCATATTTCTCATTGATGCGTCAAATTTGGAAAGATCCCCCACGTCTTCCCTGTAACGTTTTGAAAGCATCACTGGAATGTTGTAACCTTGATCAAACATATTTTGAGCAGGAATAATGCATAAATACTATTGACATAGCAGCATAAAGGCCAAACTATCTGTTCAACAATATGAAGTACACTGCGGTTTGCAAGCATTCATGCCGGCACTGCTTATTTTCATACTATCACAACTTGTTTAGGTGTCAGATTAACGAAATATACATTTTAATACAATTCACAGTCGCCTTCTTGGCGTTAAAGTCAGACATCCGGTAAAATATTAGGTTTGTTAATGTTAATGAACAACCACGTTCTTTCGGTCCAGGTTTGGATCTGCCGAACCTTGCCCTGAACAAGCCCACAGAACAGAGCTCAGAAGAGTCATCCTTCACATCGGATCTGGCTGTGGACGGCAACTACAACACCGACATTCATGCCCTAAGTTGTGCCCACGTGGCGAGTGACCCAGGGGCGTCGTTAGACTGGTGGCAGGTAGATCTCCAGAAGATCTTCACCGTTCTTACCGTCTCCGTCACCAACAGGGGGGACTGTTGCCGTAAGTAAATTGAACAGTGCTATCAATTTTCGTGCGGATGGAATACGAACTAAAAAAACCTATACAGTGAAATCTGTTAACTCGAACCTCAATAACTCGATACAGTGAAACGTCATAAATCCGGACGGTACTGTTCCAAGGGAAATGGTCCAGATTGAGGAATTCTAAATCACATTTAATAATGGGCAGAAATTTCTTACAAACATGGAAAGAGTTTTGTTTAAACATATTACATTGACAACTGACATCTTACTTGATGATGATATGATGATGATGATGATGATGATAATTTAGTTAATTGGGTTTCAAAATTTGATGGTTAAGATCTAATTAAAGTTCGAATCAAACAGCATCATTCCGATAAAGGCTTCTGTTCGTGACCCTGAAGAATTCCAATTTGTATACACAATATAGTAGCAATTACTTTGAAAGAAAAGTGGACAAATCACAATTTTGGTATCGGTATCTCCGCCTATTTCAACCGATATACTATCAAATATCAAGCAAAAAACTACTTTTAGAATCCAATCTAATGTGATCCTGTACACATCAATGCAATTCACATGTGATATTGTCATCTGAAAGAAATAGTTTTACCATCCGTCTTTTAGACGTTAAATACATGGTCCCTAACACACGAGCACCTAGTACAACGAGTGTTCTATACAAGTTTTCCCAGTTTGTGGTGCTTTTCATTGTAAAACATTTCTAAGGCGTTGTTCTTTATTAATTGGTTTACAAATCAACCGATCGCAAAAAATACAATTCTCAATCTCCATTTAGCAATAAAATATGTCAGTTTGTTTTCATACATGTCCACACACAAGATATAGAACTTGCGATGACAGCAAATTTACATACTTGTTCAAGATCATAGCCATCATGACATTGAATTGAAATTATATTTCTTTTCAACACCTACCGGCAATATGTTTACGAAAAACAATTTCATTTAAAAACGCATTTGATTAATTTCTTTTTCGACCACCGAGTTGAAATTTTGAAAGAAGAAATCTGTAAACCAACTGAGGAATAAAGGGCACATTACAGTTGCCATATGTTGGACGGGAGTTAATAATGTGTCTGATCTTTTCACATTGTAATCACCTTTTACCTTTCATCCAGACGAAAGATTAACCAACTTCACAGTTGAGGTCCATACTTCTGAACCGATGACCAGCAGCAACACCGGCATACAAGTCTGCTATTTGCATGAAGGCACGGTGGGCAGCGGTCTGACGGTAGACTTGACCTGTGCCGTCAACACCATTGGACGCTACGTCAGAATTGTCAAGTACAACTCTGGTAATGAGCCCTTGGCCTTTTGTGAAGTAGTTGTGAGGGGAGCTCCTTTGCACAACACATGCGGAGGTAAGCAGGATCAGGCCAATAAACAGGCGACATCACTGGCGAAAACATTGCTGTTTTCTAACATTAAACATTGAATACTAAAATCTGAAACAATTTCGGTTTGCAACAGATAAAAGACTCCTGTAAGTATTCAAATGGTTTAAAGTGCCATACTGACTTCAGAAAAAGCGTGATTTCATAAGAAAAAAACATGAACATGCCAAAATGTCAACCTCTGGTTGCGATGCAAGCAACACATCTTCGTCTCAATGAATGGACCAGACGTCGCACAAAGTCCTGTGGGACATCTGTCCATATCTGCTGGAGCATGTTTCGAAGTTCCTGGAGTGTCTGTCGATCTCATCCCAAATGTGCTCGATTGGTGAGAGATCAGGGGAGCGAGCCGGCCAGGGGACGACATTCACGTTGTTTTGTTGAAGTGAATCCTGAACCAGTCGAGCAATATGAGGCCGGGCGTTGTCATGTTGAAAGGTAATGCCTGGGCCATGACGACGCAAAAACGGTAGAACAATAGGGCCGATGATCTCGTCGCGGTAGCGCTGTCCATTGAGATGTCCCTCTACCACTATCAAACGAGTCCTCAGTCTTGCTGTAATCCCACCCCATACCATAACGCTGCCGCCCCCGAACCGATCTTCTTCCATGACACAATGATTGACGTAACGTTCACCTCGACGTTGGTACACTCGAATCCGTGCATAGCTGTGGCTGAGGTGAAAACGAGACTCGTCAGTGAATAGAACTTGTCCCAACTGCATGGCCGTCCAGCGTAGACGCTGTCTGCACCACTGTTAACGTGCTTGCCGGTGGTTTCCTGTCAAAATGGGACGCCTGGCGGTTCTGGCGACAATCCCTGCACATCTGAGGCGGCGACGTACGGCTTGTGAATATATTCGTCGAAGGCCAGGGATGCTTCTTGCAGTCACTGTTGCTGGCTGGAATCGATTCCGTAGGTGTGTTGTTCGAATCCAGTTGTTTGTCGATTATTGGTCCACTCCGAGGATGGTCTCTGACTGCATTCGTCTGTTGCCAACGTTGCCATATACACCAAATGGTGTTTCTGTGGACGTTAAATTGTCTTGCAACATCACGTTGACTCGATCCTGCTTCAAGCATACCAATGGCTCGCAGACGCTCATTTTCGGACAGGCGTGGCATTTCGTAATGTTGAATAATTGCGTAATTTTGTTGTTTTTCTGAGTGGTGGTTGTCAGCATGCTGCTAAACAATGCATATGGAATCCCGTTATATATATATATATGTTTTTATACCCATTCTTGGGTAGTGAAATGCATGGGGCTTGCATAAAAGTCATTTTTTGCATGGAATGCATGCTTTTCTGTAGCAGTTGCGTGTTTGTGACTTGATTCTTTCTTTATTTCGTACATGTTTAGGCCAACGGCCGGCCCATGGGACATATATTGGTCCACAGTAATAATTATTGACTTACGGTAGATAAAGGCATGATACAAATTTATTGCGGTATTTCGAATTGTAGTTTGGTTACAGTCAGACATCTTCTATCTGTCTATCTTCTTATAAATATTTAGGTGTTACGTTTACTAAGAATTTAAATTGGACTAAACATGTATCTAATGCATCATTACAGGCTAAAAAGTTTTGTTTTGTGTGTTAAAATCACTAAAGAATGTGAAACCTTATGATTATAATGTATTTTTTAGGATATTTGATGCTAAAGTGGCCCCGATTCTATTATATGGATCGGATATTTGGGGAGTAGATAATTACAAGGAAATTGAATCTGTCCATTTGTTAGCCTGCAGCAGTTTTTAGGTGTTAAAGCTTCCACATCTGTTTCTTTCTGCATATGAATAAGAATTTCTCCTCGGATTAGCACAGTCAAAACAAGATAATTTGGCCAAACATTTAACTTATGCTATAGATATAATGATGATCTGATATTTGATTTGATGCATCAGTGACAAAAATGATGTCCGATGCAATTCCCGTTTTTGTCTTGTACCATATGGTCCAGTGTTTATTCAGGTGAACAAATAATCGACTTGCCTTGGCGTGTGTTTTTAATAGGCGCCACCTGTGGGGCGGGATTTGCTCAACATTTCAAAACACCTGGTGTCATCACCTTTTGATAGCGAAAAACACATGCTCATGATATATTTTTAATCGTGCAATCGCCTGTTCTTGGCAAAGATATCGTATGAATTTACGGAAGGGGTTTGGTCGCTTTTATTTTATATTATGAATCACAAGAAGATAGAAGTGAAAAATGGTATAAATACACATTTTTGAAATGCACTCATACCTCTTATACTTTACATCGTCATATGTTTCAGAGTCATCTGTCTTGTTCAATACAGGAGCTCGGGAGCCTGACTACATCATCGCCAGCCATGAAAACATCGGGAAGCTCGACTGTGCCAACATGTGTTTCAGAAAGGCTTCTTGCAATGCCTTCAACTCAAGGTCTCCTTCAATTGGAGTGGTCAGTTGCGAGCTGTTGGCTGTGGCCCTTGACCCCGTCAATGATGAAGCGTGGGATGTTTACGTAATGTGATAGAAAACATTGGAGCCCTTTGCAAGTATAGCAGGGCGTGTGATTGTTTTTCCTCAACATTTACCAATTCACCAGTTTTACCACAACAGGGGACACCACAAATCGCCTCCGTGTTGACTCAGGTTAGAAGACGTCTCAAGCATTCTATAGAAACCAAATTCCATTGAGTGGTCATGCTCCTTTACTTCGTGTTTTTGAAACCCAATGGCGTGAATCATTGCTAAATACCATGTTTTCAGTTACAAGTTTAAGTCACAGACCGCCAGCGTACTTTTGCGGCTTTATACAACGTTCACTAAGGTATTTTCAAACTCCTCATGAGTTATAAATTATAAATAACAAACAAAATGCAATGTATCCATATGCAGTGAACCCCCGTTAATCCGGATGGTAGCCTTAACAAATCACTGTAACGGATTAATGTCACATTCTGTACACGTGAGCGTTCCCATGCCTTTGGTAGGTGGGGTTTACAGATTGACGGGACCTGGACAGAGAGTCTCTACTATGATTTGCTATGTGTTTGTGTGTTTTATGTTAACGAAGCACTATTATTCCAGCTCTTTGACCGTGTTCATTCCTAAATTGAAACGCGAAGGTTAACCCCCGAAATCGGCATATACAAAATACTAATCAGTAGGTAACCACACGACATTAATGAAGAATCAACAAATTATATTGATCAGGTTTACAATTATAATGGATCAAATATGTGACAGCAGAAATAAGTACAGCCTCGTTATATAAGTCAGTGCACTACGGAATGTCCAAAATTTGACACTGTCTAATGTCTTGAATCAGAGACTTGCTCAGCCCTCGTAACCAGGAAACAGTGTTGGAAGCAGGCTAAAGTAGAATCGCATTGTAAGACGCACGTCAGGTCGTAGAGGATGGCCTCGAATTGCCCTCGAGTTTTAAGTGTATGGGTGCAGCAAACCTTCAAGAAACGTCTCAAAACGTTTAGTCGAACCCAGTGTCTGTGACTTTAATGAAGCCTTATCAAGCTACTCACAGCACAGGTCTCTTTTCCGTGATGCTAACTTGATATTTTACGTGCGCCCTTCATTTAGCTGTCACGGACAATCATTGGGAAGAAACATAAAACATACACTGCCACATTACACTCTTGTTACATCTCTATATTTAAATGTTTGAGACAATTTATATAAAAGAAGTGATAGCAAATTTCATCTAAGTTTAAAAAGAAAACAACACAATATGTGAAATGTTGGACTTCCTCATATATGTGCAATTTGTTGATAGGACATTCAAACAAGAAGTAGGCATCCCCATGAGCACCAATTGTGTTCCCATCCTTGATGATCTGTTTCTTTGTGCATATGAATCAGAATTTCTGCTGGGATTTGCAAAGTCGAAACAAGGTAATTTGGCTGAGAAGTTTAACTTCAGCTTCAGGTATATTGATGATATGATATTGTTCAATAATTATCAAATATCCAATTCCCTTCTTCTCATTTACCCATCTGAAATTGAAATAAAGAAGACCAGTGAGACCGCCTCGTCTGTTTCATATTTAGATCTATGCATAAAGATTCTCAGAGTGACAAAAATAATCAACACAAGACTGTATGAGAAGAGGAGTGACTTTACTTTCCAAAACTCAACTTTCCCTTGATGCCCTTCGTGTCTACATTTCACAACTTTGGAGGTACAGTCGGGCATGCTCTTTCCGCAAAGATATCCAATAGCTTCATACAACTCTTGCTCAGAAGCTGTTTGATGACGGTTACAATAGTCAAGGCCTCAGTAAAGTGTTCAAAACTTCGTACAAGTGTTAGTTTAATTTTGACTGAAGGAGAGTTTATAAAATGAAAAGAGAGTGCATTAATCTGGACATGATTTAACCAATTGCCTGTTACATTTTGTGACTTAGTCATATTTTTAGTGTAGATAATCCATGCAATTTGTTCATTTCGTTTTGAAAAGAGTTAAAAATGTTTAGGGGAAATATATCTCCTTTCGCTTAAGTTAACCTGTCTATATTTTGTAAGAATACACTATTGCGCATTGATTATCTCCTTTAGCTATAGGCGTATAGAGCTTTATCACACACTTACCTTGCAATGTTGTGCATCGTATCTTATTCAAGCTGTATCACTGAGAGTGAGTGATATTCTCCATTACCGGAGTAGCTCTATTGCGCACTACCTTTCAATTTATCGTCTGTTATTCGGGCAGCCAGCGAGAAAGGTCCCAGGAGGATTTCAGGTCAAGCATGTAACGCGCACTCTATCTTTCTCCCTTTATACTGCTATTGCATCTTTGTGTTCAACACGATTAAATACCAGGATTCTGAATGACTTTTATCAATAAACAACACATGTGAAACAACGGGTTTGATGATAAACTTGTGGAAGACATGTAGAGAACATTTCCAAATTTAACGCATCAGTGACGAAAAAATATGTCGGATGCAATTCCCTATTTTGACTTGTACAAAAATCATGCAACAGTAATATCAACTTCAGCTTCAACATCTGAACACATGTGTATTCCTCTTTTGTACTAGATCCCAAACCTGCAAAGAATCAGTACAAAGAGAGAAATTTTTATGTGTCCAGTAAATGTCCCACCAATCTCGCAGAGCAATAATAATCCATAAATATATGTTTGTAATTTAATCATCTATAAAGGAAGTAGATGCGACAAGTGGAATTAATGCAAAGTGGATTCTCAAACACAAAGGATAAGCTTTAATGTTTGCAATAAGAGTTCACTGATGTCAAACATTTGATTCCTTTAACTTTTTACACCATTCTCCCACACGACATATAAAGAAAAGTCTTCGTTCCTTGATCCATGGGGAATTTGTAACTAATTTAAAACGTGATGACTTGAGATATTGTTAAGTGTTGATTCCCAAATTGAAAAGCGAATGTTGACCCAGAAATCGATATATACAGAACTAAATTGTAAGATCAATTAATACCAACAGACATCATCAAAGTGAGTGAGTGAGTGAGTTGGGTTTAACGCCGCTTTTAACAGTATTCCAGTTATAGTACGGCGTGTCAGCTTAATGTGGGAGGAAAGCCCGAAGTGATGCAGGTCTCAGACGTTTACCACTTCGGTGAAACCTACGAGCACGGATATGGTGCTGACAAACCTAGAAACATAATCGGGGCGAACCGGGATTCGAACCCACAATCATAGGTCTCTGGCGTGCCCAAGGGACGAAACTCTGCACAGCGAATCGCGGCGCCATAAACGACTGGGCCACCCGTGCCCTCACATCATCAAAGACCCAGCAACAAATACTGTTATTGGAAAACACATGATTAGGTTTACAATTATAAAAGGTAATACAATTAATGGGTCAGAAATGTGGCAGCATCAATACATAACAGTCCCTATAACATAAATCAGTGCACTCACGCATGCTCAGAATTTGTCACAGTCGAATGTCACGTGCTCCATTTTTCAACCCAGGAAACAGTGTTGGAAGGAGAACAAAAATCGATGTTTTCTTATAGTATAAACGTACGCACACGACACGTACATACACAATGTATGAAGGACTCAAATCGCACTTCTATAGGTACAGCCAGCATTCTAGAAACGTCTCAAACTGTGTAGTCGAACCCAGTGTAAATAACTGAAGAGAAGCCTGTAAACAAACCCCTCACAGCAGAACTATCCAAACCGGGATGGTTAGGGAGATGTCAAATGCTGATACGGAGTTTAGACTCCAAACACTGTTGGGGCTGCTCTATTCTGCGAGCTGCTGTGGGCCATTGGCCACCAAAACACTTGATGTTCTATGAGCCCCTCATTTACGAACTCTTCAATTCAGTTGCCGCTTACAATCATCAGAAAAAAAACGAATAAATATTCTCAGAACAACAGTTATCAAACATGATGAAATCTCTTTCCGAACACACAATTAAATAAAACACACACTAACCACTGTGTCAGGGCCACATGATAATCGGTCACAAAAATAAGCAGTCTGTCGTCATCTGCTGCTAAAAACGGCGGTGATTGCCATACTTCAGGATGTTTCCGTTGACAATGGTTGTGCTAGTTCCCACCAGTACGTCATGGGGGTAATGTTGAACGTAACTACAGATCGGGATTGTGATCTGGCTTTATGCAATTTGTAAACCGCGAACTTCACTGTCACCGTGAACAACTGAAGAACTGCCATGGCATTAAGCTAAGATCAGCCAAGCCAAAGTTCGGGGTGGAGATATAGTCATTCGTGATATGTATTACTGTAGGGCCGACACTGCAAACCAACTGTCCCATAATTACATCTTCAAAATACATAAAATCTTGTAATTAAATAAAGTTTGTTGAAGAAAGAATTCGTTCAGCGTTTATTTCACCATTTCTAAAATCTGTCACCCCTAGAATGGAAGATCTCATGTTGATTTTAAAGAAGTGACGTGTCGCGTCGATTTCCAAGAAAAGACTTGGTTGAGTCCACACAGGGCAAATATGCAACAGGCTGCGATGAAATTAAAACATATATCTTTGGAGGGCTATTTGATTTGAACTTCTTTTTTAAAAACTATGTGTTTTGAATCTGTATTTTGAACTAGTCAAGAATATGAGTGTTTTAATCTTGAACTTACGTAATATATGTTACAGTTATAACCCGTGACCCCTTTTCAGCGGATCTTTTAACCCATGTGTAATTCATTCGTGACCAACTCGTGTTATTCCGGGACAAACCGAATAGCGACTCGTGCCCCTCTCATGGCCATTTTTGCGACTGGGTTCCGTCTTAGCACAAAGGGGCATACCTAAAACAATTGTCAACTCACTGCGTTATGGTTCACATATATATCTCCATATATTATATATATTTTAGATGCAATTGAAAGCATATCTGGACATGCGGAATTATACAGTATGATTGAACATATTTTACTGTGTCTTGGCTATATTTCTAGATGCAAGACATATGGAAAATCAAAAATTATTTCTGAGGGATTCTTTGACGAAGAACTTGAAATCATTCGGAAAGGGGCGAGTGTTGACGAATGATGTGTAATTATGCGTTTTCAAAGCGCTCTTGTCGTCATGCGCTCGGTTCCAAATTATACTAACAGGTATCGAATCTGTAGTGGGACGACATCACATTTCAAAATACAGTAGGTTTATTTCCAAAATTGACCATGCTCTTTGTACGAAGATTTCAAAGAGCCTCACACGATTCCTGCTCAAAGGCTGTTTGATCAGGGTTAAAACATTCAAAGCATTAACAAAGCTTTCAAAACGTTTTAAGTTAGACATGTGGAGGATATTTTCAAATTTGACGCACTGATTACCAAAATGATGTCTGGTGCACTTCTCTATTATTGCTCTCTTCATGTGAATAATTGACTTGCCTATGCATGTGTCTGTGACGGATGCGACCGTTGGGGCAGGATATGCTCACCTCTTCGCCAACACCTGGTAGCATTCCTATATGATAGGGATTCATAATCACATGCTCATGACATAGTTAGAATTGTACAATAGTGTCTGTTACTAACAGACATTGCTTTTGATTATAGAAAGGGTATTGTTGCTTTTGATTGCATGAACCGTTAATTGTACCATGAGACTATACTTCTTAATAAAATATTATCTTGGCTGGTCTTGTCTTGTTATACCCGTAAAGATAATGGGTAGAATAGGTCTTCAGCAACCCATGCTTGCTGTAAAAGGCGACTATGCTTGTAAGAGGCAACTAACGGGATCAGGTAGTCCGGCTCGCTGACTTGGTTGATGCATGTCATCAATCCCTATTGCGTGGATCGATGCTCATGATATTAATCACTGGATTGTCTGGTCCAGACTCCATTATTTACAGCCCGCCGTCATATAGCTTGGATATTGCTTAGAGCAGCGTTAAACAACAAACCAACCAACTCTTGGCTTGTCCTGTCTTGTTGCACATTTACTGCCCTGCCCTGCCCTGCCCTGCCCTGCCCTGCCCTGCCCTGCCCTGCCCTCAATCACAGATTGATTCAAACATCATATTGTTTTCCTGAATATTAAGTTAGGGTCCTGAGACGCATTTCCTCCACCATGTGGCCGCCATGAAAACCTCTTCTCTCGGATTAAAGTATATGTCTCCCATGATGCCACAGTTCCTGTTTCCGGTCTTACTTCCTACCAAGATGTATCCGAGCTGCTCCATTGATCACCACTTGCACCTTTGCCCGTAATCTGCAAGAAGACTCCCCATCTTTTGATAAAGATGACAAACCAATAAAAATGCTTTTTGAAAGAATCCCTCCTTCATGGTATTAAGTATATAGTCTTGACTATTGGTGATGGCCACCCTGCTACAACAACAAATATTGCTGTTAGGTTCCAACATGGGAATACAATTGTAGAATACTATAATTGGTATTCGATGATAACAAAAATATATGAAGTCAACCCCAGTGAATACCCAGTCTCGATTATCCGACGATTCCATCGGGCGTAACAAGCCAAATGAGGGTGAAAATGATGTGAAGGTTTGTAAAATGGGTAAGCATGTCGTGCCCTACCGGTAGCACCGCCACTCACACAACTTGCATAACAAAGACATTGGTTGTTGGCTGACTGCATGCCACGCAGCACTACTCCTGCCATGCGGCGGCGGGAAAAAATCAAGTGATCGCTAAACCGGAAAATACAGTGGAACGGCAGCGTTTTTACTGATTTTGTTGAAACTAGATTGAGATGGCTGTGTACACATGCGGGGATTTGCTGCTTAAAAGTAAATAAAAAATAACTTTAACAAATATCAAACAGTGGAGGCAGTTTTGTAATGTCTTGGATCAAAGATTTCTTTTTACATTTGCATTACTTATAAATGCTACTTTACCTTGGAGGCAGCAGGTGCATGAATAAAGTTGAGAAGAGCAATATCGGCAAAAGTTACCTGACAATACATGCTCGCTGATACTGTTATATACAAAACATGTCCTATCAGAAACAAATGAAAAAAAGTAATGTTAGGTTCCGGGCTTCTCGGAAGACAATTACAAAGATCTTTCAATGTAATGCGTCATATTGATTTGGCATGATATGTGCTTTTATTGCAGTGCCTTTACAGTAACCTTCAAGTTAATAATAATACGTTATACATTTAATGCGTGTTGCCATGCGCCAGTGCATTTTCATAAGGGAACATAAAGTTATCAATAGAGTCACCATGGATACCCTGTGACGTATACCTTCAAGATTTGAATGACAGTATTGCAACACATAACAATAGTTCATTTAACAGGAGGACGATGGCTAATGCACTGGTGTGCATACTGGTATCTACTCTGCTCTGTGCTACAGGTTTGTTTCTCTTTCATAGTTCACACTTTTAGTGTGTTTGTTCCTGTGGCGATCGCCTCCGTGGTCTAGTGGTTCGATCCCCGGCCGCGTCATACTAAAAGACATTAAAAGATGGTACTTGTTGTTACCCTGTCTGCCGCTCGACATTAAGGGGCTAAAACAAGGACTGGTCGCTCGGAGTCAGTATCCTGTGTCTGAGTGGGGCATTCATGTTAAACTGCGGCATGGTATCTCAGTGAGCTAGCACCATAAATCGGCATCAGTCCGGACCAGTACAAGCAGCCACACAAACACACACACGTACATGCACGTCGCTATATAAGTGCAATAATCTTTGACGCGACGCTAAACCAAATTTCACCTCACCTTGAACCTGAGGCAAACACCCAGTACGTGTATCCGTTCATATTGCGTCATTCTAGGGAAAGACGATATCAGGATATAACGACTACTTTATTACTTCCGTTGTTTTCAAGGAGCGCCATACGACTCGTGTTCAAATTATGTTTGATCAGGGCTATAGCATTCACGGTTTCCAAAGCCCGTAGGTCAGGAGTCGTTCACCTAACACCGGGTATGATCCCCAACTGTCGGAGACTCATAAACACGTGCTTGTGACATAGTGGGAAGTGTACGAAAGACTCTTATGGTTGTGAAATGGGATTTTGTCACTTTTGTCATTTCATTGAATTTCATTTGAATGTGAAATCGTTGTGGGCATGTGGTAGCCTCTTCGTCAGTGCCTAGTTGTGTTAAAATAGGTAGTAAAAGTATCTAATAATAGATTCTCATGAAAACTGTTATTTGACCTTCTTCCGAATGAACAAATCAATTCTCGAATAAAGCAGATCCGGCTTATTTACAAACTTACCCATATGGACAACGCCATGACTTGCATCGTATTTCTATTTTGAAATTTGAATATATCAGATCAAGCGCTAAACGTTGATGTAACCCAAATTGTAAAGCGTTACCCAATTTTAGGAATTATGAATTACTAAAATGTCATCTTCTGCAAGGTAACATTTGATACAAGTCAAGAAAGTGAAGCTTCTGTAACCTTTAGCTTGACTGTGTACTTTGAATACTTATTTACATCTTGACTGTATACCTATTTAGTTTGTACATGTCCACTGACAAAAAACGTCATATTAATAGGGTAACTATTGCAAGCTTGCACTTTCCAGTCTATAGTTGTCATTGACACAGCAGCATAAGGGCTCAACTATCTGTTCCATTAAACACTATGAACTTAACTGGGGTTACTTGTTTTCATACAATCATGCCTTGTGTAACAGACAGGTGAACGAAAGACATCTTTTAACACAAGCACAGGGGTGGTTTCTGGGTGTTTGTTAAATATGTTTTTTAAAACTAATTAATGTTAATTTTGACAACCGCGTTCTCTCGATCCAGGTTTGGATCTACCGAACCTTGCGCTGAGCAAGCCCACAAAACAAAGCTCAGTATATGAAGGAAGGATATCTGATAGGGCTGTTGACGGCAACAACAACAGTAGCGTAACAGCCGACAGTTGTGCACATGGGGATAACGCTGCGGAGCCGTCGCTAGACTGGTGGCAGGTAGATCTTCAGAAGATCGTCGTTGTTCTAACTGTCTCCGTCACCAACAGGGGGGACTGTTGCCGTAAGTACATTGAACTTTTCGTGCGGATGGAATACGAACTGAAGAAAGTAATACAGTGAAGCCTCGTTAACTCGAACCCTATTACCTCGATACAGTGAAATCTCATTAGTCTTACATAATACTATTTATTACAATCCCACTAAAAATCCTGTAACAATTGTTTGCATGCAAAGGAAGTCAAAATTTATTCTTGTTTAAACATGTTACAGTTACTACTATACATGATGATGATGGTGATAATTATGATGCTGATGATAATTCAGTTGATCATAAAGATTTCTCATTTGTTAACATAACATGGCTACACGATAAATCGAAAATGACAATGAAGAGTGAAGCGTGGTTTATGTTACGATAAAACATTGTTTTATATGACGTCATTTCTTGATGAGCAACTTGATGACGTCATATATTGGACGACGTTAATGTTGAGAGGGGAGTGTCTAGGGAGTTGTTCCATAAATGCAGCTGGGCTACGCAGATAAACGCAGTGGCCGAACGACTGCACCCAAAAGTGGAAGAGATATGACAATCGGTAATAGGAGAAAAGGTACAGATAACCGACGGCAGGATTTTGAGAATATGCGGAAAATACCAAACTTAACCCACCAGTTCGTAAAATGGACCCGTCCGATTCCGAGGTCGCAATCTGTTTAGGTAGTCATCTTTAAAACTTGGGTAAATATTGTTAAAGCTTGTATATTTTATCAATATCCTCAAATAAACTACTTGTCGTTGCTGTTTAGCGTACAATAAAACACTGCAGGGAGAATAAACCACTGGTTGCCGCGCTCTTCATGGTTCATTCTCCCTGCAGCGTTTCATTGTAGGATAAACAATTCCCACTCGTTGCTTATTTCTTATATAAAAATCTATTTATGTGAGAATCAAATAACATCATACTAATAAAAAAATCACTTAGATTTCTTTTAGTTAAATCAAAATTTGTGAATACAATATAGTAGCAATTACTGGAAAATGAACACCCAAACAAATCTTTTCCCAAAATATCCCAGCCTATTTCAATCCGATGTATCATTTTCCAAGCAACAATACTGGCTTTCCAACGTGTTTCCACATTTCATCACAGACGACATACACTTCAATCCAATCCAATGTAATCCGAAACACTACAATATGATCCTGTGTAAATCACTGCAATTCACACATAGGATGTTTATTTGAAAGGATGTCATTTGTTCCTTGGACTTTTGGATGAGAATTGTGTATTTGATTTTTGTAAGAATGGGGACCGACCATTTCATTTTTTTCATTTTTGTGGTGGTTGTGGTGGGTTGGGAGGGTGGATGGGATGGGATTTTGTATCGAGATTAGTACAGCTACAAAACCAGATACTATGTTTTTATTTATAGCTATCAACCTGTATTATTTACCTGTAATTACTTTTTAAAAAATTTTCGGGGACAATGTTGTTGGGGTTTTTTTATAATGCTCGGTCCGGTCCCTTAAAATTACCTTTTACCTTCCATCCAGATGAAAGATTAACCAACTTCACTGTGGAGGTCCATACTTCTGACCCGATGACCAGCAACAACACCGGCCTACAAGTCTGCTATTTGCATGAAGGCACGGTGGGCAGAGGTCTGACAGTAGACTTGACCTGCGCCGTCAACACCATTGGACGTTACGTCAGAATAGTCAAGTACAACTCTGGTGTTAACCCTTTGACCCTGTGTGAAGTGGTGGTGAAGGGAGCCCCAGTGCACAACACATGCGGAGGTAAGAGAATTCAGGCAAATGCCTAGGTGACTTCACTTGTGCTTGCGATAGCATTGCTGTTCAATGTATCTAGCATTTCTTAAATCAAATCTAAATGCAAATCAATCCTGAATTGACACAATCTTCCTGTTAAATGAATCCTGGTAAAGGCGAACTGGCCATCGAATACATGTCAAATTATCAATACTTGAAATAAGCTGATTTTCAGAGCCCCGTTCAAACGTTCTCTGGTTGTCATCCCGAAAACAGACGCAGTTATCAATCTGTATCATAGTATTGTCTCTTCCAAGCGAAGGCACACGGGTTGAAACTTCACATTATTAAAGCAACAAATTTTGATTTCAAATCGTAAGAGATCTCTGCAAAAAGCAGAGTCAATTGTACGATTCCGACAATATTATAAGCATGTGTATCTAAACCACAATCAAATAGTAACAATAACATGTATCAATGCCAGTTTCACAAGGGTATTCACAATCGCTTGTCTGTCAAAAACACAAACACAAATAACGCATGCCTCCATTTATGTACGTCTTAATATGATTCAGAGTCATCTCTCGTGTTTGGTCTTGGCGCTACCGGAGCCAGGGAGCCCGACAACTTCATCGCCAGCTATGAAAACATCGGGAAGCTCGACTGTGCCAACATGTGTTTCAGAAAGGCTTCTTGCAACGCCTTCAACTCAAGGTCTCCCTCAATGGGCGTCGTCAGTTGCGAGCTGTTGGCCGTGACCCTTGACCCCATGACTAATGCAACATGGGATGTATATCAGATCATCGTGTAGACGTAATGCGATACAGAAAGGTAGGCTCCACGGTTTAAGCAGTGTCCAGTGAACAGCAGAGCGGGTACATGATGTTTGATGCAACCTTCAGCAATATGCCAACTGTATCACGACAAGGGACACCTCAAATGGCCTACAGACATTCTACTCACGAGTGTAATTGAACTCGGGCATTCACGGTGACATGTGAACGCCTACCCAAACGTAGCGGTATAAGGATGAGACACTACATCGCGTCGTTTAGACATTCTAACCATGAGTAGAATCGCACCTATTATTGCTTTTGCTATTTTGAACAATACTACCTGAATACCAGTTCGACACTTTGTATACAGCTGGAACCGAAATTATCTTTGACCGTTTCCACTGCTATTTCTTAAAGGATGAAGCTTTCGGCGGAGATACATGTAGTTCCCCCGTGCAGATTTCGGGTTAGAATAACTCTAACATAACAACTAGTATATGCATGTTCCCCATTGAAACACAAAACGCAATAGCCCATCGCATCCAACCCCAAATCCCTCCTTCCCCACCCTAACCCATCCCACACTCTCTATGTCATTCCAGGACATCAGGGTTAAAACAACACTATGCGTGTCCCCCGTGGCGACCCTGGTTAGAATAGGTCCCCAGTATTCTGCGCTTGTCTTTGTCTCCTTGGGAACATGTGTAACAATAGATCCCTGCTCTTTACGCTTGTCCCCCGTTGTACCCGGGTTAGAATAGGTCCCCAGTATCATGTGCTTGTCTCCTTGGGAACATGTGTAACAATAGATGCCTGCTCTTTACGCTTGTCCCCCGTGGTACCCGGGTTAGAATAGGTCCCCAGTATTCTGTGTTTGTCTCCTTTGGAACATGTGTTACAATTGATCTCTGCTTCTTATGCTTGTCCCCCCCCCCCCCCCCCCCCCCCCCCACCCCCACCCCCATCCCCTCCTGGCAACCCGGGTTAGAATAGGTCCCCAGTATTCTGCGCTTGTCTCCTTTGGAACATGTGTAACAATAGATGCCTGCTCTTTACGCTTGTCCCCCGTGGTACCCGGGTTAGAATAGGTCCCCTGTATTCTGCGCTTGTCTTTGTCTCCTTGGGAACATGTGTAACAATAGATCCCTGCTCTTTACGCTTGTCCCCCGTGGTACCCGGGTTAGAATAGGTCCCCAGTATTCTGTGTTTGTCTCCTTTGGAACATGTGTTACAATTGATCTCTGCTTCTTATGCTTGGCCCCCCCCCCCCCCCCCCCCCCCCCCCCCACCCCCACCCCCATCCCCTCCTGGCAACCCGGGTTAGAATAGGTCCCCTGTATTCTGCGCTTGTCTTTGTCTCCTTGGGAACATGTGTAACAATAGATCCCTGCTCTTTACGCTTGTCCCCCGTTGTACCCGGGTTAGAATAGGTCCCCAGTATCATGTGCTTGTCTCCTTTGGAACATGTGTTACAATAGATCCCTGCTCTTTACGCTTGTCGCCCGTTGTACCCGGGTTAGAATAGGTCCCCAGTATCATGTGCTTGTCTCCTTGGGAACATGTGTAACAATAGATCCCTGCTCTTTACGCTTGTCCCCCGTTGTACCCGGGTTAGAATAGGTCCCCAGTATCATGTGCTTGTCTCCTTTGGAACATGTGTAACAATAGATGCCTGCTCTTTATGCTTGTATTGCCGTGTACCGTATTGACATTTAATAGATTATTCACGATTTTGAAATTATTTTTGCAATTCAGTGTTCTCATTTGGAGCCAAACGGCTTGTAGTATCTTTTTCAACACCTCTTCCAGTCAGTTCTTTAAACAATAGAAAAACAATACACTGTTTTGTTGATCGAAATGTATGTAAGTAATATGTGTATTACTTCGATAACATTCACAACTTCATTATATATGATCATACTCATATTACGTACATTATTTTACAAAACTGAAATCGCCGTTATTTCTAACGTCCGCACGGAGAGCGGAAGGTCCGGGGTTCGATCCCCGTCCGCGTCATACCAAAAGACGTTACAAATTGGTACTTGTTGTTACCCTGTCTGGCGCTCGGCATTAAGGGACTAAAACAAGGACTGGTCGGCTCGGAGTCAGTATACTGTGTCTGAGTGGGGCATTCATGTTAAACTGCGGCATGGTATCTCAGTGAGCTAGCACTATAAATCGGCATCAGTCCGGACTAGCACAAGCAGCCACACAAACACACACACGTACATGCACGTTGCTATATAAGTACCATTATCTTGGACGCGACGTTAAACTCCATTTCACCTCCAACATGAGGGACATAATTTTGGAAACGGAAGCTTGTCATAGATTGTCTTAGATAAATAGAGTGACCTCCCTTCAGAGAGCTGTAATGTTCACCACCCAGCTCTGCGTTTTGCTTTACTTACTCTCCCCGATATCCTCTGAGGCCACATTTATAGGTGATCTAACGTCCCAATAGCATGATCAACAACTACAGGTGAAATGGGTTTCTCGGTCGACCTCTGGAGACTTAGAATTGGGACCTATCAACTTCGTCACCCTCGGAGTTCCCGTCTTGTATGTGGCCATGACATGTACATAGAGTACGGACAGTGGACACCGGGTATGGAGACAAGCTATAGGACTGCGTGTGTGATGCTGATTCTAGTCAGTGTGGCCATGGGTGGTTGTACGCTCACCCAACTATACCAGGATTGGATATTTCATGGATATTAAGGGAGGATTTCTCATACATGATGGATTCGAATCGCCTACTTCGAAAAGGTACACAATGACTTTTTGTGTTTTCACGCTGTCTCCGTATCATATTGTCTGGTGATGTTGAGCTGAATCCAGGACCCACTGATGCTGATACATAAAAGCTTCATCAAGAACTGCCAGCAGAAATAAAATCCATGAGAAATGACATTACTATTGAGATTAAAGATCTTAAATCAAGTGTGACCAAGCTGAATGAAAATCTAGTGACCATTCAATCCAACATTGCTGATGATAAAGATATCATGCGTGTTGATATAGATGATTTTGCAGAAAGACTGAAAAATTTAGAGGATTCTTCTGTGCCACACGCCACCTGCAATGACCGCGTCTCCATGCTAACAGATAACTTGATGTGCTAGAGAACACGATTGATTATCATGAATAGTGCATGGTCTATGTGGAAAACTCAAAGACGAACGAGTTGATATATACAATGGTTTGACCAAACATCAACGCGACAAACTACGTGAACTCAGTGAGACCAACAAATTTGGGTACTATAAGAAAGGCTAACTGTGACAGACAGACTTCTAGCTACTGTCAGTGAGTGTAATACTCCAGCCACTTCCAGTGTGACAGATATAACACAGTCTAACACAGAAGGGGTTAATCAGGATAACGGACCAAGATTACGTCAAGACACAAACAGAGCAGGAGATAGGGGTGTGGCCAGGACGCGCCATATCACAGTGACAACAAGAACAGGAGATAGGGGTGTGGCCAGGGCGCGCCAGATCACAGTGACAACAAGAACAGGAGATAGGGGTGTGGCCAGGACGCGCCAGATCACAGTGACAACCAGAACAGGAGATAGGGGTGTGGCCAGGACGCGCCAGATCACAGTGACAACCAGAACAGGAGATAGGGGTGTGGCCAGGGCGCGCCTGATTACAGTGACCACCAGGACAGGAGATAGGGGTGTGGCAAGGGCGCGCCAGATCACAGTGACAACAAGAACAGGAGATAGGGGTGTGGCCAGGGCGCGCCAGATCACAGTGACAACCAGAACAGGAGATAGGGGTGTGGCCAGGACGCGCCAGATCACAGTGACAACCAGAACAGGAGATAGGGGTGTGGCCAGGGCGCGCCAGATCACAGTGACAACCAGAACAGGAGATAGGGGTGTGGCCAGGACGCGCCATATCACAGTGACAACCAGAACAGGAGATAGGGGTGTGGCCAGGACGCGCCATATCACAGTGACAACCAGAACAGGAGATAGGGGTGTGGCCAGGACGCGCTATATCACAGTGACAACCAGAACAGGAGATAGGGATGTGGCCAGGGCGCGCAAGATCACAGTGACAACCAGAACAGGAGATAGGGGTGTGGCCAGGACGCGCCAGATTACGGTGACAACCAGAACAGGAGATAGGGGTGTGGCCATGGCGCGCCAGATTACAGTGACAACCAGGACAGGAGATAAGGATGTGGCCAGGACGCGCAAGATCACAGTGACAACCAGGACAGGAGATAGGGGTGTGGCCAGGACGCGCCAGATTACAGTGACAACCAGAACAGGAGATAAGGATGTGGCCAGGGCGCGCAAGATCACAGTGACAACCAGAACAGGAGATAGGGATGTGGCCAGGGCGCGCAAGATCACAGTGACAACCAGAACAGGAGATAGGGATGTGGCCAGGGCGCGCCAGATCACAGTGACAACCAGGACAGGAGATAGGGGTGTGGCCAGGACGCGCCAGATTACAGTGACAACCAGGACAGGAGATAGGGGTGTGGCAAGGGCGCGCCATATCACAGTGACAACCAGAACAGGAGATAAGGATGTGGCCAGGACGCGCCAGATCACAGTGACAACCAGAACAGGAGATAAGGATGTGGCCAGGACGCGCAAGATCACAGTGACAACCAGGACAGGAGATAGGGGTGTGGCCAGGACGCGCCATATCACAGTGACAACCAGGACAGGAGATAGGGGTGTGGCCAGGACGCGCCATATCACAGTGACAACCAGAACAGGAGATAGGGGTGTGGCCAGGGCGCGCCATATCACAGTGACAACCAGAACAGGAGATAGGGATGTGGCCAGGGCGCGCAAGATCACAGTGACAACCAGAACAGGAGATAAGGATGTGGCCAGGACGCGCCAGATTACAGTGACAACCAGGACAGGAGATAGGGGTGTGGCAAGGGCGCGCCATATCACAGTGAAAACCAGAACAGGAGATAGGGAGGTGGCCAGGGCGCGCCAGATCACAGTGACAGCCAGAACAGGAGATAGGGGTGTGGCCAGGGCGCGCCAGATCACAGTGACAGCCAGAAGAGGAGATAGGGGTGTGGCCATGGCGCGCAAGATCACAGTGACAACCAGAACAGGAGATAGGGGTGTGGCCAGGGCGCGCCAGATCACAGTGACAGCCAGAACAGGAGATAGGGGTGTGGCCAGGGCGCTCCAGATCACAGTGACAGCCAGAACAGGAGATAGGGGTGTGGCCAGGGCCCGCCAGAACACAGTGACAACCAGAACAGGAGATAGGGGTGTGGCCAGGGCCCTCCAGAACATAGTGTCAACCAGAACAGGAGATAGGGGTGTGGCCAGGACGCGCCAGATCACAGTGACAACCAGGACAGGAGATAGGGGTGTGGCCAGGACGCGCCAGATTACAGTGACAACCAGAACAGGAGATAAGGATGTGGCCAGGACGCGCCAGATTACAGTGACAACCAGGACAGGAGATAAGGATGTGGCCAGGACGCGCCAGATTACAGTGACAACCAGGACAGGAGATAGGGGTGTGGCCAGGACGCGCCAGATTACAGTGAAAACCAGAACAGGAGATAGGGGTGTGGCCAGGGCGCGCCTGATTACAGTGACCACCAGGACAGGAGATAGGGGTGTGGCCAGGAGGCGCAAGATCACAGTGACAACCAGAACAGGAGATAGGGGTGTGGCCAGGGCGCGCAAGATCACAGTGACAACCAGAACAGGGGATAGGGGTGTGGCCAGGGCGCGCCAGATCACAGTGACAACCAGAACAGGAGATAGGGGTGTGGCCAGGGTCCGCCAGATCACAGTGACAACCAGGACAGGAGATAGGGATGTGGCCAGGGCGCACCAGATCACAGTGACAACCAGGACAGGAGATAGGGGTGTGGCCAGGACGCGCCAGATTACAGTGACAACCAGGACAGGAGATAGGGGTGTGGCAAGGGCGCGCCATATCACAGTGACAACCAGAACAGGAGATAGGGAGGTGGCCAGGGCGCGCCAGATCACAGTGACAACCAGGACAGGAGATAGGGGTGTGGCCAGGCCGCGCCACATGACAGTGACAACCAGAACAGGAGATAGGGGTGTGGCCAGGGCGCGCCTGATTACAGTGACCACCAGGACAGGAGATAGGGGTGTGGCCAGGGCGCGCCAGATCACAGTGACAACCAGAACAGGAGATAGGGGTGTGGCCAGGGTCCGCCAGATCACAGTGACAACCAGGACAGGAGATAGGGATGTGGCCAGGGCGCGCCAGATCACAGTGACAACCAGGACAGGAGATAGGGGTGTGGCCAGGACGCGCCAGATTACAGTGACAACCAGGACAGGAGATAGGGGTGTGGCAAGGGCGCGCCATATCACAGTGACAACCAGAACAGGAGATAAGGATGTGGCCAGGACGCGCCAGATCACAGTGACAACCAGAACAGGAGATAAGGATGTGGCCAGGACGCGCCAGATCACAGTGACAACCAGGACAGGAGATAGGGGTGTGGCCAGGACGCGCCATATCACAGTGACAACCAGAACAGGAGATAGGGATGTGGCCAGGGCGCGCAAGATCACAGTGACAACCAGAACAGGAGATAAGGATGTGGCCAGGACGCGCCAGATTACAGTGACAACCAGGACAGGAGATAGGGGTGTGGCAAGGGCGCGCCATATCACAGTGAAAACCAGAACAGGAGATAGAGGTGTGGCCAGGGCGCTCCAGATCACAGTGACAACCAGAACAGGAGATAGGGAGGTGGCCAGGGCGCGCCAGATCACAGTGACAGCCAGAACAGGAGATAGGGGTGTGGCCAGGGCGCGCCAGATCACAGTGACAGCCAGAAGAGGAGATAGGGGTGTGGCCATGGCGCGCAAGATCACAGTGACAACCAGAACAGGAGATAGGGGTGTGGCCAGGGCGCGCCAGATCACAGTGACAGCCAGAACAGGAGATAGGGGTGTGGCCAGGGCGCTCCAGATCACAGTGACAGCCAGAACAGGAGATAGGGGTGTGGCCAGGGCCCGCCAGAACACAGTGACAACCAGAACAGGAGATAGGGGTGTGGCCAGGGCCCTCCAGAACATAGTGTCAACCAGAACAGGAGATAGGGGTGTGGCCAGGGCGCGCCAGATCACAGTGACAGCCAGAACAGGAGATAGGGGTGTGGCCAGGGCGCTCCAGATCACAGTGACAGCCAGAACAGGAGATAGGGGTGTGGCCAGGACGCGCCAGATCACAGTGACAACGAGCACAGGAGATAGGGGTGTGGCCAGGGCGCGCCAGATTACAGTGACAACCAGCACAGGAGATAGGGGTGTGGCCAGGGCGCGCCATATCACAATGACAACCAGAACAGGAGATAGGGGTGTGGCCAGGGCGCGCAAGATCACAGTGACAGCCAGAACAGGAGATAGGGGTGTGGCCAGGGCGCGCCAGATCACAGTGACAGCCAGAACAGGAGATAGGGGTGTGGCCAGGGCGCTCCAGATCACAGTGACACCCAGAACAGGAGATAGGGGTGTGGCCAGGGCGCGCCAGATCACAGTGACAACCAGAACAGGAGATAGGGGTGTGGCCAGGGCGCGCAAGATCACAGTGACAACCAGAACAGGGGATAGGGGTGTGGCCAGGGCGCTCCAGATCACAGTGACAACCAGAACAGGAGATAGGGGTGTGGCCATGGCGCGCCAGATCACAGTGACAACCAGAACAGGAGATAGGGGTGTGGCCAGGGCGCGCAAGATCACAGTGACAACCAGAACAGGGGATAGGGGTGTGGCCAGGGCGCTCCAGATCACAGTGACAACCAGAACAGGAGATAGGGGTGTGGCCATGGCGCGCCAGATCACAGTGACAACCAGAACAGGAGATAAGGGTGTGGCCATGGCGCGCCAGATCACAGTGACAACCAGAACAGGAGATAGGGGTGTGGCCAGGGCGCGCCAGATCACAGTGACAACCAGAACAGGAGATAGGGGTGTGGCCAGGGTCCGCCAGATCACAGTGACAACCAGAACAGGAGATAAAGGTGTGGCCAGGGCGCGCCAGATCACAGTGACAACCAGAACAGGAGATAGGGGTGTGGCCAGGGTCCGCCAGATCACAGTGACAACAAGAACAGGAGATAGGGGTGTGGCCAGGGTCCGCCAGATCACTGTGACAGCCAGAACAGGAGATAGGGGTGTGGCCAGATCACAGTGACAACCAGAACAGGAGATAGGGGTGTGGCCAGGGTCCGCCAGATCACAGTGACAACCAGAACAGGAGATAGGGGTGTGGCCAGGGCGCGCCAGATCACAGTGACAGCCAGAACAGGAGATAGGGGTGTGGCCAGGGCGCGCAAGATCACAGTGAAAACCAGAACAGGGGATAGGGGTGTGGCCAGGGTCCGCCAGATCACAGTGACAACCAGGACAGGAGATAGGGGTGTGGCCAGGGCGCGCCAGATCACAGTGACAACCAGGACAGGAGATAGGGGTGTGGCCAGGGCGCTCCAGATCACAGTGACAGCCAGAACAGGAGATAGGGGTGTTGCCATGGCGCGCCAGATCACAGTGACAACCAGAACAGGAGATAGGGGTGTGGCCAGGGCGCGCAAGATCACAGTGACAACCAGAACAGGAGATAGGGGTGTGGCCAGGACGCGCCAGATCACAGTAACAACCAGAACAGGAGATAAGGGTGTGTCCAGGGCGCGCCAGATCACAGTGAGAGCCAGAACAGGAGATAGGGGTGTGGCCAGGGCGCACCAGATCACAGTGACAACCAGAACAGGAGATAGGGGTGTGGCCAGGGCGCGCCAGATCACAGTGACAACCAGAACAGGAGATAGGGGTGTGGCCAGGGCGCGCCAGATCACAGTGACAACCAGAACAGGAGATAGGGGTGTGGCCAGGGCGCGCCAGATCACAGTGACAACCAGAACAGGGGATAGGGGTGTGGCCAGGGCGCGCCAGATCACAGTGACAGCCAGAACAGGAGATAGAGGTGTGGCCAGGGCGCGCAAGATCACAGTGACAACCAGAACAGGAGATAGGGGTGTGGTCAGGGCCCGCCAGATCACAGTGAAAGCCAGAACGAACCATCATTTTTATTCTGGAATGTTAACGGATTATTGTCAAAGATAACGAACAGTGTCCTTGTACATTTTATTTATAAGCTTGATGTTGTAGGACTGTGTGAAACTATGTGTGAGATCTATGTGGTTTTTAGTGACTATATTCATTTTAGTGTTGATGCTGTTAGAACTGCGACACACGGCACACTCTCTGGTGGTATTTCGTGCCAGATCACAGGGCGCGCCAGATCACAGTGACAGCCAGAACAGGAGATAGGGGTGTGGCCATGGCGCGCCAGATCACAGTGACAACCAGAACAGGAGATAGGGGTGTGGCCAGGGCGCGCCAGATCACAGTGACAGCCAGAACAGGAGATAGGGGTGTGGCCAGGGCCCTCCAGATCACAGTGACAACCAGAACAGGAGATAGGGGTGTGGCCAGGGCGCGCCAGGTCACAGTGACAACCAGAACAGGGGATAGGGGTGTGGCCAGGGTCCGCCAGATCACGGTGACAACCAGAACAGGAGATAGAGGTGTGGCCAGGGTCCGCAGATCACAGTGACAACAAGAACAGGAGATAGGGGTGTGGCCAGGGCCCGCCAGATCAGTGACAACCAGGACAGGAGATAGGGGTGTGGCCAGGGCGCGCCAGATCACAGTGACAGCCAGAACAGGAGATAGGGGATGTGGCCAGGGCGCGCCAGATCACAGTGACAACCAGAACAGGGGATAGGGGTGTGGCCAGGGTCCGCCAGATCACAGTGACAACAAGAACAGGAGATAGGGGATGTGGCCAGGGCGCGCCAGATCACAGTGACAACCAGAACAGGAGATAGGGGTGTGGCCAGGGCGCGCCAGATCACAGTGACAACCAGAACAGGGGATAGGGGTGTGGCCAGGGCGCGCCAGATCACAGTGACAACCAGAACAGGGGATAGGGGTGTGGCCAGGGCGCGTCAGATCACAGTGACAACCAGAACAGGAGATAGGGGTGTGGCCAGATCACAGTGACAACCAGAACAGGAGATAGGGGTGTGGCCAGATCACAGTGACAACCAGAACAGGGGATAGGGGTGTGGCCAGGGCGCGCCAGATCACAGTGATAACCAGAACAGGAGATAGGGGTGTGGCCAGGGTCCGCCAGATCACAGTGACAACCAGAACAGGAGATAGGGGTGTGGTCAGGGCGCACCAGATCACAGTGACAACCAGAACAGGGGATAGGGGTGTGGCCAGGGCGCTCCAGATCACAGTGACAACCAGAACAGGAGATAGGGGTGTGGCCAGGGCGCTCCAGATCACAGTGACAACCAGAACAGGAGATAGGGGTGTGGTCAGGGCCCTCCAGATCACAGTGACAGCCAGAACGAACCATCATTCTTATTCTGGAATGTAAACGGATTATTGTCAAAGATAACGAACAGTGTCCTTGTACATTTTATTTATAAGCTTGATGTTGTAGGACTGTGTGAAACTATGTGTGAGATCTATGTGGTTTTTAGTGACTATGTTCATTTTAGTGTTGATGCTGTTAGAACTGCGACACACGGCACACTCTCTGGTGGTATTTCGTGCTTAGTTAGAAAGTCAGTTATGCATTATGTGAAGTTTTCTAAAATATGCTCCAATTGTGCATTTGTGTTATTTGATAAACATTTTCTTGATACAAATAGAGATGTACTTTTAGGATCTGTCTATATAAATCCGAAAAAATACATCATGGTATAAAGATAAAGATATTCATTGTGGAATATCTATTTTTCAAGACTCCCTAGTTGATGCGCTACAGCAATATGGACGTGTTTCAGTTTTGATTGGGGGAGACTTCAATGCACGCACCGGAACACATTTGGATTTTGTAGACGATGATATAATGTCAGCATTGAATATAGATCATTGGGATTTTATTGGCCCTTCTCTGAATATTAAACGTTTTTCCTATGATAGAACGACCAAAACAGATATGGCAAGAAGGTGATAGATTTATGTTCATCTGTTAACCTTAATATTTTAATAGGTGAGGTGAAATGGGGTTTAACGTCGCGTCCAAGATTAGTGCACTTATATAGCGACGTGCATGCACGTGTGTGTGTGTGGCTGCTTGTACTAGTCCGGACTGATGCCGATTTATAGTGCTATCAGACTGAGATACCATGCCGCAGTTTAACATGAATACCCCACTCATACACAGTATACTGACTCCGAGCCGACCAGTCCTTGTTTTAGCCCCTTCATGCCGAGCGCCAGACAGGGTAACAACAAGTACCATCTTTTAACGTCTTTTGGTATGAGGCGGCTGGGGATCGAACCCCGGGCGGACGCTCTACCATTAGACCACGGAGGCGGTCTAATATTTTAATAACCGCTGTGGTGCCCATAACGTCATTCTTTCCGCGACACATAAACCTAGACACAATTTATAGATAACAACTTCTTAAATACTGTAAAAAGCTACGTTTCGGTATAGATCCTTATACCGTTGTCTTGCTTGACAACGGCACGAGCTGTCACGATGGTATTTAAACTTTAATGAAACCTACTTATAACATGTTTCAGGGTAGGGAACTATGTGCCAATTAAAACCGCTCTACGTGAAATTGGGCGTTATAGCATGTTTTGTGCATTCAGTTGAATACAATTAAACTCTGGTTGAGACTGTTAAGAATCATTTGGCGCAAATACCCTATATTAAAGTTACTTTTTAACTGGTTCATTTCAGAAGTTGTAGCATCAATGAAAACAGAATTGACTTTACAACATAATATTTATTTCATAGAATGTGTGAAACTGGATTGGTAAACAAGTAAAGATTTTTGTACCGCTCCAGTAGCCATACAAATGTCATCAATTATAATGTAACATCAAAGGAGTGAGTGAGTTGGGTTTAACGCCGCTTTTAACAACATTCCAGTCATATCACGGCGTGTCAGCTTAATGTGGGAGGAAAGCCCGAAGTAAAGCAGGCCTCAGACGTTTACCACTACGGTGAAACCCACGAGCACGGGTATGGTGCTGACAAACCTAGAAACATAATCGGGGCGAACCGGAATTCGAACCCACAATCATAGGTTTCTGGCGTACCTAAGGGACGCAACTCTGCACAGCGAATCGCGGCGCCTTAGACGACTGGGCCACCCGTGTCCCCTAACATCAAAGGAACGTAATGAGGTAATTATTTGACATTAAAACACAGTGGTCGACCCTGAGCGTGCTGATGTAAAACGCTGTAAACAAAACTCAGTATCATGAAAGATAAAACGATAGTTTGCATTCAAAGTTTGGAAATTTACCAGGCTGATCTAAATATCATGAACATATTTTAGTATTTCAAAATTAATCTTTGCTTTAGCATTTGCATTTCCATAAAGAAAAGAGTTTAGATCATAACCATTGTAAAAATACATGTTTTTGCTTTTGCCAGTGTAGTTGGTATAGGTAAAGAAATAGTGAAGTGCATCTTCAAGGTGGTAGCCACAGGATCGATTTGGATTATCTGATATAAACATTGTAAATCTGTCAGCATAAACGTCACAATAGCCAAGTCTCAGGCGACAATACACAACTCGGTTGAACATAGAGCGTTAGTTTAATGTTTGTTGCAATGCTTTTCATCACCTTTTATCATTATGCATTTCAAGTTCTTTATTCACAGTGGAACATATGCAAAAGTTTTGTAATCTATCACATGACATGTAAATATAAAACGTGAACGCCTGAGTATAATCTGTAAAATTTTTCTGAATCTTAAATGTGGTGAATTAAATGTCAGTATATTATCATAATACGTTACTCGCCCGTGAGGAGATCACCCGGGCAATAACAATAACGCATATGTTACACAGTGTTTAATACCAAATGTTTCTGTACTGCAGGAACAAGATTCACGAACACATTTTGAAAACACTCAACATCCCTTGGCTATTTCAACGTCATTGCATATAGAGATTATGATCACTGAGAGTATAGTAGTGTGAGTGAGTGAGATGTTACGCCGCATTTAGCAATGGTCAAGGCAAGGGACGCAAAGATTGGCTTCACACATTGTGCCCAAGTATGGAATCGAACCCGGGCTTTCTGCATGACGAGGGAACACTTTGATCTTTAGGCTACACGGTGACCGGAGTAACACATTGTTGGTGAGTGGTGGGTGCTACCGGTAGAGCAGGAAATGCTTTCCCTTTTCGCGAACACCTGGTGTCATCACATCAGTGATCCAATCAGTTCCATCACTATTTCGATTTTTACGCCGACTAGAATCGTTTTCAGCAGATAACCGAGACTGATAATGATCTCAAGGATTGACGTTTTGAATCATATTGAACAAGACTACTGGTATTACCACTGTTTGGGACTTTGTACACTGTTAGAACCCAGGCTATCTTTAAGGATGTCTTCAGGTCTGTCTTAAAGGTATCAAGGATCCCCTTCATAGGGATAGAGGTCCCCTATGTCTACCCGAGGTCCCCTATGTCTACCCGGGTAGAATAGGCCCTTGCACTCTATGCTTGTCTCCCATTGGCCCCGGGTTAGAATAGGTCCCCAACTCACCGTGTTTTACCCCCGTGATGACCCGGGTTAGAATAAATCCTCATTTACCATTAAGGCTTGATATGAAGTATTGTAACTCATGTTTGATAGCGACCTTAAAATGATTGTTATTTCAGTGGTAATATTCACTTTGACTCCAAGAATGTATGTAAGACATGAAATGATTTTTCTTATGCTTAAATGGTCCCTAAACGGACTTAGAGGTGAGTGTCTGTGTAATGCCACAATGTAACTGTACAAGGAAACATGAATGACATTTTGAAAAAAAAGGTATCTCTGTATGAGTCAATGGATCTTTTGACAACATAACGCTGTAGTACGAAGTATACACACGCATCGATCGGGGGGGTGGATGTCAGTCCGTGGCGCGTGTGGAGAGTTACTTACTTACTTACTTTGGAGATTTAACGTGCGCTTTCCGACTGATGCGTATTTCGCACACGGGCCCGGCCAGGCCATTTAAAGTGTGTCCGATAGGGGCGAAGGTGGTCTGTGCAACCCAAGAGGGGGGTTTTAGGGGTTGCTTATATAGAATTTGGGAATTTTGAGATTTGGAATAGATGCCGATGGGATTGGGGAGGAGAACTAAGGGAGCTGGGTATGGTGGATGTTTGTTTGTTTATGTGATTTTGATTTGGTGAGTTATTGTGTTTTTAGATGCGTTTTATTAGTTCCGTTTTGATTAAGAATACGCCAAAGGCCTTGAAGTTTTCTAGTTTATTTTGTGGGTTTAGTATTGCTTCTAGAGTTAGAGCCTTGTTTAGATTGAGGGTGGTTTGTAATGCGGTTCGATGTGTTAGGTAGTGTGTGCAGTGGATGAGTGCGTGTTCTGGGGTTTCTGGTTGTTTGCAGTGTGGGCAGTTACCTGTAGTGTGTTTTTTAAAAAATTTTAGGTGGTTATTTAGGTTGGTGTGTCCTGTTTGGAGTTTAGTGATTACTCTGTCGATTTTTTTGGATGGATGGAGAATTTTTGGTTTGGTTAGTGGTTTGCTGAGCACTTTTTTGATTTGGCTATTTGAGTTTAGATATAGGTTATGCCATTTTGGGGTGATTTTTTGCTTGTTTACACTTTTAATTTCTGATTTTGAGACGGGTAAGTTTAAGCTTATTTCTGGGATTTTGAGGGATAGTTTAGCTGCTTTATCGGCGTTTTCATTACCGTATATTCCTACGTGGGCGGGTATCCACAAGAAGGTTATTTGTTTGCCTGCCTTAGTTAGGTCGTTGGAGCTTTTAAGTATTTGATTTATTAATTTAGGTCGGTTTTTGGTATTTTTGTTTTGGAGGGCTTGCAGTCCACTTAGGGAGTCGAGTGGAGAGTGGAGAGTGGAGAGTTGACAGACCCAAGCTATATATCTAGACGCAATACACAATATTTGAATCCTCCATCTCCAGAATTGAGATGGCAATGGAGGGCAGGGTAAAAACAAAATGTATTCACGCACTGATTGGTCTTTATAGCAAGGATAATCAAGGCGAACCCTCTGAGTTGTACGACACTCGTGAGTAGCCAATCAGTCATCTTCCTATCCAAGCGCAACATATTCAAACCGTAAACAATGGAATAATGAACGTAATCTCACCCAGAGGACTACCTGTGTTCGGATTAACGCTGATTGACGCTTACCTTGATAGGGAAGTGCAGGTGAGTGTCAGATGTCACACCTGTAAGGTATATAAAGGTGACGTGTCCGGTGAAAACTTCAACAACAACAGTACCCACAGTTCTTCACAGAATAGAGTCTACCTCTACATTGTCTTTGATAATACAACATGGAAACAGCCGTAAGTATAATATATTCTGCCAGTAACATCATTACTTATTGTCATTATCATGCATACCCGAAATTGATACGGAAATATAAAACTTCTCTTATATCCAAATATATATATGCAAGAATTGTGCAATAGCATTCTTATACCAGAAACTGGTATTTTTTCTCTAATCATTGGCCACATGTGGCTCAATATTCTAGCATTGAAGATCTTATTAGTCTGCGATAATCATTGTTATCTATGCTATATTTGTTACAGAACGCTTCCTTCGGAGCTGCACTGTCGTGTTTCTTCCCCGAAGGCGCATCATCGGTCTCCACGAAGCTACGGACTTCTACACCTTCTACCACGAAGAAGACGCGGACATTCACGCCCTTCAACATCATCGACATCATTAAGCCAGATAAATACTCGCCAGATGAGAGCCTCGGATCAGATGATAGTGACAGGGATGCTCTCCACATTGACCTAGATCATACAGCTGAAAAAGAGAACATTAAAGAAAACGACAACATGAGATCACAAACAGATAGTCATAACATTAAATCACCAGCTAACGGCATCTCAAGGTCACCAGCTAACGGCATCTCAAGGTCACAAGCTAACGGCATCTTAAGGTCACAAGCTAACGGCATCTTAAGGTCACAGGCTAACGGCATCTCAAGGTCACAGGCTAACGGCATCTCAAGGTCACAAGCTAACGGCATCACAAGGTCACAAGCTAACGGCATCACAAGGTCACAAGCTAACTGCATCTCAAGGTCAGCAGACTTCTCAAGATCACAAGTAGACGGATCATCTAAACCGCAAAATGAGAGTGTCGGATCAGACGATAGTGACACTGACAGTGATGCTCTCCACATCGACCTTGATCATACAGCTGATGAAAACGACAACATGAGATCACCAACAAATGATGATCCAAAGTTATCAGCTAAAGACATCCAAAGACCGCCGGATGAGAGTGTCGGATCAGACGATAGTGACAGTGATGCTCTCCACATCGACCTAGATCACACATCTGATGGGGAAGAGTACCCTGTAGGACACGACATAATGATGTCAACAACATATGACAACCCAAAGTCTCGAGCAGACGACATCCCAGGATCACCAGCAGGCGACATCTCAGGATCACCAGCAGGCGACATCTCAGGATCACCAGCAGGCGACATCTCAGGATCACCAGCAGGCGACATTTCAGGATCACCAGCAGGCGACATTTCAGGATCATCAGCAGACGACATTTCAGGATCATCAGCAGACGACATTTCAGGATCATCAGCAGACGACATTTCAGGATCATCAGCAGACGACATTTCAGGATCATCAGCAGGCGACATTTCAGGATCACCAGCAGACGACATTTCAAGATCACCAGCAGACGACATTTCAGGATCATCAGCAGACGACATTTCAGGATCATCAGCAGACGACATTTCAGGATCATCAGCAGACGACATTTCAGGATCATCAGCAGACGACATCTCAAGGTTACCGGTGCCTACTCATCAAGCAGCAACCGCTGATAACAGATTGGGATACTATCTCAACCAAGATCCACATCACGAGCCTACAATTCCAGAAATTGCCACATCACAAAGTATCCAACAGTCTTCATGGTCTTCAGCTAACAGCATGTTCCATATGTATCCCTATCATATGGTTATGCCCTCGATCTTCCCGTCTGTCTATCCTACAGTTACCCAATACCTTCCTCCGCCCACATCACAGTCAGTCGAGGGACATCTCAATAGTACACGGGGTAAGTCATTTTACACTGCTCTTTTATGTTCATTGCAATACATTTGGAATCAATAGCCACGCCATGGAGATAGTAGCTCATTGTAGGACTAGTTCGTTTTTTTTAAAAAAATGTTGATTGCAACAGATGCCAACGCCCGGTGAATATCCAAATGGTTTGTAGATGTTGCTTGTGTTTCAGATGTCGTTACCAGTCCTAAATGCACCGGTAGGGTCAGTCCGGCACACAGCAACTCCTCCAGTGACGAATCCCGCAACCGAAGTCCAGACACCTCCCCTCTGCCATCTTCAAGCCCTGCAACAACAAAGACGCCTAGGCCCAGACCCGCGGGTGGCCGCACCTGCTACACCCAGAAACAGGTGTGCGCAATGGAACAGGTTTTCTCGGAGAACAGGTGTCCTGATTATGACGTCATTGAGCACATGTCCGCTGAGATTGGAATCCCCCACAAGAGAATCAAGGTAAGATTTAGATTTTAATAAGAACTATATCTCTCTAGCATTAGCATATACTGTCAACTGAACAAACATATCGCCTCTGTGGGTGCTACCTATTTCATACATTTGTATTCAGGCTACTTGTGTAATATTTACACTGCTTTGTTTGCTTTTGCTTGGGACTACCTTGATTGTATCTCTGTTGTAGGTTTGGTTCCAGAACAAAAGAGCGCGAGTCAAGAAGAGAGTTCCTGAGAGTTCCCTCCACTCTCCACAGGTGGCCCCCATGAAGACGTCTTCTCCTGGAATCAACCACACGATGCCCCAGTTTCCGGTCTCAACGCCGACCATGGTGTCGCCGTTCCCAGGATTCCCCTACCCGACGATGTTCTCGCCTACTCTGTGTTGAACAATGTGTATCAACGTTTGACATCACAAGTGCTTCAAATATCTGTTATCAAAAGTGTCTGATGTCATGTCCACATCTATGAAAATAATAGACATTTGTTATGTGTGATAAATACTGCAAATGATTTTGTCACTGTTCGGTTGTATTCTGCACCAAATAGCGTGTTCTAGTATTTCTAAAACATTCATCCACTGTTACCACGTGCGCGTAATTGAAATCTTGAAGCTCTTCTGAACAATTTTGTCTTTGTACCGGTTCATCATGAACATTTGTAAAATAAAGCTATCAAACCATACAAGTGTGTATGCTTTCTAAAAATATTATGATTAATAAATCCATTGAGAGACCTGGAAGTTACACGTTACATTGTGTGATATTAAAAGCATTACATAATCATAGGTGAGGGGACACCGAAAACCACAAGGCACAAACTAGAACCTTTAGGAACAGTGTACCACATTCCGTGCAATTGTGGACAAGCTTATTTTGAATAAACATCTTGGCCCCTCAAAACCCGAATTAAACAACAGCAAAACTCAGTCGCCAAAGATGACTCAAAATCCGAAAACATACAAAAAGCCATCAACATCAAAAGACTCAACCGTCAATCAACCGTGACCGAGGCTATTTCACACCCCTGGCGTACCATCAACTCACAATCCTTATGTTTAATTACTGGCTTCACCCTGTTGTTTATATTACTGACTTCGCCGGTCAATATGTTTACTACCCTTTTTGTGCACATAACAGGCTTCTCCACTCCACTACATCTGATATCTACTGCACTGTAGAGAGACAGTGCCTCCTACCTGTATATATTCTTGTCAACCATACTCTGTACATCACCACACGCACTTGGCTTGGACACTCTACACTGACGAATCCTTCCAAGCGCGCATGATGAGAGACTGCCGAGGGAGTTAGTCTCCATCCTGGAACCTTCAGACCTCATGATCATACAGTACTAAGACCTCTACCATCGTCTTTTGATCGCAATCAAAGAAAGAGGCCTCTGGACAATGCTCCGACTAAGTGCAAGCCTAAGGAGAAGGAGCTTAAGGAGAAACTGGCTCCTTCTGAGGGGAGGAGCACTTTCGCTCGCCTGAGGGCCCGGGCACTGGAAGAGGAAGAGGAGAGAGATCCCCTCTCCCGAAACTATCTCCCGATCCCGACCATGTCCACGGAATCACAGACCGCCACACCAACAGGCCCCCTTCTCAACGACAGCACCACCCAGACCACGCCCGTCGAGGTACCAACTGAGAGGAGGATCCCCGTGTCGGCTTGACCCGGATTGCTGACAGATCCTGGACCAGCACAAAGACCACCCCGCCCAACGTGTTGAGACCAGCCTTGAGAAGCTGTACACCAGTGCACTCCCAGCGCTGGTAAGGTCCAATACACGGACGAGGATGGGTTTTAAAACGATATTCACACCTCCCATGACCTCTTTGACCTCCTGGTGGACTGTGATGTCAAGACAAGTCCAGCGTACATCTCCAACACAACCGCCGGACTGACCGGCAGACTGTACCAGCCCATCAGCGACGAAGAAGAGAGCACGGTTAGGAAGCGCCTGGTCGGCCTACTCAACAAGTCACTCACAGGGCTCTTGTCCAACGCTCGCCAGCCGACCAGAATGCGGAAAGCGCACGTTAAATCTCCAACTTATATTACTCTGTACATCACTTGCTTGATGACGGTGTTAGAACCTACACCGAGATGTCAAAGAAATTGTTCATCCAAACATCTTATCCTTAATGATTAAAAAGTTGTAACAAACTGTTGGATACCAATAAAAAAGAGTCTATTGCTTGATTAGATCTTCATAAGAAGACGGGATTAATACCCGTGATCTCTGTTGATCAAAGTTGATAATTTTTTAATTAGTCGGTGTAGTCACTCCAACTCTACATCGAAACGTTGCTATATGCAATAACCAGAACTTGTTATCCATAAAGTTGTATATTTTCGTATATACTCACCAACTTCTGGAATATAGAATGCCAATGTGAGAAAAGAACCATTCTGGATTATCCGCCGAAAGAGATTCCATTTGGCGTAAAGGACAAAGTAGCTTTGAAAATTATATTAATACTAAAAAGTTGGTATTAGTATAAGAATTAATGCTTGTGTGATATGTTACACCGGTAAAAGCGTGTTTTGAACAGTTGCTTTTTAAAGGCGTTCATAAAGGTGGAAGAATATGTATGATAACGTGTTGAGAATATAACAACAATAACGGTTGGTTGGTTTGTTGTTTTACGCCGCACTTAGCAATGTTCCAGCTTTATGACGGCTGTCTGTACATAATCGAGTCTGGACCAGATAATCCAGTGATTGATATCATGAGCATCGACACACGCAATTGGGATCGATTACATGCTTCAACCAAGTCAGCGTGCCTGACCACCCAATCCCGTTAGTCGCCTCTTACGACAAGCATTGTCGCCTTTTACAACAACAATTTAAATTTAATATTTCCCACCCAAGAGAGAATTCATATCATCATCTCATAGAGTTGAGATAAAGGAAAGGTTTAATGACTTGCTCAGCAAATAATATATACAGTTAATGTTCAGTCAATGTCAAACAAAATGCATTTTTATCCTATTCATATTTTAGATGTAAAGCAGTAAAAGTAATAGAACTATGGACTATGTAAATATATCACTTCTAATTTCTGTCGATCTCATTAAACATCCAACCATTGTACTCATTAAATGTTGTTAAGTCAGCTATACATTAAAGAAAGAACCAAAATAGTTGAAATAATACAAAACCACGTGCGGTTGTTTGGCACCAATGTACTACTTTCTCTCCATAACATTCAAAGGAAAAAGATTATAAAGACATAACAAGATGGCCAATGTACAGTCATGTCCTTGTTTGAACAGCTAAAGTGTTGTTCCTGAAGGGAAGTCCTAACTTGTAAAGCCTAAACTAAATCTTAATAAACAAGATCCTTTTCGTTGTCAATAATAATAAAATGATATATTATTCACACACATTTTTAGTTCTATACTGCAGTTTGGAGCTAAGGCTAGGGTGAATAGCATTAAAACTAATTCTATCATTTTAGAATAATGCATGTATCTGTAAGTATCTTAATTTTATTGATAGGATTTCAATTTTCGTTTGATTCAGTAGAGCCTCGAAGAATCGCACTTGAATTTTGTGTTTGGAATGATGGGAATGAGTTCCTTCATAATCAACAGAATGCAAACTGTCAAGTGACAAAGAAAACTATAGTACATGCTTTGTGTCTGCAGTTATTGCTTTAGGGGAAACGATTTGTTCTTTGAACACACGTAGATTTCTAATTCTTCCCCTCTGGATGGCATTCTATAGACTCTCCAAGGGTTCCTCGTGATGATCTGTCTCCCTTCATCGATAACCATACCATGAACAGAGATATCAGTTTTACACGACGAGCACTCGTAGCTGATTAAATTACATGACACAATTTTGGCATCAGAAGCCACCAGCAGCCGTTGCGATTATGCATGGTACGTGACAGCTCTTACGTGTTGAACAGGTAGTGGTGGATCGCGCTCAATGTCCTCCCAGATGCGGTATTGATAGATTGGACATGTCTTACCCAACTCTTTCAGTATGATCAACAGCTTTGAGAATATCTTTTCTGAAAGCCAAAAGGTGGAGATGAGGAAGGTATGTGGAAGTATATTTCCTTTGTGATATTTTGTAGACATTAGCTGTATTCATGTGCACCTAAACTAAAATTAATACGTGTCAGATACCAAACCAGCTCAGACACAGTGGTTTTGAGATCATCTGCATACGTTGTTTGTTCGTTTTGAGTAAAATCACGACTGTTATACGCGTACTAGAATTGACAGAACCACACCGATGTTTAGCATGTATAGAGATCATTGAATAAGTCACCGTTTATTTCACAACGTCTGTATTTCAAAACGCAACTAACGAGTGAAATAAAAGCAACAGACCCCTTTTCACAGCCACAATAGATCTCTGCTAAATGCAAAACGAAGTAATTGACGGGCAAAATTGTCATTTGTACTCAAGTGAGTGAATATGGTTTTACGCCGCATTTAGCAATATTCCATCAATTTCATGGCAGGGGACACCAAAAATGGGCTTCACACATTATATCCATGTCAGGAATCGAACCCGGGTTTTCGGCGTGACGAGAAAACTCTTTAACCACCAGGCTACCCTACCGCCACTGTACTCAAATAAGTTTTATGCATTTTCAATGTTAACGTCCTTGGTATAGAGGATAATTCGACCATAAACTTTCGAATTGGCAATATTGTTCCCAGCTTTCTACGAGGTCAGTGATAAGTAACTGAAAACCAAGTTCCTAAAATAATGTCCATTGCATCGGAACTACAAATATTATCCAGCTGAACACATCTTCCCTCAACGGAAAACTGTATCTCCTTTTATCAAACTCTGCTCGGTGTATTCTAGGAGAATCCGAGAGAAGATCGAGATATATAATTTCAGCAGATGGTATAAATGTTATTAAATTTTGTTGCAATTTCGGTTAAGCAAACAAGATAACGGAGCATAAAAGCTACACGTTACGGGATTTGTTTGGATGACATTAATGGGGACGACATTTCTAACGATTATCTGCTTGGTCCTAGCAAGCTTGGCTTTAGATCTGGGACTTTTGCAAAAACCTCATAGACGTGACAAAATTAAGCAAACTAGATTAGCTTAATAATTCGGCAAAAATTGAGATGGATACATATTGTATCTGTGTATCTAAAGTGTATGTTACTGTCAAAATAAAGTGTATGTGTCTGTCATGGCCCTTAAGACAGCAAGCCAATTTGACTAGATTGGAGTTCCTAGTTAGGCATTACATTTATTTGTTTGCGGTTATATGAAACTGCCTTGTGCCAAGCTTGGCAATGGTTAAGTAACTCTAGAATGTCTGCGGACAGCATGTTACTGACCTGGTGACGTTTTTATTACAAAACACGATGAATCTATGTAATTAATGCTCCCTATATGTAAGCAATGATGCACCCTCGCATGTACGATGGGGCGGCAAATACACATGTAAACATTCGTCACTCCCAGCACTGTCTCCTGCTGCTTCTTCCCAGGGCACCGGGAGATGGAACAAACAACGAAACAATGTGGGCATTTTCTGTGAATTGCACTTGAGGAAGTAGACGTAGTGTAATGCTGTACAGTGCTACCTATGCCCTCATTTGAAACACCAGCTGATGACTAAAATAGTGCTACTATCGTTAATGTTATTATAAAAAAGCGTAATACATGTACAGTTGTATGTTATTAAACAGTTTTATCGTCAACGTTTGCGTAATAAAGTTGTTTATGTAATAAAGCTGTTTATGTTAATAAAGCTGTTTATGTTATAAAGCTGTTTAAAGACATAAAGCTGTGTATGTTGTAAAGCTGTATGTGAAATAAATCTGTTTATGTTATGAAGCTGTTTATGTTTTAAGGCTGTTTAGATAATAAATCTGTTTATGTTATGAAACTGTTTATGTTATGAGGCTCTTTATGTTATGAAGCTGTTTATGTTGTAAAGCCGTTTAAAAGCTGTTTATATTATACATATGTTTATGTAATAAATCTGTTTATATTATGAATCTGTTTATGTTAAAAAGTTGTAAATATAATAAAGCTGTTATGTCAATAAAGCTGTTTATGTCAATAAAGCTGTGTATGTTAATAAAGCTGTTTATGTTATAAAGCTGTTTATGCCATAAAGCTGTTATGGTATAAAGCTGTTTATGTTATAAAGCGGTTTCTGTTATAAAGCTGTTTATGTTATAAAACTGTTTATGTTATAAAGTTGTTTATATAATAAAGCAGTTTATGTCATAAAACTGGTTATGTTATAAAACAGTTTATGTTTTAAAGCTGTATATGTTATGAGGCTGTAATGTAATAAATACGTGTATGTTTAAAGCTGTTTATGTCATAAAGCTGTTTGTTATAAACTTGTTTATGTTATAAAGCTGTTTATATTATACAGATGTTTATATTATAAATCTGTTTATGTTATGAAGCTGTTTATGTTTAAAGGCTGTTTATGTGATAAATCTGTTTATGTTTAAAGGCTGTTTATGTGATAAATCTCTTTATGTTTAAAGGCTGTTTATGTGATAAATCTGTTTATGTTATAAATCTGTTTATGTTATGAAGCTGTTTCCGTTATAAAACTGATTATGTTATTAAGTTGTTGATATAATAAAGCAGTTTATGTTATAAAACAGGTTATGTTTATGTTTTAAAGCTGTATATGTTATAAAGCTGTTATGTAATACAGATGTGTTTGTTGTAAAGTTGTTTATGTCATAAAGCTGTTTGTTATAAACTGTTTATGTTATAAAGCTGTATATGATATAAATCTGTTTATGTTATGAAGCTGTTTATGTTTTAAGGCTGTTTATGTTAAATAGTTGTTTATATAATAAAGCAGTTTATGTTTTAAAACTGGTTATGATAATGTTTAAAAGCAGTATATGTTATAAAGCTGTTATGTAATAAAGATGTGTATGTTGTAAAGCTGTTTATCCTATGAAGCTGTTTATGTTATGGATCTGTTTATGTTATGAATCTGTTTATGTTATGGATCTGTTTATGTTATAAAGCCGTTTGAAAGCTCTTTATATCATAAAGATGTTTATGTAATAAATCTGTTTATGTTATGAAGCTGTTGATGTAATAAATCTGTTTATGTTATAAATCTGTTTATGTTGTAAAGCTGTTTATATTATAAAGATGTTTATGTAATTAATCTGTTCATGTTATGAAGCTGTTTATGGTTTAAGGCTGTTTATGTAATAAATCTGTTTCAATTATGAAGCTGTTTATGTTATCAAGCTGTTTATTTTATGAAGCTCTTTATGTTATGAAGCTCTTTATGTTTCTTCATGGAATGTTACGCAATATATATCTCATCTAAAACATCTTTGTTGTATGATAGTTTGTTAAAGTTGTGTACGGGGGCATAGTTGGTCCAATCGCCGAAGGCGCTGCAATTCGCTATGCAATCCCGGTTGCCCCCGATTATGTTGTCAGCACTATATACCCATGCTCGTGGGTGTTACGTGTAACGTGAACGTGTAAGACTTGCATCACATGACACGACGTGATATAAGTGGAATACTATTCAAAGCGGCGTTAAACACAACTCACTCACACATTACTTGTCACGGTACGGTTCCATTTGGTTAACTGGGTTTGTGTTGTTATTTCCGGTTTAGATTTTATGAATGTTTAGAAGAATGCTTCTTTGTTCAACCCAAACATCGTGCATATATCATGCAACCGCATTATGTTTAAGGAAAATAATTGCAAACTACAGACAAACCTGTTGATTGCCGATGTATCCAGAATCAAAGAACATATACGGGTGTATAATCTCTGCCGGAAGTTAAAATAAAATGTCAAAACAATAAACCATGCAGAACCGTAATCCGTCGCATGAAAGGTTATGAATCATACATTACATTCAGTGAACTGCTTGAAACAATGCTGTGCTCAACTATGCACACCACACACCATACATGTGATTATGAAGGCAACTAATTACAAACTTCTCATATAAAACCCGTTGTTTTACATGTGTTGTTTATTGAACAAAGTCATATTATGTAGACGCCAGGTATTTAATCGTATTGAACAATAAGTTGCAATAGCAGTGTTAAGGGAGAAAGATTGATAGTGCGTTACATGCTTGACCTGAATTCCTCCATGGAACCTTTCTTGCTGGCTGCCTGAATAACAGACGATACATTGCAAAAGTAGTGTGCAATAGAGCTGTTCGGGTTAGGGAGATAAGCACTCACTCTCAGTGATACAGCTTGAATAAGATACAATGCACAGCATTACAGGGTCCGTGATAAAGCTCTATACTGCGCCTTTAGCTAAAGGAGATAATCGCTCAATGCGCAAATTTATACATACAAAGTATAGACCCGTTAATTTTAGCGAAAGGAGATATTTTTCCCCTGAACATTTTTAGCTCTTTTAAATACACAATGAACAAATTGCATGGATCATCTCCATTACGAAACATGACTAAGTCACAGAATGTGACAGGCGATTGAATAATACATGTCCAGATTAAGGCACTCTCATTTCAAAATGGCGCTCTCCTGCAGTCAAAAACAAACTAACCCTTATACTTCATCGCCTTGAGGGCGGGGAAGCATAATCGATCCAGAAAGCACCCACGATTCGTATTGTTATATAACAGAATAGTGGGAACTTGTTGCTTAGAACTATTTGATCATGGCGAGACAGTACGTGGCAGTAGGTGTACAAACGACAATCAATACCCATTTTGAAGACAGGTTGAATTCAACAAATATTTAAACGGTGTGAACGTTATTGAATTTGGTTAGGTAAATTTGCAAATACAACGTGTATTGGAACAGACCAATAAAAGTGTATCCAGCCTAAGGAAATCTTATATTTAATCAACACCTGAATCCTGTTGAGGTTAAAAGTCGATTCGTCGCGAGTGCGGGCAACCTGCTGTGTGAGATTCGTCGATTCGTCACGAGAGTTCGAGTCTTGAAAAGAAGTAGTAGGTGCATCCTATCAAGTAAATACAAGCTTCTTTACACATTTGTGGGCCAAACGGTGACCTCTGAGAAACTATGCCCACGAAGCTCAAAGGGGACTCCATAGTTCCAATAAAAATATATACCAGTTCTTGTCCCTGCATCGTATTTTCTTCAACCTGTAACGAAATTTGTAACGACTGAATTACTCGGAGACCGACCATTAATTTTCTAGGGGCGGTGCTGGGGTTGTTTTGGGCAATATAGTTTCGGTCATTGATTTGAAACAAGAAACTGTTTTCGGTAAAACAATTCACGACACCACAAGACCATCTAGTTTAATGCATCTCGCAAAACAAGGATGCGATAAGTGATCAATATACATGTGCCGATCATTTACATTATAGTTATAGTTGGCATGCCCATATACACATATAAGCATACAAATATATAGATTTATACATGACCAAATATAGATTTTAGAATATATTGGATTTCCACACATCAGTCTGTCAACTAAGGTTGGCCTGAAGAACAGAATTCAGTCATTTTAATCATTATTGACGTCGGTATAGACTGTTCCCTTTGGCATCTTACCTCAGCGCGAGCCTGAACAAATGGCGGTGTCCAGTTTTTAGCTATAAGCAAAAGCTTTAAAGAAACATTTTTACGATAAAAAGAACACTTTATCAATTACATCGCTGTGGCATACGCATGATAACAAAAGTGTTGTATTCTTATTCTGATAACTCTTCCGGTTGTTTGACATGTTGCTGTATATCGCATCGTTTTTGGTGGTGTTTGTTCTTGTTTTGTTTCATTAGGACATCATGTATGAAAAACCACTACGATGTTGCGGCTGGAAGACGTGTTTTATTCTCATAAAAAGGATTAATTGCAGCAATAAAGAGATGAGCAGATGTCGAGATGAGATAATAAATACAATAATCATCTGTTCTCTCAGATTGTTTCTCAACACATAGAAAAACAATCTTTTCGGTACCTTTACAATAAGTGGATCATTGGGTCAGATTCCCTTGGGTCAGATTCCACTACTGGCCAATCGAAGGAAGAGGTATAATAAGGGCCTAATTTGGCCAACTGGCAAATGTCAATTTTGAAGTATATATATATTTCTCTTTCTTACACATTCAAGTTTGATACTTCTGACATGACCATTTCCACAGCACCAGCTAAAGTGAGAGAGAAAAGCTGATTTAATGAACTTCAACAGTCATCAAGAGAAAATCTATGCAAGAGCAAGTCTGTGACAAGATGATTTTTTCTTAAATATTGATGACAAAGATTAAATCGGATGCAATTCCCTACTTTTACTATAATCCCGTGTGTTTTCAGGTGAACAAGAGACTTGCATGTGACGGGTGCCACCGAAGGGGCAGGATACGCTCACCTTTTCGCGAACACCTGGTGTCATCACTATCTAATAATGATTCATGGGCTCATGCTCGTGATATGGTCGGAATTGTACAATCGACTCAGCTTTGGTAAATATTTCTTTAGATCCGTGAAGATTCGGGGTAGAATAGGCGACTGTGCTTGTCGTAAGAGGCATGCCATCGTATCCCAATTGCTTGGATCGATGCTCATGATGTCAATTACTGGATTGTCAGGTCCAGACACGAGTATTTACAGACCGTCGTCATATAGCTGGAATATTGCTGAGATCGGCGTTAAACAAAAAACAAACAAAGATATTTTGTCGCTTTTATTGACATATTCCTATTTGTGTCTGTCGTTGTTATGTAAGTGAGAGTAACAAGAATGGACAAGCAAGCCAAAGAATATCCAGATATGATCAGACGGAAAAACGATATTGAGTCCATTGAGTTTCATTTTTGACTGTTATCGTCAACGGTACAGAATTTTGTTTTGGATTAATAATGAATATCAATGGTAATTGAGTCTATCAAGACCTGATGAGGTTCATGCTTTACTGTTATCGTCAATAGCGCAGACGTTTGTCATGGATTAACAATGAATATGAACTGGTTGTTTAAGAGGCTATGCTGATAACGCAGTTTTCACGTGCTCGTTCGCGATATTCACATGTTCCAGCACTTTAGTCAAAGTTGTATATACACATGGAGCTTGGCAGAAGTAGCATATCTATGACAAAGATGACAAACGAGTAAAGTGTACATAAAGACACTTAGGAGACCTAAAGCACGCAATAAACAGAAAAAAACAAAGTAACTAGGATGTCAAAACACTCTTCTATATTTTGACATCGTATATATACAAGTGTGCATAAAGGAGTTTTGACAAGCACAAATATTTGGACTGTACTATATGTATAAATATATATATATATATGAACAAGTGATTTCTTCGGGTGTACATATAACTGTTGAGTCTTACCCTGTGACAGTATTTTGATATTTTATACTTCTGTTATGCTTCTTTTATTTCTACAGTAATCCAATTACTGATTATCTTTTCCAGTGGTCACCTTTCTCTCTATGTCGAACAACATTCCAGCAGCTCCAGGCTTTGGAGGTATCAACGAGCATAGATTTCAAAGAGCGTTATACAACTCTTGATCAAAGGTGTCCGATCAAGGTTACAACATACCAGGCTTCGGTAAAGCTTTCATAACATTTTATGGTAGACATGTGGTGGACATTTCCAAATCTGACGCATCAGTGACAAACATGTCCGATGCAATTCCCCATTTTGACTTGTGCCATAGTTCCCCGTGGGTTTTAAGGTGAACAATTGACTTGCATTTGCATGTGTTTATAACGACGAGTGCCACTTGACGGGCAGGATATGCTCGCCTTGTTTCATCACTAAGTGATAGAGATCCATAAACACATACACAGGATATAGTCGGGATTGGACAATCGACGCGTTTATTTATATCCAAGTAATTTTCTCCTGTGGCTATCTAAAGGCGGATTACCATACTTCATGAGGGTTTTCCAGTACTAGTAGTATTTAATTATCACCTTTCGCTGTTAAGAACTAAAAGAATAATCACCACTAGTGTTTAGATGTTGACGTGAGAAAGGTTTGGTTCTCTTTCATATCTTACATTTTTAGTATGTTTATGCCTGTGTCAAACATTCAGGACATGTGTCAATGCATAGTCCATTATTCTGTAAAGAAGGCGTACATACTGATCTCTAGACTTTAGAGTCTAGGGTTAAATGACATTAAACACGTTCTCTCAGTCCAGGTTTGGATCTACCGAACCTTGCACTGAATAGGTCAACAGAACAAAGTTCATAAAAGACCTGAATATATATAGAGAATTTAGCCGAGCAGGAGGAGAAGAAACTTGACATTTACAGGTAAAATTACGTCATCGCCGAATCCGCCAGAAAGTTTCTCTATAGCTTCATTTGAAATTATAAAAAAGAGGGTAAATTTAACAAAGCCTTTTGAAGAAATGCTTTTAACGTTTATTCATCAATGTATGCATTATTATATCGTTAATATTTAAAATACTTGGTCGATGTTCTACAGTAAGCATGAAATATCTTCTGTGTATGATTTAGATGAAATAATAATGGGACATTTGTGTTTAAATAATCACTTTAAAGATTAAAATGTTTGGCAAATTAGAAAAGGAATCAAATTAAAGAAATGTGTGATAAAATGGTTTCCAGGAGTTTTTGGGACGACTATAATGTATAACAAATCGTAGATGAACATTCCTCCATCATGGAGGACAAGGTTAAAAAACGGCCCCTAGTGTTGATTTCGCCAATTACCTCTGAACTGGATGGACAGGTGGTTGTCTACGGTATCCACCCCTCGGTCAAAGTGGATGCCTGAATGGTTGTGTCACTGATTAGTTCCTATCATATTCAGTGCAGTTTTCGTAGCCAATTGGAACCGAACCTGCAAATGGTTGCCCTGTATTTGAGGGTCTTGACGTACGGTAGTGACTCGAGGACTGCCGCTACGAGGTCAAGCTAGGGTGCTGTTGATGGAAACATAGAGATATAATGGTAGAATGCAGCTTTGGAGAATTTTGTAAAGAAAAGACGGAAAAGCCCTTGCATATTCATAAGAAATCTCAGCCAGTCGATTCTACGATTCTGACGATATCATGAGTTTTTGTTTATGAATCACTATCAAACAGTCATGAGACCAGGTGTTTGCGAACAGGTGAGCGTATCCTACCCACCGTAAATGTAAAGCATTGATCGGAACAAACGTTGTGGTTTAAGTTACGTAAATCGGTATTTACACATTCCGTTCTTTATGGGCGAGATGTTCAAAGAAGTTAACATTCTGAAGAGCGCACATTATACATGGAAATGTCACACAAGATCGGGACCAATAGGACACAAAGACAAGATGAAAATAATATTTTATTCCTGTCTGCTTTGAAAACAGTTTACAAAGGCAGACACAACCATTTGTGCATGCTATTGATTGGACAAGAAATGTTTTTATATTACAGTGAATAGTAGTATCGATTAAGATTGCAAGACGCGTTTAATGCATATTCACATACACTAATGCAGGGTTTCCAAGGATACACCTGACAAAGACAAATAAGAGTTGGATGATATAACTTAAACACAGAGGAAAGTTTATTTGTGAGGACGATGGCTAATGTGCTGGAATGTTTCCTGGCTGCTTCTCTGCTCAGTGCGACAGGTTTGCTTCTCTTTTATATTTCACACTTTTAGGAGTGTTTATTCAGTATAGTTTCAGTTCATGTTTATTAATAGTGTGAAGATAAAGGAAAAACGATTATTTTATCATCATATTTAGTTTCATTTAGATACTTAACAATAACATTGCAAATGAAATAATGTATTACCTTTCTTGTTTGGATGCAACTTGAGGTGGTGATGTAGCAATTTGATCAGAGTGTTATCCGTAAATGATCAGATTCTCAAGACAATTTTGTACGATTTATCCTGGGTTATATTGTGGAAACCAATACTAAATTATGTCAGATTACAGGGGGTATTTGTAAATCCATCCACCCGTACAACATCAAACATCAAACATACCCAAGTTCAGTGTTTGGAATCGTACACTGGACTATTTTTGTAGAGATTACTTATGATAATTGAATTAGTTTTCTTGCTTTAATTTCAAACCTGGAAGGAATATCGAGCGGTAACATTTTATATTACCGACATTATTATACGTCACCACATTTTAATAAGTATTTATGAAGACCGAAAACCATATGTGTCATTTTTTTAAATTCCTCACAAGCAACCATAATGTACCCATTGAGACGGGCCGACAGCAAGTTATGCCGAGGGAAGGATAGAGTCTGTAAATTATGCATCTTATGACCTGCTTGAGGTGAATTCCACTACCTCTTTACATGTGAAGATCATTGTATATCCCTTCAACAATATCTCCATATATAGAGTTGTGAAGGACTGTTTAGTGGCCAAGAATCTTAATGGCCTGAAATACGACCTCTGCATTTTTATTTATTATTATTCTATTACACACAACTAAACCTTAGATAATGAATCTCATGTAACTGTCAACTTGGATGTGTATTTATTTATTTTATACATGATTGTACATTTATACTGGAAACATTGTTAATTAATTGGAAACCTTTAATTAGATTGAATGACCCTGTTGAATAATACATCGAAAGTAAATTAAATATCTTTCAACCAGATACAAAAATCTACTATACAAATACACGGAAAAAACATTTTCCTTACGGTGGCATGTTTGAACACCACAAACATTCGCCTCCTCCGTGTAAATGATATGAAAAATAGGCCAGGACATATAATGGTCACACACAAAGCATAGGGTGAAGCCTTTTTGGCCCTGAAAATACGACACTCTGAAATCAAATGACCTGGCTTATGACAATACCTACATCTTATATCTGACGACTAACCTGAATCCACTTTCGAACCAATTGGCGTACCTGGTTTCCTAGGGAATGAACGATCCGCCTTTCAGGGATTCGAATCTGTCTGAACAAAAGTAGCTGACCTTTCGTGACTTGAATTAGCCGACTGACCCTACCTGAAAACAACCTGACCATTCTTAGGAGAGTAACTGTACTGCAAAAATTCCCCTTATAAGTAATCGAGTAGTCATCAGACATATAACGCAATGAAATAGCGTTAGGAAACAGAGTCACCATAAATACCCGCTGATAAATACCCTCAAGATTTGGAAGGTATTATTGTATCATGGTGAAGTAGTTCATTTTGGAGTGAGTGAGTATGGTTTTACGCCGCTTTTAGCAATATTCCAGAAGTATCACGGCGGGGAACACCAGAAATAGGCTGTTCATTTTTCAGGACGATGACAAATGAACCGATGTGTATAATAGTCCAGTATAAACTGTCCAGGTCAGTGTTGACAGATGTGTTTCTCTTTCATAGATTATATTTTTAGTGTCCTGTGGCAAACATCCATTACATGTTTCAGTTCTTATTCGTTATTCTATGATGAAGGCCAACAGATTGATAAAATGATTAATTTATTACTTCGCTTTCTCAAAGAGCTTCATGTGACTTTTGCTCAGATGTTGTTTGAACAGGGTTATAGCACCACAGTAAGGCTTTCAAAAAGTTGTGTGGAGAACATTTCCAAATTTGAATATGCGAAGCAATTCCCCATGTTTGTTCAAATGAGCATTTGACTTGCCTTTGCATGTGTTTGTGACGGGTGCCAGCGGTGGGACAGGATAGGTTCACCATTTCGCGAATACCTGATATCATTACTATTTGAGAGTGATTCAGAAACAAATATGCAGAAATGTCTTATGACTGTGGAAAGGTTTGGTCGCTTTTATTATCACTGTACTTCATCTCATTTCATGGAAACACTGCAAGTGAAGTAATGTCTTCATTTGTTGTGAGGGTGCATGTTGTGGTGGTGGGGTAGCCATTTGGTCAGGACCTGACTTTGTCAAATAGTTTCTACAATTAAAAAAGTAGATTATCATGAAAACTCTTTAATTTTCTTTAGAATGTATATAAAAATGGTACAGCATTCGGACCATCGGAATGTATTTGCAAATCTATAAGGACAACGCCGTGGTTTGTATCAAATATCGAACATATCTCAGTTCCATTTTCATGTTCACATACACCAATGCATTATTGTTAAGTAACATGGTCACCTAGGATACCCTCTCACAAATACCATCAAGATTTGGGTGATATTATTGCAACACAGTGAAGTAGTTCATGGTGGACGGTGGCTAAAGCATTGATGTGTGTGTACTGGTAGCTACTGTGCTCAGTGCGACAGATTTGGTTCTCTTTCATATGTTAAATATTTAGTATGTTTATGCCTGTCTCAAACAACCAGGACATATTCTGTTATTCTGTGAAGAAGGTGTACATGAGGGTGGAACGATTACTTTACTACTTTAGTTTTTCAAAGAGCTTCATAGGACTCATGCTCGTAGAGTTTTTGTTTATTAATGCAAGCAACAGATTGATCTCTAGACGTTAGAGATAAACAAAGGCTAAATGTTTATTTTAACAAATACGTTCTCTCGGTCCAGGTTTGGAACTGCCGAACCTTGCACTGAATAGGCCTACTGCACAGAGCTCAGTACAGTACGGAAGGCCATCAGATCTGGCTGTTGACGGCAACAAGAACACTAACGACAATGCCGGAAGTTGTGCCCACGTGGCTGCTGTGCCGGAGCCGTCGATAGACTGGTGGCAGGTAGATCTCCAGAAGATCTTCACTGTCCTAACCGTCTCCATCACAAACAGGGGGGATTGTTGCCGTAAGTAAAATAAACAATTATATGAGTGTTCGTGACAACAGAATTTGAACTGAAGTCGGTTATACAGTGAAGCATCATTACTAAATTCGTTTTCAATATTTTTTATGACTTTTGGGATATATATTAGTGTAAAAGGCTAGAGTAAGAAATAAAGTCTGTTCTAACCCCATGTGTAGTGTAATAAAGTACAGTTTTGTCCTGAATTATTATAGTTAAAGCACGAGAACGCTTGTGTCTAAGATGCCGAATTAAAAACTAATCAATTGTTTTATCGGAGATGGGTCATAAATCAAAGCTGTACTAAACGTGCCGTAAATTGAAAATCCTCGAAGGCAGGCAGGCAGGCAGGCAGGCAGGCAGGCAGGATGACAAATTTCGAGCATGTGGCCAATAGTACCATGACATTTTGTTGTTGGAAAATTCGTCACGGAGCTCCACTTGAATAGATGTACACATTTGAGTTTTATTAATATTCAATGTATCATCTTTCTTTCACATATCTTTTAACAAAAACTGCAAGTCTGAGAAGAATGTAGCTATTTTTGCTATTCATTAACTGTACAAAGTTTCTTTGTGTTGGATACGTATAATAATAGTAAGGCAGGTATTTCATTCTTATATCTTCATATACTGGTTGTATACCACACCTGAACTGATCGAACAGTTGCTAAATACATAAGTGGTATGATTTCCAACATGGAATGGGCATGTAGCTATTTTGAAAATGTGATATCAGCTGACTAACCTTGGCAATACATATATTTACATATGTTTACATAGTTGTTTAAACATTTTTAATGAACAAAGTTTTATTTCCAACATCTTAGGATATCTACGCATATGCAAATCCATGCGACAAAAGAGTTTCTCTAACAACTGTTCACAGCCCAGTTTATATCCCCAAAGTCCCCAAAGTCATCAAGGCGCTTAAGCATGTAATGGCATCGTCTGGAATATCGTATATATGGTTATCTGAGCAAACGTATCCAGTATGGGATAACTCTAAATTGATAGTTTACATATATCGGGTGCGTTCCGCAAATATGCTAATATTGCCTTATTTGGTCACCGGTAGCTGACCCAAGAACAAATTAACAAAATTTTGAATGAATTTCCTCAATACCCAATATTTTTAAAATTTGAAATTTTCACGAAATACGGTTTTCTATTGGACGAGAGGTCGGTCACATGACCGCGAAATTGTCGTTCATAAATGTATGAACGACACAATTTGACGTTCCTACGTTTTTCACGAGACCGTGTTCTTGAAATGACGTAAACACTGACGGACTACTTTCACACTCCTGGGGAAACCTCTGGGAATTCCCTAGCACGAATACACACTGAAGCGTTCTTTCTTAACATTTAACATCTTGAACTCGGCATTTCTGTATACAATGAGAAATGTCAGAGAGTTTGACTGCATGATTGTTCACCAATACCCTCGCTACGACCCATCCTAATCAACAAAACGAAGAAATGCTCTTTCGACTCAATCCGTGTCAAGGCTGACGGTGACAGTCTACAGCAATCTATGAATATACCTTAATGTTTATTTGACATATCTTTAATCGCCTTTCATTAATTTGCCAGTTGATCAATGGTGACTAAAACATGTAACCGCCACAGGCTTATTAACAACTTCCGAATTCTCCCGTTACGTTTATCGTGTCGGCCTTTTTGACGTCTTGTACTTGATGTAAATGTATTACGACATTGAGACTGACTTACTGAGGTAATTCTCAACAGACCTTTCTCATCTTATGTGGATATTATTTAAGTACATTTGTTTACAGAAACTACCAACGTTGTCCCTGTTGAGTATGTTGTGCATTTTTAAGTCACACGTCCTAAATATAATTGTGTATACATCAAGGTCTACGTCCTTTGACGTAAAAATAGTTGTTGTTTTTTTGTGAAAGTCAATTCTTAATTAAAATGCCTTTAAATAGCATTATTCTGAATGTAAAATGCACACAAAAGTTATTTCAAACCTTCCCAAGCTAACCAAAACCAGAAATAACGTATTTCAAAATATAACTACACACTTTTCACCATTGTACTTCGAGTTATCGAGGTTCGACACAACTGAAAATGATAAGTAAATAATGAACACGTAGAGACCAAGCTTTTACTTCGAGACAACCGTAAGTTCGACACAACGGTGTTTGACTGTATATTATATCCGACATTTAAAGCATTCCAAGGTGAACAAATGTAATCCAAAAGCAATCTAGCTCATTCCAGTAAAAGCCAGTGCATTTCAATGTTATCCAGTGCAATACACATTTCGAAACATAATTTGAAAGCATATCCTTCGTCTCTTTGATGTTTGGAATGAATGGTCCCTACTGTTGTGCCTACATGGTGTTCCTTCCATGTATTGCCAGTCTGTGAATGTGGTTTTCAATATACAGGATTTGTCTTATGTTGAACAGGGTGTGATTCCGAGTCTGTGGGCAACATTATTATCATGTGCTTTCTTCCACCCAGACGAAAGATTAACCAACTTCACTGTGGAGGTCCATACTTCTGACCCGATGACCAGCAGCAACTCTGGCCTACAAGTCTGCTATTTGCATGAAGGCACGGTGGGCAGCGGTCTGACGGTAGACTTGACCTGCGCCGTCAACACCATGGGACGTTACGTCAGAATTGTCAAGTACAACTCCGGTGATATCCCTTTAACCTTGTGTGAAGTGGTGGTGAAGGGAGCCCAAGTGCATAACACATGCGGAGGTTAATACAAATTATAAAACTCTTTCCATATTCTCTCTTAAAAACATAGTCGAATGTACAATTCCGACTATATCATGAGCATGTGTTTATGAATAAATGTCAAATATTGGAAAAACTAGGTGTTCGCAATAAGGTGAGCGAAATAATATCCTGCCCCACAAGTGGCGCCTGTCACAAACACATACAAAGGCAATTGGTCAACTGAAAATAAAATGGGAACATATAGTACAAGTCAAAATAGGGAACAACATGACAGTCACTGGTGCATCAATTTGGAAAATGATCCACATGTGTCTACCATAAGACCTTTTGTAAGCTTCACTAATTTACACCTCCATGTTTCAGTGTCGCCTGTCGTGTTCACTCATCACAGTACGGGAGCCAGGGAGCCTGACTACATCGTCGCCAGCCATGAAAACATCGGGAAGCTCGACTGTGCCATCATGTGTCTCAGAAAGGCTTTTTGCAACGCCTTCAACTCAAGGTCTCCCTCAATGGGCGTGGTCAGCTGCGAACTTCTGCTAGACGTAGCTCCTGACCCCGTTGTTAATGCATCATGGGATGTTTTTAAGATCATTGCGTAAACGTGGTGTGAAAGGCGCCATAATCATGAGCCTGTGGGCAGTGTGACGCAGTGAGTGATTGAAGTTTCACGCAGGGGACAGGAGAAATTGTCTTCACACGTTGTACTCAAGTATGGTCGAGTGAACACTTTGATCACTTGGCTTAGCCACCAATCGATGTATAGTAGAGACGCCCCATCTCTTGATCGGAGTAACAAGATGTTACTTGTATCTTATACAGAACAAGAGTGTGCGTATTATCTGATTTGGCACTTGTAAGGATGTCCACAGATCGGATTTTATGTATAATGGATCGCCTGCATTTCTGTGTTTGCCCGGTTTAGAATAGCACCACGCTCCAACCCCTCTTCTGAGGGAGAGGAAATTTGACATTTACATGTAAAAATATGAAAATGCAAACACTTGCATTGTCAACAATAGTGCACGTGTTACGTCATTACCGAACATGCCAAAAAGTTTCATATAAAAGGTTAATTTATATTTTCTTTGACTACATTTGAAATGATACAAAAGAAGATAAATTTAATAAAGCCTTTTGAAGTAGGTGGTAATAGATTTCAATGCTTTTAATGAGTATTTAACATTGTCATTTTTTTTAATAAAAGAGCTCGTATTAATGTATGCATTATCTTCATGTCGTTAATATTTTATATACTTTGGCGAAGTTCTACAGTAAGCATGAAATATCTTCTATATGATTTAGATGACATAATAAAGGGACATTTATGGTTAAATAATCACTGTAAAGATTCCGGCTTTGTGATAAAATTTTGAGCAAAATAAGAAAATCAATCAAATTAAAGACATGTGTAACGAAAATGGTTTCCAGGAGTTTTAGGACGACTATAATGTATAACAAATCATTGATGAACATTCCTCGATCATGGAGGACAAGATTAAAAAACGCCCCTATTGTTGAGGTCGCCAATTACCTCAGAACTGGACGGACAGGTGTTTGTCTACAGTGTCCACCACTTTGGAGAAAACCCTTCCATATTCATAAGAAATCTCAACCAGTCGACTGTTTGCAGAAGACACTTCCCAGAATGACATCACACCCTCGAACAGCAAAGACTGGGTTGACCATGTATCCCGTAGAAAAGGAATGGGTCGTAATGTGGATTTATCAGCTTTAAGTGTCACAAAAGCACGGGGAATACGACACTCTGAAATCAAATGACCTGGCTTGTGACAATACCTACATCTTATATCTGACGACAAACCTGAATCCTGTTCCGGATCAATTGGCGTACCTGATTTCCTAGGGAATGAACTACGCGAATTTCTGGATTCGAACCTGTCTGAACTGAGAGTAGCTGACCTTCCCTGACCTTCCCTGACCTTCCCTGACTAAGCCGACTGACCCTACCTGAAAATAAGCTGACCATTCCCAGGAGGGTGAGTGTACTGCTTAAAATTCCCCTTATGAGTCACCCGGGTAACCATCTGCCAATGTTGGAACCTTGGTAAGTTGGAGCTATGGGGAGAGAAGACTTTTCGAACCCTTCAATCATTTCCTGCCACAAACAATCTCCACAGATAGACCTATAACAATTCTAACTGCTATATAACACAATGAATTAGCGTTTGGGAACAGAGTCACCATAAATACCCCCTGACAAATACCCTCAAGATTTGGAGGACATCATAAGTAGTTCATTTAGGAGGACAATGGCTAATGCACTAGTGTGTATAATCGTAGCTGCCCAGGTCAGTGTTGACAGATGTGGTTCTCTTTTATAGTTTGTATTTGTTTTCCCGTGGCAAACATGCATTACATGTTTCAGTTCTTATTTCGTTATTCTCAGAAAAAGGCGTACATAATGATAAAACGATTAATTGATTACTTTACTTTTTCAAAGAGGGTCATGTGACTCTTGCTCAGATGTTTGAACAGGGTTATAGCATTCAAGACCATCGTAAGGCTTTCAAAAGGCTTTATGGTAGACATGTGGATGGCACGAAATGGTTTCCAGGAGGTTTAAGGCGACTATAATATATAACAAATTGTTAATGAACATTCCTCCATCATGGAGGACAAAGTTAAAAAACGCCCCCTATTGTCGATGTCGCCAATTACCTCTGAACTGGAAGGACAGGTGGCTGTCTACAGTATCCACCCCTCGGTAAAAGTAGACGCCTGATGGTTGTGGCACTGATTAAGTCCTATCATATTCAGTGCAGTTTCCGTAGCCATTTGGAACCGAACCTGCAAATGGTTGCCCTGTATTTGAGGGTCTTGACGTACGGTAGTGACTCGAGGACAGCAGCTACGAGGTCCATCTCGCGTACTGTTGATGGCAAAGATAGAGATATAATGGTAGAATGCAGCTTTGGAGAATTTGTAAAGAAAAGAGGGAAAAAACCCTTCTATTTTCATAAGAAATCTCAGCCAGTCGATTCTACGATTCCGACTATATCATGAGCCTTTGTTTATGAATCACTGTCAAATAGTGATCAGACCAGGGCCCGCTTGCACAAAGCGATCTTAGCGCTAAGATGATCGTAACTTTAACATAGGCTTACAATAGTCTTAGCGCTAAGATCGCTTTGTGCAAGTCGGCCCAGGTGTTTGCGAACACGTGAGCGTATCCTAACTACCGTAAATATAAAGCATTGATCGGAACAAACGTTGTGGTTTAAGTTACGCAAACCGGTATTTACACTTTTCATTCTTTATGAGCGAGATGTCCCAAGAAGTTAACCTTCTGAAGAGCGCACACAATACATGGAAATGTCACATAGGATCCGGACCAGTTGGACACAAAGACAATAAGAAACTAACATTATATTCCGGTCTGCTTTGAAAAACATTTGCAAAGGCAGACACAACCAATGGTGCATGATATTGATTTGACAAGAGATATGTCTATATTACAGTGACTAGTAGTATCGATTAAGATTGAAAGACGCGTTGAAGCCATTTCATGCATATTCACATACACTAATGCAGGGTTTCCAAGGATACACCTGACAAAGACAAATAAGAGTTGGATGATATAACTTAAACACAGAGGAAAGTTTATTTGTGAGGACGATGGCTAATGTGCTGGCGTGTTTCCTGGCTGCTTCTCTGCTCAGTGCGACAGGTTTGCTTCTCTTTCATATTTCACACTTTTAGGAGTGTTTATTCCTGTGGTAAACATTCAGTATAGTTTCAGTTCATGTTTATTAATAGTGTGAAGATAAAGATAAAACAATTATTTTATCATCCTATTTAATTTCATTTGGATATATAACAATAACATTGCAAATGAAATAATGTGTTACCTTTCTTGTTTGGATGCAACTTGAGGTGGTGATGTAGCCATTTGATCAGAGTGTTATCAGATTCTCAAGACAATTTTGTACGATTTGTCCCAGGTTAGATTGTGTAAACTAATTCGAATTAATGACAGTTTAAAGGAGGTATTTGTAAATCCACCAAAGCGTACAACATCAAACATCAAACCTACCGCAGTTCAGCGTTTGGAATCGTACAATGGACTATTTTGGTAGAGATTGCTTATGATAATGGAAATGGTTTTGTTGCTTTAATTTCAAACCTAGAAGGAATGTCAAGCTCTAAAGGTTTATAATACCAACATTGTTATACGTCACCACATTTTAATGATTATTTTTGAATGCCTAAAACCATATCCTTGCCAATATTATAATTCCTTACAAGCAACCATAATGTACCCATTGAGACGGGCCGACAGCAAGTTATGCCGAGGGAAGGATAGAGTCTGTAAATTATGCAACTTATGACCTGCTTGAGTTGAATTCCACTATCTCTTTACATGTGAAGATCATTGTATATCCCTCAAACAATATCTCCATATATAGAGTTGGGAAGGGCTGTTTAGTGGCCGAGACTCTTAATGACCTGAAATAAGACCTCTGCATTTTTTACATCTATTACACAGAATTAAACCTCAGATAATGAATCACCTGTAACTGTCAACTTGAATGTGCATTTATTTATTTTATTCATGATCGTACATTTATACTGGAAACATTGTTAATTAATTGGAAACCGTTAATTAGAATGAATGACCCTGTTGGATAAACATCGAAAGTACATTACAGATACAGAAATCTACAATACAAATACATGGAAAACCTTTTTCTTACAGTGGCATGTTTGCGCACGAGCCACAATGAGCTGATGATGCATATGTTTAATCCTTGCAGAAAAAGGGAAAAGTAAATTCTTAATTATAAATAGTTCAGCATTGACCAAGAAGCAATAAATAAGATTTGGTGATAATTCAGTTTTTAACCAAAATATCAAGCATTCCAACCCATCAGTGCCAATTGCATAGGTGCAAAACGGCTAAGCTGTCTGGAACTGGAACAGTTTTCGTGACAGCAACCTTCACTAAACCCGACACCACATGTGACTGCTAATTAACAAAATGGCGAAGTGCACTTGTTTTTCCACCAATACCCTCAATTGAAACATCAGTGTTTGCAGAAGACACTTCCCAGAATGACATCACACCCTCGAACAGCAAAGACTGGGTTGACCATGTATCCCGTAGAAAAGGAATGGGTCGTAATGTGGATTTATCAGCTTTAAGTGTCACAAAAGCACGGGGAATACGACACTCTGAAATCAAATGACCTGGCTTGTGACAATACCTACATCTTATATCTGACGACAAACCTGAATCCTGTTCCGGATCAATTGGCGTACCTGATTTCCTAGGGAATGAAATACGCGAATTTCTGGATTCGAACCTGTCTGAACTGAGAGTAGCTGACCTTCCCTGACCTTCCCTGACCTTACCTGACTAAGCCGACTGACCCTACCTGAAAATAAGCTGACCATTCCCAGGAGGGTGAGTGTACTGCCTAAAATTCCCCTTATGAGTCACCCGGATAACCATCTGCCAATGTTGGAACCTTGGTAAGTTGGAGCTATGAGGAGAGAAGACTTTTCGAGCCCTTTAATCATTTCCTGCCACAAACAATCACCACAGATAGACCTATAACAATTTCTACTGCCATATAACACAATGAATTAGCGTTTGGAAACAGAGTCACCATAAATACCCCCTGACAAATACCCTCAAGATTTGGAGGATATCATAAGTAGTTCATTCAGGAGGACAATGGCTAATGCACTAGTGTGTATAATCGTAGCTGCCCAGGTCAGTGTTGACAGATGTGGTTCTCTTTTATAGTTTGTATTTGTTGTCCCGTGGCAAATATCCATTACATGTTTCAGTTCTTATTTCGTTATTCTCAGAAAAAGGCGTACATAATGATAAGGATTAATTGATTACTTTACTTTTTCAAAGAGGGTCATGTGACTCTTGCTCAGATGTTTGAACAGGGTTATAGCATTCAAGACCATATTTATGCTTTCAAAAGGCTTTATCGTAGACATGTTGATGGCATTTCCTAAATCGAATGTGCGAAGCAATTCCCCGTTTTGACTATAAGTTGGTTCAGATGAACATTTGACTTGCCTTTGCATGTGTTTGCGATGGGTGCCACCGGTTGGACATGATCGGCTTATCATTTCGCGAACATCTGCTATCATAACGAGTTGATAGTGATTCATAAACACATTAGCAGGAATGTCTTATGATTGAGAAAAGGTTTTGTCGCTTTTATTATCACTGTATTTGATTTAATTTCCTTGAAAATTAACATAACACTGCAAGTGAAGTAATGTCTTCATTTGTTGTGGCGGTGGGGTAGCCTTTTGGTCGGGGCCTTGTTTTGTCAAATAGTTTCTACAATTGTCTGAAAATAGATTGTCACAAAACTGCCATTCATCCTTCTTTAGAATGTAAAAAGCAATTATCGATAATGGTACATCATTCGGACCATCCGAGGTACTTGCAAACAATTCTATATGTAAAACGCCGTGGTTGTATCAAATATCGAACATATCGCAGTTCCATTTTCATGTTCACATACACCAATGCGTTAATGTCAAATAACAGGGTCACAATGGATACTCTCTGACAAATGCATTCAAGATTTGGATGATATTACAACACAGGGAAGTAATTCATTTAGGAGGACGATGGCTAAAACATTGATGTGTGTGTACTGGTAGCTACCGTGCTCAGTGCGACAGGTTAGGGTCCCTTTCATAAATTATGTTACATTTTTAGTATGTTTATGCCTGTATCAAACATCCAGGACATGTGTCAATGCATATTCAGTTTTTCAGAAGGCGTACGTGAGGGTTGAACGATTACTTTACCACTTTAGTTTTTCAAAGAGTTTCACAGGTCTAATGCTCATAGAGTTTTTGTTGTATTAACGCAAGCAACAGACTGATGTCTAGACATTAGAGTTAAACAAAGGCTAAATGTGTATTTTAACAAACACGTTCTCTCGGTCAAGGTTTGGAACTGTCGAACCTTGCACTGAATAGACCTACCGAACAGAGCTCGGTAGAAAGTGAATCGACATCAGATCTGGCTGTTGACGGCAACAAGAACACCGACCACAGCGCCGGAAGTTGTGCCCACACGGTGAATGAGCCGGAGCCGTCGCTAGACTGGTGGCAGGTAGATCTCCAGAAGATCTTTACTGTCCTCACTGTCTCCGTCACCAACAGGGGGGACTGTTGCCGTAAGTAAAATAAACAATTATATCCATCTTCTTGAGAATGGAACTTGAACTGAAAACGGTTATACAGTGAAGCATCATTAACAAATTTGTAAACAATTACAGTTTTCAAAAGCTATTATGCCTCTACAAGTCATAAACGTTTTGGAACATATATTAGTGTAAAAGAGTCATTTACAAAACTTTACACTTAGAGCATTGGGAGATAAAACAGTAGCAGATTTTACAAGCTAATAAGAAACATTTTTCAATTTGTTCATGAAAATAATGCGGGGGTAAGTCTGCATTCGGCGTCAGGCTTTCTAATAAACCGTTTGATGATCAAAATTAATGTAGTTATTTTTTGCAGAAGTTGATGGCATAGGTCTCTTTAAAAAGTGTTTCAAATAACATTATTCTGATAAAAATGCACATTGATTACTGTCAGTTGGACTGAAAAGTGTATTGTTTCATATTCAATTTAGCAGCAATCGTATTGAATGAAACATGCACACATCTTCTCAACCTAATCAAACCAATAATGACGTATGTCTTTACTCTTTCCACCGTTGTGTCAAAGTTAAAGGACCTACCTAAATACTTCGAGTTATCCGATGTTCGACACAACTGGAAACGTTAAATAAAGATTGTACACGTAGAGACCAAGCTTTTACTTCGAGACAACCGTAACTTTGACATCAAAGTTCGACACAGCGATGTATGACTGAATATCATATCCGACATTCAAGGCATTCCAAGGTGAACAAATGTAATCCAAAAGTAATCCCACTCAGTCCAGTATAGACCAATGCAATTCAATGTTATCCAGTGCAATCCACATTTGGAAACATTATTTGAAAGCATAGCTTCCGTCTCTTTGACGTTTGAAATGAATGGTCCCTACTCATGTGTTCCTTCCATGTTTTCTCATTCTGTGAAGGTGGTTTTCACTATACAGCATTTGCCTCATGTTGAACAGGGTGTGAATCTTTGTCTGCAGGCAACATTATTATCATATGCTTTCTTCCACCTAGACGAAAGATTAACCAACTTCACTGTGGAGGTCCATACTTCTGACCCGATGACCAGCAGCATCACCGGCCTACAAGTCTGCTATTTGCATGAAGGCACGGTGGGCAGCGGTCTGACGGTAGACTTGACCTGCGCCGTCAACACCATTGGACGTTACGTCAGAATTGTCAAGTACAACTCCGGTTATAAGTCTTTAACCTTGTGTGAAGTGGTGGTGAAGGGAGCCCCAGTGCATAACACATGTGGAGGTAAATACAAATTATAAAACTCTTTCCATATTCTCTCTTAAAAACATAGTCGAATGTACAATTGCGACTATATCATCAGCATGTGTTCATAAATAACTATCAAATATTGGAGACACTAGATGTTCGCGATAAGGTGAGCGCATCCTCCCGAAAAATTTCGCCTGTCACAAACACATGCAAAGGCAATTGGTCACCTGGAAATAAAAACCGGGAACATATGGTCCATGTCTAAACAGGGAATTGCATCGGGTAACATACCAGTCACTGATGCATCAAATCTGGAAAATGATCCATATGTACCTGCCATAAGACCTTTTGTAAGCTTCACTAATTTACACCTCCATGTTTCAGTGTCGCCTGTCGTGTTCACTCATCACAGTACGGGAGCCAGGGAGCCTGACTACATCGTCGCCAGCCATGAAAACATCGGGAAGCTCGACTGTGCCATCATGTGTCTCAGAAAGGCTTTTTGCAACGCCTTCAACGCCATGTCTCCGTTTCTGGGCGTGGTCAGCTGCGAGCTGCTGGCCGTGGCCCTTGACCCCGTTGTCAATGCATCATGGGATGTATATAAGATCTTTGTGTAAACGTGATATAATAGGCGCCATAATCTGGAGCCTGTGGTCGTGTTCAGTGTGACGCAGTGAGATATTGAAGTTTGACGCAGGGGACAGCAGAAACTTGCTTCACCCGTTGTACTGAAGTATGGTCGAGTGAACACTTTGATCACTTGGCTAACCCACCAATAGTAGAGACCCCCATTTCTCCGATCGGAGTAACATCTTGTTCCTGAGGGGGCACGGGTGGCCCAGTCGTCTAAGGCGCCGCGATTCGCTGTGCAGAGTTGCGTCCCTTGGCCACGCCAGAAACCTATGATTGTGGGTTCGAATCCCGGTTCGCCCCATTTATGTTTCTAGGTTTGTCAGCACCATACCCGTGCTAGTGGGTTTCACCGAAGTGGTAAACGTTTAAGACCTGCATCACTTCGGGCTTTCCTCCCACATTAAGCTGACACGCCGTGATATAACTGGAATACTGTTAAAAGCGGCGTTTAACCCAACTCACTCACTCACTCTTGTTCCTGAAAGCATATAGCGAACAAGAGTGTACGTATTATCTGATTTGACACTTTGTACACTTGAAACGCACACTGAGGATGTCGACAGATGTGACTTAAAGTATCATGGATCCCCTGCTAATAGGTCCCTTGTGTTTTACCGGGTTTAGTATAGCACCATATGAACTGTAATTTCATGCGAGTCTATTGCCATAGAATATAATTTAAGGTATAGTGTCCATTTAAAGCTGGTTTATATATCATAACACAGTACATTATCTTCCACTGTGTATTTAATGTCACATATCACCTTTGTGAAATAAAACAGTAATTTAAAACGTATTATGGGCCATGTAGCCGTTACTACTTGTAAATATAAAGTTTCAAATGCAGGTCAGGACACGATCTAAGGTGCACGGTTGACAGACTCAATACTTGAATCCTCAACCTCTGGAAGTGAGTCGGCAATGGTATAAATGGTAAAATCAACATGTACTCATAACATGGTTTTGATAATAAGGATCAAGTAATCAAGGCTTATCGTCTGAGTTGTGCGTCACTGTTTAGTAGCCAGTCAATCATCTGTCTGCCCAAGCGCAACATATTCCAACTGCAAACAAATAATTATGAAAGTGATCACTTCACGAAGGCTGAGTGTGGTCTGATTAAGATACTTACCTTATATGGAAGTGCAGGTGAGTGCCAGATGTAACATCCGTAAGGTATATGAAGGTGACGTAATTACTTCAACAACAACAACAGTCCCAGGCAGTTCTTCACAGAATAGAGAATACCACTACATTGCCTTGGATAATATAAAATGGAAACAAATGTAAGTATTGTTTTCATTCTGGTGGTAACCTCATTATCTTACTTACCTGAAATTAAATGCTGAAATGAAAATATATAATGTGCAACAACTGTGCAATAAGCTTCTTTTTGTTACTCAGATTTAGTTCAAGTTTCTGCTGAACTAGAGTATATTATTCATAATAATATTTGTTCCGTTATTTTATCTATGTTACAGAAGGCTTCCTTCGGAACAGAGCTGTCGTGTTTCTTCCATGAAAGTACAACACCAGTCTCCGTGAAGTTGCGGACTTTCACTTTCGACCACGAAGAAGCCACATACATTCACGCCCTTCAACATCATCAACATCTTGAAACCAGAGAAATACTCGCAGGATGAGAGCGTCGGATCAGACGACAGTGACGCTCTCCGCATCGACCTGAATCATACAGCTGAAAACGAGAACACGAGACAACAAACAGATCACAACATAAAGTCACCAGATGACGACATCTCAAGGTCACCAGCTAAGTATAATTCAGGGTCAGCAGACATCTCAAGGTCATCAGTGCCATCTCCTCAAGTAACAACAGCTGACACTAGGTTGGGGTACTATCTCAACCAAGATCCACATCACGGGCCTACAGTTCCAGAAAATGCTACGTCACAGGGTATACCACAGTCATCATCGTCTTCAGCTAAGAGTGTGTACCCCATGTATCCCTATCCTATGTTCAAGCCTGCAATGGTCCCGTCTGTCTACCCTACAGTTTCCCCGTACCTTCCTCCAGCCAGACCTCAGCCACTCGGGGGACATCCAAATAGTTCCCAGGGTAAGTCATTTTTTCATGCTCTCAAATGGTAAGAATGTTGGAATCAAACTTCCTTACTTACTTACTTTGGAGATTTAACGTGCGCTTTCCGACTGATGCGTATTTCGCACACGGGCCCGGTCAGGCCATTTAATGTGTTTCCGAAAGGGGCGAAAGTGGTCTGTGCAACCCAAGAGGGAGGTTTTAGGGGTTGCTTATATAGAATTTGGGAATTTTGAGATTTGGAATAGATGCCGATGGGATTGGGGAGGAGAACTAAGGGAGCTGGGTATGGTGGATCTTTGTTTGTTTATGTGATTTTGATTTGGTAGGTTATTGTGTTTTTAGATGCGTTTTATTAGTTCCGTTTTTATTAAGAATACGCCTAAGGCCTTGAAGTTTTCTAGTTTATTTTGTGGGTTTAGTATTGCTTCTAGAGTTAGAGCCTTGTTTAGATTGAGGGTGGTTTGTAATGCGGTTCGATGTGTTAGGTAGGAATCAAAAGCTTATGCCACATTTTATATTTCGGAAGTAGTAGGTCATTAAAAACTAACTGAGAATTAAGAACTCCATTGTTCATATTGTCTGCTATGCCATTGAACCAAACAACCGGGGATTACTGAGAATATGAAAATGTTTTCAAACGTTGCTTGTGTTTCAGATGTCGCCACTCACGCTAGTCCAAACTGCTCTGGCAGAGTCAGTCCGGCAGGCTCCTCCAGTGATGAATCCAGGAACCTAATTCCGGCCACCTCTCCTCTGCCACCCTCAAACCCTGCAACAACGAAGAGGCCCAGGCCCGATGGTGGCCGAACCTGCTACACACGGAAACAGGTGCGCGCCATGGAACAGATTTTCTCGGAGAACAAGTATCCGGATTATGACGTCATTGAGAACATGTCCGCCGAGATTGGTATCTCCCACAAGAGAATCAAGGTAAGCGTTAGATTTCAACGGTGCGTTACAAACTACAATTAATGCCCAACATAAAATATAGTTACATAATATGTGTTTACTTCTGCGTCCGACTAACTTGATTGTATCTATATTGCAGGTTTGGTTCCAGAACAAACGAGCTCGCAGTAAAAATAGAGGCCCTGACCCGCTTTCCCCCCTCTCTCCACACATGGTCGCCATGATGACGTCTTCCCGCGGAATTAACAACATGATGGTCCAGTTTCCGGTCTTGACGCCCACCATGGTGTCTCCGTTCCCAGGATTCCCCTCACCGACGATGCTCCTACGCGCTGTGTATTGAACCATGTGTATAAACCTTTGCCATCACAAGTGCTTCAAATATTTGTTAATGTTGTACATCTACCGAACTGTCTGATGCCATGTACAAACATACAAAAATATTTGCTATGTGTAATAAATACTTTATGATTTTGTCTCTTTGTATTTGTGTCTTGAATAGTTGCCCGATGCTTGCCCACCCAACTCTTCCGCTTAACCTGCAAAAGACGGAAAACCAAATCCTTGTTTATATGTAGTATGTCAAATCGATCTTCTCAATGTTTATAGATATATGTATAATACTACGAATAATACAACAATTATTGGTAGTGTAAATATATCGAGGCATTGCTACTGAACAGACATCCGTGGATATATGAACAGCACATGTCGCTATGCTCGTGTGTGTGTGCTACAGAGGTACTCAGTCGATAAAAAGTGGACACTGTCACTCAGAAGGTGTATGAAGGGAGTCTTACTCTGTGACAATATAGATTCTTATTAATACATTTTTTATTGTCATATTCTATAGTTCAAATGTTGATTATTTTTTCAATGATCATCAACTTTCCCTTGCACAATATTCCAACAGATCCAGGAATAATGCACATTTCGCAACGTTTGAGGCACAATCGAGCATTCTCTTTCTTCAAAGACTTCGACTCTTGCTCAAAAGTTGTTCGATCGAGATCACAACATTCAAGGCATCAGAAGCTGTTCCACGAACGATATCAGATCGATATACTTAAGTCGAAGTTAAACTTCTTGGCCAATGTCCCTTGCTTTACTAATCCGATGAAAAATTCCCATTCAGATCAGCAAGGACGTTAGCACAATGTGTGCCCATGGGGATGCCAACATATTGCCTCAATGTTTTATCTCCTGGATTTGTCATGTGCATATTAAGGGGCGGTGTGGTAGTCTAGTGGTTGAAGCGCCGAAGACCCAGGTTCGATTCCCCAAGTGAATACAACGTGTGAAACACATTTTCTGGTGATCCCGGGTTTTCGTGATATTCGCTATGGATTTGAACTCGTATACCCTTCCATGTTTTTACCCATGTCTACTCCCGATGTTTTGTCAAGAAAGATTACCTCTACAATTGGATTAAAACATATTTACATGATTAGTTGAGCAATTTATTTAAATTGAGAAAAGGTACAAGATATACTTGCGCTTTTTTAAACAGTTAATATGACAAATGTCAACTTCGAGATAAAGGTACAACATTCTACAGTAAAGTCAAAGTTGGGACCGAGTCCAAGGTTCGAGATCGTATTTTGTCTCGAATTCGAGATAAGCGGGCAAATTTATAATGTGAAGCAGTCAGGACAGGAAAATCGGCTCGAGATGTCGGTATATTCGATTATGACGGAGTTCGAGATAACGAGCTCGGCCGTATTTCCAATACGACGTTTCAGAATAGAACAGCAGTTTATTACATGACGGCTGGCAAATGTGTACGGGAGTTATTTGTTACAATCTTCAATCAAATGTTAAAAAAAATTACTTTTCTTTTGGACATATGTCTTATGGCATTTACGTGATTGTTGGAGTTGTAACATATTTGGTCTTTTTTAATAGTGTTTTGGAATGTACATTTTCGTGTGCTCATTGAAATATTTACTTTTAAAATATGGTGGAACTCATCTTCAATATCATAACTATCACACAATTTGCATAAACGTTCATTCAACGGAGTTTTATTTCATCTTTCTTGTTTCTACTGGAGGCGGTGACGGGATATCCTTAAGAATGGTATTTTTTAAGGATCAGGGGAAAGGAATCTTCACAAAGAGGGGTTCTACCAAGATCACGATAGATCATTAATAAAGGTGTGCTTTTCTTTGCCGGTAATACTTTTCTGAGAAACTGCACATGAACATTTTTAATTAGTTTACCATGATCATAGCTCCATAATTCACATCCATATAGTAGTATTGGTTTTACCATGGTGTCAGAGAGATAGAGTTGGCATTTTGAAGAGACATTTTTGAACGTGCCTTACGTATGATAAACTAGTTTGCTTTGCTGCTTGGTCACGCGTTTAAATAGATTTAGAAAATGTATTATTGCTTTGGAAATGAATACCAAGATATTTATATTCATCCACAAAATCCAAACAATTTTCATTCAAAATGATAATAAGAACCTTTGTTTTATTCCTGTTTACAGTTGGTTTCAACAATTTACAATAGGTTTCAGAGCAATGAAGTGCTTTTTGTAGGTATTTTCGTGTTAGCGCTAACAGAGCTGTGTCGTCGGCATACAGAAATACAATAACAACTAGAGCAATATCTACACAACAATCATGTGCAGTTGAATCGAGCTGCAACAATGTACAATCATGTTGCGTAAAATATGATTCTCTATCATTCAAATATATGTACAAGAAAAAATGAATTGGCTATAAATTTGCCTCTTGTCTAACTCCAACATTACACTCAAATAACTGATTTTAAACAATTCACAGACACATACGATTTGATACCATCATACATTAATCTAATAATACAAAAAACATTTTCCACTAATCAACTGAGCTAATTATGTACACCAAAGACCATACACTACCAAAAGCCTTTTTTTAAATCTATAAAACAGAAGAACATTTTCCTATTTCGTAATTAGAACAACTTGATTAAGCTATGGAGTATGAATATATCATCAATGGCAGAATATTCATATCTAAATCCTGTTTGTGCTTCTGAAAGAATGTTTGCATTTTCCAAGAAAGTATTTATTCTAGTCCCTAGAATGCCAGTGAATTATTCAGTAAGACAGCTCATAAGACTAACAGGACGATAATTAATAATTAGCCACTGGTCAGGAAAAGACCTGTATTTAGAATTGTATTAAAATGTTTAACGTACACACATATCATAACCTCAGAGCTATTAATACTATATTCGTTTACATTAGGACCATCAGGAGTCATTCTCACCATTACTGGGGGCACGGGTGGCCCAGTCGTCTAAGGCGCCGCGATTCGCTGTGCAGAGTTGCGTCCCTTGGCCACGCCAGAAACCTATGATTGTGGGTTCGAATCCCGGTTCGCCCTGATTATGTTTCTAGGTTTGTCAGCACCATACCCGTGCTCGTGGGTTTCACCGAAGTGGTAAACGTCTGAGACCTGCATCACTTCGGGCTTTCCTCCCACATTAAGCTGACACGCCGTGATATAACTGGAATACTGTTAAAAGCGGCGTAAAACCCAACTCACTCACTATCACTATTATTCTGAATTTTAAAATAGTCATAGAATGTTTCCAAGTGAGGTAAGTGCGACTCGTTTCTACTTTTACGTAATATTTCCCCAAACGATTGTTTATCATTTAATCTACCTGAAGGTATATATTAGTTTGTAAGGTATTTCTGTGTCTATAAAATTTAAATGAATTTATCTTATAAGATGTACTTCCATTTAATAAACATTGCTTATTTTCACACGTTTTATTCCTATGGAAAGTAGTTTTGGGTAGAAGATACTTCCCATTGCTTGATGAGCCACACATTGTGGCGTCGCTTCACATTGGGGTAAGGGTTTACATTTTAAACCAAAGGAAGCCAACAAAAACATTGTTAACATTATCAACAATATCTGATAAACATTCTTGTTAACATGAGAAAACTGATATTCAGTTTATCAAGTATTTTATTCACATCATAACTTGTGATAGCGCCTTGAAATTGACATGCTCTTCTACTCACTCAGCGACGGTAGTAGCATGAAGACTTCGTGCGCTTGTCAACAGCAGGCGTTGATGTACAGACAATATCATCCCGACGAGTGTTTGTGTTTAGATATAAAGCAAGATGATCATCTGATAGAATCGGTTTAAAGGCTTGTACATACACATCATTTTAATTCATATTGAAGTGAACATGCAGTTACTATAACATAGTCGATAAAGCTAACAACTTTACAAATTCTTCCTACACATTTATCTTCTCCTAATCTTACATTGATGATGAACAAGTTATTTCTTTTACTTAATTCTAAAAATATATATCCAGATAATTAACTCCTCATCTACAGAAATACTTTGTATACACTGCAACAACCAGGGATCTACTGTTATCGAAGATGAAACAAACTTTCTCATTGATTGTGATTCAACTAAGATCTTAGACATCATTTCAATGAAACTGCTGCAGATATCAATAATGAATGTGATCTTTCTATTCTGTCTTGTTTATATAAACTTGTACAGCTAAGCACTGATATCAGACAGCCGCTACTGAACCCTGAATGATACGGCAGAATGATACGACTTCTTTTTTTTAAATATTTTCATTTTACAGGTGCTTCCTTACTAAGTCTAATTAATGAAGAGCAGATAATTCAATACATATCTTTTAATATAGGGTTACTTTTTAATTAACGTATGCTGCTTTAGGCTGAGCACTTGCTTGTCTTATTGCTTTGCATACTACTATGTACATGCACATTTTTGAAAACATATTTTTGTTTCATAAATGAAATCCGGATTGGTAAACAAGCAAAACATTGCTTCTATAAATACCCATCCAGGAAAAACAGATTACAGTTGGTAACAAATTTTAACATGTTCATATTGAATATATATGTATAATACATTAAGTTAATCTGTAATCGTAAACTAGAGCTAGTGGTGTTCGAGATAAAGGAATGCAGTATCTTAATTTTAATATTTAATCCAAAATGTATTCAGAATATTATAACTACCACTCGAATCTTTTATTTTTGACAATAGAGCCGTAGACTGATTTAAAATGTTTTATGTTGATTGCTTCACTTAATAAAGAGCTGCCATATAAAACTGATTTCGGGATATATCCACGAATGTACAAATATATATTATTTCTAATATTTGCATAATTTCGTAACTTTATTTAAACATGTTCCTGTTGGATGTTCATGTACAGTACATAAATATAATCTGTAACTTTAGCCAGTGGTGTCCGAGCTGAAGGAATGAAGTATCTCAATTTCAATATTTAATCCAAATGTATTCCGCTAATTTTACTACAACTTGATTCTTTTCTTTTGACAATAGAATCGTGGGGCGAAGTGTGATTTTATCGAAAAAAGGTTTTACCATTCATAACCACTTTCTGAGCTCTATTATTTACGTAAGTTTCAAACCAACTTAGTAACTTTCCGCAGTATTGTTTAAACAGAATGAAGGTCTTGGTGACAATCAATGATCACTATTGTGACACGAGAAGGACTATAGATGGTCCTTGACAACAAGGATCAAACAATTAGTTAACTGTCTGAGTTGAGCGTCAATGCTGAGTAGCCAATCAGTCATCTCCTGTCCAAGCGCAAAACATGCAAAACTGAAAACAATGGAATAATGAAAGTGATCACTTCAAGAAGGCTAAGTGTGGTCTGATTGAGGCTGATTGACGCTTACCTTGATTGGGAATTGCAGGTGAGTGCCAGATGTCACACCTGTGAGGTATATAAAGGTGACGTGTCGGGTAATTACTTCATCAGCTACAGTTCCAGGCAGTTCTGCACAGAGAAAAGAGTACCATTACATCGCCTTTGATAATATAAAATGGAAAGAAACGTAAGTACCAGTTTTATTCTAGCTGTAACATCATTGCCTTTTAGCTATTTGTTTGTTACCCGAAATCCTGAAATGAAGACGGTCCTCATGTCTGACATTTATGCACGTACTGTGCAATAGTTTTCCTTCACAAGAAGCTAAATTTGGATTCGTGTCCAAATTGCTTACATTATGTACTGGATCTTATTAGTCTGCGATAATCGTTATTCTGTCATTATTATGTTATTTTTGTTACAGAACGCTTCCTTCGGAACTGCACTGTCATGTTTCTTCCCCGAAGGCGCATCACCACTCTCCATGAAGTTGCGGACTTCTACACCTTCGACCACAAAGAAACCGCGGACATTCACGCCCTTCAACATCATCGACATCTTGAAACCAGTGAAATACTCGCAGGACGAGAGCGTCGGATCAGACGACAGTGACAGTGATGCTCTCCACATCGACCTGGATCATACAAATGATGAAGAACAGAACCTTGTACACAACGACAAATTGAAATCACCAGCAGACGACACAATGTCACCAGCAGACGACGCCACAAGGTCACCAGCAGACGACGCCACAAGGTCACCAGCAGACGACGCCACAAGGTCACCAGCAGACGACGCCACAAGGTCACCAGCAGACGACGCCACAAGGTCACCAGCAGACGACGCCACAAGGTCACCATATGACACAAGGTCGACAGGTGACCACAGAGACACTATGCCCGATGAAACTCCAGTACAAGGCTTGTCACCTGCTGATATTGGAAATGGACCTTGCCCCAACCTGACTCCTTACCGGGAGCCCCCGAACCCAGGGAACACCGCACATCAGGGACTCTCACTACCCCAGTCAGTAAACAACGTGTACCCTATGTACCCTGTGTCCATGTCCGGTGTGTTCCCGTCTGCTTATCCCACATACATTCCTCCAGCCACACCACAGCCACAAGAGGCACATCTCAATAGTTTCCAGGGTAAGTCATTTCAAAACCTTTTGTCGAACGCATGTGTCTCTGAAACCAGCTCAGATGATCCGTTTTGATTTCGAGTTATGTTATGTTTAATTTAACTGATTTATGCGTTGCAGACCCTGAGATTGTCGTCCCCCGAGCCAGTCCAAAAGGCACCGGTAAGGTCAGTCCGGCACACAGAAACTCCTCCGGTGGTGAATCCATCAACGCAAGTCCACCCACCTCCCCTCTGCCATCCTCAAGTCCCGCAACAACGAAGAGGGTCAGGCCCTCTGGTGGTCGAACATGCTACACACAGAAACAGGTGCGCGCCATGGAACAGGTTTTCTCGGAGAACAAGTATCCGGATTATGACGTCATTGAGCACATGTCTGCTGAGATTGGAATTTCCCACAAGAGAATCAAGGTAAGCTTTAAATTTAAACGATGCGTTACAAACTACAAGTTCAGGATGAATTGTTCCTCATATCTGTCGGAAGATTATATTTACGTCACTGTCAACGATTATCAAGTGAGGTCATTCTGTAAACAGCCCATACAAAATAGTGATTGATATCATGAGTAACCTTTTCTCTGATGTCTGTGGAGATTCGCTATTCGATAGGTAAGAGGCGACTTACGGGATCGGGTTGTCATGGCCTCTGACTTGCATCAGTTGATGCATGTCATTGTATCCCAATTGCGTAGATCGATGCTCATAACGTCATCACTCATCACTAGATTATTTACAGACCGCTGTCATATAGCTGGACTATTGCTGCGTACGGTGTTAAACAACAAACACGTAAGCTAGTTGATAGTGCTTATGATAGTCGCAATCATACAATGGACTCTGCTGTTAGCAGAGAACTCTAAAGATTATGGAATGGATTTTGTCGCTTTTGATATTTTCTTCCCTGCGTCAATGGGCCTATCTATCCAATCCATGTCATCTTTCGACATAAGATGACTGTAAGTGGTACAAAACCCCTTGTCGAATGGTGGAGTTACTGTACAGGAAACGCTTTATTTGTTTGCGTATGGTTAACAAGATTGTTGCATCTGTTTTGCAGGTTTGGTTCCAGAATAAGCGGGCTCGCAGAAAAAGTAGAGCTCCTGAGACGCATTCCCCTCACTCTCCACACGTGGCCGCCATGATGACGTCTTCTCTCGGAATCAACTACATGTCACCCATGATGCTCCAGTTTCCGGTCCCCGCCATGATGTCTCCGTTCCCAGGGTTTCCCTTCCCACCAATGTTCCCACCTACCGTGTGTTGAACAATGTATATAAACTTAACATCAGAAGTGCTTCAAATATTTGTATATACCGTGCCTATACTACACTGCTGAAATATGTATAACTTATATGTGTAATAAATACTCAAAATGATGATATTTGAATGTCCTAATGTTTGTTGACCGCCTCGTGGTCCAGTGGTAGATCGTCCGCCTGGCGTCCGCAAGAAACGTCGCCCCAAGTAATATTGCATGAAACGTTTCTATCATTACCTTGTCCGGAAAAATGAAATTTGATGACAGTAAAATCGACTGACCAAAGGCATAACGGCCATGGTAACCCGATGCACGTGAGTTCCGTGCGAATTGAAATGCGTTCCCCCATTTCTTGCCCTATAAAAATCCACCCAGATCGGATAACATTCATTCGTTATTGAATTGCTACCACATGCCAAGGAATCAGCGACACCAAGCCCTTGGACGATTGCAAGCTGGACACACCGCCCGGCATGTAACCAATGCATTTCAAGTCCACGTAAGGCTCCAGCAACGGTACCAGACCACCAACACTACAGATGACCGACCATGTAGTGGAAGACCAAGGGTCACCCCCCGACGTCAGGATCCTCAGATTGTGCGACAGCATCTTCAAGATCGCTTTGTTACTGCTGCGGATACTTATCCACAGACCATGGGGACACACCACCGGCACATTAGTGTGGACACCGTGCGTCGACGATTGACGAGCAGACAGCTCCACTGTCACAGGCCACACAGCGGACCCATTCTGACACCACGTCATCGCCGGGGCCGTCTTCAGTGGGCAACACAGCACCATCATTGGCACCACCGGTAGTGGAGAAGAGTCCTCTTCTCAGACGAGAGCCGTTACTGTATCTCAACAGCAGATGGCAGAGAGGGGGTCTGGCGACGCCATGGGAAACGTTATTCGAATGCTTGTGTTGTTGAGAGAGACTCGTGTGGTGGTCCGAGCATCATGGTGTGGGTTGGAATTCGTCTTGCACAGAGCGCCGGCCTTGTGGTGTTCCAGAACATCGGTCCAGGGAGAGGCAATGGTGTCACAGCAGCTCGGTCCATTGATCAAGTCACACGCTATACCTCATTTGGCACATCGCCGCAATCGCCAGTTTCAGCATGATAACGCCCGTGCCCACACTGCGAGAGTAACAAGAGACTTCATCCAGCAGAATGGCATCAGAACCATGCAGTGACCTGCCCTCAGTCCCGATTTAAATCCCATTGAGTCCCTGAGGGACGAGATTCAAAGACCGCTGAATGACCCCCGACCAAGGCCGACAACTGCAGCTGAACTGCGTCAGGCGTTCCTCAGAGTGTGAGCTCAAATGCCTATGGCCTTCATCAACCGCCTCATCAATTCCATGTATCGACGTTGCACGGCAGTCATCAATGCACATGGCGGACACAAGAGATACTGACTTGTGATGCCATTTTCTCAGAGACTAGTGTTGGCGTTTCACTTCAAGAACATTTGACACTTTCATTTCAACCTTGTCAAGTTTCATCTTTTTAACATGTCTCAAAGTATGGTTACATTGTTTGGACAAATAATGTTTCTCACATATCTGTCCATGGTGACGTTTCTTTTGTAGTTCAGTATACCTTAAGCCACTGATCAGGAAAACACCTGTATCTAGAATTGTATTAAAACGTTTAACGTACACTGGCATCATAGCCTCAGAGCTACTAATATTATATTCATTTACATCAGGACCACAGGATTTGTCATTTTTAGTCAAGTAACGGCGTTTGGATTTCTGAAGGTGTACATTCTCTATCTCAAACATAACATCTGGTCAGTGTTCATGATCAAGAACATCAATAAGCGAGGAGTCAGTATAACCATTATTCTGAATTTTGAAAAATTCGAAGCATGTTTCCAAGGGAGGTTAGTGCGACTCGTTACTACTTTTACGTAATATTTTGCAAAAAGGTTTTTTCTATCATTTAATGTATCTGATGATATATTTCAGTTTATAAAGTATTTCTATGTCGATAATAAAATGTAAGGAAAGTTCCTTTATAAGACTACGTCCATTTAATCTATTAAATGCGTATTTTCACCTTTTATTCCCGTGGAAAGTAGTTTGGGATTGACGATACTTTCCTCCACTAACTTTACATTGCTTGTCGAAGCATAGTTTGTGGCGTCGCTTCACATTGGTGTAAGGGTTTACATTTTAAACCAAAGGAAGCTAGAAAGATATTGTTAACATATCAACAATATGTGATAAACATTCTTGTTAACATTAGATAAACAAACATTTAGTTTATCAAGTATTGTATTCACATCATAATTGGTGATAGCGCCATGAAATTGACAATATGCCATGCTTTTCTGCTCACCCAGCGACGGTAGTAGCATGACGATTCCGTGCGTTTGTCAATAGCAGGCGTTGATTTACAGACAATATCGTCCTGACGAGTGTCTGTGTGTAGATGTATAGCACGATGATCATCGGATAGAATCCGGTTAAAGGCCCGTACATACACATTACTTTAATACATATTGAAGTAAAGTTCCCTTATAAGACTACTTGCATTTAATAGACGTTGTGTATTTTCACGTTTTATTCCCGTGGAAAGTAGTTTGGGATTGAAGATACTTTCCTCCACTAACTTCACATTGCTTGTCGAACCATATTTTGTGGCCACTCGTCACCACTCGCCCCTTTCCGTGACCTGCAAGAAGATTCGCTATTCGGCTTGTCCCGGAATAACAAAAGTTGGCCCAAATGATTTTGTGGCGTCCGCTTCACATGGGGGTAAGGGTTTACATTTTTAACCAAAGGAAACATGTGCAGCACTAACAAAAACAGTGTTGACATTATCAACAATATCTTATAAACATTTCTTGTTAACGTTAATAAACAAATATTCAGTTTATCAAGCATTGTATTCACATCATCAAGACATGCTTTTCTTCTGTCCTTGACGGTAGTCGCATGAAGTGTCCGTGCGCTTGATTGATTGATTGAGCAGGCGTTGATTGACAGACAATATCGTCCTGAGGAGTATTTATCTGAGAGAATGGAATCAAAGTCTTGAACATAAACACTACTTACATATTGAAGTGTACCTGCTGTCGATTAGGCTAACACCTTTACAAGTTCTTCCTAGATATTTATCTTCTCCAATTCTTCCTTTAATGATGAACAAGTTATTGGTTTTACTTAATTCTAAAAAATATATCCCTGATAATTAAGTATTCCATCTACAAAGCAGACTTTGTATATACTGTTACAACCACGGATCTACTGTTATCGAAGATGAAACAAACTTCCTCATTGATTGTGATTCCTTCTAAGATCTTAGATTTCATGTGTATGGAACTGCTGCAGATATCAATAATCAAAGTTATGTTTTTCTTCTCGCCTGGTTTATATAAACATGTACCATTACACACAGACAGTGGCTTCTGGTAGCAACCTATAGCAGAATGATACGACACACTTTTCTATAATCAAATATTTTCATTTTACAGGTGCTTATTTAGCAAGTCTAAAAATGTTTTAATATTGACTTACCTTTTAATGAACGTTTACTGTTTTAAGTGCCTCATACGTTCTTTTGGCTGAACACTTGCTGGTCTTGTTGTTTTGCATACTTCTATGTACATACACATTTTTTAAACATATTTTTATTTCATGAATTAAATCCGGATTGGCAAACAAGTAAACCATTGCTTCTATAAATACCCATCCAGGAAAAACAGATTACAGTTGGTAACAAATTTATACATGTTCATGTTGAATATATATGTACAATACATAAAGTTAATCTATAATCGTAAGCTAGAGCTAGTGGTGTCCGAGATAAAGGAATGCAGTATCTTAATTTTAATATTTAATCCAAAATGTATTCAGATTATTATAACAACCGCTCGAATCTTTTATTTTTGACAATAGAGCCGTAGACTAATTTAAAATGTTTTATGTTGATTGTTTCACAAGAGCTGCCGTATAAAACTGATTTGGGGATATATCCACCAATGTACAAATATATTATTTCTAATATTTGCATTATTTCGGCATGTAAATAGAAAATGTGAAGCATCTTTTCAAATGATTTCCACATTTGCAGTCGGATCTGTCTGATACACATTGATTAAATCTATATGCGTTTAATTCGCTGCAGCCGAGTCTGAGGCGATAATGCATAATTTGCCTGTATCTAGATCCGAAGTTTAAGTCAATGTATTGTAGTGTCAGGGTCATTGATTAAAGTGCTAAGTTCTCTTAATGAGCAAACATGAATAAAGTCCGCGGGCAGAGCGTTCCACAGTTGCATCGTACAAGAAAGAAATGAGTTTGTATACCTTTGGGTCCTACAGTTGTCTGTTCATGAGAACCATCCTTAAGATTAGGATTATTATTGTCTGAGGTTTTAGCCGGAACAAGTTCACTGAGATATTCAGGTGCAATACCGGTATTCATTTTAGTTTTATTTTGAATTTGGAACGGTATCTTCTTTCTTTTAGATATCTGAAACTTGTTTCATTATCAAGTTTATTGTGACAAATAGTTCTAATGGATCGACCATCTGATATTCTGGGGCGGTGTGAGGTGTGAATTTGTCGAAAAAATAAACTGAACTTCTGAAAAAATATTATTATGCTTCAGATTGTTGAAGAAATATATGCCTTCTGGTTTTGTAGCTATAGCTGAAAAATATCTAATTTCGATACACAATGCCAGACCCCCCCCCCCCCCCCCCCCCCCCCCCCAAAAATAGATGTTTTTTACCGATATTTTAAATTCCTTAAGCAGTTGATCATGGGACTATACTGTTTGACAATATCTTGAATGGGAATATCGTTCATATATATTTAGTCGTATTACGGGGATCGTCTTCACGGGTGATGTCATCTTTTCGGTCCTATCGGTATTGAATTCTATTTCCATATGTTGGCCCATCTTGGAATTTTAACCAAATCATTATTAATACAAGTGACAACTGCAAATGGATAATATATGGTGAAATATATTGATATATCGTCAGCAAAAAGGCGTATTTTATTCTCTATCTCTTCACCAATAACATTAATATAAACGATAAACAACAGTGGTCCAAGCACATATCCCTGAGCTACACAAACTTTACAGATATTAATTCTGAGGTAAACCCATTATTAACCACTTTCTGAGCTCTATTGTTTACGTAAATGTCAAACCAACTTAGTAAATTGCCGCAGTTTTGTTCAAACATAATGAACCAATGATCAGTATTGTGACAAGAGAACTAGTATTATTAATTGTTCTTTACAATCAGGATAATAAAATCAGTTAACTGTCTGAGTTGCGCGTCAATGTTGAGTAGCTAATCAGTCATCTTACTGTCCAAGCGCAACACATGGAAACTGAAAACAATGGAATAATGAAAGTGATCACTTCAAGAAGTCTAAGTGTGGTCTGATTGAGGCTGATTGACGCTTACCTTGATTGGGAAGTGCAGGTGAGTGCCAGATGTCACACCTGTGAGGTATATAAAGGTGACGTGTCCGATAATAACTTCATCAGCTACAGTTCCAGGTAGATCTGCACAGAGAAGAGAGTACCATTACATCGCCTTTGATAATATAAAATGGAAAGAAACGTAAGTACCAGTTTTATTCTAGCTGTAACATCGTTACTTATTATTCATTTGTTAGTTACCCAAAATGCTGAAACGAAGACATTCCTCATGTCTAACATAAATGCAAGTACTATGCAACAGGTTTCTTTTACCAGAAGCTAAATATGCATTTTTGTCCAAAACCCACATTTTGTTCAATTTTATACACCACTAGATCTTATTCTATAATCGTTATTCCGTCATGGTATACATGCTGTCTTTTTCACAGGCTTCCTTCGGAACTGCACTGTCCTCTTTCTTCCTCGAAGACGCATCACCAGTCTCCATGAACCTACGGACTTCTACATCTTCGACCTCGACGAAGCCGCGGACACTCACGCCCTTCAGCATCATCGACATCTTGAAACCAGAGAAATCCTCGCCGGATGAGAGCATCGGTTCAGACGAAAGTGACAGTGATGCTCTCCACATCGACCTAGACCATACAGCCGATGAAGAACAGTGCCTTGTACAAAACTACAACATAAAATCACCAGCAGACGACGCTACAAGGTCACTAGCAGACAACACCACAAGGTCACCAGCAGACGACGCCACAAGGTCACCAGCAGACGACGCCACAAGGTCACCAGCAGACGACACCACAAGGTCACCAGCAGACGACACCACAAGGTCACCAGCAGACGACACCACAAGGTCACCAGCAGACGACGCCACAAGGTCACCAGCAGAAGACTACACTAGGTCACCATCAGACAACGACACTAGGTCAAAGGGTGACCACAGAGACACTATTCTCGATGAAACTCCACTACAAGGCTTGTCACCTGCTGATGTTGAAAATGGACCTTGTCCCAACCTGACACCATACGCGGAGCCCCCGAACCCAGGGAACATCGCACATCAGGGACTCTCACTACCCCAGTCAGTAAACAACGTGCACCCGATCTACCCAGTGTCAATGTCCGGTGTGTTCCCGTCTTGTTATCCCACATACATTCCTCCAGCCACACCACAGCCACAAGAGACACATCTCAATAGTTTCCAGGGTAAGTCATTTCAAAGATTTTTTTTAAATTTGTCGAACGCATATACCTCTGAAACTAGCCCAGATGTGTCGTTGATTCCTGTTATGTTATGTTTTATATAAATGATTCTTGTGTTGCAGACCCCGAGATTGTCGTCCCTCGTGCCAGTCCAAGAGGCACCGGGAGGGTCAGTCCGGCACAAAGCCACTCCTCCGGTAGTGAATCCATCAACGCAAGTCCAGCCTCTTCCCCCCTTCCATCCTCAAGCCCCGCAACAACGAAGAGGCCCAGACCCACGAGTGGCCGAACCTGCTTCACACAGAAACAGGTGCGCGCCATGGAACTGGTTTTCTCGGAGAACAAGTATCCGGATTATGACGTCATTGAGCACATGTCTGCTGAGATTGGAATTCCCCACAAGAGAATCAAGGTACGCTTTAAATTTAAACGATTCGTTACAAACTACAAGGCCAGGTTGCATCGTTTCTCATATTTACGCCACCGCCAATAAAAATCAAGTAACGTCAAATTAGTTAAACAGACTATAACTAGTGATTGATATCATTAGACACTTCCCACGTTGTACGGTTACACCTAGTGAGATGGCTCTTTGTGATCGGGATCGGGTGGTCAGACTCGATGACTTCGTTGATGCGATTGCGTAAATGCTCATGATGGCTATCACTAGATTGTCTGGTCCAGACTCGATTATTTACAGACCGCCGCCAGGAAACTGGAATGTTGCTGAGTGCGGCGTTAAACAACAAAACAGATCAAAATTTCAGTAGTGCTTATGATATAGTCGCAATCATATTATTATTGGACTCTGCTTTTAGCAGAGAGCTCTAAAGATTATGGAAATGATTATTATGTATATTTTATTCTCCGACACCCCCCTTGTCGAATGGTGGTGCTGCCGTACAGAAAACGCTATATTTGTTTGCGAAGGGCTAACAAGATTGTTGCATCTGCATTGCAGGTTTGGTTCCAGAATAAGCGATCTCGCAGAAAAAGTAGAGCTCCTGAGACGCATTCCCCTAACTCTCCACACGTGGCCGCCATGATGACGTCTTCTCCCGGAATCAACTACATGTCTCCCATGATGCCCCAGTTCCAGTTTCCGGTCCCCGCCATGATGTCTCCGTTCCCAGGGTTTCCCTACCCACCAATGTTCCCACCTACCGTGTGTTGAACAATGTATATAAACTTTAACATCAGAAGTGCTTCAAATATTTGTATATACCGTGCCTATACCACACTGCTGAAATATGTATAACTTATATATGTAATAAATACTCAAAATGATATTTGAATGCCCTTGTGTTTGTTGTGACATGGCATCAGCTGAAACGGTTGCCCTTGCTCTTGCACAGGCCATATTTTCCACATTTACCGAGAGTTCACATAACACACCGTGGCTTATGCCCCTTGCAATATGACGTCATTGGTGCCAATTGATGAAGGAATGAAGACCCCGCTGACTTGCTGTTTCGAACGAAGCGCTTCATGGTACATTTGCTCATGTGAGGCACTGTCTTCATCAGGTGATGAAAGTCAACCCTTATAGTGACAGATACACAAATCATAACAAAACAATCAATTAAACATCACACCTTATCTAAAGCGAACTATTATTTAAGGCGAACTATATCAACGCGGAAATTTTTGACGTCGTGACGTCAAGTCTAATTGTCATATACATGCATCAATTTCAAACTCATTATCGGAATTGAATTTCAAAAGTGTATTCAATTATTGCTTATCATCAAATATCAAAACAAATGAGTTGGTCCCTTAAGTTTCAGTTCCGGTTGTGACACGCCACTTCATATAATGACTTGTGCTCATATGTTTCAGCTCCGGTTGTGACGCGTCACTTCATATATGCATAGCATGGCTTTCTCAGAATCGAGCCCACATGACCACGGACAGTTGCAATGTGTTAACCCATGTCCAGGCACCTTGGTCGTCTAGGTAGTCCAGTTGTAGAAGGACATGCCTACATTCAGTCAAAGTTACCCTTACTTTAAAAACTATATGGAGTTAAAGTAGCCCCGAGTTTAAACCATAATATTGAAAAAATTATTCTGTCTGGAAAAATAATCTGCTTCGTCTATGTGCTGCGTCTCAACTGGATATGAATCATAAAATATCAGTTTATACTAGTGGGAAGTGTCGCGTCACAACTGGGGCTGATAAGGTAGAGGCCAACTCATGATATGAAGTTGTTCGTCACAACTGCAGCTACATCACTAGAGACCAACTCATATTTTCATATGTGAAGGTGCGTCACAACTGGGCTGAAACATTGGAGACCAACCCATTATATGAGGTGGTGCTCACAACTGGGCTGAAGCATTAGAGACTAACTAGTATGAAGTGGAGCATCACAAGTGGACCTGAAACATTAGAGATCAAATCATTACATGAAGTGGTGCATCACAACGAGCTGAAACATTGGAGACCAACCCATTATATGAGGTGGTGCTCACAACTGGGCTGAAGCATTAGAGACTAACTAGTATGAAGTGGAGCATCACAAGTGGACCTGAAACATTAGAGATCAAATCATTACATGAAGTGGTGCATCACAACGAGCTGAAACATTGGAGACCAACTTATATGAAGTGGTGCATCACAACTGGAGCTGAAACATTGGAAACCAACCCATTATATGAGGTGGTGCTCACAACTGGGCTGAAGCATTAGAGACTAACTAGTATGAAGTGGAGCATCACAAGTGGACCTGAAACATTAGAGACCAACTAATATGAAGTGGAGCATCACAACTGGAGCTGAAACATTAGAGACCAACTTATTATATGAAGTGGCGCGTCACAACCGGAGCTGAAACATAAGAGACCAACTCATTATACCAGGAAGTGGCGCATCTCAAATTGATCTGAAACATTGAAAGACCCAACTCATTAAATTAGGATTTTGCACGCCTGAACTAGATCTAAAACATTGCAGCGTATTTATTCATTTGAACCTGAAGCTGAGAGCTTTCAAATATCTATCAGTATATGTGCTCTAGAGATCAGACTTCCAGACGAACTCAGCTGACACTACAACTCCCTTTCTACGGTAACTGGGGTATCATTGGGTGTGGACAGCACCCGCAACTCATTCTTACACTTCACCATGAATGCGGAAGGTTATACTTTCCCTACTACTCGGAACATTCGGACCAGCAAAATACACCCCTATATCTATCTATTCTTCACAGGGAAAGTCCAGCATAGCATGGCTTTCTCAGAATGGAGCCCACATGACCACGGACAGCTGCAATGTGTAAACCATGTCCAGGCACCTTGGTCGTCTAGGTAGTCCAGTTGTAGAAGGACATACCTACATTCAGTCAAAGTTACCGTTCCTTTAGAAACTATAAAGTTAGAGTAGCGCCGAGTTTAAACCATAATATTGAAAAAAATATTCTGTCTGGAAAAATAGTCTATGTGATGCGTCTCAACTGGATATGAATCATTTTTTTAAAAAACAGCTCATACTAGTAGGAAGTGGCGTGTCACAACTGGAGCTGAACCTGGACTGGACTAGATTTGGGGGTGTGACGTCTACTTCGGAGTTATTGTACTTCGTAAGGGAATGATAAATATGAATAATATTATAAAATATAAATATAGATAAATCACCATACCCCCAAAATATAACTGAATGGGAAAAAACATGTCTAATAACACCTATGTCTATAACGTTTTCATGTAATGTATAATTATTTATTATATTACAAAAGAGGATATAGATGGTTTAATGCATTTGGAAGAGCTGTTAATAATTTCAAACGCGAAATTATAATAGGACAATATAATATCAACTAAAACAGGTCCTACTACCATAATATAGTATTAACGATGTATATATACAAAAGGTATAGCATAATATAAGGATAACGCTATTTTTCAGGGCATTATCATTTGCAGAAGCCCGAGGTTTTCCATTAACTGCCCGGCGAAGGAGGGCAGTTGAAAAGACCGAGGGCTTCTGCATATGATAATACCCTGAAAAATAGCGTTATCGTTATTATAGCTAAAATGGATGGAATTTGTTATCAAATAAAAAGAAACAACAACATCGGTTTTTAAAAATTTTGCAATCAACACGAATGTCACTGACCCCATTTTACAAACATGGAAACGTCATAGAACAAACCAGATGACGTCACTATAATACGTGACGTCACTTTCTCTACCTTATGACGTCACCTCACAACGGGCTTGATAATGGCCCGTCGTCAAGCATTATGAGGGCATTATCAAGTGGTTACAGTGGCGCGCTCATTTCTGATAACGTGCGGGCGGTTTAATGATAATTCTATCCATTTTAGCTATAATGGGTTATAAATGTATTACAGATAAGCTGTAATTAGATATGGGGCCTACAAAAGAAAGAAAAAGGGAATAAGAGCTTAGCCTACGAGTATAATCGCCTGGGTGGGGAATCGTGGTGGCGAGCAAGGGAGGCGATTGATGGCAGTGAGCAGTGTTATTGGGTCCTTGACAATGACATTTGGCTGGGTAATGTTCTACGTTAGTGTTATGGATTCGTGGAATTTCGCGCGCGGATGTCGTAGAAGACAGTTCGCCCTAGATATTTCGATCCCGATCCTAAATGGGAAACAGATTGCTTACATTATGAGATTTTGAATCAGACTTTGTTTGGGATGTTCTAAAATTTGTCCCTGCGTTTAGCATTAAGAATGAAATTGATAATGGAGTTGTATATTGCTGGAGGGTTGAATTGACTGAAGAGTAAGGAAATATTGTGCTGATAGTGAGATGGGATAGAGTGATATTGTTGAGAGTGGAAAGTGCTATAAAGTGGACAGTGGTTAAAAATGTGATCTTGATCTGCGGGAATGAGGCAGTTTGTACAGTTACCATTTAGAGGTCTTTTTTGCTTAAATAAATTATAGTTCAGATTTGTATTTCCACTGATAATACGGGATATTATTTATCAAAAAGGTCGAATTGTTATAATAGTGATATTTATAGATAGGTTTATGAAACAGGTTAATCCAGCAGAAACTTTGAATTTTGATGGATTGTTTTATTTTAGATTTCAGCTCGGCTTTGGAAGTGTGAAAATCAATGGATGGGGATGGATGAGTTATGGCTATTTTAGCTGCTATGTCCTTACCAGGTGTGTTGAGTTGGCCAGGTACCCTTAGTAGACTTATAGATTTATTTTCTGAGAGTCTGAAATAATTAGAAAGTTGTTTTGTTTAAGGGTTTATACTAGATGGAGGGCTGTAAGTATGGCTAATATGGAGAAAATGGATGTGGATAATAGGGGGCGGGGGTCATGTAACACACGGATGTTACACTTTTAGAACGCGTCCATGTGTTCTGTAAAATAGCCTGAATGTTGATACAAACAATTTAGAACGTTTCAACGTGTTCTGACGATGTAACACTTTTAGAACGCATGTAAAGTGTTCTAGACCGAGATTCGGAACTCTACAGGTTCTCAGAAACTCAAAGGGTAGAATTCAAGCCATAGCCACACACACAAATGCACATTCTCTGGCATAAAACCACACGGACTGTAACCATGAATTCTTTATTATCTTTATTTGTCATGATCCTGTGGATATTCAAGTCACATAAATATGTGTGAGTTCTCGCACTCAGCAATAAAATTTCAGCTATATGACGGCGGTCTGTGAATAATCAAGCCTGGACCAGACTATCCAGTGCTTGACATCATGAGCATCGATCCACACAATTGGGAGACGATGACGTGCATCAACCAAGTCAGCGAGCCAGACTACCCGATCCCGTAAGTCGCCTCTTACGAGAAGCATAGTTTCCTTTCACGACAAGCATGGGTTGCTGAAGACCTATTCTCTAACCCGGATCTTTACGGGTTCTAAAATGATTACAGCAATACCTTTTTTTGCATTAGGGTTAACCGCTTATGGATACGATGTGCTGTAAGGTTCGATTTCGTTTTGTTTTTCCTTTCATTGAAACTGTGATAATGGCGCTATGATTGGTTTGCTGAAATAGTATTTTCCGCGAGTCATGGTACATGCTGTGAAGATAATTGATAATCAATTATGTATGTATATACATCATCAAATACACATTATAAATCTCCTCAGAAAATGGAATATATTATCATAGGACGACAGCTCGTATTTCCAACACATTAGATCCAATTAATATTAAATTTACACGTTATTGGTGTAGACTGTACTCTCGATTAGCGTATGATAATCTGTTGCAGGTCTTCAACTCTTATTTGATATGTTTTCTGAAAAGTCAGCAGTGAGTAAACGCTTTAAATTTTTTTTTCGTTCAATGACGTTACAATCTTCAATAATATTTGTGTAGGCTAAATAGACGGTCGGTGATTTCCCGCCGCTGTGATTCAGTCGTCTGGACAGGTGCGCGTCATTTTACCTCGCGTGTTGTGACGTGGATGGCGTCACGTCAAACAGCTGATCTAATGTTATGGTCGTATAATGGATACACGTGGTTTCAGTTTCCATATAATAATATATTCTTTTTGACAGACCCAAAAGTAGACTAGTACATCACGAATGGGAAGATTACCAGGGCGACCGACGAGTGAATAAGACCGTTTATCATCACTAGACTAACACTGTTAGAATATATGGGGCCGGGTTTTTTCGGTATGTTGACGAGTGTGCTTTTGATACCTGTTTAAAGGTTTTATATTCCAAGAAAATAATGTGCATTTAGTTGAGTAAGGGAATAGAATGTTTTACAGTGAGAAAGCTGTCAAAATGGACCCAATATTAAACAATCTTTTTTATTTTTTTAGCCGCATATATTAGAATCTCGCATGGTTCAATTTATAACATAAACAGTAAATATAACATTAAATTAACACGCAATATATAGGTAAATTCATAATCGATTCCTGAATGACAAAATTATTTCAGTGTAGACAAATTTCGTTTTGATGTTCTAAATAGTTTTCATTTTGTTTTTTTCACTGTGCATTATATAAATTATCAAATACTTCGATCAGTGACATACGTATTTAGTAATAATTACTTTGTTTTGCATCCTTAGTAAGAAAGATAATTTGTAACAGAATTTTTTTTGTCTGAGAGCAAAATTAATGCGTTCTTGTAGTTCTTTTTTCACAATTTTAAATTGTGGTATGTTCCCTCCAAGCTGTAGTCTAGCTTGGCCAAAAGAAAAAAAGGTCGGACATAATAACTGAAAACCATTAATATTAAAGATTGTTTCAGTTATATTTTCGAAGTGCAATACCAAGGATATATGACAAATAATTCCATTACTTTCATTCACCATTACTGTACTGGAAATAAACTATCACGAATGTCTTTGAATGTGCATGTATATACCTATCAGTAAAATACACTTCCAAAGTCGTATTTATACCACAATATGAAAGAAAAAGTAGTATAAGCAAGGAACAAGGCGCTTAGGGAATAAAACAGCTAACGCGCGCTGTACCTCATTATTTGAAGTAGGGTGCGTACCGGTTGATTGAACCGGTGGTAAGCTTGATACAAGTAAGTCTGGATTAATATTTACTGTTGCATCTTCATCTGCTCCTAGCAACAACATACCCATACTGAGCAGCACCGAGTTGTTACTTTTTGAAGCTACTGCTGCATTCCCCCTATGACGTCACTTGAGAAACAAAACAAAGACGATAACAAGCGGAATAATTTGTTTGACAACAAGGCCACGTGTTATCGTTGTTTATTGCATATCATAAAGTGAAGGGTGTTAAATTATTACAGAATCAGAATCAGTATATTCTCCAAAACCACAAAAGGTGGTACAGGAGCATATTACAATAAATAATTATGTATATGTACAAATAGCAGACAAGCTGGCAGTTACTAACAACATGCGATTACCTAGCATTTTTAATACTAATGGACATTTTTACAATAAATCTCGATAAATTCTTTAGATCCTGTGTGTTTGTTGTTGATAAGAGTTTTACAAATTTTATAATATTTGGCCATACAGTGGCCATATGATGATATGGTTAAGTTAAGGTAGACTTATCAGGCGGGCCAATTACACAATTTAGCTAAATATGGCTGAATTACAGCGCGTCACAACTTGGGCTGAAACATAAGTCTAGATTTTCGAAGCGATCGTAGATACAATAAATCTTAACAACTTACGTTCAAAGATTCGATATCTCAAGTTTAAGATCAGATACATTTACATGAGTGGGTATGGTTTTACGCAGCTTTTAGCAATGTTCCAGCAATATCACGGCGGGGGACACCAGAAATGGGCTTCACACATTGTACCCATGTCGGGAATCGAACACGGGTCTTCGGGGTGAAGAGCGAACGCTGTACTATGCAAAGACATTTTTCAAACCCTATAAATGTTATAATCAATAAGTGTAGTGTTACCACACTATAGTTATTAGAATTGAAATAATGTGCAAAGAAGATACTTCACTATTTTCCCTCTAATGATTCTCTCGCGAGAGAGCATGCAGAGCTTTATGTATTAAACACATCGCGTACAAAGTCATCGACGAAAGTAATCAAGGGATGTTATTCTAAATGACAAGGACGAGACCTATGATCGAATAGCAGGCATTCAGCATTTGAGATGCGTGTTCAGGTCTGATGTTACGTGATGTATGCTGAGTCAGTTTCACAATACTGCTTGTTTTCGTGTTTATGTCAAATGTCAAGTTTATAGAGAAATCACTAACATTATACGGGGACACGGGTGGCCCAGTCGTCTAAGGCGCTGCGATTCGCTGTGCAGAGTTGCGTCCCTTGAACACCAGAAACCTACGATTGTGGGTTCGAATCCCGGTTCGCCCCGATTATGTTTCTAGGTTTGTCAGCAACTTGCCCGTACTCGTGGGTTTCACAGTAGTGGTAAACGTCTGAGACCTGCATCACTTCGGGCTTTCCTCCCACATTTAGCTGACACGCCGCGATATAACTGGAATACTGTTAAAAGCGGCGTTAAACCCAACTCACTCACTAACATTATACCTGGAAACACTCAAAACAAAAATTACCCAGGAAGCAGCGCACCCACGAGCGAGACAATGTAAGTGTCTTTTGTTATTTACATATCCAATATATTTTACGAAAAAACAAAGGTCTCAAATACAATATCAAGCTATTTGTATTTAGATGGTGTGGTTCTTTTAAACCTATCTAGATCAATAATTCTTATCCAAATTTGAAAGTGACACTTTCGTTCACAAAGGGAGATAATTTAGGAATTGTCAAGTTATGTTGTCTCATGGAACACGCCACAAGTTAACGTAAACATAAATAAAATGTAGTTCTTTTCTATCCTTTTAAATTAAGTAGAGTTAATAAACTGATTTGTCTGATTTGATTTAAATCTGGCTGAGGAGCGAAATATCTACATTGTCAATGTGTAAAATCTATTCCAGAACGTAGTTCGGTGACGCTTGGCTTGTCTGACAGCATTGCTGAGGGTCAACTAATAGTATTTGTCCGGTGACCATATCCTTTACAATGATATTATTGTTTGAATGGTCTCAAGTATCTATATTTTGTGAATATAAAACGGGTAAATGTACATCTCAATGGAAAAAAACAACATCAATTATTATTTTTAAATCGGTCCATTGAATCCAAAATTCAAAGATTATTGTGGTGAAAATGTCTATTTTATATTGATCAGTAATTTTCATTCAATAAACATTTTCTGCTAAAACATATTGAAAGGTGAAGTTTGGACAATGTTCAAAATAAGTTACTTCTTTGCGACATTTTAAACCCAAATTGAACCCATTGTTTACTTGATTTTTCAAATCGCTATTCTCGAAAATAAGATACGAAAATATGTGCTTAACTTTTGCTCTCAAAATATCAATAAATTGCTATACTTAATGGAATACATCTATGTCTCTCATCACCTGTTTTTAAAGAATGCAATTATTCAATAGACAATATTTAATCACTTGTCAAATATTTGTCTTTCGGTAATATAGATAACCTAGGTGTTGTTTTGAAAACGAAACCAAACACAATTACTTCTGCAAGAAAAACATTATACAAATAAACTATACGCATATTTGATCACACATATTTCCTTGTTAAATCAATAAGATTAGCTGCCCCTGAGTTATCAATAAGGTCACGGTCATTACTTTAGAGCCTGCCGACACCTTCCATTTTAATCCTTCCCGAATTATCGAAAAGGTATGTTGTTTCACACTTCTTCAGCATGGACTCGGATAGAAATATATTGTAGACTATCGACTCCATAGTTATGTGGATCGCTGTCGCGATTAAGATCATTTCTAACGTGATATCTTCGATGCGTTCTTCGTGTTTTTACGTAGTGTCAATTTGAATCACACAGTCCAACAAAATGAAATGTCAATCTTTGAACGTAAAGCAGATTATTTGTTTAAAAAACATCTATGGCAAAGTATGCCGCCATCAAGGATGAAGATAAAATAAACTTACGAAAGGTTTGGGTCCATCTTAGATTTACGACAATCTTACGATATCTTAGGGCTACGATAGTATCGAAAATAGGCTACGATAGCTTACGATTTCCTTACGACAACTTTACGATAATTTTAGGGCTATGATCGTTTCGCAAAAAATTAGCTCAGTACTATAGAAATAATGCGTCTTAACTGGAGCTAAAAAAAAGATACACTCATCTAAATAAAAAAGGGGCGCCTCAACTGATACTGAAACATTAAAAGACCCATTCATTTCAATAAACATAAAATTGAAAACGATAATGTCTGTATCTGCATCGTCTAAGAGATCAAGATGGATCTCTCAGTTTAATAGGAAGTGGCGCGTCTTAAATGGAACTAATACTTTGACAGACTAACTCGTTATTGTAGGAAGTGGGATGTCACAACTGAAGCTAAAACATACGCGACGAACTGATCATGATAGGGTTTCACGCATCTGAGCTGGAGCCAAAACATTGAAAGACGCACTCATTATGATTCATTCATTCACATTATTTCATGGTATAATCGCCCGTAGCAAGTACTATCAGCGACAGTGACAGCAACATCCCGTCATCAACATCAGCACAACGTCCGACTCGCCAACAGCTCCACAACTAAAGTCTCCATCTAAAGCCTCCGACCTTACCACAATACAACAAAGTCCTGCCCTCATTCTTCTTCAAATAAATAAAAGCTACAATACCCTTACCACATTCAAAAGAAATCTCTAATAAAAGCAGAGTCGATTGTACGTATCCGACTATATCATGAGCATGTGTTTATGAATCACTCGAGAATAGTCATGATACCAGGTGTTCGCGAAAAGCTGAGCGTATCCTGCACCACCGGTGGCACCCGTTACAAACACATTTAAAGGCAAGTTAATAAAGGTAGCCCTGAGGGCAGGAACTGGAACCTCCCTCAACACATTACTTATATCATCTGACCTATTGTCTACCCCCGCAAACTCTAAAACTCTTAAACTTAGCAAGAGGATCAAATCATTAATATAAAATAGCATCTAATTTTAAAAATTATATTCCAAATTGTAAACCTATATGGTCATAAAACCGTTCACTCTAAAAGTGACACCTAACCTCACCCCTCCGTATTAAGACACTGGTACTAAGTTTGCGGTTGCTTACAGCGGACCAAACAACTACCCTCGTAGTAAGACTGCTGAATCGACGAAGCTAAACTCGTTCTTCTTGCAATTAATACTACGTTTTATTGATATTAAACCAACAGTTTGCATGTTTCACAAAGAAAACAGCATGTATTGATGTTACTACACCTTTTATAGCGGAGCTGGACAAAGATAGAGCTGCAACGAATGGTTAAAACGGTCATTTCGCAGCAAATACTCTGTATGTGTGTACATACATGTATGTATGTGTTGTTGGCCAATGTGTGAAGGCGTTGGACAAAATTCTCCTCGTGAAAATTTATTGACAAAATAATTCGGTGTGTGTATAGTGTGCACGGGTTCGAATCCCGACATGGGTACAATGTGTGAAGCCCATTTGTGGTGTCGACCGCCGTGATATTGCTGGAATATTGCTAAAACTAATATACACTGCATAAGTGTGTGGAGGAAGCCGTTATGACCTCAACGAAACTGTTTTCTCTTATTTACATCACCATATTAAAACGTTCGCTTCTCTGACGAATATCCGGGTCTTGTACCCAAATGGGGTAAAATGTGTGAAACCCATCCTTGGTCATCCCGACGTATAATTGTGTAATTGGTCAAGTTGAAAACATCAACGACATAGGTGTAAGAACATAAACAGAATTTAGAATCAATATGTTTTATGTACATGCTGTATTCTTACATTAAATGATATGCTTCATTCATTGACGACATGGGACAATCTCCCCCCTCCCACCCCCGCCCCCTCCACACGCACGCACGCACGCACGCACAGAGTGACAGAGAAACCCTCTTACCGGCCTGGTGCCCTTGTGCTGTTTTGTATCGAATATAACATCACATCATCTGCGATTCGTTACAGCCACAGCGATTATTCGTTTACATAATTATCTATTCAGATTGTTGAATTCAATATTGCTGCACTTACCATGTCGTTTTGTTCAACGTCCTCTCCAGAGTGAAAACATGCGGTAGGGCAAGAAAATCAAGCTGAAATGTGTTTCTTCGTGAAAAGTCTACATAATGCACATGACATACCAAAGTTTTAAACACAGCGATCAAAGTAGCGCGTGAATAATATAAACATGAGAAATAAGGGTCTAAGCCCATTGTAATTAATTTAACATGCAGCGGTGCATTTGATAAAGTAAGCGTCGTCTGCTTCGATCAATAGAGTCTGGATTACGCGCAGGAAAAACTCGTGCAACGGAAGTGTATCCCGATTGGCTAAACTCGTTACCATGACATCACGTGACTATTCCGGTGAACACCTGCATGAAATATACAACACTTCTAACCTGATTTGACATTTGTTTATATAAATAATCTCAACCGACAAAGTCATTGGCGACGGGGTTTGTCTAGCGGGGTTAAAGCGTTGACTCGTCACACCAATTCACCACATGGGTGAACCATTTAGAGCCAATTTTGACGCCCCTCTCCGTAATATGGCTTGGATTTTGTTCCAAATTTCGCAAATGATTTTGTAATAATAAATGGTAACTTTTAGCAGTATTCATCATAATAGAATGGGGATGTAATACAGTGGATGGTTGACCATGAGTTGCCAAGCGCCTTAACATTTTAAAGCATTTTAATCATAATGATGATTATGAAAATGACAATTATCAAAGAATTATGAACAATATGTACAAAGTACCACACGAGCAAAAACGTATTAGCTGAGGTTGACCCTGAGGTTTTTGCCCGTGTGGTGCTTTATACATATTGTTCATAATTCTTTGATAATTTTTTTTTCATAATCATCATTATGATTAAAATGCATTAAGAGAGTATACAGAGGTTTTTTTTATGAAATGGAAAATTATTGAAAGAACTGTTGTTAAATTTGATTATGTCTATTTAACCATCACTCATTCTTGCAACAGTTTGTTAAAAGTAATCTGTGGCTAAATAACTTTGGGTAAAAATATATTGGTTCGATGAAGACTAGGGTAGGAAATGAACTTGCAAACACATGGCCCTTAACATGCTTGAAATGTTATAAATTTATGCAGAAAAAGCGAATATTCATTGATTTTCAAGAAAGGATATCAAAGATACCTATCAACAAAATTCATATAGTCGGTGCCTTAGAATGTATATAATTGTGAGTCAATTTTAAAGAGACCAAATTGCTGGGTTCATCACTATATTCCAGCTCAGTTTCAAGTATCCAATGGTTCACAGGATAATGAGGGGAGGGTGGTAGCCTTGTGGTGGTTAAAGCGTTTGGTCGTCACGCCGAATGCCCGGGTTCGATTCCCAACATGGGTACGACCCGTGAATCGCCGTAAAAGGCGACTAACGGGATCGGGTGGTCAGGCTCTCTGACTTGGTTGACGCATGTCATCGATCCCAATTGCGTGGATTTGAACCCTCCGTTGTAGGTTTAAAATGATGCTACTTATGGTACATTTATACACAGAGCAACAATGTAAGGCAAATGCTACTGTAACAGCATAACCTCTTTATTCACGAGTACTAGTATAAATAATAATAATGTTGCAGTACACATCGATATAAATCAACAATCAATAATTATATTCTTTTTAACATTGGACGGATGTAAAAACGTGTAACAAATGTGCCTGTTGTAAAACCTACGGACTAAATGTATATATAAAACACTGCCTACAGCCTATCAAGAAATTGAAGTTATTACAAATGTATATACATGTTCTGAATGAAAAATCTAAAACACATTTAATACCTATTTAAAAGGCTAAGTGTATATGTGTATATGTAAATAGTATATTTCTCTAGAATATATGAGCATGTAGAGGGTCAAGAATCAGTCTAATATTTATCGGGTTTTATATAGTTTTCACAAAAATATCAGATCTATCTATACATAATTAATGTAAGACTCTTATCTAACGATTCTAGAAGAAGGGTCGATAGCAGGTGCGATCTGTTCTGTCGGACGCCTTGATTGCTTTGTACACGGCCATAAACAAGGGAGGGAACCGCGCCAAGAAGTATCGACAGGGGTCATCAAGTACATCTCGGGCACCGTGGGACCTGTGGAGAAACACACGTTATCAAATGTATTACTGCTTATTACTATCTACAAACTGAAAAAGTCGGAAGAATGATGTTGGATGATAAATAAAATCTCACCCTCGTGTCTTCCGATATCAAATATATCAACACTTGTTGATATCTTTGATATCAAAAGACACGAGGGTATCAAATATATCAACACTTGTTGATATCTTTGATATCAAAAGACACGAGGGTGACATTATCTATATAATACAAACAAATGTAAAAACTTATATGAACGGAACTTTATAAGTGAGTGAGTGAGTATGGTTTTACGCCGCTTTTAGCAATATTCCAGCAATATCACGGCGGGGGACACCAGAAATGGGCTTCACACATTGTACCCATTGTCGGGAATCGAACCCGGGTCTTCGGCGTGACGAGCGAACGCTTTAACCACTAGACTACCCGACCGCCCCTGGAACTTTATAAGGGAATAGCGTATAGGATCTCTTTCTTCACTCCAGAAATAGAATTGCTCACATCTTGTCAAAATGCAGACAGCAGTTGTAGATAAACAGCACCATCTCAGCCAGGGTGTTCTTGTACTGGCGGAACGCTCGCATCTCCTTCAGCACGGAGCTGTCGATGACGTTGATCTGCAGAAAAGTGAGTGAGTTAGGTTTAACACCGATATCAGCAACATTCCCGCACAATCACGGCGGGGAACATCAAAATGGTCTTCACACATTGAACCCATGAATCGAAACCGTATTGTCGGCGTGACGAATCAACGCTTTAACCACGAGGCTATTCCGTCGGCCCTGATCTGAGCAATCGTTGGAGTCAATGCAAGTTCTATTCTGGTTCAAATTCATACAAACGGGATGGTTGTGTTTCTTTGATTTATGTTGTTTAACGTCACATTCAGCAATATTCCAGCTATTTGTCTGCCGTATGTAAATAATCGAGTCTGGAAAAGTCAAACTTGATAGCTTGGGCAATGACCAAAAGAGTCGATGAACAATGGCATTTAATCTGTCACATGTCACAAATTGTCACCATTTGTAAAATAAATGGAATTGTGCGATGCAATCCCAATGGTTAAAAACATTGTTAAATGGTATCGGATGAATTCTTTTTTGAAAAGTATCTTTTTTTCTCAAAAACTGCCTGCTAAAATAATTGAACATTCTCTACTCAATAACACCAGCAAATCTGAAAACACATAATGTTTATCTCATAAGTGAGTCAAGTCAACTACAATGAACATGTCTGGTGAACTGGACGCCTGTGTTTCACACGGCTGCAATACCTCACACGAGTGCACTATTTAGGACACTATGAGGACGCCGTACAGCAATACACAAATTCTTCTGTATGATCCCGGAGAATGATGGACCAAACAGGACAGCTGTGCTCTTCGGCTCTGTTCAAAGTCAACTAAAAAGTGACCAATACGACTGCCGAATACGTGAAACGTGTTTTGACCAGTGCATTCAGGCCATGCATAATACCTGTTAGCTGCACAACGTTGCAACATGAGAGACTGTGGGCCAACGTTTGACGCTTGCTACTTATTGAAAGCGAGTTGCACGACAAAGGCACGCTCTACTTTCTATAAAAGAATGACAACACTCTCATGTTAGCCTTCTATACAATAAGCTGTTGAATGGCGATAACACTTGTATGTATAGACCGAAACGTTTCGCCTAAACGGTCGGAGTACGCCAGCGTCACGTCGTCCAACAGGGCACACACTCACTCACCCAGCCGTCGCTGATCACCAGATATTCCGACACATTCAGGAAGTCTGTCATGGTGGTGCTTCCCGAGCCAGTCAGGGCAATTCTGGAAGGAGATTATAAATGACACCACCTGGGCCCACTTGCACAGAACAATCTTAGTTGTGCAAGAGGACCCTGGTCCGCTCTGTTAATTCCTTAACATTTCATACAGACATTGGAAACTGCCGCATGAAGTTAGCATGTCATGACAGCCGATTATGAACACAGGGTATTCTGCACTCAACAGAACCACATGTTGTTTGTTTGTTGTTTAACGCCGCACCCAGCAATATTCCAGCTATATGACGGCGGTTTGGAAATAATTGAGTCTGGACCAGAGAATCCAGTGATTGAAATAATGAGCATCGATCTACGTAATTGTGATACGATGACATGCATCAACCAAGTCAGCGAGCCTGACCACCCGATCCCGTTAGCCAGAAACAAATGCCTTAAACAGATAGTATGTGATGCTTCGATGAAAGATAAAAAACGCCGACAGTATGTTCTTTATCCTTCCATGATGCTCGCTTTTTAAATTGTGTCCTCATTTTTAATTAACAAGGTACAGTTGAAAGTCTTACTTGGCAATTGCCACATCAAATTGTCACCTTTCTGTTGATACATATGTGACTGTTTTTCGTTCTCGCGATTGTCAAAGCCAAGATGTGTTTTATCGATTTACTGTATTTTCACTGATCTAGTAAGATGGATGCTCTATCTTGATTGACGGGAATGGTAGAACTAATTTGCATGTTACTAAGGATACGTTAGATCCCGATGGGAAAAGCGTGTACTTTATCGCAAAACGTGTACTTTATCACAGGATAAAGTACTGTCCGCTCGTTTGATCTTTCAGCAAAGTATCTTAGAATTCGTAACACGATAATGGGAATGCGGACATAACTGGGTAATCCCAAGTACAAGTGATAATGAGATTATTTAACAAAATGTCTGACCCTGTTTTCATCTCCTTGAGCACATCCGAGCCAGCGATGAGCACCATCCGGAACCGCTTCTCTTCTGACCAGAAGAACGGATGCCTGGAACATGGACTAAGCACTGTCAGAAATATTCAACTGATTATTCTTATTCTTATTATCGATATCGAACATAAGATGTCTGAAGGTCAGTAGGGGGGCATTGATGACCAAGCCGTGGTCTAAGGCGATGCATTTGCGTCCAACGGGCAACCAGGAGCCTATGATCACGGGTTCGAATCCAAGATTGCCCTGGTTATGATCTTTGGTTTGTGAGCAACATACCAGTGATCGTGTGTTTAGGTTGTTCTATTGTTGATATAAAACAATTCACATATATTTAAAAACATACATTTTGACTTTAGAAAAGTCTCAATTTCTTTAAGTATACCGCCCCACATCTTGCCTTTGTAATGAGTGCCATGTATAAAACGTAGATATTTTCTTGGTAGACTTTGGGTAACCACTGACTGCCAAACTGACATATATCATAAATTTTGAGCTTCTTCAAAATAAATTGAATTAAGCTTGCAAGGATTACCAATTGGCCCGAAACAAGGTTAACAAAAGGGTTATTTCAGACATGTCTGGGCCCTGATTCATATAGCGCTACGACAGTTGTAGGTCTATGTTCAAGAATTGGAGTTACGGTTATCGAGGCGCTACGATTTCTTTGCTAAACTAGGCCCAAGTAGGTCGTCTTGGCAACTGAGAATTTAAAAAAAAAGAGCATTTTTGAAGCTTCATTCATACAGATTCCAAATGTACATTGATTTCAAACTGAGTATATGTTAAAGGGGAAGTGTACACGCAAAAATCACTTTCTTTCTTTTTCTAAACAAAACGCAATTTTAGAATTAGTTAGTATCTGTGTTTGAAAATATACACTCATTTTTTTCACAGTGAAAGTAGGAAGCTCACAATAGTATGAAAATGATATGCCGTTATGAGGCCTTCGTTTTTCGAGCTAAACAGGCCTGAGTTATCCCCCTTAGATTATGACGTAATTGGTGCCAATTCAACTGGGTCCCTGTCTATTCTTAACGCAAAAGATATCAAGTACAAGTTTTCGGTAAAACAACATGGCCTACGACACACTCCGGCGCAGTGGTGACTCAGCATAACACTATGCTGGCTGGCATCTGAGACGCTAGAATCACACACCTGTACCTACACCACGTGAAGCGGCTCTAACAAAGCATGATGACGTCATAATGTTTATCAATTGGCACCAATGACGTCATATTGCAAGGGGCATAAGCCATGGTGTTTTTGTTATGGAAATAGAACACTTGGTAAATGTGAAAAATATAAATCGTTTTAATGCAAAACATATGTTAATTAATTGTGATATTTTTTATATTTTTGTCTATGACACTTCTAGGTTAACACTTTTATTGTGGAAAAAGTACAAGAAAATTAGGTTCATTTCCGTGTGAACTTGCCCTTTAACAACAGTGGGCAAAGATCTGACTGTATTTGGCTTCTATTCATGGAGTTATAATAGCCCTGCTCCTACCTGAGACAAGCGTCGATGGATGGCCTGGCGCTGACATCAGAGAACAGCATGTCATTAATCAGATCGTTAGCCTCCTCGCTGATGAAGGAGAGCTCCGCACAGTTTTGACACAGGTTCAGCTCAATCTCAAAATTGTTGTTGCCGTAGGGATGTCGTCCGCCGGTGAGGATGTAGTAGAGGATCATGGCGACGACCTGCACGTCCGACCGCGTTGTTGGGATGGAGTTTTCATCCTCTGCAAAGGTCTCGGTTGCTTGCCAGCACAGGTTCCCCCCTGCGAGTAGATCAGTGAGTAAGTGAGTGAGTGAGTGAGTGAGTGAGTGGCTTCTGTTGGCAGTATGTTACATAAAATTGACACGAGACATGTTAACCGATGATCTCGACAGAACTGATGTTAACTGATGATCCCGTCTCACCTGTTGGACGTGTAGAGAAGTGGCCGAACTTGTCCTTCTTGATGATGCCGTAACCGCCCACCCTCAGCTTGCCTTCGCTGTCTACGTAGATGTTGTCGGGCTAGAGGGCGTTAAGGGAGGCGTTTTACGTAATATGACAAATAATAATTGACATATGCAAATAATGAAGATTTCGAATATTAATTGTTAATGTAACAACATGTCACTTGCAAAACAAGAGCAGTCAGTATATGACATATTATCTGCAGTTTCCTGAAAAGATAGACAGGTTTTGAACTAACAGATATAACAGACAGAAAACTTAGAGTGTGTTTTACACGTTTTAGATTAGGTTTGAACAATTTAGTATGTAATACAGGTCGTTTTTCCTCAGTTTAAAAAAATATGCGATTTTGTCCTTTTTGCCCCACATTACCATTTTATGCTTATCTGTCCATTTTATGAATCGCTCAGAACAAAATATTTCCAAGGTTTATCCCAAAACATCAATACACTAATCAAGCTCCTCCGTTTTGATGAAATATCTAACGAGCAACAAAAGAATACTATCCTATACATTAATTATGGTTTACGACTTCGTCTTTGTACAAATGATGTTTAATTATTCTTGAGGTTATTTGCCTTTATTAATCAAATGCTTTAATCTCTTCTTGTTGTGTTGTGATGCGACTTCTTTTTCACAAAATTGTACACGTGCACATCTCTGTCTGTCTGCATGTTTATACTTGTACATGTACAAAATTGTATATATATAATGTTATTGTATGTATATGGGCCTATGGCCAGAATACAATAAATGATGATGATGATGGACTACATTCATACCATTACACTCTGGTTTATCAGCTCCAAGCTCGACTATTAATGCGCCACCATGATACAGCCGTGACATTGCTGACTGCTGATCACCCAGGGCGTTGGGGGTAGCCAAGTGGTTAAAGCGTTTTCTTGCATCGCTGAAGGCCCGGGTTCGATTTTCCAAATGGGTACAATGTGTGAAATCCATTTTTCCCTGTTGCCCCCGACGTGATCTATTGCTGGAATATTGCTAAAATCGTCGTAAAACTATCACTCACTCACCCTGAGGTTGCCGTGGACGATGCCGATGTCGTCGTGGAGGTATCGGATGCCCTTGAGGAGCTGCCAGGCGAGTCTGTTTGCGGCCAGAGGGTCGTGGTTGTGGTCCAGACGGGTGATTGCGATGTATTCCTCCAATGTGTAGTCGCACAGCTCAGTGGCCAGGTAGTGCTTACTCCCCACCTCCGCCAGGGCCTACATTGGTCAATAAATAAGGATCAGTACATATATCTGTGTGTACGGATTTTGGGAAAGGGTGTCCAAGCATCTGTATTTCCGAGGGAGAATGAAGTACAGTGGAAGTCAGTACGACGTACACCCGTTTGTTTGTGTAACGCGCACTCATTAATATTATGACATGAATAATCGACCCGTGAAGATCCGGGGTAGAATAGGTCTTCAGCAACTATGCTTGTCGTAAGAGGCGACTAACGGGATCGGGATGTCAGGCTCGCTGACTTTGTTGATGCATGTCATCGTATCCCAATTGCGTGGAACGATGATCATGATGTCAATCACTGGATTGTCTGGTCCAGACTCGATTATTTACAGACCGCCGTCATATAGCTGGAATATTGTGCGGCGTTAAACAACAAACAAACAAACATTAATAATCGAGTCAGAACCCGACAAACCAGTCACTGATATCATGAGAAACGATCGTAGCTGTCTGGGTACGATGATACCCGATCAGCCATGGCACCAAGCCAACCAGTCGATCTAATACTCGTATCTTACAACAAGCATATAAGTTGCTGAAGACCTATTCTAACCCGCACATTCCATATAATAGGCACACTAATGTCATAATCTATTTATTATCCATACGTAATATAGCTGAACTGAAAAGTGTGTAGGCTACTGAATCCGGTGTCCTGAAGGCAAACTGGGTAAAGGCGTAAAAATATGCCACGTCATTTGTATTGTGACGTCATTTGTACTGTGACGTCATTTGTACTGTGACGTCACTCACTGAACATAAAGTCAATAATATACAAATAGTTTCTCCGGACGAGGTCACTATGCGAAAACAAGGACCGAGGACCCGATCCCTGAGGGTCCTTGTTTTTGTATATTACCTCGTCAAGAGTAATCATTCGTTTTGTCCTACCAACACTCACTTTAACGTTTATGAAGTCTTTAAACTGTCCTCTACTTACAGTAACTTAGCTGCGAACCATGAAATGTTAGTACCAGACGCCATCTTCTTTTTCTAGCAGACGAGTCAATATTCATCACATAACAGGTCAATACAGGGAAATTTTCAGTTATTCACACTGGGTATAAAAACAATTAGCTCATTGTTTTTATTGTTTTCGAAGAAGCCCTAGAAACGTGACAAAGATGACTTCATCCATTGTTCTTGACGTCATGGCGAGTTTATATGACGTCATTCAAACAATAGAGTAATTTCAGATGAGGACTGCCACAATTTCTCTACATTTTCTCAGGGAAACGATTATGGATAACGTAAAGAACAACCTATTTGAACTAGGAATTACGGAATATCTCTCCCTTGTGAATTAAAATTATATTTCACGCCAAGGTTCATTTGAGGCAGATAATCCATACTTCCTCGTGGCTCGTAGGTTATCCTGTCCCTGTGAAGGAATTGTGTAAGCCCCGAACATTTGGCTGATGATGTAGCTCAAACCTTGTATCTCAGGAGAAAGTTGTATTTGGTGTCGGACGCGGCCAGTTTCTTGATGAGGTCTTTGTCCACCATCTCGCGCTCAGCTTCGAGGATGCTGACCCCCACCTCACACCCGTCCGTCAGGAAGCCCAACACCACGCTTTCACCCCTAGAAACACATCCATATATCCTGTACCAGTTGGTAGGTAGGCCCTTGTATCTTGTCAGGACTATTAAGCAGGGACAGAACAATATCAATCATTTTCGGTAGAATTTAACAAAAAAAAGAATTTTCACACCCAACACAAAAAGTACACAAAGTTATGAGGTGTGAACAAACACCCTAGACCAGACAAAATTTGTTTATCTATTAACGCATAGACCTATTAATGTATAATAATTAAATATTAAGGTTTTGCAATTAAACCTTACATGAATTCTTATTATTGTGTCACCTGTCCCCAAGGGTTTGGTCGGGTAGCCTAGTGGTCACGCCGAAGACCCGGGTTCGATTCCCGACATGGGTACAATGTGTGAAGCCCATTTCTGGTATCCCCCGCCGTGATATTGCTGGAAAATTGCTAAAAGCGGAGTAAAATCAAACTCACTCACTCGTTTACTCACTCACTCACTCTTGTCCCCAAACTGCCAATTTAACTGATACGGGTTTCGTCCCACAAAGGGATCTGCATGCATGATTATCGTCTAAACTATCATCTTGTCAATTAACAAAATACTGTAGCTACTCGGGGGCACGGGTGGCCCAGTCGTCTAAGGCGCTGCGATTCGCTGTGCAGAGTTGCGTCCCTTGGGCACGCCAGAAACCTATGATTGTGGGTTCGAATCCCGGTTCGCTCCGATTATGTTTCTAGGTTTGTCAGCACCATACCCGTGCTCATGGGTTTCACCGAAGTGGTAAACGTCTGAGACCTGCATCACTTCGGGCTTTCCTCCCACATTAAGCTGACACGCCGCGATATAACTGGAATACTGTTAAAAGCGGCGTTAAACACAACTCACTCACTGTAGCTACTCACGACTTGCTAATCTTGAAATCGTCGGTGTTGAGCGGTATGACAATTCTGCCCATTTGCTTCCTCATCGTGTACGGCAGATCGATAAGCTGTGCTAGTTTATCCTTCCACCTGCGACTCTGGGCCGTCCACTGCACTTCGGCCGCCTCAGGGTCCTCTTTCTCAAGGCTGATACACGTAGTGTGATGACCAATCACGTGATCGCTGACCTCATTCCCTTTTGTAGCGCTATTCATCATGGTCGCCAGACCTTCTTCAGGATTGCTGATACCATCCCCTTGTCCAGCATTGTTATTGACGACATCGTCGACGGGGATCTCATTAACGTTGGCATACTGAGCAGCGTTGTCTCGCAACTCCTCGGTTGTTAATCCATACAGAGAGGCGTAGTAGTCAAAGTCGTGGAAGTAGACTGAGTTCTCAAGCATTGGCTTCCCGGCTATTGTCCTGTACTGACGTTTCACCTGCTCCTTGGCCATGTTCTCAAGCAGGAATGGGTTCAGACTTTCGTTGCCAGCCACCGAGCTCTTCATGTCATGGAATCCGGGGAACACCTCCTGGTTCTGAGGAAACGCGGTGGCTGCCGGAGCTGCTGTTGCAGAAGTCTTTTCTGCTTCATCTCTCAGAGTCTCCGGGAAGAGAACAGATTCGGATTTTGACGCAGCCAAGCATTTTGCGATGTGTGCAATTATTTTGCCGAAGTCCTCTTCATTCAGTCCCTGCTGGCACTCTTGCCCCGGAAACCCATCACGTCGGCACAGATCGGGAGACTTCTCTGAAAGGACATTTTGCTGTACACTTTGCTGGGCCGGTTCTGGGATGACGATCCCTTCATTAATGCTCGTCGTCGTGTCTTTGGTCAGCATGTTTGTCCAAGACGCAGGTGCCCCAGGTGAACTGCTCTCAGATGTTTCCAGGAAGCAGTTGTCTGGCTGTTCTGCGTTCCAGATATTCTCTGTAGCATTCGGGGATGCGTTGTGGAAGACTGGACTCACTGTCAAACAGTCCTCCTCAGTAATCACAGGATTGTCAAAGCCATTCCATTTGTTCTCTTGAGGCCGACATTCTCCAGCAATCTGCTCTCTTTCCTCGCCATGCTCCTTCTCTCCCCCTACTTTGTCTTCGACAAGGTACGGCTGTAGCAGAGACTGTGCAATGTTAGCCATCGTCATCTGCGGTGCAGGGAATGCTGGACCTTGAGGAAAGTTGACTCTAAAGCCGTACGGCTGGTGCATCTGTGGTACCCTTGGCCGCATTTGTGGATGCATCATACGAGGCTGGAACCCCGGAGGTGGTCTTGTAGCAGGATTTAGCCCATACCTACACATCCACGTTTGTGTGGGCACTGGCATCTGACCCATCATCGGATATGGAGATATGAACTGAGGTGGCGGAGGCTGAAAATGTTGAGGATATTGTTGCTGTTGCTGCTGTTGCTGCTGTTGCTGATGATGATGCAGCTGCTGCATATGCATGTACGCAGTGTCGGTTTGAGAGTTATCATCCGAATGAGCCTGGTTGACTGGTACACTGCCCATGATATCAGACTCCACTACAGGGTCAGGAATCTGATCGATTTCCTGCTCCTCACAGAAGGACACTGTGGAAGTCGACTGAGCTTCTGAAACGTCGGTTTCGCAAACGCTTGCCCTTTCTTCTTCCTCTGGCAGGTTAGGGAAATCGTCTTCATATGTGAAAACCTCCTGGCGATGGGCACTGATGTCTTGGCGTTGCTGTTCAGGACACCTCGGGTGTTTTTGGCGTTCTTCAAGTTTTTCCTGCTGCAGTCGATACTGTTCTGTCTGTAGCAGTATTTCCTGCTGTTGATGCAGGTGCTGTGACGACACTTTACCCTTTGCAACATCAGCCCAACACACATTGCCCATGACTCGTTTAGCGGGCTTTGCAACTGCCGGTTTAACAAAATCCTTGGTTTTGTTTTGTTGCCTCTTTGGTTTCCTTGATGGTTGAATATTTTGATTCCTCTGGGCATGTTTGCTGGCTGCTGTCTTTGCAGCTGCTACCCGTCTGTTCTCAACCTTCTGCCACTCAGTCTTATCGTCCTTGTTGGTTCTCAACGGCGGAGCCGTCTGATGCATGTGATAGCCGTTCGACTTCTTAGCATGTGTCGGTTCCACGTAGTTGTATCTGAACTGCATTGGATCATGTCTTGTCTGGATTATATTACCGTCACTTTCCCTGACGTTCTCTATACACACATTCCAGTCAGGCATAAGCACGTGTTGGTCGTACCTGACGTTTTCGTCTGTCCTCTTTGTGGATTTCTCCGCTCCCACAGCTTTGTTGATCTCTTCGTCCGACAGTTTTCCATTGGCGTTCTTATTGACATTCTCCTCCTTCGCCTCCCGCTGTTTCTGTCTCCTCAGCCTCTTCCGATCCCTCTTCTTTTTTGCCTTCTGTTTGTCCTTCTCCTCGTTCATCAACAGATGGGTCTGATTCTCCACCCTCCTGTCCATCACCATGTTATCGAAGAACTCAAGATAGGAGTTCCAGGCCTTCTTGAACCTAGGGGGACATTTGGCACAATTGAAAAAATTCTCAATCGTGGATCCAGATCGGAGGTAATCCGTCATCTTAACCAGATGCAAGTTGCTGAGGTTTTTCTGCAGCCAGTCCCGCCCTTCCTCGATCCCATGCATGCATATCAGAGGCAGCAGCATCCCCGCTATGATATCCGTCTCGTTCTCCTGTCTCTGTTCCAGCTTCTCGATGTCCGGGTTCTGCTTGATTGTCTTCATGACGAGGTCATGGCCCTGCGATCTGATGAACTGCAGGGTGAACCGCTCATCTATGATAGTACCAAAGTCGGTCATCAGCATGCTGCAGAGGAAGAACATGGTGGACATGATGTCGGCCTCGGCTGTGTATTGGCGGGAGGTGTTTAAGACGTTAGGGATGGCCTTGATCCTGTACAGCGTGTCCTTGAATATATCGGACTGGAACATGGTGAACAGTGTTTCGAAGAAGGCGTCGTGTTCCTCATTGCAGTGACTGTCTAGTTCCTCCATCGTCAGCGCTCGCAGCTTGTCAATGCGGCCCTGAAAAACGTTGAGAAAACAGGGAATGAGTTTTCAATTTCGACCATAGACGGCAATATTCCACACACAGCAAACTTGATAAACTGGAGTATGTACATTTTAGAAAACAGTGAACTTCATAAAAAATGATTTGGATAAATGCAGGTAACCAAATACATATACTAATTTAGGTTTAATATTATACATACAGACACGTCAGCAGCAAGGTAACACACATAGAAGCACTTCTATTTCTGACGTAACCAACAAAATACGGCATTGTTTCCGAAGCCTTAATGCTTGTAGACAGATTTGTCGATTATCTCAAAGAATGATTTGCCTGTTGATTGGTTGTCTTTTTTTTTGTGCGCCACAATCAACAGTTTTTTCCAGCCATATCACGGCGATAATTTTCGAATAATCAGATTTTATCATCGACATAATTAAGTCACTGAACCGGACCATCCGATCCACTTGGTCGTGTCTTACAAGCATTGATTACTGGGGACTTATTCGAACCCGGAATCCCCCACAGGCCCAAGCTGAGACAGTCGTTTCCATCGCCTGTTCATCTTCCCGGGGGCAAGGGAGTTAACTGACTGTGAAAGTCCAGTTTCCAATCAGAAGCCTCGGGAAGATGCCGCCTTTAAGGCAAGCATGGGTTGCTAGGGACGCCCTATTCTGTGGCACCTACCTTGGCGTAGAACTCTTTCTGGGCGTTACTGAGTTTGGTCATCAGGTACTTGACGATGTCCTCTTTCTCCGCCTCAATGCCGCGACATATGGCGGAGAAGCCGTCCTGTTGGAACAGATTCACAATAACAATCACCAAACCAGTGTATCGGCTGGCGTCCAATGCAGCAGCCTTAAGTTTAACCAAAATGTATTGGCAACAATTAAAAGCCGTGTTACATTCTATATGTTCTGTTGTGAGTGAAGTGGGCTTAACGCCATATTGAGTAAACAAACAAACACATAGGCTAAGCTGTATCAACGTATCTTGGCAACTGGGGAACGGTGAGGTAGGTCACTGGCACTTACTGGCAGCAATAATAGTTTAAGTATTAACAGAAAAAGTAGTAGTAGTAGTAGAAGTAGTAGTTGCAGTTTAACATGAATACCCCACTCAGACACAGTATACTGACTCCGAGCCGAGCAGTCCTTGTTTTAGCCCCTTAATGCCAAGCGCCAGACATGGTGACAACAAGTACCATCTTTTAACGTCTTTTGGTATGACGCGGTCGGGGATCGAACCCCGGACCTTCCGCTATCCGGGCGGACGCTCTATCACTAGACCACGGAGGCAGTCAGTAGTAGTAGTAGTAGGAGTAGTAGTAGTAGTAGTAGTAGTAGTAGTGGTTGTGGTGGTGGCAGTGGTGTAGTAGTAGTAGTAGTAGTAGTAGTAGTAGTAGTAATAGTAGTAGTAGTAGTAGTAGTAGTAGTGGTTGTGGTGATGGTGGTGGCACTGGTGTAGTTGTAGTAGTGGTGCTGTTGAAGTAGTAGTAGTAGTAGTAGTAGTAGTAGTAGTAGCAGTAGTACTCACATTGTCCTCGATGAGGATGTCTGTTCCCTGTGCCACCAGTTTCTCCGTCAGCTTCATGTCGCCGGTGACGACAGCGATGAATAGAGCCGTGCAGCCATTCTGAATACAAATTGTACAATCCTCAGTATAATGTGAGATGTTTTCGAAAGAATGTTTGAGGAAATATTATAGCAACTGGTACAAATTCTTGGAGATAGGAATGGTAGGGTGGGGGGACAGTTGTAGCTATATCCCGACCCAGGGGGGGTGGTAAGCTGTAGGACAAAGTGGAAAGACTGCTATATCATGTGGTGTTTCATTCCTTGCTATGACGATGGTGTTAATGGTGATGACGTTCAAGTCGTTACTCACAGCGTTGCGTCTGTTGACATCGGCACCGTTCAACAAGAGGAACTCAACACATCCCTCCCATTTCTTCTCCGTTGCCAGGTGTAGCGCTGTTGTCCCATACTGCAGCAGTGACGGCAACGACGTTAACAAAACGTACATGTCTACATAATCACTCCATCACACCGCTCCATACAAAATGATAAACACTGGCCTCTGTACTATATTTATGGAAAATGTTGACAGTAATATGTACAATTTCCGATAAATATATTTTAGGGAGCCTGGGTGACGTTTCACGAAAGCCTCTCAGCTTACGTCTTTAAGTCGTGGTATTTGAGGTGAGGTGAAATTGGGTTTAACGTCGCGTCCAAGGTTTTTGCACTTATATTGCGACGTGCATGTGCGTGTGTGTGTTTATGTGGCTGCTTGTACTGATGCCGATTTTTAGAGCTAGCTCACTGAGATACCATGCCGCAGTTTTAACTCAAATACCCCACTCAGACACAGTATACTGACTCCGAGCCGACCAGTCCTTGTTTTAGCCCCTTAATGCCGAGCGCCAGACAGGGTAACACCAAGTACCATCTTTTAACGTCTTTTGGTAAGACGCGGCCGGGGATACCCCGAACCTTCCGCTCTCCGGGCGGACGCTCTTCCACTAGACCACGGAGCCTACGGTCCTCGTGGTATTTGAGTTTGTAACACTAAGACTTCCGTGAAACGGCATCCAGGCCTGTACAGGTAGATAATTGTAGTCGGAACTATTTTAGAGAGTGTGGCAGATATCGTCGCAACCTTGCTTCTCCCTTACAGAACTTTATAGTTTTCTTAATCGGTGGGAAAATTGTAAATAGGAGTCAATTATTGTACTTACAACACTAACTGGAAGTACCCGTCAATCACAATAAAATTTTCTAATTCAAAAGTTCCGCCTTAAATTGGCCATGCGCAATGAAAGATTATAAACGAAAATTTGACCCCGAACAATTTACGCTAATGAGGCCTATTTGCAGGGCTCCAGATAACAGGTTGAGCATTTAGGGGGTTAACATACAGTGTTTTCAATGTAGACCAAGGTGACCTGCGCTAAATTTAAATTGGAGCCGAGCAGGTAACCTAGCTCTACATTGAAAACACCGTATGATTATCTCAATTCTACCATGCAAAAATAAACGCGAACTCTTTAGTGTTAACGAAGAATGTTCGAAAGCCTAATGGTACCAACTTGGCAGCAATATGTATTCTTTTAAATCGAAATTTCTCGTTATTTCAATTATTTGTTTAATTTCTCGAAATTTCGCGTTTTTTCTCGTTACTTCGAATATCTTATCGTTATTTCAATTATTTCTCGTTGTTTCGAGTTTTCTCTCGTTAATTCGATTAATGTCTCGTTATTTAGATTATTTTCCCGTTATTTCAAGTTTATTTCAATAACTCGAAATTTCGATTATTTTTCTCCTTATTTCAAGTATTTTCTCGAATATACGACTAAGCAACTCATAACAATATGAATTTTGTCACTCAATAAGAAAAACCTGTTATTTGACAGACAACAGAAAAGCCAAATATCCTCTATTTGTTAATCAGTGAATGAAATAACGGTTTTGAGAGCATGATCAGGAAGGTCAATAAGGAAAAACATTTTGAACGCAACATGTTTCATCTCTGCTTCACTCAGGAACATATCAACTTTGTCAGGTCACTGGATGAGTAATATGACAAAAAGGAAATGAAAAAGTGAGCCTAAACACAATAAAAACAATGACGTCATCTTCACGATAACAATGCGACTCACTTTGTTGGCCTGGTTAATGTCAAGGTCACCTCTGTAAGGCCACACCTTGTTGATGATATTGGCGTCTCCCGTTACTATGGCAATCATAAAAGCGTTGTCCCCTTCCTGGTGTAAAAATAAACAAAGACGCATACATTACCCGAACAAATGTCTATATTTAGACACAGTGAGTGAGTGAGTGATTTGGGTTTAACGCCGCTTTTAACAGTATTCCAGTCATATCACGGCGTGTCAGCTTAATGTGGGAGGAAAGCCCGAAGTGATGCAGGTCTCAGACGTTTACCACTTCGGTGAAACCCACGAGCACGGGTATGGTGCTGACAAACCTAGAAACATAATCGGGGCGAACCGGGATTCGAACCCACAACCATAGGTATCTGGCGTGCCTAAGTGACGCAACTTACAGCGAATCGCGGCGCCTTAGGCGACTGGGCCACCCGTGCCCACATTTAGACACAGATGTAAATGAGCACGTAAACTGAGTTAATGACAATGTACACTACTTCCGGTCCTGTTTCCATGCATGGTTTCCTTTGTTTAAACCGGATGTCTATTTTCGTCAGGGACACAATGATGTTGCTACTCTGACACAATGATGTTGCTACTCTGACACCGCTGATGGAAAATAAATATGGAAACTATTTAAGCCTTACAAAAAGTTTTTTGGATAATATTTTATTATCGTGTAATTTCCGATTCGTATATACATCGTCAATATTGTCAATCGAAAACGGACCCGTGAAGATCCGGGCTAAAATAGGTCTTCAGCAACCCATGCTTGCACTAAAAGGCGACCATGCTTGTCGTAAGAGGCGACTAACGGGATCGGGTGGTCAGGATCGCTGATTTGGTTGATGCATGTCATCGTATCCCAATTGCATTGATCGATGTTCATGATGTCAATCACTGGATTATCTGGTACAGACTCGATTATTTCAAGACCGCCGCCATATAGCTTGAATATTGCTGAGTGCGGCGTTAAACAACAAATAAACAAACAAACAAACAATCGAAAACGAAAGTAAATACCTACGCCTTCAGTGGGATGGATATAAGTTAGTCATATGTATTCTTTCCTCGGCTAATATACCAACAATGTCACTCGTGAGTATGTAGGTGTTTTGGCCAACACACCTCGAAACGTATAATTTAAAGGGCAAGTTCACACGGAAATGAACCTATATTTCTTGTACTTTTTCCACATTAAAAGTGTTAACCTAGAAGTGTCATAGACAAAAATATAAAAATATCACAATTAATCAACATAGTTTTCGCATTAAAACGATTTATATTTTTCACATTTACCAAGTGTTCTATTTCCACAACAAAAACACCATGGCTTATGCCCCTTGCAATATGACGTCATTGGTGCCAATTGATAAACATTATGACGTCATCATGCTTTGTTAGAGCCGCTTCACGTGGTGTAGGTACAGTTGTGTGATTCTTGCGTCTCAGATGCCAGCTAGCATAGTGTTATGCTGAGTCACCACTGCGCCGGAGTGTGTCGTAGGCCATGTTGTTTTACCGCAAACTGGTACTTGATATCTTTTGCGTTGAAAATAGACAGGGACCCAGTTGAATTGGCACCAATTATGTCATAATCTAAGGGGGATAACTCAGGCCTGTTTAGCTCGAAAAACGAAGGCCTCATAACGGCATATCATTTTCACACTATTGTGAGCTTCCTACTTTCACTATGAAAAAATGAGTGTATATTTTCAAACACAGATACTAACTAATTCTAAAATTGCGTTTTGTTTAGAAAAAGAAAGAAAGTAACTTTTGCGTGTACACTTCCCCTTTAAAGTATCATTTATAACATGGGAGAGGAAATTGCGCATTGAATCATTAGAACTCAATTACGTTTGATAATGGGGTCAATAATGGACTCTAGACGAAGGACACGTGTTTGTTGTAACTTACATAATTTTGTAGGGTCACTATCGCCCCTTTCTTCAAGAGCAGTTCGACGATTTCGAGGAACTTTCCCCTCACCGCTTGAATGAGGGGGTAAGTCCCATCCTGAAAAAAACAAGCATTTCTAAAAATAATTGTCATATTTCAAGTCAGCTGATTTGTTTTGCGTGTGCAAGACGTCACTGACGTCGCTTTGATGCGGGTACTTTGGGGGAATATATTTAATAACGCTTTGTACTCCTGACTCTAGCATTAGTACATTTATAGAAGCGTCGCTGATAACGTCTTTGAAAAGTATAAGAAATACAAACCTGGGAATGTGAACGGACAGATCAAAACGATCACGAATGTTAGCACCATTATTGGAATGTTGACGTCATTATCAAAATTCAATAACTCATGTACTGTTTTGGAAGTTCGGCGACAGCATTATTTACCGTTGTAAGCTACGGGGTTTGCAAGTTAACCCTTAACAAAGAAGACACATGATCGCGGGTTGTTTAAATTTCAGACATTTATTCAAATTCCGTGCTCACTTTCTTATTAAGATTGATTTCAGGGCACCTTTTAGAATTCGTGGACCCATTCCACAAAGCGATCTGGGTGTCGTTGTACAAAACAACCTTAGCGCTACGACTATCGTAAGACTATGTTAAGGTATGGGAGTTAAGATCACCTTAGCGCTAAGATCGCTTTGTACAATGGCATCCTGAGCGCTACGACTATTGTACGCCTTTGTTAAAGTATAGGAGTTACATAAATCTAAGCACCAGCTAGACCTCTTTCTGCAACGGCGCTCAACCCCGCAACAATACGATTACAAAGCACATTAAAGTGAAGTCGATGCCTAATATAATACATATGTATATACTCACCGACAAAAGAAACGTGAATACCATATTTGTTGGTTAATTGATAACGAATTACTCATATTCAAGAGGTGTTAGATTGGTTCGACGCACAAACGAACATACTGTTATGTTGTGTGAACTGATGTTCATGAACGCATCACGTGTGACGTCATAAATCCATGACTCGAGATGCACCATTTATCTCGAGCAGGATAAGCGTGTAAAGTTTGGAAACCACATGCAGCATGTGGTAACACTTGACTGATTGTTAGTTTGGTCATTATTGTTTGTTTGTTGTTTAACGCCGCACTCAGCAATATTCCAGCTATATGAAGGCGGTCTGTAACATAATCGAGTCTGGACCAGACAATCCAGTGATTGACATCATGACCATCGATCCACGCAATTGGGATCGATGACATGTATCAACCAAGTCAGCGAGCCTGACCACCCGATCCCGTTAGTCGCCTTTTACGACAAGCATAGTCGCCTTTAACGGCAAGTATGGGTTGCTGAAGACCAATTCTACCCCGGAATCTTCACGGGTCAGTTTTGTCATTAAGTGGTACACATTGGACACACGTGTGCTCATTGTCACTCTTCTACGTAAATACTACTTCTCAATCATTCATCACCATTCGCCCATTTCAGTAACCTGCAAGAAGACTCGGCACCCTATCAATGAATGTTATGTGCGAAAATACGACAAACCAATCAGAATGCGCAGATGATTTCAAGTACTTCGTCAAAGAATCCCTCAGAAATAAATTTTGATTTTACATATGTCATACATTTAAAAATATACCCAAGACACAGTTAAATGTGTTCAATCATACTGTATAATTCCGCACGTCCAGATGTGCATAAAATTGCATCTGAAATATATATAATATATGGGGAAATATATGTGAACCATTACGCAACGAGTTGACAATGTGTTTTAGGTATGTCCGTTTGCGCTAAGACGGAACCCGGTCGCAAAAATGGCCATGAGAGGGGCACGAGTCGCTATTCGGCTTGTCCCGGAATAACACGAGTTTGTCACGAATGCTTCTCTATATGTTTCTATGGTTCGCGTTTCTTTTGGCGGTGAGTATATATGGATTACATGAAGACATAACCTGTGTGGGGTATCGTGACAGTTATGTCATCCTCTGGTTCTGGGTCAAGTTTTAAGATAGTTTTACGATAATCGTAGCCTGATACATGGCAGCAGCACAACCTTTCCCCCAAAATTGACAATATTATTACGACGTTGACGTTTGAGGTTACGTTAAACACTTATGGTAATGAGTCGATATCAACAATGAATTTGTCTTGGTTTGGAAAAGGGGAGACGGGCTGTCATTCATTGTATTGTGCAAGTGCCGACGTACCGGTGACTGCCTGTTGACGTTGTAGTTGACGTTGAGGAGACAGACGACGGCGTCCTTATGACCCACACTGGCAGCCAGGGCGAGGGGGGACATGCCCAGCTGAAAGAGGAGACACGGGCAGCGAGCCACTTTGAACACAATTTCAGTTACATGTATATCACGGCAGAGATGTCAGCAGAAGAGCTAAAATGTTTTTGTGTTTGTTGTTGTTTTACGTCACTCAGCCTATTCCAGCTTTTTGACGGCGCGCCCTGTATATAATCGAGTCTGGGACTGATAAGTGTTAGACAGACAAACACGTGGTTGATATCATGAGCAACACCCCACGTCGGGTACGATGACAATCGAACAAGCTTGTTTGACCGACAGATGTAAGTAAGTTGCATATTGGGTCAGAATGCACTATACTGGGCACCGTTTCACGAAGCGATCTTAGCGCTACGACTATCGTAAGCCAGTGTTAAAGTATGGGAGTTACGATCACCTTAGCGGTAAGATGGCTTTGTGGTACGGGGCACTGGACACCTACCGCCATTTTGGTAAGGGATGTGCACGAGCTCATTCCTTGGTAACGGTTGTTCAGACGCCATATTTGTCGCCCCGCTGAAACACTGGGGGGTTTAGACTAAAATTACCCATATTTGCGAGGTTCTTGGCCCTTGGTGACCAGACTAGTCCTTTCAGACCATGCCTAAATGGCTTATAAGGGCTTATAAAATGCTATATTTTTACTGACGGTATGGGGTTAGTCGTTCTATCTGTTCTCTAATTGGCCAATCTCAATTTGAGGCATTTTTTCCTTAATATTAGTTATGGTGACTTTAGTTGCCATATACGGTGTCATATTAGGTAAGCAGAAAGATATTGGGCGAGGCGTCAAATAAGACCCAATATGCAACTTACTGAAGGATACAGGCTGGAGGCCCCTTGATTTTAAGCATGTAGTTGAAGTGTAGTTCATGCCAATATTATCAAAATTTTGTGTAAAATGTAAAGTTTAAAATGGTTAAAGGTTTTCGGGGCATTGATGTCGCAAGTTATTTTGGGGCAGAAGAAGTAAAAAAGAGTACACACATGTGTTTGACTAATGTAAGAATAATTCATTAAGTAAAAAACTCACAACATCAGCCGAGGATCCCATTTTCACAATGGCTTTTGCATCATTCCGTCTGAACAGATCTGTGATGATCCGATACCCCTCTGTCTCGTTTATGGGTTTCGGTTTTGGAATTTTTGCAACGGCTCTCCCGCCATGTCGTTCTGGTTTCGCTTCGGCTCCTTGATATCTCTTTTCGTTGATTTTCATAAACATTATATTCTTCAAACCGTTAGCTTTTGTCATGTTGATTCACAATTTATACCCTTTTCCTTATTTTCATCGCAAAAAACAGCATTGCAACATGACTGTCAAACGACAGACTGAAACGGCTTCAGAGTTGCCATGGGCGACTTCATAGCAAAGAGCGTCACAAAGGAGTGACGTCATAATGCTTTGACGTCACAGATCTGATAGCGATCGAACATGGAACCACAGTGTTTGCAGAGGAAAACATCTGTGGCGTTTATGAGGATTGTTACAATATCCACTTCAAAACTTTACAATATAAATTCTTCCCACCTTTACAAAATAAATATATATTCTAAAACTAGAATTTGGTGACAATAGTGAACAGTTTTCAGTGGATTCAAGACTGGTCAAAAGATACGTTTGTATTTTGCAATGCAATTAAAAATAGTATTTCTATAAAATAATAGTTATCTTAATATGTTGGTTGTTTGCAGTGTTTATGAAGCCGACCTTGTCAGTTTTACAGTTTAACTAATAGGATGAATAGATTTGTGGTTGCAGTTGCCGAAAAACGACAGAAACCTTCAGATTTCTTTTCCACTTTTTAAATTTTTAGGGCTGGGTGGATCTGTGAACAGTGGTTTTTCTTACAGTATTGACTGATATGTAAATAACTTTCAGATAAAACAAGAGCCATAACTCAACATATTAGTATCTGTTTACTTTTATCTGCGATTTCGCTGTGTTTATCATACCATGATGTAACCCGGCAAAGTCTCATTTCAATATTGGAGCACAGGTGACCAAGCAATTCACTGTTCAGGGTCCATCGGGCGTGCCAGAAACCTATGATGATTAGTTCGAATCCTAGAATCCTGCATTGATTGAGTTTCTAGGTTTGTTCACACATACAATAAAGATCCGAGACCGTCTTCACTTCCGCTTTCCTCCCACATCAAGCGGACACCCAGAAATACTGAAATACTGTTAAACCAGACTAACTCACGCACTCTACCAATTTCTCTAACATAAGTTTGATATAATCCTGCAGTCTTTGATCTGAAATGACAAATGTCATAAATGCCCAAGTAACTGGTAACAAATTTCATATATTCCTTCCATGACAGGAAATGCTATAAAAGAGATTGTAAATTTCCAGCAATTTGAAATGTAGAAATTGCAAGTGATTTCGTGGCATTTGATTGGTTAAACAATCAATTGTTTCGGCAATTTGCATAAACCGAAAAAATAGGCCACGCCAATCTAAAGAACTTCTGTTTCCTGATCGGCTGATAATACAATGGGCGGGGCTTGTGTATATTGCGCTGAAAGATCACCATTTTGTACTGTTGTCAACATTTTTTGGGTGTTAATTATCAAATACGTAGTTTTTGAAGATAGTACTGTAGACACGGATTTACAGAGTTTACACACCGGCTTTCACGTGCATACCTTCATAAACGCAAAACACAAGTGGGATCTACCATACAAAGAAAAGTTATGTAGATCTAGTGATGCCAGATGTAAACAAACGTAAGCTATTATGTCCCAACGACAGGTTACAACAAGCATCTTCAGTATTGTCCATGATCTGTGATCTGACACTGCACTCAGTATCAACATTCAAGTTCAAACTTTCCCAGCCAAAATAGAAAATTAAGTCACCCTCCTAACCAACCCCTAGTGATCCTCCTGTCACCCACCCAAAGCGACCGTCCTTGATTCTTCGTCTTTTTTACACATCTGCCTTTTTGGGTTAGAAAAACAAACACCAACACAGGATACATCTAAACTTCAAAATCAATCATTTATTTCAATTTGCACTAAAACTCATATTTACAAATTTTACAAAGCAAAACAATGACATTAAAATATAATATAATTCAGTCAAGAATGGAGACTGGTAATTCAACAAGTTTAAAAATACAATAAGGGGATATCATTAAATAACTTTCATCTCCATCAGGTATAAATGTGACAGACTAGGCAAATCAGATGTTAACTCATCTTGAAACAAATTACTCCGCCATCTGACCTAAGTTTTTCCCTGCATTACAGATGACCTTACCCTATATTCAGAAAACAAGAAAGAAAAAAGGAAATAATGCCTTTTGTTGAATGCACCTTTAATTCAAACCCTTCCTTGAAAATAGGGTTGTATTCTTTGATATCCTGACATCATGGGTTATATTAAGTTAATATTCTTTCAGTCAACCCTACTTTTATTTTTGGAACTTCTGCATTTTAGCAAATTAATCTAACGTAAAACAAGAATAAAATTAATATGGCCCAATGATAGAATTTCATTACAATTTTAAACTGTAAATCATGAATATAATAGTACTCACTACCACCATTCCATTGTCGTGTCTTTAAAGTGATGTTGGTTGGTAAAATGTTCATTTGAATATCTGGGAAATGCACATTGTTAGTGAGAATGCCACTTATATTTTAACTTTGAACTGTAGCTCATATTACTTTCATGATTCACCGCAAGTTCTCTCCACAATCAAGCCCTGTGGAATATATCCATTAATTCTTTAGAAAATACTTTGATGGAAGAAATGATGTAGAATATTTGCACCAGTGAAATAGGACAAATTTAAAACTTCACAAAGTGATACTAATTGTTATGATGGATCTGGCTTCTATCAGGCTTCTATTAATTGTGTTGTATCATTATGGCAAATAAAAGTTCATGAAATCCACACTGTCAGACGGTCTCTAGAAATGGCAAATGTAGACTGGAAGTAGCAGTACCCTCAGTACAACATGAGGTCAAGTTCTGCTTTTTGGCAAAATTGCAATTCAAACATGAGAAAAATATGAAATTATCAATCAGCTGTTCACACTAAAAATTAAACACAAACAGGAAATATAACATTAAAACATCGGATAAATATTATCGAGACAGAGATTCAAAACTATTTACTTTTCATTTCATCTTTTCAACAAATTAAAAAATGGACATTTTCGAGTAACTAAAATCCTGAAAATGTCTAAAGCTGCACAGGAAAAGACACGGTCTGTTACACAGTTCATGACATACAGCCTTAACTGAAGTGGCTCAAGAGGTCTCTTCAGATAATGATACTCTTTGAACACTGGATGTTTTTGAAACAGTTTCAATCGGAAGCAAATCAAAACAGATGTAGGGCCAAGAGTATGGTGTCAGGGATCAGCAACCAATTACTGTCTAAATCCCTACAGGTTCAGTCTTTCTATTTTTAGCCTTTCTGTATGACTTCATGATTGTGGGTGATACACTGAGAATTACTCACATGCTGTACCCCACGATGCCTGCAAGGAGTAATGATGTTGAATAAAATGGATCATAACATTAAATCAGTCTCTTGCAACTCGCCCAATAATACCAATGAGGATCGTAGAAAATATCAACAGGAGACACTGTTTGTTTGTTGTTTAACGCCGCACTCAGCAATATTCCAACTACATGACGGCAGTCAGTAAATAATCGAGTCTGGATCAGACTATCCAGTGATTGACATGAGCATCGATCCATGAAACTGGGATGTGATGACATGCATCAATCAAGTCAGCGAGCCTGACAACGCGATCCCGTTAGTTGCCTCTTACAACAAGCATGTCCGCCTTTAACGGCAGTGTGAATATGATGAACAACGTAGACTACAAAAGGCATCAGACAAAGATAATTATTTCATCCTTCCTAACACATTTAGATATTTAACTCAGACAATATCAGCCAGGATTTAACTCTGACAAGATCAGCCAGGAAGGATACAGTTATCAGGAAATATGTGAAACAAATCACATCTTGAAAAGTAATGGAAGACAAGACAAGTGATAGCTTCAAAGAAGGCAAATACCACATTCAGCAACTGAATCTATATTCAATTATGTTTCCTCTTAAGCATATAAAGTAATATTCAATACAGGCTGTTTCATCTAAACTGATCCCGTTACAATATACAGTTTAAAGTGCAACACAGCATGAACTACAGCATACACAACACAGGTGAGTGTTTGATAAGCTGCTTGTGTTAATTGCCACAGTAGGACTTCACATTTAGGTGGGGGTCCAGTACGATATTGAAAATGTGTTGATATATTCAACTACTGTGATACAGTTGTTCATCCCTACAGTTAGATTCACTGGATGAAAACAAGCGGTGTACATAATGAATTAGACTGTAAAACACATAAATAAGAGTGACTTTCAATTGCATTGCATTGTTGCAAATCATTAGCCTTGGAAAGCGGCTTGCCACATTATTTTTCCAGAGATATTGTAATACTGTGGAAGTTAGTTAGTCTTACTCCTAACCCAATATCCTGAAGCCACTAATTGTTTTTAGATGATGTCAGCATCATTACACCACAAAAGCAAACATGTTAGAAACATTTTATTTACATACTCTGACGTTAAAGTACTTAAAATAGCTATAAAAAAAAACAGCGTCATAACTATCCCCCGCCATTGGGCACATTAGAATGATGTTTGTTCATATAGTATTGAATACAAACTATAAAAAGATAGTTCTATAAAGCCCCAAGAAGAGATAGGCACTAGGGTCGCTTTATGTCATCAGAATATATTATCAAATGTGAAATTATTACACACTAAAGGCCCCTTCTCGAGAAAAAATCATTTATGGCACAAATTCGAGAACTTAGTCTTGATTAAGTATCTCTTCGATAACTTCAGTAGTTTCTGAGAAAACTTGGCAGGGGATAAAAATAATTCAGGAACCAATAAGAACAGGTTATTACTCCATTAACCAATCAAATGTAAGCAAACATGGACTACCCATTGAGCATGTACAGCTATAAAAATCATCCATCACTCTGCCTTCAAGGTTGCAGTCTGACATTCTCACAACTTCCACCAGCTGATGAGTCTGTACATTCTCTGCTGAAACTGTCTCTACTGCACAACATCGGTCAAGTCAACATTTAAAGACATTGAATCAATGACTAGCAACAATTGCTCCATAGCTTCAGTTGGCAAGGTGATGACATGACTCAGCATAAGCATGCGACCTACTGATTGCTAAGTTCACATCATCATCAGTAGTGTTGAAAGTCCATCACACAAGAATGAATCAACATAAGGCATGTTATGTATAGGTTACTAAGCTCATGACCAAGCATGCTTCATACAGGGGGTGGATCCCATATCAGGTTCATATAAACACCATTCCTGAGATACAACAAAGCATTTGACAGACATCGTGGTGGGTCGTGTAACACATGATTGACCTTTATATTATCAAGGGATAATACACAGATCATGTTTGTCAGAGGATACGACAATTGAGCTGTTACCTACCACATGATTACAATAGGGAGAAATTGTTTACCTTTCACTTATAGAGGTGGCTAAAAGATCAATAATCAGAATCATTGTTGATGGGAAGAAATATTACCAATTATCTATATGAAAATGTTGTCATCAATAATAACTTAAATAAACCATTGTGATGAAATAACATTTTGATTTTACAGAAACAGACTTGTTATTGTCAATAATGCCAATTGTTGAAGACGGAAAGCAACTGTTTTTTTCGACAAAATAATCTATGCATAAACGCCTCACCACTCACCAGTGGCGTGAATTATGTTGATTTCTTTTGGGATTTTCTTGCATATTTGCTTCAAGTTACTTCTCCCATAGTTATCGATAATTGATCAATATTTAGATTATCAATCTCAATAATCTATATCGACAGCCAGCCCTATTCAATTATACATAAAGCACTATTTTACATTGCAAATGACTTAAAGTAAGTGTGGGAACCTTATACCGTCATCATAAAGAAAATGGATCATAACATTAAACCAGTCTCTTGCAACTAGCACAATAATACCAATGAGGATCGTAGAAAATACCAACAGGAGACACTGTTTGTTTGTTGTTTAACGCCACACACAGCAATATTCCAGCTCTATGATTCCAGCTCTATAATCGAGTCTGTATCAGACAATCCAGTGATTGATATTGTGAGCAAGGATCCACATCATCAGGGGATGATGGAACACAATCATCAAGTCAGTGAGTCTGACCACCCGATTCATTTCGTCACCTCTAACGACCAGCATAGGTTGCTGGGGACCTATTCTAACCCGGAATCTCCACAGGGTCACCCCTAACGACCAGCATAGGTTGCTGGGGACCTATTCTAACCCGGAATCTCCACAGGGTCACCCCTAACGACCAGCATAGGTTGCTGGGGACCTATTCTAACCCGGAATCTCCACAGGGTCACCCCTAACGACCAGCATAGGTTGCTGGGGACCTATTCTAACCCGGAATCTCCACAGGGTCACCCCTAACAACCCAACATGGGACATTAGAAACGGCAAGCACCACAGTGAAATGAGGATATCTGTATATACACATCAAACTATCTAACATACATATTAGCTGTCACTTTCTACACAGAATCACACATGATGGAATGAGTATGTGACACAGAAGCATGATGTTTCACATCTGTGCATAAATTAGGACAAGACACTCATGAACATCAGAATTATCACAAGAGATCGCTTCACATAAATTTCTGCAAAAATAAATTAAAGACGCTTATACATACTGACATTAATTCAGACATTATTGTTTTCATTAGTAATATGGACATGATGGATGTAAAACATTAATTTCTTCTTTCAAAACGATACAATAATATCATATTACAGTATACCCATGTTCTCTAGTGTGCTAAAACAGAGACAGCTAAATGGCTTTTTTACGATAAGTTAACAGGCTGAGCACTACATGGTCAATAAACATAATTGCAAACACACAAGTGGCAAAAACCTATTGCCATACTCAGTGCAAAGTAATCAAAACTGAAAAGGTATTTTCGTTCTGAAATCTACCCATTTTCCAAGTCAACTTGCTCAAATTAAAAACAAGATATTTTTAGCTTGGTCAAACTGAATTCTTTCATTAGGTCACACTTGATTAATTTAAAGTTTCACAGATTTATTCCAGCTTTTCCACAAAAGGTTGGTCGAAATAAAAATAAAAATAAATAGCATTGTCAATAATATATTTATTTTATGAAATTCTTTCTGCCGTGGCGATAAAACTGGCTGGCTTCTTGAATCATTGATGGTGATGTAGACATGGACTTTACATACCGTATAACATTTTATATTGTATAAGAGGGTCCATATTACTAGCGGGATATATAATAAACATAAATCTTTTATGATTAAATCATTTCTTTTGCACCTGCTTTTCTGTAGGGGTAGGGGGCCTGTGAAACGAAAAATAAAAAATGTGTGGCCTTAACAAGTTTAACATGAAACTAAATAGCCCGACCAAACAAGGATAAAAAGTGTCAAACTGTATATCAATAAGTACAGAAATAATCTACAAACACCTCGGTACTGACATGACACAGACACAGTTAGAGGTGTTGCTGATTGGAAATTTTAGTATCAATGCATCAATTAATAATGAGATTAATTTATTCTGTGTATAGACAAAAATTACCCATGAAGACCTGCAATTAATCAGTATAAAATTAAATTGAACTCAGACGATTTTCTGCCTTCTGCTAGTCCATCTTTATACCATGGTTATTTTAATAAATGTAAATGTTTCTGTGGCAGTGAATTATTAATTTAGAAGTAATATTTATAAATTTGTATCGGTACAGTATCAACATTAAAAATGTATCGATACATGTACGTCAATATCGCAATACATTCCTAGTCTCAGTTAGGGCATTATGCATTGATAGGATGCTCTTGGAATGACTGTGATTATGCATTAACATTTTTCATTATCACTTTCAGAAGTGTGGAAAATATATCAGCTATACCTGTTTCATGATCATATATCAGACAATCATCTATAGGGTAGGCAACATGAGGCCAACTAGTGGCTGTGTAGATACCTGATAGTTTAGTGTGACTAGCCTTGTACCAAATGCAAGAATCAGAGTATATTCTCAGTACTGAAGAGGTCACTGTGCATATATATTCTAACAAACTATAAAATTCTCTTCGTCCTCAAATTCGTCACTGTTTACCGGTACTGATCTGGGAGTTTCACCTCACAGTGTCGCATAAGGGTTAAAAACAAAACTTAACATCAAAAGCTTCTCTTGATTTGCACATATTCAAACAAATACATATTTCCCAGTTCAAAAGAAATTGTAATCAAATCACACCGAGATATTTTATCATTTACATATAAAATATAACCAATACTCATTTCATTACCCATTCAGTACCTTTCATTTCCTATTTAAAAAAAGACTAACCTTTTGATGCATTAGCTATTGACAACTGTTTTAATGTAAGCTAAGACATCTTTATTGGAGAGAATTTCTGTGTGTTCTGCCTTGGGGAACTCTTTATGGTAAATCTTCTGTTTCTGTTTTCCTTGCCAAGAGAGGCATCCATGCAAGCTTCGGATGTTGACAGTGCCATCCCCGTTCCCAGTGACCACTTTAGGCTGCTTGTCAGGCCACATTCCCTCTTTAAATATAAACTGCAATGGTGTTGGAACCTGGACTCCATGAAGACAGTGGATTTCCACCCCAGGGGGAATGAGGTCTTTCACAAGATTCTCTGTGTCCTGGCGCATGAGGTATGCATTTGGAATGCCCAGATCTGTGAAGAATGCCTTGTAGTCCTTGACTGTATAGTTCCTCTTCGGCTGGGAGACCAGCACTTCATTCGCTGCCCAGAATTTCTCCGATGGCATGAGGAAGGCAGAACTTGGCATGGACCTTTGCTCTTCTCTAACATTGATGCCCTCGACAAAGGGAACATTCAAGTTGTCACCTGAAATTGAATTTTTAGTGTTTTATTAAAAACTTACAATAAATAACAATATATCGTGTCCAATTACTGAGTATGGCTTAACACTTTTAGCAAAATTCCAGTTATATCACACCAGGAACCCATGTGGGGAATCGAACCCAGGCTACCCCAACGCCCTCAAATTTGTGTCATAAGATGTGACTTATATACAATGCATGTATACAGATACAGAATTATTATGGATGAAAATTGCGTGCACTTTAAGTCCAAAGAAATCATTTCAATTGTAGACATTGTGCTTGTAGCATGCACATGAATTTTTACTGTCTGTGTGTGACTTTCTTCACTCAATCGCTAAGCACGTTAAATATTGTTTCAAACAAGGAGTGTGTGAGTGAGTTGGGTTTAACACCTCTTTTAATACTATTCCAGTTATATCACAGCATGTCAGCTTAATGTGGGAGGAAAGCGTGAAGTGATACAGGTCTCAGAGGTCTACCACTTCCGTGAAACCCACGAGCACGGGTATGGTGCTGACAAACCTAGAAACATATTCGGGGATGAACCGGGATTCGAACCCACAATCAAAGGTTTCTGGCGAATTGCGGTGCCTTAGATGACTGGGCCACCCATGCCCCCTTCAAACAAGGAAAATTCATCAAGGTAAAGCTGGGCTCGATTTCGCTAGAGTGCAACCTATTGTTGAAAAATGCAACCTTGTATTAGATGCCCCAACATCCTGTCAAAATGTTTCAAATTTGTGTCCGACTGAAACTTACTTGTCTAAACAATAACAATTTTGAACATTAAATACCTCTAAGCTATATTTACCGTACTACATCACTAATCCAGGTGTCACATGCAATTTGTCATGCTTTCATGGGCTTGATGTCATCAAACTGTGGTTACTTCATGACAATTTGTAAATGTTCCCATTACATTTTACGCCATGTGTAATTAATTTATTCAACACTGGCAGCAGGCCGACTTAAATCTCTAGCACTCGTGTTGTTGCTTCATGTGAAGGATGAAAATCTTGACAAGCAGGAACCAAAAGTCCATCAAGACATTTTTCACCATTCCCAGAAGCAGTTCAGTAACTGATACTAAATCATATTACATTTGTAATTCCATAGACAGTGGCAGCATCCCGGTCTGTTCAAATGTGTCAGTTTTGGCTATGCCTAGTAATGCTAGTGAGTGTTCTAGAATTGGTTGGTTGGTTTGTTGTTTTACGCCGCACTCAGCAACATTCCAGCTATATGAAGGCGGTCTGTAAATAATCGCGTCTGGACCAGACAATCCACTGACTGATATCAAATAATCATGAGCATCGATCCACGCAATTGGGATTGATGACATGCTTCAACCAAGTCAGTGAGCCTGACCACCCGTTAGTCGCCTTTTACGACAAGGATAGTCGCCTTTTACGACAAGCATAGTCGACTTTTACGGTAAGCATAGTCGCCTTTTACGGTAAGCATAGTCGCCTTTTACGGCAAGCATGGGCTGCTGAAAGCCCTGTAAAGTTGAATTTGCGTCAGGCGCATCATCTGGCAGCATAATAAGTTTTGTCATGTCAGCCTACATCACAGTGTGGATGAATAAATTACTAAATGTTGTTTTAACCCGCAGACAACAAAATATCCGCTTTATTCCACAACCTGCAAATAATCGTACAATAGCCCTATATGGCTATAATTCTGAACCAGTTCTCAATGCTGAACTGAATAAAACTGACAGTATTAAACATTTTTATCTTGTACAAGCACGACTAGCTTTAAAATCTGAAAAATACGATTTCAACGAACCTTACAAAAAGCACACATTTCTGTCCTGGAGACAAATTCCGTCCTAGCATCCCCAAAAGGAAGCAGAGCAGAGCAGAGCAGGGCAGGGCAGGGCAGGGCAGGGCAGGGCAGGGCAGGGCAGGGCAGGGCAGGGCAGGGCAGGGCAGAGCAGAGCAGAGCAGAGCAGAGCAGAGCAGAGCAAGCGAGTTACCTACCAGCAGAGAAGAGGCGGAGTGGTTTGACGGCTCCTCCCCACACCCCTGAGATGGTGATGAGGCAGTGCAGGTACTTGTCCTTCCACACCTGAGGCCTGTGGTTGAGGAAGTACAGAGTGGTGGGGTTCCCCATGCTGTGGGCTATGAGGATGACCTTTGTGTTGTTGTTCCTGACATATGTGTCCTCAACCAAAGACGTCAGATTTTTGTAGAAAACATCAAATTCATCTGAAATAGTTTGGAGAAAACTATGAACTATAAATTTTGTCTGTTTCATCTATACTATTGTGGTCTGTAAATAATCAAAATTGGGCCAGGGTCACAAGTGATACAAGTGATAGCCAAATTACACTTTTCTGAGGGTACCCAAAGCATGCGATCTAGACTACAAGTTGTAGGACTTCCATATTTTTGAAGCCTCAGTGGGCTGAGTGGGTTAGACATCTGACTTAGTGTGCTGGCGATTAGGTTCTTCTCTCTGATAGTGTTGGTTTGAATCTCAGATAGGATTGAACCCCCAAAAGTTCTAGCATTTGTATGTTACTAAGAAAAGTGTTATCCCAAATATTACATTGTGTATCAATATAATATTGTCAAAAAAAACCTGATATATTTCAGTTCATTAATCAAACAACTGCCTTTCCTTGGAATATCCCCAGTTAGAATTTTAAGTACTTCTTATCATGATCATAGTCATAGAAATTCATTGCAATGAGAGCCAGTTTCTACCAAAACCTTTAACCCAAATACACTATAACTGACTTCCTTCATATGGTAGGCAGTATATGAACAAATGGGCTAAAATTAGTCGAGTTCACTCCCCAGAATAAAATCCTGATTATTAGATTTTAGAAAAATATACTGATAAAATTATATAAGGGAACACAGAAGTAACTGTTTGTTTGTTGTTTAACGACACACTCAGCAATATTCCAGCTATATGATTGTGGTCCGTACATAATCGAGTTTGGACCAGACAATCCAGTGATTGACATCATGAGCATCGATGCACGAAATTGGGATACGATGACCCCCTTTAACCATGTAAGCAAACCTGACCACGCGATCCCGTAAGTCGCCTCTTACAACAACTTTCATGTGCGTTTCTGGTGTATCAACAATCTCAATAAAATCTTACTGCCTGCTACTGTTTTGTGCAGTGGAAGTTGGAATGAAGATATAAGTTAAAAGAGGTTGGGAGCGCTGACATACACTATCAGGATTTACCACATGTCATTCCCTTATTTCTTTCCATCAGCATATCATATGTCATAAGACTTTCTTTTTTTTTTTAAAATCATTTTTATTCCAGTCTCAGTGGTTACATACACAGTGATAAATACATATATATAGCAATTAACATTTTGACACCGCATATTTGGAGGATAGGCCTTGATCATGAAGGATCGAGCAAGATGTTCTGGCATGAAAGTAGTTAAAACCATATTTATGAGCAATCGTAGAAAGATAAGCTAATAATAAAGGAATAAACAGTACCGAATTATAGTATTGTAATCTTTATCTTGGAAAAACATTAGTCTTTCTTTGGCAATAGTGTCAAAGTGATTGGAAACCATCAATAATAACACACAGTCAGCAATCTATGTAAGATTCAAGCCATCATGTAAACCACAATACAATATCCACTTTTTGTTATAAGTGCTAAGCTTATTATTAGTTTTTGCTGACAGATATTCCAAATAAATAGCATCTTTTAATACTTGTTTAAAAACGTCCAATGAGGGTTTCCTTTTCTTTAAACTAGAAATAAAAATGTGTCTCTTAGCTAACATAATAATAAGACTTACTTGGTGCCTTCCTGAAGTCATATGGTGCTCCGCGGACGCTCTCTCCTCGCTTGTATCCCCATTTTACCAGGGCTTCCACAATAGGGGCGAAGTAAGATGCTGGAATGACATCCTTAACTCTTAATTCAACTCTAGCTGACCTGACTTATTATCACAATTCCCTTTCAGGCAAATCAGTCTCTGTTTTAGTTACAAGCTGGTGACAATTGTTTAGCACTTCTTATTAACATATTGTTGTTGTTGGTTTGTTGTTTAACGCCGCACTCAGCAATATTCCAGCTATATGACGGCGGTCTGTAAATAATCGAGTCTGGACCAGACAATCCCAATGTTCACCAATGTTCACCGTGACACAGCTCCAGGAGCAATATTTTGTGTTTCCAGAATTACTGATTGGAACACATTTTGGTTTTGAGTCTTGACTTAACACAGAGACATACCAGCAGACATTCGAAACAGAACGAAAATTTACTCCTGCAATACATTATATAGTAATAAGTACTTAATCTCAGAATAATCTCACTGAAAACAAACATAAAAAAATACATTTCCAAAAATGTAAAATGTTCACAGTATCAGTAAAACAATGCGTATTACCCCAAGGCTGCCCATTATCCATAGTATACATGTTCTAACACCAAGCTTGGTTTTTGTCATTTTCCCTACAATCCCTTCAGCATGACTTCATATGATTTTCACAGGAAATAAGACATTAAACTTAATCAATAAGACTTGTGAGACTCTGTCTTGGTCACTATCATATTACCACAAGAATCAGGAGATTATAGTGTGCTCGTAAGTTGAAAATAGCCCTACTGTATGTATAACTATGTGTACGGTGATGTACCATATCTTAAATACACTGAATGAAAAGCTCAACAAACCTTTTTCTTTGTGAACATTTATACAAACAAGTACACAACTAAATGTTTCTTCTTATTGTGTGAGCAAAATTATTTGGAAATTTTGCAGTGCACAAATCAAGTGGCCTAAAGGACTAGGGTTAGATTTTTACAAGGGCATTTCTTTCCTCGTCTGTATCTTGTTTACATATAGTACATATTAGGTAGGAATACAGCAATCAGGCAATTATATCACAACCCACACTTAAATTTCAGCTTCCTGTGATAATTACAGATTCATATCAAGGATTCTAGTGCCCTTGGCAGGCAAATTGGGGGAAATCTTTCTATTGTCCAAAATGGGGATTTTTTCAAAAATTCTTATTTTCTTAAAATTCAGAGGTACTTTAACTTTGAATTGTGACATTGCTTCCATGCAAAAATGTAAAACCGAACATAAAATCCTCTTCCTCTGTATTGGTTCTGTTAACAGGGAAGTCACCTCTACAAAAGCCACAACATTTGTTTTAACTATATAACTGTATGAATTGGGAAATGTTTAATTTCAATTTGGAAATGTCAACAGACAACTGCTGCAGATTTGGGGTCAAATATTGGTCTCTAAGCAGGTCCAGATAAACACTTGACCTATCCCAAACTGTGTATCACTGTTACCCTTATCATCACACCTCACATGCTCCTATCTCTTTGAAAACTGTCAAGATAGTGATGTGGACAAATGTGCTTATCACGTGCAGTCACGTAACATCTCACTACACATTACTCCTCTAATTGTGACAGGTTCCGTTGTTATCATAAGTTAGTTCGAGAAGAATACATTGGTATCAAGCAATTGACTATTGACCATCTGTGAGCATCTTCACTCTTAAATGTATCATAAGTACTCAATGTACATGTGATTGTATTGCAGATGGACACATGATATTGTTAACCATTTTCATTTACCGTCTTTACAACAGACTTACATTCTCAATAAGGAGGTTCTTCCTGCTAAAACAGTTTCACATGTGTCTGCATCATTTGGCTTCAACAATCAACTACAAACTTCTACAATCATGACATGGTTTGAAATAATGGGGGGACCTTGAGGTTTGCACCTATTATATTTCAATACAGCAGTGTCAGAAACTAACAGTTTTAATCCACTAGTTCTTATAATGATAACATATAGCAAAACCCTTAAAAAGGGCAAAATTTCTACTATTCCAATCCTTATGATACCTTAACTATTGGGCAGCTTGGCAAGGACTATAGGACTAGTGCCAATTTCTTAAACTGTACAGGAACCCCTAAATTGTTAATTCTTAACATTAGGGTCATCACGACCCCTTGGCTTTGATGCTTAATTCCCGAATTGCATAATTCATTGCTTGATATGTGGCTTAAAAATAAACTGCTATATAAAGACATAGTCACTGATTGCTTATTACTGGTATTAAGGAAAGATAGTTATTTTTTTGTATCAATGCTGAGCATAAGGATGATATTAATATATGTACTTCATGTGTTCTTATTGCTCAAAGTCATAAAATCATTTTTAAAGTTGCCATGATCGAGGACGAATATCAAGAGATATTGTTACCATGGAAAAGGTGTTTCTAAAATTGTTTCAATAAGGATATTGTTAAGATTGACTGGAGATAAGCGCAACCTTGAAGATAACAGTGTGGCTATTGTTTGCTGTCCATACAGAGTCAATGTTGGTTTGAGGGAACCCTTTAACACAACGCTATGAACTTACTAGCAGCGAGCTGACTGGAGTCTAACCATTCAACAGACGAAGTGTTGCCAAATCCGGGGATCACAATGTCTACCCCGACTTGGTTTCTGGTTTTACGAGTTGTATTATCATAGAGAAGCCTGCGAGAAAACAAGTTTCATCTTGAGTTCACGGAATTGCATCCTAACAGAAAAACAAACTCAATCTTTGTACAGTGTTTCGCTTCAGGAGAGATTCTCTTTTCATTACTTAAATAAAAATAATTCAACCAAACCTCACTGCAGTTGTCTGGAAAATGACCCGATAACAAGGACTACTTACAACTTACCGTATTCAACGTAATAAGCGCCCAGGGCGCTCTCAAAATTAGAAATAGGGGGCGCTTATTAGAATATTATTTTGAGTTGAAAGATCGTAAATTTCGTGGTTTATGCTAACAGCCTGAAGTGTTTACATACGACAGATATATTTTTCAAGAATTTAATTGCCCATAATTAAGGGTAATATAACACAAGAGTGCGTATTATTCACGAATAAAAAAGTCCTGTGTACATTGATCAATCGGAAGGGGTGCTGATTGGGATTGTTCACTAGCCAATATATTAGCAAATATCGCCGTGGGCGCTTATTAGAGCGGGGCGCTTATTACGTCGAATACGGTAATTATTTAGCATGATGATTAACATGATTATTGTGATCGAACTTTCAAATATCAGGAAGTTTATCCAAAAGGCAAGAGGAAATTGTCTGTCAATAACTGATAATTTAAACAAAGCTGAACTCAACAATCACGAAATGCTAAGCAGAAATTACTCAAAAGAATAGTTTCCTCATAATGCATATTAGTTACACAAATAAACTTTCCTGATTGCTTTTTGTTGGATTATTATGCTTGTTATGCTTTCTTATTTGTAGGCCTGTTATGTTTGTGAAAAACCAAAGGCTACATGTGTGTTGATAGCACACATTTTCCAGTACCAGTACATTGTTTCATAGGTCAAGCTTTATTCTAGCAGTAATATTTTCTGGCAGTATCAAGACATAAGGTGAAGATTCGCTTGTGGGTAAAATGATATGGTTTTATGATATAAAACCTCAGGGTTACAAAACCTATGCTGATAAATAATGTTCAGAGATCAGGGATTTAGCCACGATTCCAAACTATTAGTGCCAATGGTAGCCAAATTGGGAAATAGTGAGATTTTTTTTTTAAAAGTTCTTAATTGAGAATTTTGAATTTAACGCAATAATATAAAAAATAAATTTAAAATCTCTTCTCATTTATTGCTCCTGTTAAAGATCATAGATGTACAAAGCCATTCAATTAGTTATTATTGAGAAATTTGGAAATTATTAATTCCAATTTGGAATTTTTTTATGACATTTGCTGCAGACTTGGTGAATAACAGCCTCTGAGTAGGTCAAGATAAATCTCTTGAGATGTCAACTGAAATTGGTGCTTTCTTCATGTCTTAATTTGCTAAATTTATATATGCTAATTTTTTCCCTTTTTTATACATCATCTCATACAGCTTGGCTTATTTTAAAAACTTTTCAAGTCCACCAGCCCAAACACACATTATTTACATTATTAAGGCATTATTTACAGTGTATTTTAGTCTTAGTTAGAACTACCTGGTAGTACAAACTGAAAATTTCATAGATTCGGTTTTCAGACAAGTTTCAGACTGTGATTACCAGCACTAAGAATAAGTAAGATACTTTAATCACAACATAATCAGGAACTCTACTGCACTACAGCAACTGTGATCCGGTCTGATATTTCATTGAACAGCACTTAAATTCATGTTCATGAATGACATGATACACAAATATTGCAAAACATATCAAAATACAAATCTCTCCTGTATGGAAACACTGTTCATAGATGAAGCTTTGGCCAAACCCACATGCAGCCCTGGGTTAGATACACAAAGGCTATATAGCGCACACTTACTGGATGAGAAGTGCACATAATAATCAGGGTCAAGCCATTCTACACTAGACGTGTTCCCAAAACCAGGGATAACGATGTCCACACCAGGGGTATTGCTTGTTGTGTGTGAAGTTGAATTATAATGAAGTCTGCAGCAGAGAGAGAAATAAGTCACTGTCAGTCACAAACACAAGCAACACATGCATACTGTTATAAATCAAAACAACTTGGCAAGGGTTAGTGGGCAGGGATATACAAAGGCAACATGAAACGTCAGGTGGGATGGAGGGATGCCATAATGTGTTTTGAACTGTGCAGGCTGCAATATTAAAGTTAATATCAAATCTCTAACACCCCCCCCCCCCCCCCCCCCCCCAATAATAACAAAAATAAAAATAAACAAATAATTAAAAAAAATAAAAAATACACAAAATACAAAAACAAGTGAATGTGTTTCTGGTTTCTCAGCCAACCCTATAGTTAAACCTGTCAAGAAAAGAAAAGAAAAGAAAAGAAAAGAAAAGAAAAGAAAAGAAAAGAAAAGAAAAGAAAAGAAAAGAAAAGAAAAGAAAAGAAAAGGAAAAGGAAAAGGAAAAGGAAGAGAAGAGAAGAGAAGAGAAGAGAAGAGAAGAGAAGAGAAAAGAAAAAAAGTCCTTCCCGCAGTACTTTGGGATGGGCAACAATTCAAGCTCTGATAGTGTTTCAAATTAAGGATAAGAATCTGTTTGTTGTTTGATGTCACACTCAGCAATATTCAAGCTACATGACAGCAGCCTGTAAATTATTCAGAAACAGAGTCTAACACCCCAGGCCATTGGGACAGATGTTGAAGAAATATTACAAATGATAGTTATTTGCCCCTCAAAACTGCTCGAACTGCAAAACAGTTGAGAAATAAATTTACCCAAACACAAATATTGAAAGAAAACAAAATGTGCCAGAGATTTGAAGCATGCATTAGGATAAGGAAAATTAAGTGACAAAACATGAAAACTGGTCCCCTGGTGTAGACAAGGTAACAGTCATCAGCACCTCATTAGCCAGACAAGTGACATTTTACACTCCTTCCTCGTCAACCGACAAATACACACTTCCAAAATGTCAGATGACCCATTATATGACTTTACATCCTGGTGATCTGAACTCTCAGAGGAAGAACTCGGCCTAGAAACTCTACCAGCCCCAAAAGTGGTAACATAAAGTTCAACCTTTCAAAACTCAAATAGATCTGAGGATATCCTAAAAATGATGTAAATGTGCACTGGCTAGTGCTTTTAGCATTGCTTAGCAATCAGCTTTTTTTTACTTGATGTATCAAAAATGTTAGATTAGAGAGAGTAAGAGATTATTTCACATTTCAAAATTTTCATTTAGAACTGGTTAAATATTGTCAAATGGGGAAAGATCAAGTAGTCTAAACGTCATCCTCAACCACCCAGTGTATCATATCACCATTCTGTTATGACTGAAACTTTTTGCCAGCAGAGTATAATCACTAACGTAGCTCGGAACTTCTCACTCATGAGAGCTATTTGAAATGATGGCTATTTGTAGTGCTGTGTCATTTAATCGAGCTCGAAACCACGATAGTAAATGAATCCAGGGAGTTTATTATAACAGGGTGGAAATATCATGCCCTGGACAATAGAGGATGCAAAAAAGACAGCGTTGAATCTCAGTTGTTTTTGGTACAAAACTCATGATCCATGATTGCTAGTTACCCTGTTGACATCATTCATTAGCATGATTACAGTTGCAATTACATCGCACCAGGTATTTGTAAAGTGTCAAAGTCTGGCTAAAATAGTTAAGGTGACTGTTCTGCTAATATGTATATTCAAGCAGATGTTTGGGCAAAGGACTGGGGAGAAACAATACTGCTTCTAGAAGCAAAGCAAAAACATTCAATTAGAGAAATTCACATATTACAAAAACACACAACTCAAAATAATCAAAGAATATTGTCTGTATGCAGTGATTAACACAGAAAGCAAATTAGAATGGAAACTTTCAGGTAGAACAAGTTGTGTCATGGTACACAGGTATATTTACCACAATGTTTGTGAAAACACTTTGCAACAGTCCTACTTCATTTGCAATACGTACCAAACATATTTTAAGCATCTTAAAGTGAGTCTTCAAGTCGCACCCCAAATTTGGAAGACGTAATGTAGCACACACTCAGTTAGGGTGCTGACATTTGCACATGTAATGATGTATTATGGAATACCATTGACAGGAATAGAAACAAACAGTTTTAGTCCACTAAACCTTATAATGATAACATATAGTAAAATCCTTGAAAATGCAAAATTTCTACTAGCCCTTAGGATACCTTAACTATTAAGCAGTTTGGCAAGGACTACAGAACTAGGGCCAATTTCTAACGCCAATTGACACGAAATTGTATGTTCACAATGTTCAACTCTAAGACATGAGGCAGCAGTTTAAATACAGACAGCAGACAAGATTCCAATTGTTACTGAACCTTAAAGTTATTTACGTAAATATTGACCAATCAAATCATCAAACAATAACATAAATAATATATAATAATCATGATAATCCAAGGACAATTAAGTGGTCCTTAACTTCTTTTGAGTAGTAAATTACTATTCATAAATGATTCTATCTTTTCAACAAACGATGTCATTAAAAATCTACTCACTTCATATTATCGACAAAACAATCTATGACATATGGGGCCAATTCCTCCAAGTTGAGCCACAAGTTAAAGTAATATGATGTCTTCTGTTGGCAGAATTCATGTGGTCCTGTTGATTTGTTCAGCTTGGCCATAAACTGACTTCCACCATCACCAGGAACTGGAAAAAAAAAAAAAAAAATATTGTCCCTTAACATGTTTAATGCCACACCCAGCAATATTCCTGCTATGTGACCACAGTCTGTACATAATCCAAGTCTGGACCAGACAATCCATCATGAGCATCGATCTACACAATTGAGAAACGATGACATGCATCAACCAAGTCAGCGAGCCTGACCACCTGACACATAGTGAGTGGCCTCTTATGGCAAGCATAGTCACCTTTTACGGCAAGCATGGGTAGCTGAATACCTATTCTATCCCGGATCTTCACGGGTCGGGACTAATGAGCAAGTGGCCCAGTCAAATAGGGGTGTGCATTAATACTGGTCTACTGCAATACGGCAATACAACCCTTGAGTATTGATATTTTTCGATACAGTCACAGAAGAATAAATCCACAATTCTATAAATTATATCTACTAACTTGAGGAATTTGGATGGACTGGGTTCCTATCTAAACCTAGGAAACAGCACATGTTTCATGCTGTTTACATTAACATTCCACATTGATGATGTAATACATACCGTATTCGACGTAATAAGCGCCCAGGGCGCTCTCAAAATTAGAAATAGGGGGCTGTTATCAAAATATTATTTTGGTGAAAAAAAAACAGAGTTGAAAGATAAATTTCATGGTTTATGCTGATGGCCTGAAATGTTTATGTATGACAGATATATTTTCCCAGAATTAAATTGCCCATAACTAAGGGTGCATAAGTCTTGTGTACATTGATCAATCGGAAGGGGTGCCAATTGGGATTGTTCGCTAGCCAATAATATTAGCAAATATCGCCATGGGCGCTTATTAGAGCGGGGCGCTTATTACGTCGAATACGATAGTCACGTTTATCATGTTTGTCTATACTACCCATCTTGCAATCTGAAGACGAGATTATTGAATGAAGAAATTACATACGTATTGAAATATGTATCACAATACAACTCTCTGTATCGTGATATATATTGCAATACAATTTATGTGCCAATACACCAACCCTACTGTCTAACACTATACAAGTGCCTGCAGTCTAATACATGTATATACACACTGTATTATCCACACGTCACACGTTTTTGAGCCTCACCTCTTTTCGAGCCCTAAACAATATGTAACAACATGCCTGATAACGTAATGAAGTTAGACACTTCAAAGTCCACTGAAGATATCCAAGTGTTTGCTACTTGCCGCTGAAGTTATGTTACAAATTTAGCTGCACGAGGTAAGAAATTCAATAAGTAATGAAAACAAATCTCAAAACTTACTTTTTCACTAATGCACATTTTATTCCAACTTCATTTGATGATAATTTTGCATCAGAATCAAACAATTGTATGCACCGAAATTGTATCTGATGCTGTATGCAAACTTCCTGTCTGTAATGTGATGTGATGTGACTGATCATGTTGTACATCTATTTTTAACTTCACTGCTATGGTGGGGCTCGAAATCATGTGACAGTAACAAGATGGCGCCTGATCGAGTCGTCTTGTCTGGCAAGGCATTATCACTAAAAAAAATGAACAAGACATGGTCATTTGACCATCCAATTGTTCACAGAAATAAATGTCCCGAAAGGTAAGACTTAATTTTAGTGTCATGGGATTGTTATAAGACACAATCAGAAATACTTTTTAGGAGCTCGAATGTATTCATAAGTGGTGGATTCAGCCAATAGACCTTGCAGGACTAGTTATTTTTTATGACCCTGTATTGCAGTAGGCTAAGGCTACACAGTACTGTGATTCACCTCTTCTTTTTATTTATCATAAGAGCAAATCTTCAATGCTACTGATCAGCACCTACAATGTAAACAATCATGTGTACTTTCATTCTTTCACCAATAAAAAAATAAACTGAAAAACATTACCTTTACATCCGATGGATGACCATCATTCATAAAATAAGGTGAATGGCGAGATATAGGCTAACCCTTATCCCAAGTCCCAACTAAAGTGGAAAGGGGTGCCTTACCCCATCCAGAGACCACATACCGGTATATGGTCTCTGCCCTAACGATTGTGAAGGGTTTACAATCTAAGGCTAGTGTTAGGATAATCTCCCCTTACCATTACATAAGTAACGCCTACAGACACTGCAGATACGGACCGACGAGGCTTTCAGATCAGTGAAGCGTAAGCCAGCGTCACATAACATTCAAATCAAAGTAGATGTATCCGGTAAACGGCTTTCCCCAAAAACATTTCTTGTAAAATAGGGCATTTTAGTACAAAATGAAAATAGGGGACGAACACAACACAGAAAAGAGTGACCAGATGACATATCGAACAAATTTATACGATTTAATTGTACAATGTACTGTCACTTTTCCTAAAGATATATCTGAATCAGTGATGATCCAGTCAGTGAAACACCACGTTTCATGTCATTGACATTGGCATGCTTCGATCGAGATCGTGAGTTGGCCAACTGGTGATTTTCAGTTACTATGGTTTTATCAATAAATGTGTTCGAAGCTTAGTACATGTCTCAGATAACAACACATCAGTATAAACACGCGATACGTACCTAGTACAACCGGATATCTAGCTTCTAATAATGTCGTTAATTGACATATTATCACAAACAGAAGCAGAAAACGGCTTCCCATCTTCTCCGTGTCCACCATTACTGAGGCGTCAATATTTGTTACGGAAACCTTTATTGGACGGAAAGTAGGTGCCCTACATAGCACAAATATGATTGGATAAGAAAAATGGTGTGTGGCTCGCTAAAAATAGATTTTCACACTCGTGTTCTTCATGTGATCGAATGGTCACAGCTACTGTTGTGGTTACATAATATTTATATAACTTACATATACTGTTTGAGAATCTAGATATTATTGAATGAAGACTTGAAACTGGCCTTGTACTTTTCATATGTTTATCTAACAGGTCAAACACGTTTTGGAACGCGAACGTGAACGTATAATGCCGCGAGCTTCTCGGAGTTTGCGTATATTGATCAATGCGAGAGTGAAGAATGTTTTACATCGTATCAAAAACATTTAATACTGTCATTCTCTGCGAGGACTTTGTCTCTTGACATTCTTAGACATTCTTTTTGGCAACAATGCAGTTTACTGGGTGCAGCCCGAGCTCTACCATCCGCTCAGTTACCTCGCTATAATGCCACTGCTGTCTCGCTATACCGTTACTGTGCCTCACGCTCCGGTGACTCTCGCTTCACGATCGAATACCCGTTCTCGGTCTTCGGGAAACTTACACGTCTTTACGATCTAACACCCCTTTTTCGGTCTTAGGGAAACTTACACGTCTTTACGATCCAACACCCGTTCTCGGTCTTATGGAAACTTACACGTCTTTACGATCCAACACCCCTTTTCGGTCCTTAGGGTTAGCATGCTTTGGGCAAGGATTAGCCATAATTTCTTACCTTTTCAAGCCTTAATCCGGTTAATCCGATTAGTCGGTCATGTTGACATAAACAATCGCGGGTGTGGTTTCAAGAAAAGATGAATTTTCACCATATTTCACTAATTATCTGTTTAATTGTAGATCGTCCTGCTTGAACCTGACAAATATGTTCCTAATGTTTACATCTTCTGTCAGTTTCATTCAGTACCACCTTTCAGCAAAATTGAAGCATTGAAGACAGGTTCCGAATTATAGCTACTAGTCAATGAGAACTACTATCTCTGGATTTTAACTTGTCCTCAGCACAATTAGAAGTCTCAGGCTATATCAATCCTGGCCATGACTTTGTTATACTATATTCTTAACGACTTATAATTATCTATCGCCGGCTAAATAATCTGCACCACACAAACCAGTTATTATAAAATGAGCTGGATCCATGCCATCAGCGTATGAGGACAGCCAATCAAAGTCACCGAGTCTGACCACCTGATCTATATCAGCCCCCTCTATAGGAGGGTCAATTAATATTTCAGAATCCATACAGTTCTTAGAGTTGGGGAAACAAGATTAAATACCCATAAGGCATTTTTTTTTTTTTTGGTTTACAAATACATTAAAAAAAGGTTTGTAAAAATGAAAAAAACACACAACATTTTTCAAAGTAACCCCATAAAAGTTGGAGAAAGTAAAGCACAATGAGTGAAAATTGTGCTGCTTGGTGCGATTGTAGTTGTATTTCACTGTCCGCAACATTCTAGCTATAGCACATGGTTCTGTAGACCAGGGAAAACAGTACTGGATCAACGTCCCATGTTTGTTGTAAGGGTATGCTGGCACTAGGGATGGGACGAGTCCAAATTTACTACCCGGGTACCCAACATCCTATTACCCGACCCTACCCGGGTACCCGCTGTAGGTCTCAAGAGTTGGAAAAACACAATGTCTAATTGGGAATAGTTTAACTGTAGCCCTGGCAAAAACTTTTTTTAGATACATGTATGAAACCATCAAATCATGTGTACACTGAAGTTGACTGAAGCTTTATCTTTACTCAAACATATACAAGTCAAAAGGAATGTGTGCATCTTCAGAAAGAAATGCTAACATTAGTGACTTGTAGTGTTACCACTGAGCTTTAGCGAGTTTTTGTCATTAAACAATATATCACATGACTAACCACTTGTCCGGGTAGTACTGTGGGTACCCGGGTCCTACTCAGGACCCACCCGACCATAGTGCCATGTTACAGAGCCTGACCACCCATTCCCCTTTGTCTACAAGAAGCATAGAGGGGGGGTGTCTGTTCAGACCAAGGATCCCACAGGTGTGTGTGTGTGGTTGGGTGCATGTAGTATGTGCATTTCTTTAAATAATGAGACATAGAGGTACTTCCTTTCTATGGGTTAACATGAGTAAACAGGAAGAAATGGACCATTTCCTTGCAATATTGATTTATTCACGCATTTGTAAACATATTTACCTTAAACTGGTATATGTAAGTGTAATTTATTGTTAAACAACATTGTAATTGTATTAAAAGTTTAAAGTTTTGAGATGCAGTAGAATTAGTTAATAGAATTGTTTTGACAATTGTTAGTTGTCAGGTCAATGGTTAGTGCTATCTAATGTTAGCAGTGGTGTGAAAGTTGCTATATTTAGATGCTTTTGGAGTTGAGTGTATTCTGGAATCTTGTAGAAGGTATTTAATAATAATAATAATATGTGAATTTAAAATGCTCCAATTTCCATTCACCAAGTGGATGATGTTTAGACGATATAAGCGGCCATCAGCGTGTCTCTCTCATCTCACATTACATCAAGACCAGCAAGTGTGTGAAGATCATTGTTTTCACCCTGGATATCAAGCCTTAACCTATTTTGGAAGCTTGACCACTGTTGCTGCTAAGTGAATTTCATTATCCCTGACTTTATTGCTATTACCACTGTTATTGTATTTCATGCTGCCACTGTAATTGCACTTCCACGGAATCTTTTGCATTGACACTCTACTGAGTACTGCCATTGTAATAACTTTGCAGTAATTTGTATTGATTTGTAACCCTCGTTCCTTTTATAATACAATTGTTAATCGTATACCATTTCTTTGTTGGTAGTTGGTTTCACACTGGTTAATTAGCCAGAATCCCTGCAGGATAAAAAAACAAAGTAAGAGGAGTGAAGGGAACATCATTTATTGAATATGCATATATATATATATATACACAACGTTGTTCGCCAGCTACCTTGACCTCTTGTTGCGACTGGTGGGTTCCCAACTGAAAGAAACAATACATAAATGTTTGAATTTTCACTACCATCACATGCGTCCAATATTTATGTGATCTATCTGTCAGACATTGAAGCCATTGCAACAAGGAATAACAATTCCACTTAAAAAGTGAAACCCTGGGTCCAATGAAATGGCTATTGGTGAAATAAGGTATATATTCAAATTCGCCGCACGTTTCATTTTTATTTCCATTTTTAACATTTTAAAAAAAATCCTTAAATATTTCAAGTCCAACGGTAGTCAAATACTGTATTCCAGTATTTTACTCATCAAGGAATACAGGTTGATTATACACAATTGTTTATTGATTACACAACTGTTTATTGGTTACATACTAGTTTGAACAACCCAAAAAAAAAAGACACCGCCCGCCCGCACTATATTTTCAAAATTCATTGCCTGAGAACCACTTCTTTTTATTTATTTCAGCCTTAATAAAAAATTTTTTTTGATCTGTAGCCATTCAGAGATGTAGTGCCTTGTAGGTATTACATCCAAAACTTTCACAAACTTTTCCAATTTGTCTATCTGTAGCCCCAAGTCGGGACAACTGATTGTAAATGAATGAATGAGGGGGATGCAAACACCACAGCTGGTTAATGTTCATAAGACTACAGAGGAACCAATCAAATATTTTCATGTTCTTAGCGACGCTCTCAGCAATATCCCAGTTATATGACGGCAGTCTGTACATATTCAAATCTGGACCAGAAAATCCAGTGATTGATATTGTAAACAAAGGATCCACATCGTCAGGGTACAATGACACACAATCAACCAAATCACTGAGCCTGATCACCCTATCTATTGGTCACCTCTTACGACCAGCATTGGTTGCTGGGGACCTATATTCCTACTTAACAATGGGTGGTCAGGCTTGCTGACATGGTTGATGCATATGTGATTGTATCCCAATTGCATAGACCGATGCTCATGATGTCAATCACTGGATTGTCTGGTCCGGACTTGATTACTTACAGACTGCAATCATTTTGCTGGAATGTTGCAGCATTAAACAAAACAAAAAACGTCTGTGCTCACTTAAATAGGTCTTCAGCTTCTCGTTCACGTTCATTCTCCTGACTCTCGGCCTGTGAAAAAAGGAAACCAAACAGTAAACATAGGATAAATACATCTGGAAAATATTTAATGACATAAGTCAGGCTCAACATTTGGTGTTGTTATAACCATGTGATGGCTGACTTAATACTAGGAACGCCTCAGTGGTCAAGTGGATAGAGCATCTGCCAAGAGACCACCTCCGTGGTCAAGTGGTAGAGCATCTAGTGGTCAGCGGATCCCCCGACGCATCGTACCAAATGACGTTTAAAGATGGTACTTGTCTGTCTGGCACTTGGCATTAAGGGGCTAAAACAAGGACTGGTCGGCTCAGAGTCAGTATACTGCGTCTGATTGGGATAGTCATGTTAAAACTGCAGCATGGTATCTCAGTGGGTTAGCACTATAAAATCGGCATTAGTATACTCACGCACAGAGCAATCTTGAAAGCGACCTTAAACCCCATTTCACCTCACCTAACTAATAGTGAGATGTCATGGTCTACAAATCTTCTCGTAATTAATCCTAGATAACCATTATTATGTGACCATGGACCTACAGTGAGTAGGTAAGGGAGTTAAAATTTAACGTCACATCAGCATTATTTCAGCCATAAAGCGATAAGAACAAGTATTGACAGATGCGTCTATCAAACTTGTGTGTTTACAGTGGTGTGTCTCCAAACCATGGTTCCAATTCATCTACAAAGTTTGACAACAGTCCTGGACTAATTCTTACTTAGTCATTTGACCCTTCAACTACTTAATCATGTTCATGCTGATAAACTAGACTATTTAAAAATTGAGATATCTTTACGTCGGGACTGTCAACACTGAACAACACACTAATACCTTCAATATTTGTTATACGTTTACAAATAGAAGTGTGTTTGTTGTTTAATGCTGCAGTCAGCAATATTCCAGCTACATGTAAATAATCAAGTCTGGGCCAGGCAATCCAGTGATTGACATCGTGATCATCAAACCATGCAAATGGGATCGATGACATGCATACACCAAGTCAACGAGCCTGACCACCCAATCCCGATAGTCACCTTGTACGACAATCATAGTCACCTTTTACGCCAAGCATGGGTTGCTGAAGACCTATTCTACCCAAGATCTGATCGGGTGCCATTTATACCTACAACCTCATATTAAACTAAAATATTCAATTTCGGTGTTTATATTATCTACCAATCAAACTACTAATTAATCTGTTGCTACATTATCTCATCATACATTACAAGAGAGAACAAATAATTGTAACATATTTAACAGTATTGTTGCCAATTTGTTCCAAAATTCAGTGCTGACTAAACTTTAAATGCCCGGTTAATAACGTAGTAAGTGAGTGAGTTGGGTTAATTTCTACTTTGAACAGTACTTGTTATATCATGGTGTGTCAGTTTGATGTGAGGAATGTGAGGGTTTGGCTTAATACTGTATTAGCAGTATTTCCAGCATGTTTGGTTGATGTGGGGTCAGACTTACGCAGGCCTTAGACGTTTACCCCTTCAGTGAAATGCAGAACACATAGAAATTATCATAATCCCTTGAGCCTAGGTTTCTGACATGCCAAAGGCAAAGGGACACCAAATTACCGCACCTTAGACAACTGGACCACTTGTTTCCCCTAATAACACAATGATACACACCTGTCTTGCATCTCGGAACCAGTCATCCATCTCACGGCGCTGACTTCCCATGTGTTCTACGAGGTCGCTGCCGCCGATGATACGAGGAAGAAAGTTGGCTCCTGCATGGCTGGACTGAAAAGAAAGCTTGACAACATCAGTCACAGTACAGCTAAATATCTGTCAACATCAGTCACAGTACAGCTAAATATCTGTCAACATCAGTCACAGTACTGCTAAATATCTGTCAACATCAGTCACAGTACAGCTAAATATCTGTCAACATCAGTCACAGTAAAGCTAAATATCTGTCAACATTAGTCACAGTACAGCTAAATATCTGTCAACATTAGTCACAGTACAGCTAAATATCTGTCAACATCAGTCACAGTACTGCTAAATATCTGTCAACATCAGTCACAGTACAGCTAAATATCTGTCAACATCAGTCACAGTACTGCTAAATATCTGTCAACATCAGTCACAGTACTGCTAAATATCTGTCAACATCAGTCACAGTACAGCTAAATATCTGTCAACATCAGTCACAGTACTGCTAAATATCTGTCAACATCAGTCACAGTACAGCTAAATATCTGTCAACATCAGTCACAGTACAGCTAAATATCTGCCAACATCAGTCACAGTACAGCTAAATATCTGTCATGTGATGATATGGAGCAGCATTTTTCTTACACAGCAGTTGCTCTAGCTGGACATAAAAAGTATTTCCTGTACAAAGACCAAATTAAAGGTTTGGTTGTTTGTGATGAGTCAAGTATGTTTTGGCTAGCCTACTGGATTTATAGGTAATGTTCATGGCGTTCTTGTGAGTTTCATGAAGTGTTTAGACTAAAACAAATAATAGTCTTGGTTCTCGGGCACCGCCTGCTTCATCACAAATACTGTTGCGCATTTCATTTATAGTTCCATTTGCAAAACAAAACATAACAAGCGTATAGTCAACAAAGTCATCTATATCCCCCACCCATTTTAACACGTTATGGTCCAAAACAAGGTAACTGACCCAACATTTCTCTTAGCCCATGTCAAAATAGCTTCAATGGAAATTCTAAAATAAACATTTCTAAAACTCCTTAATATCAAATGGCACCAGTTAAGTATGTGCCTGGTGGACATGCAAAGTTTTGTAAGAAAGTATTTTTTGAGTTACGCTCCAGACTTGTTGCCATGGAAACGTAAAAAATAAAAATTTCTAAAATTCCTAAATAGCAAAAGGCACCAGTTCAGTATGTGCCTAGTAGACATGCAAAGTTTTGTTAGAAAGTATTGAATGGGTTTTGAGTTATGCTCCAGAAACAAACTCTACCCTATAGAACCTAAGTCCAACGTGTTGCCATGGAAACATAAAAAATTCTAAAATTCCTAAATAGCAAAAGGCACCAGTTCAGTATGTGTCTGGTAAACATGCAAAGTTTTGTTAGAAAGTATTGAATGGGTTTTGAGTTATGCTCCAGAAACAAACTCTACCCTATAGAACCTAAGTCAAACATGTTGCCATGGAAACATAAAAAATTAAAAATTATAAAATTCCTAAATAGCAAAAGGCACCAGTTCAGTATGTGGCTTGTAGACATGCATGCACAGTTTTTAAAGAAAGTCTTTGACAGTTTTTGAGTTACGCTCCGGAAACGATTTCGGGACGCACGCACACACGTACACCTCCGCACGGATGGACGGAACACATTTCAATATCCCCCGTCAACTTCGTTGGGGCAGGGGATAAAAAAAGCCTAATACTTAAAAACAATGCGATCCAATATAGCACACAGTTACTTCCCTGCCTTACGGTGCATCTCGTGTTATGGTAATGGTGGCAATAGGATTTTATATGCTTGTTTATGTTGGGAGGCCCTTTCCCAGGTTGATGGTACACAACTGCTTATCTGGTTACATACTTGTTTGAACAAGCAAAAAAGAAAAAAACAGCACTGCCCGCCTGCACTATATTTTCAAAAGTCATTGCCTGATAACCAACTTTATTTTTCTAAGCCTTAGATAGCAAAGCTGTCTAACATTTTGTTGCTAAATACAGAGAGTGAGTGAGTGAATATTTCTAAAGCTACAGTCAGTAATTTTCCTACTACATGATGGCAGTCAAATAATTATTGAGTCTGGTCCAGACAAGCCAGTGATCGATATCATGAGGAACATCTAACACAGTCGGAATAACAACTCACAATCAAACAATTAAACAAAACACCAAGCTAACATTCCCCAAAGCGATCTTAGGTGATCATAACTCCCATACATTAACATAAGCTTATGATTGTCTTTGTGGAATGGGGCACTGGGCTTTGTGCTTTATAAACATCCATTTTAGTTCAGAAGTTATTATTTTCATAAATTCCTGGGCTTGTCATAATGTATGTTATTACCTTCCTAAACCTCTTGAAGTTCTTCACAAGTTTGCCATTCCATTCAGCATATCCATCAGGAATATCTTTCTTCCCTGACTTCTTGGCCGGGGGTTTAGGATGCCTGGTAACCAGATTAACAAACTGTGTAACCATGACAGCAGTGGGGATATCTTCCTCTTTGATGAAATCATCTCTTTTCACTGTCTGCTCCTGAAACCATGGCAACAGAAAAAAAAGAGGTTAGTCTTTATTCCTAATACGGGATATTTGTCAGGAAATATCAACACAGCATATTAATAGGGAGATTGTCTAATTAATGGCGGAAACTGAAAGTGATGCAATACCAGTCACATGAAGTCCACGATAACTGCATCCCTGACCTAGTAGATGGAGTGTCAGATGACGATTCAATCCCAGACGCATCATACCAAAAGAAGTAAAAGATGGTGCTTGTTACCCTGGCTGGTGCTCAGCATTAAGGAGATATTATAGGACTTATCTGAATTTGGTAAACAGAGCTGGCAGAAGAAGAAATAGTGCACTACCTTGATGGGCAGCCTGGTCGTCAGGAACCCTGTAGGGACTGTCCTGTTGTCATGGTTACCTCCATTCCTGGTACTGTCTCTGGCCTGTAACAATGAACATCACGAAGTAATGTACTATTCCACTGTGGCAGTGACACACGTGATGTTATCACATACTCATAGGAGAGTGCGGTTTCGCACTGATTTTAGCAATAATGCAGCCCTATCTTGCTTCGAACATTGTACCAATATGGAGAATTGAACCCATATGGAGAATTGAACCTATATGGAGAATTGAACCCATATGGAGAATTGAACCAATACGGAGAATTGAACCCATATGGAGAATTGAACCCATATGGAGAATTGAACCCATACGGAGAATTGAACCCATATGGAGAATTGAACCCATATGGAGAATTGAACCTATATGGAGAATTGAACCTATATGGAGAATTGAACCTATATGGAGAATTGAACCCATATGGAGAATTGAACCCATATGGAGAATTGAACCTATATGGAGAATTGAACCTATATGGAGAATTGAACCCATATGGAGAATTGAACCCATATGGAGAATTGAACCTATATGGAGAATTGAACCCATATGGAGAATTGAACCTATATGGAGAATTGAACCTATATGGAGAATTGAACCCATATGGAGAATTGAACCCATATGGAGAATTGAACCAATACGGAGAATTGAACCCATATGGAGAATTGAACCCATATGGAGAATTGAACCCATATGGAGAATTGAACCCGTCCTTCAACATGCCAAGCCAACAATAACCTTCAGATACTCGTGACTGATGACACAGATCATGTTCATACTTTGGCCACAGTGACTTATAACATTTGACTTTGCTTTTTAAATAATTTGGCAGGGGTAGATTTAACAACAAATTTGTATGTAGCCATCAGGGCTAGGTCCTTTTAAAATTTACCGTCCCTTCTTCAAACTAATTGGCCTACAACAAAATGGTGGATGCTGCGAAGTGACCAAACCTAAGGTCACGTAGCCACCTAGGAGGGCTCTGAAAATTTTAGAACTCCTCACCCCTGAAATGCTGTTTCCTGCACTCTGAGATTAAATCTTGGCTTCCATTTGCCTCATTTCGGGGTGATTTATGAGGAAAGAAAGATGTTGTACGCAACATTACGAAATGGCGGCTGGTTGTCATTCTACAGAGATGATCAAACACATATATATGTTTTTGAGTTAACCATTCACACAACCTTATCCCGCTCTAAATATTTAAAATAATTACAAAAATATACAAAAATTGAACATGCAAGGAGAAGAGGTGAAATTTTGACCAGCCAGACAGGCCTACTTTACGTTCAACAAGCCCTTTGAAATTTTAACTGGCCACGGGCAACGGGCCAGCAGCTTAATCGACCCCTGCTTTGGAGTACAGCCACACCATCACACAACAGGTGACTTTCACGTTCTATATTCAAATCAACATGTCATAGGAAGAAAGAAGTTAACGACCAAACCATTAGAGACAAATGTTATTGTATAAACATGATAAAAGACATTACTGACAAATTGCGGAAATATATAAATCTCCCACAACATAATGCACAAGGAAGCCTTCCTCTTGTAACAAGATAAGTGGAAATTAGTGGTAGTTGTATCTTAGTTTGCTAAGTGCGTGAGAAGTCACTTCCTCAATAGCAGATGAAGTTACCATTGTTTTATCAGAGCATGAGCCTCACTGTAATGAATATTATCAAGATTTGTCATCTTCCTGAGGCAAGGGAATTACCTGACTTTAAAAGTCCAGTTTCCACCCTTGCAAAACTAGGCTGGAATTATGAGGTTGTATTTTGGCTGGACAAACGAGTCTACACATAGTCCAATCAAAATCCCATAATGATATCATCATCCGGGTCATAAACAACAAGAGTGGAAACTGGACTTTTAAAGTCAGTTAACTCCCTTGCCTCAGGAAGATGAGATTTGCCTGATCAGCTCAAGATGGAGATAATAAGGCGCCAGAATGTGATGGAATCCCATCCATTGCTTAAACATTAAATTTAAGTCATAGCTCAAATATTTATTAACTTATTAAAGCAAAGATTGAAAACAGCAAACTTTTCTGGAAAACACTGCACAGCAATTGTATGTCCACTTCAAAAGAAGGGCTTACATTATTACCAGAGCCTGTGAAAGTATTTACTAAAATATAAATGAACAACTTCAAAAATAGTCATCTGATAATAACATTATCTGTGAGGTGAGGTGAGGTGAGGTGAAATGGGGTTTAACGTCGTGTCCAAGATTATTGCACTTATATAGCAACATGCATGTACGTGTGTGTGTTTGCTTGTACTAGTCCGGACTGATGCCGATTTATAGTGCTAGCTCACTGAGATACCATGCCACAGTTTAACATGAATACCCAACTCAGACACAGTATACTGACTCCGAGCTGACCAGTCCTTGTTTAAGCCCCTTAATGCCGAGCGCCAGACAGGGTAACAACAAGTACCATCTCTTAACATCTTTTGGTATGACGCAGCCGGGGATTGAACCCCCGACCTTCCTCTCTCCGGGAGGACGCTCTACCACTAGACCACGGAGGCGGTCACATTATGTGTGAAAGTCAAGCTGAGTTGCAGAAGGTTATTCAACAGTTCACACTGCAAGATATGACCAGGAAATATGTATCTCCAGATGGAAGATTCTATTGTTTTTTTATTGACTTTGCCAAAGTTTTTGATAGTATTAAACATCCACTTCTATGGCATTGCATCATAAAATATAGAATTCATCCAAACATTTTAGGTATTTTACGAAATATGTATTAAAAACTACAGTCTTGCACACGACTGGATCTCTGTCTTCCAGAGTTGCTGTGTGGGTACCCAACAGGGCTGTACGGTCGGCCCAAGTTGGAACTTACAAAAGTCGAGGATTATTGTTTTTAGGCACAGTGCCTATCTCAGACATTACGCTACAGTGAGATAGTGAGTGAGTGAGTTGGACTTAACGCCGCTTTTAACAGTATTACAGTTATATCACGGCGTGTCAGCTTAATGTGGGAGGAAAGCCAGAAGTGATGCAGGTCTCAGACGTTTACCACTTCGGTGAAACCCACGAGCACGGGTATGGTGCTGACAAACCTAGAAACATAATCCGGGCGAACCGGGATTCGAACCCACAATCATAGGTTTCTGGCGTGCCCAAGGGACGCAACTCTGCACAGCGAATTGTGGCGCCTTAGACAACTGGGCCACCCGTGCCCCCCTACAGTGAGATAGAATCGGTATCACTCTGTAAGTATCTTCGGCAGTATTTTAACATTAAACTAGTATGGACAAGATATCCACAAATGTTGGTACAACATGCAGAGAAAGTGTGCTCAATGATATACAGATTGCACTACCCTTCACTACAGCAATGGAGATCAGCCTGGTACCTTTAACCTACATGCAGAAATATTTTTATGAGCACAGGGCACAATTACTTGTTTCAGTAAAACCCTGCCTAGTCCTAAGAACACCCAACCTATACCCATCCTAAATCATGTAAAACACAAGCAAAAGGTTGGTTGCTCAGTTCCCGGACATGTCCTACCAAAAAGACATAAAATATGGTATTTCTTGTTACCCTGCGTGGTGCTTGGCAGAAAGGGGATATCACAAAGGTGGGTGGGCTTAGAGTCAGTATACTGTGTCTAAATGGACCCAATCACACTCACACACCCATCCACACCCACACCCTCCCCCCCACACACTGTCGCTATACAAGTGAAATAATCTTGAAAGCGACGTCAGCCCCATATAACCCACATAACCTCACTTCACCTGCACAGCACAAGTTCCCATAACCGATACCCAGTCCTACATCATGTAAAGCTGAAGACACCAACCTCCGCAGCTGTGACTGGCTCTTCCTCTGGCACTTCCAGCACATCCACTCTGGACCTGGCATCTCTGTTCTGCCTCCTGGACACCGTCTTGACCCGGGTCTGTTCTGTTATCGTTTCCTCCTCGCTATCTTCTTTGACATCCCTTTTGACACGTCTGGTGGGACTTGGGGAGGGTGACTTCTGTCTGGCCCCCCAACCATCATGTTTGGCCACCTTCCCTTGTCTGGCTGCTTCAGACTGGGCTGCATTTGTTCTTGAAGATGGAATATCATCAAACAAATTGTCTTCATCACTGACTCTTGTTCCACTTGTATTTGCTTTGTGTTTCTTATGTTTTGAAGACAAAATATCCATCAAGTCATCGGAGTCATCTCCCCTTGACGTCTGCTTCTGACCTTGCCTCCTGCCTTGCCACAGACCAAGGTCATCTTCATCACTGTCATCAAGCAGGACACGTTTATTGGCTTTAGAAGGTGGAGAGGTTTTAGGCATGACTTTTGACACTTCACTTTCTTGTTCTTTCTTAACCTTTTTGAATGTCTTACTTGAACCTGACTGAACTTCAACATCTTCATCATTCAAAACATGAGAATGTTGTGATTTTCTCCCCGAAATCCGACTCCCAGTTGGCGTCTTAACACTCATATCAAAATCATCATCAAGTTCTTCAAACAGTTCATCTTTCACTCTCTGGGATTTTGCAGGCTTGGGAGATACAGACTTTCTTCCTTTACCAGAAATAGGATTCGATGGCAACATGTCCTCATCTTTGATTACCTCCCTTGCAGGGGATACATTCTTCCCTCTAGCTGACCTTCGACTCGGAGAAGGGGATGGAGAGCGGCTTCTTGCTCTTGGTGCAGTCTTCACAGCAGCCGGTGATGGGCTCCTCCTTCCTCGGCCCTTTGCGACTGATTCCTGTTTCGGTTCGGGGGAAGGGTTCTGCTTTGGTTGCCTGGTTACCTGGACATCTGGGTCTGGCTTTGGAGACACTTCTAACCTTGACCTTCCTTGGGTCTGAGACTTTGCAGGTGTCACCACTTCCTGTTTGATTCTCTTAGATTCACGTGCTTCTGTCTGTGTTTCCTCCTTCGCCTCCTCTGTCCTGGAATTATCAGAAGAGACCTCATCAGAACTTTTCTTCATGCTCGTAGTAAGTGAGTATGGCTGAAGCTTTTTTAAGAACGTCTTAACAATAGCACACCTGGTGGGGAATTGAACCCTGGCTTAACACAAAAATATGCTTTGCCCACTAGGCCATCCTGTCATGAGAGAGGGTGTGGTTTCATTGTTAGTGAGTTTGGCTTAAAGCTGCCTTGTGCAGTGTTTCCGTTATTCCACAGCCTGTCATGAGGGTTTTAAGTGATGAAGGTCTCAGATATTTACTATTTGGGTAAAAACCACGAGCATGGGTATGATGCAGACAAACTTAGAAACATAATCAGGGTGAACTTGGATTCTAAACCATGATCGTGTGTTTCTGGCATGCCTAAGGGACACAACTCTGCACAGCAAACTGTAGCACCTTACCTAACTGGGACACCTGAAACCCTTCCTATAATCAACAGACATTTATAGAACTTTTGTCATACAAGAGGGTGTGGATGGTCATCTGTCAGCATGCAGTATTCATTCTACTAAGTCTGTTAAATTAACAGGAACAGACTTCGAAATCCTATGTAGCCACTAAATGGTGGAAACAACAAGGTTAATTTTTTATTTCATGTCTGGTTTGGTTATCGATAAAACCAAAGCAGACTATCTAACAAGAGACATGAATGTTCTACAGGATCGACTCACCTCTTTCTCTTGGTGGGTGTGGCTGCAGTATGGCCGTCTTCCTCTCGCTTCACCTTCACAGCCTGGAAAGTACGACATGGTAACATCATGACTCTAGCAAAACTGTAAACTGGTGTTAAAATGCATTACTTTGTAACATTTCAAATAGTTCTTTGCTCATCTTCACATATTGAAACATCACACATTTTCTGAACATGTTATACACTATTGACAGGTAAGGAGTCCAACCACTTGATTTGCTTGTTGTTAGAAGCTAAACTCTCCAACATTTTAGCTTCTTGACATTGACATGTTTTTTCCTGTTTATTTGTTGTTTAATGCCGCACTCAGCAATAATCCAGCTATATGATGGCGGCCCGTAAATAATCGAGTCAGGACCAGACAATCCAGTGACTAACATCATGAGCATCGATCCACGCAATTGGGATTCGATGACATGCATGACCACCCGATCCTGTTAGTCGCCTCTTACGACAAGCATAGTGGCCTTTAAATGAAGAGTCTGCACAAGACAAACCAGTGACTGATACTATGAGCACACATCCACATCGTAGGTGTACAATGACATGCAATCAACCATACAATCAAGTCACTGAGTATGATCACCCGATCCATCTAGTCCCACAGATGACCAGCATAGGTTGCTGGGGACTTTCTCTAACCCAGAATCCACATGGGCCAAGCACTTGAGGACGTCATGAGTGAAGGTTATTTTATGCCACAATCCAATAAAACAGTAACACACCTGTGCATGTAAGACGCTCTCATCAACCACAGATTTGCCAGCAGCAAGTTCTCCTGCCTTACCTCGTCTTCTCCTGCAAAAGACAGGGATAATCAATAAAGACCTGTATCTTACAAAAACCTAAATAGTAGTCACCAAAATATGTTAACAATTGGTTACAGTAAAATTAAGACAAAACAAGTCAAACTGAAACAAAAAGACATGTGAAATACTAAATACATTCAGCAAGTCTTACAAAGATTTTGACTTACCTCACCTTCAGTAAAAAGGTATATCATTACTTGATATTAATTTATAAAATATGGAGATAACTTTTTGACCTAAATCAAACCACCCAGACTCATAAAAGGCTTTCCAGATCTGTTAAACACGTCTATTTGTTGTTTTTACGCCACAGTAAGCAAACTTTGGGCCATGTCACGTTGGTAAAGTAAGTCTGGGCCGGATAAACCAGCAGTTGATATTAAGAGCACCATCCCTTGCTATCAGGTCACAATGACATGCAGCGAGCAAGTGAGTCAGAGACTAAGTCTGAGAGTGAGTGAGTGAGTTGTGTTTAACACAGCTTTGAACAGTATTCGAGTTATATCACGGCATGTCAGCTTACTGTAGGAGGAAAGCCCAAAGTGATGCAGGTTGCAGAGGTTTACGACTTCGGTGAAATCTACGAGCAGGGGTTTTGAGCTGACAAACCTTGAACATAATCGGGGTGAACTGAGACTAAAACCACGATCATAGGTTTCTGGTGTGCCCAAGGGATGCAACTCTGCACAGCGAACTGCGACACCTTAGATGACTTGGCCACCCGTGCCCCAACATGCAATGAACCTTGTATTATTCTTAACCACTCACTTCAGTCAACTCTTACAACAAGCACAGTCAACACATGGAAGGGTACCAAACAGCAATGTATTTCTTTTGAAGAATAGATGCAGTAAGGCCCCCATTATTTTCAAATGCGAAAAGATGGATGATGATTTGTTGTTTAACGCCGCACTCAGCAATATTACACCTATATGACGGCGGTCTCTAAATAATCGAGTTTGGACCAGACAATCCAGTGATTAATGTCATGAGCATCGATCCACGCAATTGGGATAGATGACATGCATCAACCAAGTCAGCTAGCCTGACCACCCGATCCCGTTAGTCGCCTTTTACGACAAGCATAGTCACCTTTTACGGCAAGCATGGGTTGCTGAAGACCTATTCTACCCCGGAATCTTCACGGGTCCAAATGCGAAAAGAAATGCTCCAAGACATGCAAAGTCAAACTTTTGATTTTAAGTCTGAAAAAACAACAACATATTTTTCCCCTTGATGAAACAGTGATTGAGAATTAGAAGTTGTTTTCCATAGCTCGATAAAATGTCTACAAATCTGCTGTACCCTGGTGAGACTTCTGTGTTGGCCGCCAGGACATCTGGCATTGTTTGTTCTGCTACACACTGAGACAGTGACTGTGATGGGAGATTCTGAAACAGCTGCTGGGCTGGAAGAAATATACATCAACTTTTAATATCTATTTTTTTCACAGCACAATGCCAAGGCAGTTCAGCACACCTGACATCTTCCCATGGCAAGGGAGTTAACTGACTGTAAAAGTCTAGATCCCCTCCTTGCCAAACTAGCCTGGAATTTCGTGGCTTGATTGTTGCCACCAATGGCTATTTCGAGTTACCTCCCTTCTTTGTTCTTCCTGTTGACTAATCAGATTCCACCTATCATATAACTTGAATTTGCTTCAAACAAAATGGTGGCACCCAGTCAAGACGATCTGATCAATAATCAAGATCTATATTATTATAAAACGGGTCCAACCTTACAAAGTGCATTAAATTACTTGAGCACCTTGATTTAAAACATGAAAACATTTGAAAAATACTGTCGATGCCCAGTCGACGTTACAATCAATTGCTTTGCAAATCCTGCCCAACAGTATACGAACTGGATACGCAATTTTGATTGGACTATGCATAGACTCCTCTGGGAACTGAACTATTCATAATCAGTTACCTCCGTTGCCTCAAGAAGATTGTCTCCTGGATATGTAATTAATTCGTTAAAGTGTCAACAAAGACAGCCACTTAACAAAAGTTGCTGTCAGCATTGATATTCACATACTTTCAAAAGGATTTGAACAAAAAAAGTCATGACAAGGAGAAGCATAAATGTATAACTGACCATGCTAAACATACATATGTCAAAAGCCAGGTGAGCTAACAAGCAGCAGTAAGACCATAATGTGATGAATGTTTCTTGTTCTCTCCTACCATTGAACATTCATCCCTGATCCAAACTGATGTCATTCAACAACAGAGACGTCACAATTTATCATTCAGTATGACCCCTAAAAATGAGCAATATTTCTGTGCAAATGTTGACACAAGAAACAGGTACAAGAATCAATATTTATCAATCATATGCGTGACCATCAGGATGACCTTGACCCATGACATGTGATTAGCATGATAAAACAGTCGCCAGGCTTTAAAGGTCACATATCATTGATAAGATATTGCAAGATATCTCAATGTCTTGGGATGACAATGGGCAAATTCCAGCAGAGTTGAGATGGTTTAACCAGGAACTGGTCGCACTTGCACAAAGCGATCTTAGCGCTAAGACTATCGTAAGCCTATGTTAAAGTATGGGAGTTACGATCATCTTACCGCTAAGATAACTTTGTGCAAGTGGGCCATTGAGTCAATATTTTCTTACCCTATTTTCTTGAGTGAGTGAGTGAGTGAGTTGGGTTTAACGCCGCTTTTAACAGTATTCCAGTTATATCGCGGCGTGTCAGCTTAATGTGGGAGGAAAGCCCGAAGTGATGCAGGTCTCAGACGTTTACCACTTCGGTGAAACCCACGAGCACAGATATGGTGCTGGTGATGAACGGGTGATGAGAAACTTGGTCAGTACAAATTTGAAATTTGAGATAAAAAATCACCTGACATGTTGATTTACCATTTAAGTTCTATTTTTTGTTCTGCTAGGCATTACCTTGTGTATTTTCTTGTAAACTAAGCCGGAAACAGCAATCAGCTGTACACATGTTTTCTTGGAATCTACCGGTGATTCGGTCAAGACACACCCAATTATATAACTTTACAGGATTTTAATGCAAGGATCGGCAAAAATGTATCTGAAACTATTTTTTTGGTTATCAGGAATAATATATTAAAATATCTTGTTAATTTAGTTGCAGCTTTTACTAAATACATTTAAAATAATAATAACCCTAAGCATGGCAGTTGATCGCTATTGTTGGTTATTTTTTTCCCATGGAACCAGTTTGACCAGTCACCGTCCTGGCTCGCGTGCACGTGATCGCAAGAACTACATGTTGACATAGAATCGTCAAACTACAACGTCTTTGGCATTTATGATGTATGTATCCATTCTCTGTCAACTAAAGTTAGTTTCAAGGCATCAATAGTGGTAATCCGACCATGGTTGCTGTTTATATTGGTGAGTTGTGCGATCTTCCGATCGCTCCACACATGATTTCGCCGTAATTAATTAAAACAATTTTAAAAGGAATTTTTAATAGAAGTAATGAAATATGTTACAAACATAAGTCCAGATATACAAAGAACACTTTTTATAGCCAGTCAGTGTAATTACAAAAACATCAAAACTCATTATGGCGTGTACAATGCACACCCCCTTCTATACAGCTGTGCTTTTTGCAAAAAAAGTGTGCAGTATACTCAAGAAAATACGGAAGTTACAGTACAGACGATCTACCTTTATCTATATCAGGGTTACAGTGTTTGTCGGTGGAGCAGTACAGTACAGTACAGACGATCTACCTTTATCTATATCAGGGTTACAGTGTTTGTCTGTGGAGCAGTACAGTACAGTACAGACGATCTACCTTTATCTATATCAGGGTTACAGTGTTTGTCGGTGGAGCAGTACAGTACAGTACAGACGATCTACCTTTATCTATATCAGGGTTACAGTGTTTGTCGGTGGAGCAGTACAGTACAGTACAGACGATCTACCTTTATCTATATCAGGGTTACAGTGTTTGTCGGTGGAGCAGTACAGTACAGTACAGACGATCTACCTTTATCTATATCAGAGTTACAGTGTTTGTCGGTGGAGCAGTACAGTACAGTACAGACGATCTACCTTTATCTATATCAGGGTTACAGTGTTTGTCGGTGGAGCAGTACAGTACAGTACAGACGATCTACCTTTATCTATATTAGGGTTACAGTGTTTGTCTCTGGAGCAGTACAGTACAGTACAGCCGATCTACCTTTATCTATATCAGGGTTACAGTGTTTGTCTGTGGAGCAGTACTGTCGGTGGAGCAGTACAGTACTGTACAGTACAGACGATCTACCTTTATCTATATCAGGGTTACAGTGTTTGTCTATGGAGCAGTACAGTACAGTACAGATGATCTACCTTTATCTATATCAGGGTTACAGTGTTTGTCTGTGGAGCAGTACAGTACAGTACAGTACAGACGATCTACCTTTATCTATATCAGGGTTACAGTGTTTGTCGGTGGAGCAGTACAGTACAGTACAGTACAGACGATCTACCTTTATCTATATCAGGGTTACAGTGTTTGTCTGTGGAGCAGTACAGTACAGTACAGTACAGACGATCTACCTTTATCTATATCAGGGTTACAGTGTTTGTCGGTGGAGCAGTACAGTACAGTACAGTACAGACGATCTACCTTTATCTATATCAGGGTTACAGTGTTTGTCTATGGAGCAGTACAGTACAGTACAGATGATCTACCTTTATCTATATCAGGGTTACAGTGTTTGTCTGTGGAGCAGTACAGTACAGTACAGTACAGCCGATCTACCTTTATCTATATCAGGGTTACAGTGCTTGTCTGTGGAACAGTACAGTACAGCATATCCGATCTCTGCATCCTGGATCACATTCTTCTTCTTTCTGAAACATAGAATTTTGAGTTCATGGATCTTTTCGTTTTGTTTATTGCTCTTCAAAAACATATTGAATGTGCTGCCTGTGAGCAGTATGACTGAAACTGACCTCATCTATCTTGCTGTGTGTCCGTATGCAGCAATAGAGAGTAACACTTCAGTCCACAAGTTCTTATAATGATATATAACAAAACACTTAAAAATGGAAAATTTCTACTTGTCCTTATGATACCTTAACTATTGGGTTGTTTGGCAAAGGACCATAGGACGAGAGCCAATTTCTATCGCTGCTTATGCATAATTATCTATGTGTGATGAACAAGTAAGTGCTTCTAAAGTTTTAATCCTTTTCAAATTTCTTCATTTTTTAGGGTCATAAATCTATTAACCAATACAAAAACAATTCTCGCCTTGCATGGTAATAACAAGAGTTTGCCACTAACGTGGCTATATCCCCCGCCCCTGTTGCAGAATTTATGACATAATTTAATCTAAACAAACCCTAACCTTTTTTAACTGAGGTGGAACTTGTCATGGAATTGTAAAAGAAAGAATAGTTTGGAACCTAAGTCCATCTTGTTGCAATGGAAACATAAAAAATAAAAATGTCTAAAATTTCTAAATAGCAAAAGGCACCAGTTCAGCATGTACCTGACAAACCTGCAAATTTTCATGAAAAAATATTGAACGGTTTATGAGTTATGCTCCGGAAACGAAACGTGACGGACGGACGGAGCCCATTTCTATATCCCCCGCCAACTTCTTTGGGCGGGGGATAAAAAATATTACAAATAACCAGCCGGAGCACTGGTGTCAACGAGGCAACTAATTTACTCCCACTCCCTCACCGCTTGAGGTACTTGTTGACATGGGCAACCCACTCCTGCCCCGCCGGCGTCAGAGTCTTCAGGTCTTCAGCGCCACAGTTCATGACAACAGTTCCACTCTCAACCAGTACTCGGTCATCATTGTCGTCACTTCCCTCCTCCATCAGTATCGGCATTCCGCCCGCCAACTCCACCGCTAGGTTCATCTTCTTGAACTACCAACACACAAAACGATTACAGCTTCATGCAATCACATCTGCACAAATTCACCACAGTGTACTAGTGTACCGTATTTTCTTGAGTATAGTGCGCACTTTTTTTCCAAAAAAACAGCTGTGTAGAAGGGGGTGCGCATTATACACGAAATAATGCGTTTTGATGTTTTTTTCCCCATGGAAAGATATTACCGTGAGCACGTAACACCGGAAATACCATGTCAACAAGTCCATACTGAAGTATGCAAATTAATCATGTAATTACACTGTCTGGCTTAGTTTACGAGAAAATACACAAGGTAATCTTAATCCCTGGATGTAAAACAATGCCTAGCAGAACGAAAAATACAATTTAAACGGTAAATAAACATGTCTGGTGATTTTTTTATCTCAAATTTCGAATTTGTACTGACCAAGTTTCTCATCACCCGTTCGTTTACTGGAATTCTCTGAAGGGGTAGATCTACGGTGTAATTTTTTTCTGCGCTTGACATTCAATTTTTTTTCCAAAATACTGAATCCGCTAGAGGGGTGCATATTATACATGGGTGCGTCTCAAGAAAATATGGTAAACCTTATTTCTCTGGAACTCAGTTTGTAGCTAGTCTACTTAACGTTTCCTATGTTTACATTTTCTGAGTTTTTTTCAGTTCCAATTTGTAGCAAAATTGAAGTATTGAAAACAATTTCAGAATCATAGCCCTCAAGTTCAACAAGTCAATGAGGACTACCAATAATAGATTTACTTGTCCTCAGCACAATTTAGTTGTCTCGGGCTTGCAGACTAGCGTTAATCTCAAAGTATGTCTATTGGGAGAAATCAAATGAGCGGTCAATTCTTCCATAAAACAGTCTTTAAGGATTCCATATTTTCTTGCAAAATAATGTCCAGATTGTTGAACCAGTAAAAATGTCTCATTACATCAACAAATGTTTTGAGATTTCAAAGTGAGAATTCAACATGTTCAAATTAATATACAAATTAGAGCTGAAAAATTGAAACCATGCACTATATATTCATTTTGGTATATATTTTTTATTTATTTCTCCTGTTTTTGTAATACAGGCATGTATATAGTCATATCTAAAAACAACTATATATCGCATATTCCATTAAAAATGGACGGACAAAAGTGGCTACAACAGCTTTAAAAAACATGTAAAAACATGTTTATTTGAAACAAAACGTTTTGAATCAATCTTATTTTAAGTGAAAAACACAACACCATGGGTGGTTCATGTCCTTTGCACATCATAACAAAATAAAAAACAAAATTAAAACAAATCCTACAGAGTCATTCAGATACTGATAACCATCTTTATCAAATATTTCGTCAAACACATAAATGTTTCTTTTTCAAGATGCATCATTTCTCATCCAGATGTCACCACCACCACCTCCCCTTGATCATTCGTCACCATTCGCCCATTTCCGTAACCTGCAAGAAGACCTGTCCCCCTATCAATGAATGTAATGTGCGAAAATACGACAAACCAATCAGAATGCGCAGATGATTTTAAGTTCTTCGTCAAAAAATCCCTCAGAAATAATTTTCGATTTTACATATGTCTTGCATCTAAAAATATACCCAAGACACAGTTAAATGTGTTCAATCATACTGTATAATTCTGCACGCCCCGATGTGCTTTAAATTGTATCTGAAATATATATAATATATGGGGAAATATATGTGAACCATTACGCAACGAGTTAACAATTGTTTTAGGTATGTCCGTTAGCGCTAAGACGGAATCTGGTTGCAAAAATGGCCATATTTTGGGCTTGTCCCGGAATAACACGAGTTTGTCACAAATGCCCCTTGATTTTGTACACAGTAAGGGCAGGTAACTCTTGTGGTAGTTTCAAGTCAAATGAAGCTTAATTTGCACTCGGCAGACTCTTGAAACATGATCCTGACTGAACTGCCATAAGTCTGTCTCACCTGTCTTTGACTTAGAAATATGAACTTCATCCCTTCAAACACTGAGGCCCTGTTTGGGTTGGGTTTAAAGGACACCTCTTCTGGGTTGACTTGGGTCTCAGACACTGTCGGCAGATACCTGGTCACAAGAAGGATTAGTGCAATGAAAGACGAAAGAAAATGTTAGAGAGACTGAGTTAGGTCAAATCAGGCTTTGTGATTATATATCACAACCTTTCAGTAAAGTGTTTGAAGACAGCACGAAGTGATACATGTCTTGACCGCCTCCGTGGTCTTGTGGTAGAGCGTCCGCCCGGAAAGCGGAAGGTCCGGGGTTCAATCCCCGGCCGTGTCAGACCAAAAGACGTTAAAAGATGGTACTTGTTGTTACCCTGTCTGGCGCTCGGCATTAAGGGGCTAAAACAAGGACTGGTCGGCTCGGAGTCAGTATACTGTGTCTGAGTGGGGTATTCATGTTAAACTGTGGCATGGTATCTCAGTGAGCTAGCACTATAAATCGGCATCAGTTCGGACTAGTACAAGCAGCCACACAAACACAAACACATACATGTACGTCGCTATATAAGTGCAATAATCCTGGACGGGACGTTAAACCCCATTTCACCTCACCTCACCTGATACATGTCTTAGACTTTTAGCATTCGGGTGACACCCACAAAAATGGATATGGTGCTGCACCAAGAAACATAATCGGGGCGACTCTGGGATTCACGCCTATGATCCTAGGTTTCAGGCAGGCCTAAGGGACGCAACTCTGCACAGAAAGTTGCAGCACTTCAAATTCACGAGCTCATAGAGCTGATAGACCAAGGATAATAGTGGGGGCGAATCTTGAGATTCAAACCCAGCACTTTAATGTATACCTATGCCCCCCGAAATATCAGACACATCAACTCTGCTTTAAAACCAAGTGCACAGAATCAGATGAATGAGGTACAGAGCAGGTAGCAACTGATACACTGAAACGTTTAGTGCCTGTCCATGAAATACAGTCAAGTCCCTTTAATCCGACATGATTGGTTGCATATGATTATGTCGGATTAACGAGTATGATCAAAAATCGGACAACTACACGATAGATAACGATACAAACACTAATTGTTCATTAATTTTTTATTGTTAAGCAAGTTTATCTCTGCAGCCATTGTAATATGCAGCTACCAGCTGACTCATCTTGAATCAAAACACGGGCTGTGTACTCGCGGGCAGATGACCACGGAGTCTGCTTATGACTGTCTCGGATTAATAAAGTGATTTCGGTAAATCGTTGCAAATTAGATGTGTCGGAGTCAGAGTGCGAGACTGTCAGATTAACGGGTCTAAATAGCACTGATTTAATCGGTTCCAAACATTAGGGTCGGATAAAGCCGATTGTTGGATTAACGAGTGTCGGATTAACGAGACTTGACTGTCAATATGTCGACAGCCATGTAACTTTGTTTTTACGCATACTGTTTCTAAATGCCTAGAAAGGCTATCTGATGCTGTCAAAATTATTTATAACGCCAACATTACATTTTATCAATCCTAATCATCATGTAGTATGAGTAATCGGAGATATCATATCATCAGATCATCATCCCGAACAAACATACAGTAACAGTAATGTAGGAGAGAACAGCTCCTTGTAGCAACCTACACTTCTGGGTCAGGCTTCTCGACTTCTCCTTTGAGATGTTCCAAAAGATTTTCCAAATATGACGGGAGCACTATGGACTTCTGGGTAATCATTGCACAAATCACCTGAAAACAGAACAGTATTTTTACATTGGATCTTTGTAGATGACAAATCAGGCTTATTTCAGAGACTGTATCAGAAAATGTGTCTTTATTAAGTGATTTAGCACAGAACATTCGCCTGTGCTGTAATCACCAATTCCAGTTAGCAATCAAATCTGGAAAAGTAAAAACGGTGGTCAAATGTAACAATTCATGATCATGAACTTGGAGTAAGATGACAAATGAATGGGGTTTTTTTCAGTTAGTCCATCAGCTATATTCATACACAACACCTAAAATCGACAACTAAATTTTGTCCACCTTCTAAAACAAGGATGGGGTGAAGGTGGTTTGTTCCGGAGTTTCACTAACAGCATTATCTGTTATCTGGGTCGTCAGGCATGCTCATTTCAACCACTTTTTAGTTCGACCTAGACTTGATTATTTACATGTTGCTGTTATATATATACTGCTGAGTGCGGTGTTAAACAAAAAACAACTTAACTTTTGATTGGATGTGGCAGATATACTTCAATAAACACTTGACATATTATGTGAATCAGTTTTGTGTATCATAGAAAGATAAAAATATCCATGTAAAAAGTGTAGTATAGAGTCACTGCATCACACAGGGAAGACAACCGACCTTTATGGTGACGCTAATACTGTTCATCACCAGCAGCGAACAGTTTTTCGTCCATTCGCTCACAACATGGCCGCCAAAAGTTCGTACTACTGCTTTAGCGGATTTCTTCGAAGCTACGTCCAGGCAGGAGGTTGTGATGATGAAGGGCTCGTTGACAACACTGTAAGAAAACACCTTCCCTCAGACAAAAGAAAATAAGTGTTCCTGAAATATATACTCTTAAATGTCTACATTCTAGATTATACTGCTGTTCAACTTCAACAATGTTTGGCTCGGAGCAGACTTTCTCTCATACATGTAGTTCGGATGTAAATTTAAGACTTGCTCTCAACATTTAACTAAGAAGGGAATGTTTCATTAGCAGTGATTTATCGCTACGTCCAATGCAGGACACAAAAAATGCAAGTAACTGCTTCTAAATAGGAATGACATGATTCCCCAATGTTTCTATGCATTGTAAATTTACACTTGACGATACACACAAAACACCTACCAATGCATCGATTCATGCTTACCAGTGCTGAAGGTTCTATCGATTTTAAAAAAGCAATACCCCGGTATGCTTAATCTATCTGCACGATACCATCGAAACAAGCCTATGTTTACAAGCCCTGCTAGTTAAACACAACTGGTTGATAGGAACAGCCTCGTGTCCAGCTGGGCCCCATGGAACAGGAAGATTTCATGCAAACTCAGCACAAATTATGTATTGCAATACATGTTAGCGTGACTCAATTACCACGACATGTACTGATACGTGAGGTAAGCGTACAATGACACACCTGTCTTTCAAAATAAGGAAGTAAGTAAACTATGTTTATAATGAACGTGCTTATAATGAAACGACGGATATAATGAACTGGTTTTTGGTCTCAGACATTTGCTGTATACATGCTCATAACGAACTCGGGTCATAATTAACTAAAATTAGTGGTTCCTTTGATTCGTTATTACTGTAGTTTACTGTAGTCATATTCAGGACTAACTCACAGGAAGACTGACTTGGGAGAGCCAAATGCCACCTCATCTCCATCCTTGATCGGAACTTCTCCCGATATCCGCTTCTTGTTCACCCACGTCCCGAACTTTGACACGTCCTTCAGGGTGACCAGGGCAGACTTCTGGGGGTGGCTCTGCACGACACACACACAGTCAACCCTTGCTCAGTGGTAAATCAAAGCCTTAGGGGCTGAGTAAAAACTATCTACTTCGTTGTTTTTGTCACCAGTTCCATGTACATGTTCTGTCTCATAACGGTTAGAAAAGCTAAGTGTTTGCATATCAATTTCCTTTTGGCAGCTGGCTACATGGTACTCCGGGTAAAAAAACAGAGAGTGTACATAAAGTGTGATCGAAATCAGGAAGTAAACAGTACACTGTCGCCAGTTGGATTGGTCATAGACCAATCTCATTAAAATCAGATCTTAGTTCTCGCTAAACAAAGATCTGAGGACATCCCATTACGGGTCACGTCAGCACGACCTTTCATCCAACCAATCAGAGCGTCGCTTACCAGATCCTGACAGTCGGAATGTGTTTTCTAGTCATGCAACCTCAAATTATTAAACAGAGGGTATTCCCAACGACAGTTACGGGTTTTATGATTATATCCATACAATCTAGGCCATCTATAAGACCAATGCTGTTTTGGTCAGTTTTAAAATTATGTTTCGAAGCGTAGTCGCCAGTTTGAAACTAGTGCCGTAAAGCTCGAGATAGCTGCCTTCTGGTTGGCAAATGTCGATTTCTGGTCAGTCATTTCATTGGTTGGTCAATGTTCGCGAAAGGTCGTTCTGACGTGACCCGGATGTTTGGTTAGCGGTAGCAAAAACTAAGATCTGATTTTAATGAGATTGGTCATAGACGCGATGATTTTTTCAAAGCTATATTTAGTACTAGTAATGAACATTTCATCCAAATTTATTAAATATTTGCTAAATTTTAAGTATGTCCGCAGACAACTGAAGATGAATGAGTTTTTGGCTGTGGAATATCTCAGCATGTTTGTAATTGGGGAAAACAGAGAGGTGCAAGTCTTTAACCATTTCCTAACTCATTAGCACAGGAATTATGATGTATCATAAAAGATGTTTTATCCATATGAGGTTGAAGCGTTTAAAAAAGTAACACACTGTTAATGTTATTCTTCCGCAAATATGTTACGAAGTGAGTGATTTCCTTATACCATGTACACATATATATATAGTAAAATACAAATTTGAAAAGTAAATCTTAGAAAAGTTAGTACTCTGAATGCTGACCAGTACCCTTACTACAGCTGTTCTAACAAAATGTAGGAATGGTTGAAGTACCAGATTTGACTCTGCATGGGTCAGCTGCAGCACTGAATGTTTTCTGCTGACGGTGGGATCAGTTGTCAGGAGAATATCACAGTCTTTACGCCCCACTGTGTGCTCACGGCCAACCAGCAACACATACTTCAGATCTGGAAAAAAAATTACGTTTTTTCCTAACTACACTTGTGCATGTTACATATTGTGCAGACTTTAGCATGGGTAGACTTGCCGAGCTCCCACCAGACCAGCCATATAGGTTAATCATGGGAATATAAGATCAATAGAGGTGCTTTATATCAGGACTTGAAATACTTATTAATATGTATTTGAAAACTGGTATATTGCTTTTTTCCAAAGCATGCATATTTTCATCTTGTAGACAAAGCTTACAAAAGTGACCAGTCAAATTGAAATTATGAAATTAAGAAATTAGCAACTTATTCCTGTGATTGAAAAAGCAAAACCATTTGTGACTAGCTTCCTGAATAACAGAGCCTGGTGTGCCTGATTCATATCACGAAATGGACTGACAATACTACTTGTATCACAATATACCACAACAAAATCGTAAGAAATGAAGAAATCACTGAAATACAGCTCTAAAATCCCTTGCTTCATACATTTATATATTATTATCTCAAAAACTTTAAGAAAGAATAACAAAACAGTTTTAAATGAAGGGATGGTTGTTAAACGTAATAGTTAGTTGTCGCGTCCTCAGTGGTATCATCCCCTTGTTCTGCCATGCTTACAGGTGGCGCTATATGCTACTTCTGCCATTACGGGACCTAACTCTATAAGTTCTTGTTCTATTTATAGCATATCGCAATTTCACAAACTGACATGTGTACCTTAGTATCAGTATCAGTATCAGTATCAATGAAATTGTAGGTATCGGAGAATCGTTACAGCCCTACTGTTTACTGCTTGCACATGTGAACATTGCAACATCCAACAAAATGGCTGACGACTATGAAGTTGTCAAAAATGTGCTGGGGAAGTCTGATGTATGGGTCCATTTAGACCATGCAAGTTGTTGGATTATATTTGTTCAGATTCATAAAAAATATGGCAATCCAAAAGAAAGGCCAATACCCATCACTACAATCAAGGCTATGAGAAATATATCTTTTCAATTCCTGAATAAATCTCATTCTAAATGTTGACCTACCTGGGTTATCGGCAGCTACCAGGTACCACATATTGGAACTGTCACCTCAGTATTCCACGGTCATATCTCCATATCAAGTACTGGAACTGTCAAGAGTGATTGTAATTTAAGCAACAAAGACATTTGCAACATGACTATCCACGTTAATTGATACAGGTTGGTCCCAAGAAACGATACAAAGGAAAACATAAAACATATACCGTATTCGACGTAATAAGCGCCCCGCTCTAATAAGCGCCAACGGCGATATTTACTAATATATTGGCAAGTGAACAATCCTAATTAGCACCCCTTCCGATTGATCAAAGTACACAAGACTTATTTATTCGTGTATAATACGCACTTGTGTGTTATATGCACCCTTAATTATGGGCAATTAAATTCTGGAAAAATATATCTGTCGTATATAAACAGTTCAGGCCGTCAGCATAAACCACGAAATTTATCTTTCAACTCTGGTTTTTCCACCAAATTAATATTCTAATAAGAACCCACTATTTCTAATTTTGAGAGCGCCCTGGGCGGTTGTTACGGCGAATACGGTATGCTGCCCCCTCAGTATCTGTAGTATGAACATTTGGACGAGAACATGTGAAAAGAGTCATCAGAAAGATGACATATCCCCCCGGCAGCTGTCTGTAAAGTAACCACAAGTAAATGTGCAAATCTGTATGTAATGAGTCAAGAGTTGAATGTTCTTTAAGAAGCATACATTGTTTACCAACAAAAGGTCCACCATGGTCGCATCCATGTGAAATGGAAAGTAAAACGTGTGTTTCTGTGGGTTTTTTTATGCAAACAAATGACAAATTACAAGAAACAATAACTAAACAAGCGTATAGTCAACGAAGTCATCTATATCCCCCGCCCATTTTAACACGTTATGGTCCCAAACCAGGTAACTGACCCAACATTTCTCTCAGCCCATGTCAAAAAAGCTGCAATGGAAATTCTTTATAAACATTTCTAAAACTCCTTAATGTCAAATGGCACCAGTTCAGTATGTACTTTATATGTAGACATGCAAAGTTATGCAAGGAAATATTTAACAGATTCTTTGTTGTACTCCATAAGTGAACCCACCCTATATGAAACCTTGAATCCACTTGTTGCCATGGAAACATAAAAAATACAAATTTATAATATTCCTAAATAGCAAAAGGCACCAGTTCAGAATGTACCTGGTAGACATGCAAAGTTTTGTAAGAAAGTATTTTACAGTTTTTGAGTTACGCTCCGCATTATATGCCTAGGGGATAAATGTCACATCCAGAAGCTTGGATTCATGAGCGATTAGGGTGATGTGCTTAACATCAAATGAAACCTACATTAGTTGTAGAAATCTCTGATGGCAAGCGTACCTGATATGACCATTTCTCTATTTTAGCAAAATGGGATTTCAGACGAATGAGAGCATCTTATGATCTTTCAAATATAATATGACAATAACATTAGCAGCTGATTAAAGAGTAATTAACAGCCTACATTGCCGTCAACTGGATATCGAGTTGGCTACACGACCTGATAATCAGCCTTTTAGAACAACTGACAGTGACATACATACATACATAGATCTACAATCGGCTGTGTACACATTCAGAAAAGGGTTATGGCGGTGCCAACATGTGACACTACTGAAAGTTATTGTTTACATGACAAGATCACGCCTACGGTCCATCACTTCCTGTTCACTCGATGATCTTGACCTTTCGCGGGAACAGTTAGTCTGGTTCTGTTACGTGCACACACAGCGCTCACCGATACCTATTCTGCATCAATAGAAGGAGCCCAGTATGAATTTATTACAAAAGCTAAACTTTACTGTGGAATAATGCAGGAACAAACTTCATATTATTGAATTGAAAATAACCGTGGGTTATTTAATGACTCCAATTACTTAGAACATGCTGACCGCGATAATGGAATTTCTATTCAAGTTAATTTGCGGCAAGACAAAAACAAAATCAACTCATACCTTATCCATAGATTCCACGCCCCACTTTGAAACTAACCAAAATGGCGGCGCCCATCTTGTTCGGCATGCAGATTTGACAGATAGTTTTTAATCCAATTGTTTTGTATTTGTCATGTAATTCTCCTCATTTTGTGCATGTATGGGTGAAGCACACCAAAGAGCAGAGGTTGTCTGGTCCCTGTCTATATATAGGTGTGTAATAAAGGTCTTCATATAAGTTTATGGGTTTTCGAGCTCCTAAGAATCAACTGTGTCAATTAATCTTTTTATTAATACACTTATATTCTTACCCTTGAGAAAATGTATTTCTTTTAACACTTGGATGGTTAAATGATCATGTCTTGTGAAGTTTATAGCGATAATGGCGAACACTTTGATGTCTTCAGTGGCCTTTGAAGCATCTACTTTGATCACATCATAAAGCGACTAAGAGGATCTGGTGGTCAGGCTTGCTGGCTTGGTTGATGCATGTCATCATAACCCAATTGAGTGGATCGATGCTCATGATGTCAATCACTGGATTGTCTGGTCCAGACTCAATTATGTACAGACCGCCATCATTTACCTGGAATATTGCTGAGTGCAGCGTTAAACTACAAACAAACAAAACACATCATAAAGCGCATGGTTATATATTGTTAAGGGGCTCAAAAAAAGGTGAGGCTCAAAAACGTGTGATGTGGGGATCCGATATAACATTTATTAGAAAAATAGGCAAGACTACACAGTCTACAGTTTACCACAGCTGATAGCGAAACTTGTATCATTTATAATGCACTGAAAATTCATAAAGGTTCAAGGTGCTTTCCAAATTAAGTACTAATAAATTCAGTGCATGCTGCGAGAGCTAAGTGCACTTTAGAATACAACTGCTGGCAAGCAATTAGTTATCGCTTAGGACCAAAGGAAACAGGTTATTTCATTTCTTGGTAGATTCGTATCTCGGCAGTTTCATCACCTTTGGTTCTTTTCATATCTCGGCAGTTTCGCATCCCTTCTTCATACTGATGTCAATAAATGTTAAATTAAATAAACATTTAACAACAATGACCTTTGCAGTCAGTTTCTTTGAAGACATGTTTTTTAACTTTTGCTTATTACTTTATAAAATATACTTATGTTTAGGATAAGAAAAAGCTTAGATTAACTGTTGAAGATATCATATGTATGCTGAAATATTACCAGCACATATTGAAATACAAAAACTTACCGAAGTGAACTACTGCAGGCATTTGCATGTTGAACTTTGTCAACAGTCAACTAATTTGTTTGTGTCACAAAGTGTGTGATGGTCGAAGTGACAAGCAAATTTGTGTTTGTATAACAATGACTCAAACACAAGTTACAATGCATTCAACAAATAACTGAGTATAAAACTGATGAAGGTACATGTATAGGAAACTGATGAGATGCGAAAGGAAGTAGAGGTATCAAAAGTGCCGAGATATGAATCTACCGGGATACGAAATGACATGAAACCAAACCAATTAGCACATGTGATCATGACTCATTTTTACTTTTGCTAGTATTAGAAGATATAAATATCAATCCGAAATGTTGAGCAAATTTAAATGAAGATGGTCTATTGCCTCTCATCATGCTATGAAATCCGAAAAAGTACGCCCAGTAAAGTGCACTTCTCCCAAATGTGCCACATAAAATTTCACTGATACAATTTTTCTTTAAATATTCAGGTAAACAAGATGATGACTTCTAAGACACTGACATGGAGTGCTTTAAAATATTTGAGATCGAAGGTCAACAATGTCAACTCTTGTCGCTACATCTTCAGTAAAACAGGACGATGGGTGGGTATCTATTTCTATTTGAGACTATTGTCAGGATCATCATTATCAGTGTGACCAAATTATTTTACACCCTTTACCAACAGACTTTGCTTATGATGAAATAACGAATACATAATTAATGCTTCCTGTTACCATGGTTACCCCACTCTACAAACTTGTGACCAGAAAACTTGTATATAGTCCACAAACTGGAGTATAAAACCTGACCACTTACCCATTTACAAGTTTACAAGCAGGGGAGGGGGGTTCAGGTGGCCCAGTCGTCTAAGGCGCCGCGATTCGCTGTGCAGAGTTGCGTCCCTTGGGCACGCCAGAAACCTATGATTGTGGGTTCAAATCACGGTTCGCCCCGATTATGTTTCTAGGTTAATCAGCACCACACCCGTGCTCGTGGGTTTCACCGAAGTGGTAAACGTCTTAGACCTGCATCACTTCGGGCTTTCCTCCCACATTAAGCTGACACGCCGTGATATAACTGGAATAATGTTCAAAGCGGCGTTAAACCCAACTCACTCACTCACAAGCAGGGGATATAATATAAAGTATATGTACAGTAGGGGTGAAAAGATACAGCAAGGTCATGATACCATTCATATCGTGATAAGTAGTTATCTACAATACATATTGCGATGCACATATATACGTCAAATCATGTGGAAACTTCTTGACTGTCAATATTTCAGAGCAAGTTCTAAAGGAAAAGCTAGCTGTAGACACATGGTCCTCAGGCTATTTTTAGTAGCTAACTTGGAATGCTAATTACAACACATTGACTGACAAAATTGCTGGTGGCCATTAAACAAGCAGTAAATAATATATCTTAGCGAGTGTAATGTCATTTTTCGATATGGAAAAAAACGTATCGTATCATCGCATGGAAACATATGATGCACTGGTGCACCAATGTTTCGTTTCACCCCTTTTGTGCAGGTTTTGAAAGAATTTGTGTTGTTTCTTTTCACTGTACAGGATAAGGCATTCAATCTAGATGTCCGTCAATCTCTGGAATCATACTGGCATCCAATACTTAACCAACAAAATGCATCAAAACATCTGAAACAAGATCAGAAAAAGGTAAACTCATTATATGGCACAAGTGTTTCACAATGTTCCTGAATCCTGTCATCTGATGATACAGAAGCGTGTTTGAGATGAAAAACATCTTTTCAAGTATGCATTTGTTGTTACAAATATTTGCAATATGTTAACATGGTTAAGACATATATATTTGCTGTTAAAAACATATTAGATTTCTATTCATCATCATGTGTGGTTGTTGATCATGTTGATAGTTTCAATTTCCATGTTATTTATTTTAATGAGATTTAATTGCATCTATTATTTTATTTAAAGATTTAGTAATTTGGAAAAGGTATATATTTGGGAACACAAGACAATTAAATGTTGGCATAATTACATATCATTTATTCTTGGTCTTACTTTCATAACATATTTATGTTGTTAAATGTGTTTAAACACTATTTTCTTATTCAGAATGATCGACCAAAGTATTATGTCCTGTCCATGTTTCCATACCCGAGTGGCAAGTTGCACATGGGACACGTCCGGGTGTACACCATCAGTGATGCTATGGCGAGATACCACAGGCTCACAGGGAAGGAGGTAGGCTGGAACTCGCACCATGTTTCGGTACTCTGCTTTGTGAGTCATACAGAGTAGTCTCCCTTTTAATGATGTTTTTTTGGTTTGTTGTTTTATGCCACATCCAGCAATATGACGGCGGTGTGTCAATAATCAAGTCTGGACCAGACGATCCAGTGATTGATATCATGAGCATCGATCCATGCAATTAGGATCGATGACATGCTTCAACCAAGTCAGAGAGTCTGACCACCCGATCCTGTTAGTCGCCTTTTAGGAAAAGCATGGGTTGCTGAAGAACTATTCTACCCCGGATCTTCACGGGACTCTAATGATGTATTCTCTGCTATTCCCAACATCTGATAGGCAGTATTTAACCTAGATCATCTCTGTAAACATGCTGATTTGATTGGTTTTATACTGAAGTCTATTATCTGTCATGCATCCATTCATCATGTAACAGGGGGCACGGGTGGCCAAGTCGTCTAAGGCGCCGCGATTCGCTGTGCAGAGTTGCGTCCCTTCGGACACGCCAGAAACCTATGATTGTGGGTTTGTACCCCCCCGATTATGTTTCTAGGTTTGTCAGCACCATACCCATGCTCGTGGGTTTCACCGAAGTGATAAACGTCAGAGACCTGCATCACTTGGGGCTTTCCTCCCACATTAAGCTGACATGCCGCGATATAACTGTAATACTGTTAAAAGCGGTGTTAAACCCAACTCACTCACTCACTCACTTACTCACTCATCATGTAACATGTTGCTTGGAGTGAGTGAGTTGGATAAATGAAACATTATTCAGTTATATTATGGTGTCTGCTAAATGTGGAGGAAAGCTTTGATACTTTGGTGAAATCCCAAGAGCATGATGTTTGTGCTGACAAATAAGTTTGATTTGGGTATTCGAAGCAACGATCTTAGGAAAATAGCAGAGCTAAGCCAAGCTCCTCACAGTGATATCCCATTCCCAGAGCTCTCTATACTATCACTGCTACCAGTCAAAACTCCCCACTGTGATGGGTGGCCACAACCATGCTTGGAGTTGAACTCACAGCTGACTGACGGATATGTTTATGACCAAGTGATGACTGCCGTGACACTGAATACTCTTTCATACTCCTGTTTAATTATTTGCTTTGTTTGTCAATTTGAATTTCTATTTCATTTCAACTATCATGTAATTGGTATAGTAAGAATGTAATAGGAAAGTTAAGTGATTTTCCATTTGTCTGCAATCTCGAACCAATATGATCAAACAAACAAAAAGTTAAATTCATCTGGGATATATGGTCAGTTGTAAACTTTTTCAAAATGAGCTATGATGGCAATTTACTACATTTGGGGTAAGAGAGCAAATATCAAGATTCTTGTAATGGCCGCACTCACACTGGTGGCAGCGATGTTACCGAGAACATAACTAAGGTGTCATACGCTGGGAAGGAGCTTGGAGCTCAGCATGCTAAGGGAAGCAACTCTGTTCTGCAAATTGCAGCTCCTCACACAGCTTGGTCATTCCTGCCTTGTAATATACCAGGAAATCATGACAGACCCAGTTGTCTTAGATGACCTGATTAGATGTACAGAGTTGCATCCATTTTCTGGGATAAAAAATAAAATATAAAATTTTCCCCTGTAATGAATATTTGTCTGTGAGCACATTTGGGGAGGCCCCCATGAAGCTGTCCGTGCTAAACATGCCTTGACAAAACTGAAATGTTCTTCAAAGCATCCTTAAACCCAGCCCAATCTGCCCACCTTTCGTTCATTCATTGCCACATCTTTTCACAGACCAGTGAAGATCCGGTTTAGAATAGGTCTTCAGCAACCCATGCTTGCCGTAAAAGGCGACTATGCTTGTTGTAAGATGCGACTAACGGGATCGGGTGGTCAGACTCGCTGACTTGGTTGATGCATGTCGTCGTATCCCAATTGCGTGGATCGATGCTCATGATGTCAATCACTGGATTGTCTGGTCCACACTCGATTACTTAGAGATTGCCGTCATATAGCTGGAATATTGCTGTGTGCAGCGTTAAACAACAAACCAACCAACCAACCCTGTCAACTGCTTCAGGTGATTCACCCTATGGGGTGGGATGCTTTTGGTCTGCCTGCTGAGAATGCTGCAATAGAAAGAGGGGAAAGGCCGGATGTGTGGACCTACAGGTAAGGGGAAACAACTCTTGTTTACTTGGACATAACCTCACAGTCCTGAGTTTACCATCACCCATGGATGCTGGGAATATATGAACAAGTTCATCTATCAGTTCAAGCTATATGGAACCCGGGTTCGATTCCCGACATGGGTACAATGTGTGAAGCCCATTTCTGGTGTCCCCCGCCGTGTTATTGCTGGAATATTGCTAAAAGCGGCATAAAACCATACTCACTCACTCACTCACTCACTCACTCACTCACTCACTCACTCACTCACTCACTCACTCACTCACTCACTCACTCACTCACTCACAGCTATATGGTCACAGTATCAGTAAGTATGTTAAAGTGAGGAAAACAGTCTTATTTTAAGGGTTTCTTGTTTTTATTAGCTTGGTGTGGATTTGATTTTGCTTTGATGTATGGTAACATTCACAACCACCAGTAGATGATATTTTTAAAATCTATAAAAAAAGTTATTAATTTGAAACATTATTTATAATAGGGAGGGTCGTGACAAAATGTCACATGTATTTGGGGTGGATTGTGATATGCAGGGGTGCCATGTAAAAATGTCACATACAATAGGTGGCTCAGCAACGTAAGATACAGTCCTGAGACCAATCTCACCTCCCTCCTCCACCACCCCCACCAACCCTCCCCATAATCAATTGACCGCCTCCGTGGTCTAGTGGTAGAGCATCCGCCCGGAGAGTGGAAGGTCCGGGGTTCGATCCCCGGCCGCGTCATACCAAAAGACGTTAAAAGATGGTACTTGTTGTTACCCTGTCTGGCGCTCGGCATTAAGGGGCTAAAACAAGGACTGGTCCGCTCGGAGTCAATATACTGTGACTGAGTGGGGTATTCATGTTAAACTGCGGCATGGTATCTCAGTGGGCTAGCACTATAAATCGGCATCAGTCCGGACTAGTACAAACAGCCACACACACACACACACACACGTGCATGCACGTCGCTATATAAGTGCAATAATCTTGGACGCAACGTTAAACCCAATTTCACCTCACTTCACCATAATCAATTACCAGTCCCCTGCTCCTATTTTTCTGATTCTGTGGAATATGATTTGGCTTTCATACAGCATTTAATAAAGTCTTTTTATAATTGTAATTGTTTTTAACAGTCTGATCTCGTTGTGTTCTATATTTCAGCAATATTGAAAGCATGAGGAAACAGCTGGACGAGCTGGGCTGTAGTTTTGACTGGGAGCGGGTAAGGTTGCTTCTTGTGCTAATGTTTATAACTTTCTACTACAGTGTCAGTCTTCATGTATATATTTAGTTACCCGTGAAGACCCGGGGTAGAATAGGTCTCCAGCAATCCATGCTTGCTGTAAAAGGCGACTGCTTGTCGTAAGAGGCGACTAATGGGATTGAGTGGTCAGGCTCGCTGACTTGGTTAATGAATGTCATTGCATCGCATTTGCGCAGATCGATGCTCATGATGTCAATCACTAGACTGACTGGTCCAGACTCGATTATTTACAGACCGCCGTCATATAGCTGGAATATTGCTGAGTGCGGCATTAAACAACAAACAAACCAAACCATTCCACAAAGTGATCTTAGCACATGGACTATCGTAACACACATACATTATTTAGATTTAGGACAGTCATGATGCTTAAATTGCATGTGGAACAAGGCTGAGGAATGCAGTCTCTTTTCAAATGTGCTTATTCTTTTCTAGGAGCTCGCAACTTGTCATCCTCAGTACTATCGATGGACACAGTACATATTCCTGAAGATGTTTGAAGCTGGGTTGGTTTATCAGAAAGAAGTAAGATCCACGGTGTCACAATGATCAAAACTCATTAATGATGAATAAGGTGAAATGTATGAAGCTGTTTTTGTCATTTAAATAAAGGCAGTTGCTTTTGAACAAGCTGAAGCTATGAGATGTTTGCAAACACCTGAAAAGTCATCGTGAGGAAGCGTCCATGTGTTACTTTTGTTCATGTTTTAATATTAAAACTTTTGAATGGTGACAATATCAGCCGTAAAGCTGCTGAGCCTAAATGATTCTTCATCTGAACCTGCTGAGCCTAAATGATTCTTCGTCTGAACCTGCTGAGCCTAAATGATTCTTCATCTGAACCTGATGAGCCTAAATGATTCTTCATCTGAACCTGATGAGCCTAAATGATTCTTCATCTGAACCTGCTGAGCCTAAATGATTCTTCGTCTGAACCTGCAGAGCCTAAATAATTCTTTGTCTGACTTGTGACTGTTTGAAGACTTTGATGACTTCTGTATAATATAGTATTCTATGTATTATGTGTTCAGGCTGAAGTCAACTGGGACCCCGTGGACCAGACTGTGCTGGCAGATGAACAGATCAGTGATGAGGGGTTGTCATGGCGATCCGGAGCAAAGGTGGAGAAGAGATACCTCAGACAGTGGTACATCCGCACTACAGCCTATGCTAAGGTACTTGACTGGAGTACTGTTCACACAGTATTACCCGGTACGCATACCTAACATTATTAATAGGATCCTAAACTTCTGCTCTTTGTGGAATTTGTGTCACCTCGAGTCAAACAATTGTTTCTTGCCTCCCACATTGAGGCATTTTGGCTTTTGAACTTGGTAAAACAAGTAACATTGGCCTTAAGGTTCAATCTGTTCGGTCCTCATGATGAGCTCCTGCTCGACTTCCAGGTGCAGTGAGTCAAGCCTGTGTGAGTGTGAGTATGTCAGGTGTCTCATACTGTGACGTTGCCAGAAAAGCTGTACTGTTTTCTTCGCTCCATCATTGTATCTGAGTCAGTGTTCTGTTGCATAGAGTCTTTTGGACGGCCTGGAGGAAGTGAACTCTGACCTGTGGAAAGATGTGGTCCAGCTACAGAGACACTGGATCGGAGAGTGCAATGGCTGTCGGTTTGATTTCAAACTCAAGGTCAGGAGTGGTATTATCCTTCATAACAGCTCTCAAATTCACAAACACATACAAACATCATGTTTTTTACTTATGCAGAGATATCCTATCAGAAAAAAGTTTCTCAAACAGTTGAGTAAACTGGCCTATTATGAAGCTACATAACGTTACCAAGAAAGTAGCTTAAGATAAAAAATATTTTCAACCTAGCTAAGCTAAACTGTTCTAATCCATCAAGCATGAAATCTGAAAGGTATTTTTTAATGTTGTTCTGATCTGTGACCTTGACCTTCTGTTGCAGCTTGAGGGGGAGGAGCTCCCAGAACCCTTGTCTGTGTTCACAGACTCCCCCGAGTTGGTGTACGGCACGTCCCACATCTGTCTCTCCCCACAACACAGGTTCAACAGCCCACAGTACTGCCAGGTACGCTGGGTAACATGTGGCGTAGTGGAGGGTGGGGGGGGTCGTCTTGATTTGAGACAGGAGCTGTTGGAATGTGTAAAGATACCACGCCTTTGTCACATTGTAATGAATCTGATCATAGTGAGTGAATGTTGTTTGATGGCTCGAAAGTAAGTATGAATCACACAGTTGCTATGATCAACAAATCAAGCTTTTTCTCATCTGTATGTAGCGGCCATAAAATTTCCGAGTCCTGTGATGGGATTCGAACCACGGACCTTCTGATCAGAGGTCGGACGCCTTGTCCACATGACCAAAGAGGTTAACCCCGTCAGCAAGCTGACAAGGTGAGGATGTCATCTGTCGGATGACTCCATGCCCTGCTACATTTAGCTTTGTGGTTAAGCAATCGTTTGTCACACTAAAGACCTGGGTTCTGTTGAGACATGTTGGATATTGTTGGACGATATTGCTAAAGGCGTAAACCCAGAGTCACGTATTGGGTCATATCTGCATAGGAAATTGTAAACTGAAAACTTCCTGCAAGAGCTGTCTCCTCACCTATACAATTTTGATCTTTTATAGGAACGTGAAAGGCAGGAGTGTGACAGTGAGTATACTTTGCTGGATTCAGTGTGACAGACATTTAAAACCTGTGTTGATCATGTGATCAGGAATAAACCCCAATTGTATGCGGGGGTGGAACAGCTTGAGGAAGCAAGTTAAAATTTAACGTAGCATCAGCTTTATTTTAGATGTATAGCGACTAGAAGAAGTTGATTTTTATCCAATTGAGTCATGAATACAAATTTGTCAAACATACCATTGCTTGAACAGGTCCCCAGCACCCAATGCATGCAATAAGAACTGATATCATGGTTACAATTTGTGACCTGACAGAGTCCATCACGACCATGTGGTATAGAATTCTGGAACCTGTCTGACACTGGGTTCTGTGGCAGAAACCTCGCAGACAGATTCTGATTGGTGTCCTACATCTGTAATATTGCTCACTGATTCAGAATGAAGTATGTAAGTTATTTCTGTAAAAGAAATTAAATGGTTTTATGTCCACTTGTATCTCTTCCAGCTGTTGCCATGGTAACAAGACTTCGGGCAGTGCACCCCCTGACGGGCAAGGAGCTCCCAGTAGTGGTTTCAGAGGCTGTTCAGTATGATGAATACAATGATACACATATGGGTGAGGGTTGAGTACAATGATACACAAATAGTTGGACTGAGTACATTGATACACAGAAGAACCTATTTTTCCAGTTTAAATACAGTGAAACCCTATCAGTATGGGTGCTTCTGTTCGCAGTGAAATGATGAACTCATGTCCTGATGAACAAATCATGTAAAGAGTTATGTCCCTTTGTAAATAGACAAATCCTGAGTTATGTCCCTTAGTAAGTAGGCCGACAGTTTCAGCACTTACTGTCCAGAAACAATGCCTTCCTAGTAATAACTGTCAGGAATCCCTCAGGCATCCTAAGATCGTGGGTTCAAATACCAGACTCATTTTGTCAGCAACATATCCGTGTTTGTAGGTTTCACCAATGTGGAAAATGTCAAATGTCATTTCACAAAACAATCTTAGCGCGAAGGTGATCGAAGCTCACATCTTTTAACATAGACTTTCGATCACCTTAGCGCTAAGTTGACATGCCGTGATATAACTGACATACTATTCATCACTCACTCACTCCCTCCCCCAGGTATTCCCAGTAAGAGTGAAGTGGATCGGCGTGTAGCTGACAGTCTGGGACTTGACTGGACGACTGTGTCTGACGTAACACGAGGAACTGTTGTCAACTCACAGGAGGTATGTATAGAATTGACAATTTATTGTGTTTAGTGTTGCTACCTAGTGTCTTAATGCCGTTATTGAAATGGTCCATTTTCCATCACATTGAAGACCCAGGTTCTCGCATATGTACAGAGCCATTCATGATGTCACCTGCTGTGATATTGCTGGAATATTGCTCAGAGTAACATGATTGGTTGCTTTGTCGGTTTGTTGTTTTACGCTGCACTCAGCAATATTCCAGCTATATGACGGTGGTCTGTTAATAATCGAGTCTGGACCAGACAATCCAGTGATTGATATCATGAGCATCAAACCACGCAATTGGGATCGATGACATGCATCAACCAAGTCAGCGTGCCTGACCACCTGATCCCTTTTACGACAAGCATAGTCGCCTTTTACGGCAAGCATGGGTTGCTGAAGAAATATTCTACCCCGGATCTTCACGGGTCTTGAGTAACATGAAACCATACCCACTCACTCCATCACTCAAACAGTCGGGATGTGAGTTAAGGTGAAATGATAGATCAGTGCACCAGTGCATCGTGAGTTTTCAATCGATGATACAATACAGGATACATTTTTTTCTGTATCGATACAAGAAGATACAAGAAGGTACACACTTGCCAAAAAAAATTACCTACTACTCGTTTTAATGACAACCAGCATTTTTGTCAGTCACATATTACGAAATGTGTTGTAATTGATGTTTTTTAAGATAACTACTAAAAATAGCAGCTACGAACATGTGTCTTCAGCTAGATTTACCTTTTGAACCTTCTCTGAAATATTTCTAGTCAAGAACTTTCCTTGTCATTTGACATACAGATGCCTATCGCGATATGTATCGTATCATGACCTATGTATCGTGATATGTATCATATTGTGACCTTCCTGTATCGTTTCACCCCTAACATGCATCCACAGCAGCCCATGCTGGTAGTAAGAGGCGACTTGGATCCGGAGGTCAGGCTCGGAGACTTGATGGACAGCAGCATCATACCAGGATGACGTAAATTGTTCCTCAAAATATGAATCACTACTGGATTGTTGCCCCTTGAAGATCCTGGTTAGAATAGGTCTTCAGCAACCCATGCTTGCCGTAAAAGGCGACTATGCTTGTCGTAGGAGGCGACTAACAGGATCGGGTGGTCAGGCTCGCTGACTTGCTTGATGCATGTCATCGATCCCAATTGCATGGATCAATGCTCATGATGTCAATCATTGAATTGTCTGGTCCATTATTTACAGACCGCCGTCATATAGCTGGAATATTACTGAGTGCAGCGTTAAACAAACAAACAAACAAACACTGGATTGTCTGGTCCAGACTTGTTGATTTACAGGCTGCCATCACATAGCTGGAATATGGTTGAATGTAGTGTTAAACAACAAACAAACAAATAGTATATGAGATGTATCTCTGCCATGTTTTCAAAATCCTGCATCCATCTTTGAATTTGATGCTTGTTATAGTTTTCAGGTCTCACAACGGATGAAGCAAGAAAGGCTATCATGGAACGTGCCAAGGTAAGATGAAGTATTTGATGGATGAGAGTGGGTGCCTGGTATCTGGTGAGCTGTATCCTGCAGTACAGCTTCATCATGTTTGGTCCAATTTGGCAACATGCAACTCAGACAGGTTATGTCCTTTAAGGCTAAAAAAGAGAAATAATAGTCTTGGCTCTCAGGCACCGCCAACGTCATCATTTTGTCTGCCTCACATTTCGTTTTTATTTCCACTTTAATTAATTTTCTTAAGGACAATGCAATCCAATATAGCATGCAGTTACTTCCCTTTTCATGCTCACTGCTTTACTGCGTATCTCGTGTTATGGTCATGGCAGCAATAGGAGTTTGTATGCTTCTATAAGGTAGGAGGCCCTTTCCCAGGTTGATGGGACACAACTATCTATTTGGTTACATACTAGTTTGAACAAGCAAAAAAGAAATATGCCGCCTGCCTGCACTATATTTTCCAAATTCAATGCTTGAGAACCAATGCTTTTACTTTTTCAAGCCTAGTGGAGAGGCAAGAAAATACTGTGGTGCATTATTTTTCATGTATATGTGAATCATAAACTTAGCTGCGATAGAAACTAACAGTTTTAAGCTACTAGTCCTTAAAATGATTACCTATAGCAAAACCCTTATAAAGGGTAAATTTCTACTAGTCCTCAGGATACCTAACTATTGGGCAGTTTGGCAAGGACTGTAGGATTAGTTTCTTACGGTGCTTATGTATCTGGTGAAATAACCTCTGCATCATATACTCACCGACAAAAGAAACACGAATACCATACATATGGGTTAAATATGAAGAATTACTCTTATTCAAGAGATATTAGATGCACAATCAAACATACCCTTATGTTCTGTGAACCGACTCTAATGAACTCATCACATGTGACGTCATAGATCCATGACTCGAGATGCACCATTTGTCTTGTGCAGGATTAGTGTGTGTAAAGTCTGGAAATCACGTGCAGCATATCGTGATAAGAATAAAGACACTCTGTGGTAACACTTGACTGATAGTTAGTTTTGTCATTAAGTGGTACACATAGGAAACATCTTTTCTTATGTACATACTTCTCTATATGTTTCTATGGTCATGTTTCTTTTAGCAGTGAGTATATGTATATATATATATATTTTCCCCACCACCTTTGCTGTAGTTAAAATTAATGACGCATATTCAAACGGAAAATTAAATTCTGGCGTTGTAGCATTCAAAATGTGTTCCTTACTTGTCTATTAATTCCAATTTATTTTAGTTTATTCAAACAGTTAATTCCAATGTTGTTTCCATATTTTGTGTAAATACATTGCTCCATCTCGTCAACTCATATATTGTGTTGCTGTTGTAGGCACTTGGTGTTGGCGGCCATGCTGTCAGTGCACGTTTGAGGGATTGGCTCATCTCTCGACAGAGGTACTGGGGCACCCCCATACCCATAATACACTGTCCCAACTGTCGGGTGAGTCTACTACCACACCCCCATATCAATGATAGACTGTCCCAACTGTAGGGAGTCTACTTCTACACCCCCATACCCATAATACACTGTCCCAACTGTAGGGTGAGTCTACTACCACACCCCCATATCCATGATACACTGTCCCAACCGTAGGGTGTCTACTTCTACACCCCCATACACATAATACACTGTCCCAACTGTCGGGTGAGTCTACTACCACACCCCCATATCCATGATACACTGTCCCAACCGTAGGGTGTCTACTTCTACACCCCCATACACATAATACACTGTCCCAACTGTCGGGTGAGTCTACTACCACACCCCCATATCCATGATAGACTGCACCAACCGTAGGGTGTCTACTTCTACACCCCCATACACATAATACTCTGTCCCAACTGTCAGGTGAGTCTACTACCACACCCCAATATCCATGATAGACTGCATCAACTGTAGGGTGTCTACTTCTACACCCCCATACACATAATACACTGTCCCAACTGTAGGGTGTCTACTTCTACACCCCCATACCCATAATACACTGTCCCAACTGTCGGGTGAGTCTACTACCACACCCCCATATCCATGATAGACTGCACCAACCGTAGGGTGTCTACTTCTACACCCCCATACACATAATACTCTGTCCCAACTGTCAGGTGAGTCTACTACCACACCCCCATATCCATGATAGACTGCATCAACTGTAGGGTGTCTACTTCTACACCCCCATACACATAATACACTGTCCCAACTGTAGGGTGTCTACTTCTACACCCCATACCCATAATACACTGTCCCAACTGTCGGGTGAGTCTACTACCACACCCCCATATCCATGATAGACTGCACCAACCGTAGGGTGTCTACTTCTACACCCCCATACACATAATACTCTGTCCCAACTGTCAGGTGAGTCTACTACCACACCCCCATATCCATGATAGACTGCATCAACTGTAGGGTGTCTACTTCTACACCCCCATACACATAATACACTGTCCCAACTGTCAGGTGAGTCTACTACCACACCCCCATATCCATGATAGACTGCATCAACTGTAGGGTGTCTACTTCTACACCCCCATACACATAATACACTGTCCCAACTGTAGGGTGTCTACTTCTACACCCCCATACACATAATACTCTGTCCCAACTGTCAGGTGAGTCTACTACCACACCCCCATATCCATGATAGACTGCATCAACTGTAGGGTGTCTACTTCTACACCCCCATACACATAATACACTGTCCCAACTGTAGGGTGTCTACTTCTACACCCCCATACCCATAATACACTGTCCCAACTGTCAGGTGAGTCTACTACCACACCCCCATATCCACGATAGACTGCATCAACTGTAGGGTGTCTACTTCTACACCCCCATACCCATAATACACTGTCCCAACTGTCGGGTGAGTCTACTACCACACCCCCATATCCATGATAGACTGCATCAACTGTAGGGTGTCTACTTCTACACCCCCATACACATAATACACTGTCCCAACTGTAGGGTGTCTACTTCTACACCCCCATACCCATAATACACTGTCCCAACTGTCAGGTGAGTCTACTACCACACCCCCATATCCACGATAGACTGCATCAACTGTAGGGTGTCTACTTCTACACCCCCATACCCATAATACACTGTCCCAACTGTCGGGTGAGTCTACTACCACACCCCCATATCCATGATAGACTGCATCAACTGTAGGGAGTCTACTTCTACACCCCCATACCCATAATACTCTGTCCCAACTGTAGGGCGAGTCTACTATAACATCCCCATATCCATGATAGACTGCTCCAACCGTAGGGAGTCTACTTCTACACCCCCATACACATAATACACTGTCCCAACTGTCGGGTGAGTCTACTACCACACCCCCATATCCATGATAGACTGCTCCAACCGTAGGGAGTCTACTTCTACACCCCCATACACATAATACACTGTCCCAACTGTCGGGTGAGTCTACTACCACACCCCAATATCCATGAAAGACTTCTCCAACTGTAGGGTGTCTACTTCTACACCCCAATACCAATAATACACTGTCCCAACTGTCAGGTGAGTCTACTACCACAGCCCCATATCCATGATAGACTGCTCCAACTGTAGGGAGTCTACTTCTACACCCCGATACCCATAATACTCAGTCCCAACTGTAGGGTGTCTACTTCTACACCCCCATACCAATAATACACTGTCCCAACTGTCAGGTGAGTCTACTACCACAGCCCCATATCCATGATAGACTGCTCCAACTGTAGAGTGCCTACTTCTACACCCCCATACACATAATACACTGTCCCAACTGTCAGGTGAGTTTACTATAACAGCCCCATATCCATGATAGACTGCTCCAACTGTAGGTAGTCTACTTCTACACCCCGATACCCATAATACTCAGCCCCAACTGTAGGGTGAGTGATGATGGAAATTCTAATGATGTTAAACAGACATACTGGACTCACTAGATGATGATGATGATGATGATGATGATGATGATCTGATAATGATGATGAGGAGGATTTTTTGTGTTAAATATATTTGTGGTTTATTAATGTTTTAAATTTTGCAAATACTAGTAAAAGTCAGCTGGGTGAATCTATCTAATGATGTATGCGATAGGACACAGGAGGCTGTGTTCATCCAATCGTATTCTCCACCCTGTTCCAGGCAGTGCCTGTTCCTGTGTCAGACCTTCCCGTGGAGCTGCCAGTGGTCACTCAGCTGACTGGGAGGGGGGCGTCGCCTCTAGCAACTGATGACCAGTGGGGGAGTGTTCAATGTCCAAAGTAGGTTTTCATTTGGTGTGGGTTGAGGCGAGATGGGTATGTGTAATGACAACATATAGATCTGTTTTTCCTCATGTAGTATTACTGGTAGTCATTTACTGTATACATTTCCAGACCAAATCTGCACACTCAGCTGATTATTTGACAGATACGTGTAGCTACTTATTTTACTGACTTATAATTTTGCTAAATTGACTCACTTGAGTTTTTTAGTGGATATACCTCTATGGCATGTAATGTCCCGAACAATAATTTCACTCTTAAGAATTTCCTTCTGTGTCAGGCTCAGAAGTTAACCATCACCCCCCGTGGCCTTTCATTAAGAATATTTGAATCAATTTCTCCCGAACATTGTTATATTTTGTAAAAAAAATGCAATACCTTCAACATTCGTTTGGTGGCATTTCTTCAAGCTGTTTCGAAAACATTTCCCTGGTTCAAATACAAAAATCCATATAAAGGTTTGTAAGTGAAAACATTCATGTCATTATAACTTTTGTCTTTGAGTATATTAGTGAAATTGTAAGTCATGTGTGACTAGATGTGGCGGCCCCGCCCGGCGCGAGACGGACACAATGGATACATTTGTAGACTCCTCCTGGTATTTCCTGCGTTACCTTGACAACCACAACACACAGGAGCCGTTTGGTCGAGACCTGGCGCACCGCTACATGCCGGTCGATCTCTATATTGGAGGCAAGGAACATGGTGAGTAGAAGAAACCTCAAACTAACCAAACTGAAACCCAATATAACTAACTTTGTTGACATCCAGTAAGACCTGCATCATTTGTTAATAAGCATGACATTAGTTTGACTTAACCTTTCTTTTTGAATTGTTGTAAGGTTTACTTGGGTGATCTAAGATTCAAATATTTATTGGAGTTACCGTATTCGACGTAATAAGCTTCCCGCTCTAATTGGCGCCCACAGCGATATTTGCTAATATATTGGCTAGTGAACAATCCCAATTAGCACCCTTTCCAATTGATTTTAATGTATACAAGAACAATTTATTCACGTATAATACACACTCGTGTGTTATATGCACCCTTAATTATGGGGAATCTAATTCTGGAAAAATATATCTGTCGTACATAAACATTTCAGGCTGTCAGCATAAACCACGAAATTTATCTTTCAGCTCTGTTTTTTTTCACCAAAATAATATTCTAATAAGAGCCCCCTATTCCTAATTTTGAGAGCGCCCTGGGCGCTTATTACGTCGAATACGGTATATAATATAATAATTGTGTTTATTAATCTGTGTGAATATTGCATTATCTCCGTGTTCTTGCAGCTGTCCTACATCTGTACTTTGCTCGATTCTTCAACCATTTCCTACATGACCTTGACCTTGTTCCTCAGCGTGAACCCTTCATCAACCTCTTGACCCAGGGCATGGTGATGGGGCAGACCTTCAGGGTCAAGGGCACTGGTCGCTATATACAGCCAGGGGACATAGATTTCTCAGGTAATTCGCAGCTTGACATCAGGCTATGTCACTTTGATGATAACATAGTTAAGATTATAGTCAACTCAACTCGAAAGGGTGCACGGGAATCACGCACGCACGAATACGGTGTTAGCGTTGGGCGTCTCAACGTGCGTGATTCCTGTGCACCCTTTTGAGTTGAGTTGATTGGTTCAACTGTGTCATATGGCCCTGTGACGCAGGGGTAGCATTATGCTGATGGCTGTTTCAATGAATGCTCGTTCCATCCGTGACGAACAGGTCTGGTTGTTGATGAAATATAGTGATAGCTAAATAGACAGATGTTTTATTCATGCACCGATTGTCTTTAAATGTAATATCCAGTTATGTATGACTGTTTAATAATCTCATACCAACTTTGACCTGGAGTAGGTCTGATAGTTTTTCAGATATTGTAGTAAACGTCAGTACCTTAAATTACCTTCCAGACTATAGTAGTACTTCAAAACTTAATGTTGTCTTTGAAAAGCTCTTGAGAAGAACTTGAATTACAAAGTAGCGCCTAAAGATGCTCGTCGCCAGCACAACAGGTTGTCTCCACAATGTTCCTCCATCCGTCATCCATTGTGAATACATACAGCTGCTATGCGGGCGCTACAGTGACTAGGGCTGTTACGATTGTGACTAGAGCTGTAAGTATCGTCGATACTTACGATATCATTGATACTTAGGTACACATGATACTAGAATCATCAGTTTGTAAGATCATGATATGTCATAGTTAGAACAGGAGCTAATAGTGACCTCCCATAGCATAGCATAGCGCCACCTGTGGTTGTCTTTGTTAAAGATTTTGAGATAACTATAAAAAAATGTATGAAGAGAAAGAGGTTTTAGAACTGTATTTCAGTGATTACAGGCAATGCTCAGCTCTACCAGTGACATGTTTCTAATTTTAGTCAGGTTTGTTTGTTTGTCTTTTGTTAAATGCCACACTCAGCAATATTTCCGCTATATGACCGCGGTCTGTAAATAATCGAGTCTGGACCAGACAATCCATTGATTGACATTATGAGCTTCGATTAACGCAATTGGGAAAAGATGACATGCATCAACCAAGTCAGTGAGCCTGACCACCCGATCACGTTAGTCGCCTCTTACGACAAGCATAGTCGCCTTTCACGGCCGGAGAGCAGAAGGTCCGGGGTTCGATCCCCGACCTCGTCATACCAAAAGACGTTAAAAGATGGTACTTGTTGTTACCCTGTCTGGCGCTCGGCCTTAAGGGGCTAAAACAAGGACTGGACGGCTCGGAGTCAGTATACTGTGTCTGAGTGGGGTATTCATGTTAAACTGCGGCATGGTATCTCAGTGAGCTAGCACTATAAATCGGCATCAGTCCGGACTAGTACAAGCAGCCACACAAACACACACATGTACATGCACGTTGCTTTATAAGTGCAATCATCTTGGACGCAACGTTAAACCCCATTTCACCTCACCTCACCCCATGTCACTATGACACAACATGGCAGCCATATGCATCCATGACGATGGAGAAGCGTTAGGGTTTACAGGAGATGAAGTGAAATGGGGTTTAATGTTGCAGCCAAGATTATAGCTCTTACATGGCGTGTGTGGCTGCTTGTACTAGTCCTGACTAATGCCGATTTTATAGTGCTTTCCCACTGAGATAACATGCTGCAGTTTAACATGAATACCCAACTCAGACACAGTATACCAACTCCAAGCTGACCAGTCCTTGTTTTAGCCCCTTAATGCCGAGCGCAGACAGGGTAACAACAAGTACCATCTTTTAACGTCCTTTGGTATGATGCAGCCGGGGATCGAACTCTGGACCTTCCGCTCTCTGGGCGGATGCTCTACCACTAGACCACGGAGGCGGTTGGTTTACAGTGAGGTGGATGCATGACACTCCTCAGTTACTGATGTATTTCCCTGTCCTTATATCTATTCAACATTTTGGTACAGATGCTTGTGTCATTATGAGGCGAGGTGAAATGGGGTTAAACGTCGCATCCAAGATTATTGCACTTATAAAGCAAAGTGCATGCATGTGTGTGTGGCTGCTTGTACTAGTCCGGAATGATGACAATTTTTTAGTGCCAGCCCACTGAGATACCATGCTGCAGTTTAACATGAATATCCCAATCAGACATAGAATACTTGCTCCGAGCCGACCAGTCCTTGGTTTAGCCCCTTAATGCCGAGCGCAGCCAGGGTAACAACAAGTACCATCTTTTTTATGTTTTTTGGTATGATGCGTCCGGGGATCAAACCCTGGACCTTCGGCTCTCTGGGCAGACACTTTACCACTAGACCACGGAGGCGGTCGGTTTATAGTGAGGATGCATGACGCTCTCCAGTTACTGATGTATTTCCTTGCCCTCTACAGCCAGCAAGCCGGTGGAGAAGGGTTCAGGGAGCCAGGTGGTGATGGACTGGGAGAAGATGAGCAAGTCCAAGCACAACGGTGTCGACCCTCAGGTGAGATTCATTCAAGAGAAAGTTGAAACAAAAACCTTAAAAGCTTTTCTTTTATTACTTCTGAAACCAAAGCCACATTTAAAGATCTTGGAGATCTTGGGTGTAGAATTCGTCCCCAGCATCTTGTTGTAAGAGACGACTAAATGGATCAGGTGATCAGGCTCGAGGACTTGGTTCGTTGTACTTGGATAGCATGGGAGATTGCTAAAATCAGCCATTGCTTTGTCAGGTCCACAGTTAATTGTTTACAGGCTACTGTAATGTAGCTGGAATATTGTCAAGTCCAGTACCATAAGTCAAGCACCGTGGTCCACTGTCATATAGCTGAAAAATTGCTGAGTGTGGCATTAGATAACAATTTTTAAACTAACTAACATTTAAATCTCCACTTATTTAAAAAGTTATCAATCATATGTTGTCAATATTGTGGCAGTTACAGGGAGATGTTACGTGTGTAAGAGTTATCTCCCTTGAATTATCATTGATGCTGTGCATAAAATGTTCAGTGCTATAAATACTCCACGGGAAACCCCTTAAGTATTTTTTGGGTATAGGTGTTATCAGCTCAAGGCATCTTCAGTGTTGCAATTCACTGTGAAGGGTTGTGTCCCTTATTCTAGATTTTCCTTGACTATGTGGCCCTTAGTCTGTCACCATCATGTTTGGCACCTGGTAAGTGCAAGTGCAAGTGCAAGTGCAAGTGCAAGCATCTGCAACCTGTGTCACACTTGGCCTTCCTCCTCCATTAAGCCTACATTTTGTCTTGCCAGTGTTTGATGTAATTTCTTGTTCCAGGAGATGATGTTTGAGTTCTGGATCGACTCCAGCCATTATTCCACCCATCAAGTCTACATTTTGTCTTGTCAGTGTTTGATGTAATTTCTTGTTCCAGGAGATGATGTTTGAGTTCGGGATCCAATCCAGCCATTATTCCACCCATCAAGTCTACATTTTGTCTTGTCAGTGTTTGATGTAACTTCTTGTTCCAGGAGATGATGGCTGAGTTTGGGATTGACTCTACCCGTCTGTGTATTCTGTCCAACGTTGCCCCGCAGTCACACAGGAAGTGGTCTAGTGAAGGTACACTGTCATACATACCACATCTTCTCGAGGCAAGGGAGTTAACTGACTATAAAAAGTCCAGGATCAACCCTTGCCGAACTAGGCTGAAATTATGGAGTTATATTTTGGCTGGACTAGCAAGTCTATGTACAGTGCAATCAAAATCCCGTAATGATATTGACATCTGGTTAAAAAACAACATGGCAACTGCCGCTATCTGCCGAATCTGATTGGTTGGTTGGGGGGACATTGAAGGGACATAACTCTTAATAGCCACTGGTGGCGCTACGATCGAGCCCAGAATTTCGAGGCTAGTTCGGAATGAGTGTAAAAAGGACTTTTAAAGTCAGTTAACTCCCTTGCCTCAGGAAGATGAACATACCATGGAACTGCGATAACGTCATCAGGAAAATGTTTTAACTTTAACATACTTCAGTTTCATCACTGGATTGTTACTGTTAGGGAGTCATGATTTAATTCAAGTGCCTGGGGATATAAGGTGTAGTGCCTCAGATTATTGTGCAACTCAACTGCAGGAATGTCTTGCACAGAGAGGTATCAGTTTGAAGCAAACTGGCAATACTTTCATGTTGGTGACTATATTTTTTAGTGTTAACCTGTTTCATGTTGTTTTGTTTTGTCTCCAGAGTTCAAGGGCATTTTACACTGGCAGGGCCGAATGTGGGCCCTTGTGGCTGACCTGATCGAACAGAGCAAGGGAGATAACTCCCGTGAACCATCACAAGAGGACATAGACAAAGTGAACATGTTTATGTTTGAGAACAGGAATTACTTCCTGAAAGAGGTAAAGTGATGTGGACTAAGTAGCATATTTTTCCTGAAGGAACTGTGATGTAAGATACAAAGTCTTTATGTCAAAGGTGGTTATGTAATATGTAGTGAGTAGCTAGGTCAAGGCTTTAGCTCATCAATCCACTGGTTCAATTCCCAATGTGGATACAATGTGCGAAGCCCGAACATCATATTGCTAAAAATGGTGTACAACTTGACTCATATTCCAGTAATATCATGGCTGGGGACACCAGAAAATGGCTTCACACATTGTACCCACATGGTGAGTCGAACCAGAGCCTTCGGTGAGTCGAACCAGAGCCTTCGGTGAGTCGAACCAGAGCCTTCGGTGAGTCGAACCAGAGCCTTCGGTGAGACGAGTGAAAGTAATGAGAAGATAATACATGATATGAACGTGAAAAATCAACTTTATTTCCAGAGCTTTTATAGATACAGTTTGAAATAATACTTTTGCAATTTGCTTTCATTTTGTATGAAATGTCCTGCTTGTACATACAGGTACTGATGTATATGGCTGCATCACTGCATGATTTTGTGGTGTAGCCTAGTGGTTTTACGACACACTCAGCAATATTCCAGCTATATGACGGCCGTCTGTAAATAATCGAGTCTCGACCAGACAATCCAGTGATTAATATCATGAGCATCGATCCACACAATTGGGATCGATGACATGCATCAACCAAGTCAGCGAGCCTGACCACCCGATCCCGTTAGTCGCCTTTTACGACAAGCATAGTCACCTTTTTACAGCAAGCATGGGTTGCTGAAGACCTAGCCTAGTGGGTAAAGTGTTCATACATCACAATAAAGAATAAGGTTTAGTTCTCCACATGGTTTCAAAATAAACTCATTCGTGATGGTCTGCTGTGAAGCCACTCGCTCACTGCAGAGGCTTGTATAGTATCACTGATCTTGCGGGTGGATGGTTAGACGCCTCCTTCTTATCTAACCTTAACATCATCATCATGCATTGTACTCATTCTGATTTTGTGGGGAGAAGAGTTCAAATAAATCCCAGGGACCCACTGCTGGCTGTAAGGCTTCTATATTTTATTCTGTGTTTCCCATCTCCCTCCTGCCCTGAAGTTTTATTCTGACGTGAAATAATAAAAAGTTTTCGTATCGCAATGTTCCCCGCCGCTATGGAAATGTATTTCCCGATGTCATAAAAAAATACTTATACCATTGCACACTCATAAAAGCCCCAGGCCAGCTTGATCTTTCTTTAGCTACCGGTACATTTATAAAGACTTCATTTCTGAAGCAAACTGACTTAGTCTACGTCATAAATTAATGTAAAGACTGGTAACAAGTGTTCTAAACTTTAAAATGTCATAAGATAATTTACACAATAAGTGAAATTTAAAAAAAAAATATTTTGGCTTTTTTTATTTATTTTTGACCACCTACCCGCCCTCTTGCAGGTTGAAGTTGGAGATTTAAAAAAATATGAATGGCCTGAGAGGCGACTAAGTTGATCCGGTGGTCAGTGTGGTCAGTGTGACAGACTGCTTTGTGCCTTGATGTGGGCTGATGCCAGCAGTCTGCTGGTTCTCCTCGTCAAGATTTGATCATTGATACAGCTCCTCATGATATGGCTGTACTATTGTGGACTGTAGCATCAACCAACATTCACTCACTCACTCACTCACTCACTCTATTTTCAGGTCAACTTCCATATGGGGAAGACCTTTCTTCTGAATGCTGCCATATCTCGCCTGCAGGGCCTGACAAATGCTCTCAAGGTCAGTACCTCCACAGTAATAGTTTTCTGGCATTGTTTCTCTCCATATGAGGGGCGGTCGGGAAGCCTAGTGGTTAAAGCGTTCGCTCGTCACGCCGAAGACCAGGGATCAATTCCCGACATGGGTACAATGTGTGAAGCCCATTTCTGGTGTCCCCCGCCGTGATATTGCTGGAATATTGCTAAAAGCAGCGTAAAACCATACTCACTCACTCACTCAATCTCTCCATATGACGACAGGAATCTGTAGCTAGGATTATGATAATGAAGTGTTGTGCCTGTTCTAATATCCAAGCTTTCCTCTCCATACTCAAAAACACCAGGAATTAATTGTGAACATAAAGGAGTATGCACCGCACCACCATCTATTGCGTCTTGTTTCAGTTTAAATATCAGTGCAATCAGGAATTTTACCAGTACCCTCTCAGACATATTCAGTCTTTAAGAGAGGAAATTTTGAATAACTTATTCAGAACTGATAACTTTGTGATGGCAACACATCATGGATTCTTGAACACAACATAAAATGTTCCAGTATGGAGGAAAACATTTTTAACATTAATGAAAAAAAGTTTACCCGGTACCAATCAATTATATATGTTGTATGAATTTCAGTTAATCTCATTTGAGTGTTTCTTCTTTATCAAGTGCTTTATCTCATATCAAATGATAATTCTCACATCACATGCTTCATTATCAAATGCTCAATCACATATTGAATGATAATTCTCATCGCAAATGCCTCATCTCATATCAAATATCCAGGGGGACGGTCAGGTTGCCTAGTGGTCAAAGCGTTCGCTCGTCACGCCGAAGGCCCGGGTTCGATTCCTGACATGGGTACAATGTGTGAGCCCATTTCTGGTGTCCGCCGCCGTGATAATGCTGGAATATTGCTAAAAGCGGCGTCAAACCATACTCACTCACTCATTCAAATATCCAGGGCTATTTTAGAAGAGTAAATGGTCAGCCAGATTAAAACATTTTTTGGAAGTTTTATGTAAACTGAGACAAGAGACATTTGAAATTTATCTTTCATTGATTCTGTTGGGATTTATCCAACAAATTACAAGAGTTGTCACTCAGGTCAAGTGACCATTATGATTAGTGAAGTCAAGTGAGATTTAGTTTCTATGGGATGAAAACCTGATAATTATATGCATGCGTCTTTTAATCTGCCACTCTCCAGAGGTTGCAATGGGAAGGATGAAATGATATTAACTCTTAGCTTTCAACTTCCCTCAGAAAGTCCAGCCCTCCCTGATGCGTCGCAGTGCCCAGTTCGAGCGTGGTCTGTGTGACCTGGTGGTGATGATAGCACCTCTAGCACCCCACCTGGCATCCGAGATGTGGGCGGGGCTGGCCAGTCTCCCCAACAAACACAATCATCACTACTGCTGGGTAGGTTATCAGAACACTCAGACCACGATCAGCGGTATAGTAGGTGCATGGAATTCATGGCGTGGTAACTATTCACACGTTATTGCTGTGCAGATTTTCTACCTGTTCTTATAAAGCATTCCTTATTTGTAGGTCACCTGACTGAAAGTCAAGTGAGCTTATATCATGGCTGATTGTTTGTTTGTTTGTTGTTTAACACCGCACTCAGCAATATTTCAGCTACATGACAGCAGTCTGTAAATAATATAGTCTGGACCAGTCAAGTCAAGACAATCCAGTGATTGATGTCATGAGCACCGATCTGCGCAACTGAGATACAAAGACATGCATCAGCCATGTACAGCAAGCCTGACCAACCGATCCCATGAATTGCGTCATGACAAGCATGGCTTGCTGAAGACCATCTCTGACCCTGATCTTCACAGGCGTGACGGTTGTCCGTCATGTGCCATCCATTTTCCGTCATCTGTCACAAACATCTACTCCCTTGATGCCCATCATCATGTTTGTACATGTGATGCTTGTAGTGGGTCTCAACGTATATGTTTTAAAGTTTGACCTTGATTTGACCATTTCATTTCGTCCACACTGCCAGGTGAAACATCTGATGACCATCACTCACCCTATTTCTTTCAAACTATAATGAAATTTGGCATGTGTGTCGTTAGTTAGTTAGTTAGTTAAACTTAACACTTTTCTTTGTTTTTTCGTGATATTTTAAGATTTGTCACCATGGCAACCATATTGAAAAAGCTAATTATGGCCATAACACTTTGTCAGTACAAAATATGATGTTATTTGGTATTTTGTTTGTTGTGGGATTCAACACATCTGCAATAATTTTTGTTTACTCACCTACTGTTTGTGCTTTGTTTTATTTAAAATTTCAGCTCAGTTTCAAGTAATCATACATTATATTATATTATTTATTGTATCATTTGTGTTAATTTCATGTAATGATTCCACAAGTTACATCTGTGAGTTTATCCACAAGCCTGTGTCTTCTAATAAATAAATTCTGTCTGGTAACATCAGCTAAAAGTAGTGCATATATTAACATGATTTGCATTAGATCTCATGAAAATGATCTCAAAAGACAGGTTTGTAAATTGTATATGTATATGTAAATACAAAATCAGTTTTCTTCCTGGAATGATCACTTACACTGAGGGGTCAGGCTCTGTGACTTGGCTGACTGCCTGGCTTTGTTGCCCGACTGTGCCGTATGTTGCTCATCATGTCAACCACTGGTTTGGTCCACACTTGATTATTTATAGGATGCCATGGTATATGTAATATAGCTCACAGTGGTGTAAAACAACAAACAAACCATTTTCTTTTCCTGTTAATTATTGCCAGGTATCTCCATAATCTATGGACATAAGCAGTATCATTATTGATATTTAATCCTGCACATTGATATCTAATACTTGGTGTATTTCCCTTCCGTTTCTTGAAGGACAAGAGTGTGCTGGACCAGGTTTGGCCGGACGTGGACCAAGATTACCCTCTACCCCTCTTCATCAAGGTAGGTGGGGCCTTTACTAGACTGTGGTAGGTCCGGAATATCTGCACCCCCATTGAACGGGCAAGTTAGCATAGTGATAGTACTAGCATCAAGCTGAGGAACAGATTTTGGTGCTGAAGCAAAAGGAATTAAAACGTGACTGTGAATAAAAGGTATCTTGTCTCAAACAATCTTAACTGCCACACCCACTTATTTTAATGGTGGTTCCTGGGTCACTTATACAAGCAGAAGATCATTGACATCTTCCTGAGGCGAGGGAGTTAACTGACTGTAAAAGTCCAGTTTCCACCTTTGCCGAACTAGGCTGGAATATCTGGGCTCCACCAGTGTCTATTACAAATTATGTCCCTGCTGTGTCCCTCCTATTGACCAATCAAATTCCATATCTCATATCACTTGGGTTTGCTTCAAACAAAATGAAAGCACTAAGTCAAGAAGATCTGATCGATAATCAAAATCTATGAAATGGGTCTTACTTTAAGAAGTACATCAAATGACTGAGCGCCCTCATTAAAAACATAGAAAGATATCGAAAGTATCTGTTGATGCCCAGTTGGTTCATATGTTTTGCAAATCCTGCAATCGACCAAAATCTGCACGGCAGTTTACAAACCGGATATCAATTTTGTTACGAGATTTTGATTGGACTATGCATAGGCTCATTAGTCCAGCCAAAACATAACTCCATAATTCCAGCCTAGTTTGGCAAGTGTGGAAACTGGACTTTAATGGTCAATTAATACCCTTGCTTGGGGAAGATGGATCATTGATTGTAGGTTCGATCTGTCATTTGTCAGCTCCTAACTGTGCTCATGGGTTATCATGTGTGACCTGCCTCACTTAAACCAAACTTGTGAATTCTAGTTGCCAAATTCTGCCATACTGATCCTATCCCTTCCAGATCAATGGACAGGAATCCAGCCAGGTTTTTGTTGCCAGGCAACAACTAGAGGCCTTGACATTAGATGCAGCTCATGACCTTGCCCGGACGAACCCTGTATACCAGGAGTACTGTGAAGGTCGTGAGCTGGAGGACGTCCAGTATCGTATGGAGCCTGGGTATGAGGCGGTGATTGACTTCAGTGTGCCGTCCTCTGGCGAGAAGAAGGAGAAACTGAGCAGACAGGAGAAGAAAATGAAGAAAAAAGAAATGAAACTGAAAAAGAAAAAAATGCAACAACAGAATAACCCAAGTGTGATGTGAATGTCAATAAAAATTGAATGTACACAACATAGTTTGTTTTGAGTCCAATTAAGGATCAATTACTGACCCTTTGCAATTTTATCCAGACATGGTTGGTTTGTTAGTTTGTTGTTTAACGCCGCACTCAGCAATTTTCCAGCTATTTGACGGAGGTCTGTAAGTAATTGGGTCTGGACCAGACAATCCACTGATTAATATCATGAGCATTGATTAATGCAATTGGGAAAGGATGACGTGCATCAACCAAGTCAGTGATCCTGACCGCCCGATCCCGTTAGTCGCCTCTTACAACAAGCATAGTCGCCTTTCACGGCAAGCATGGGTTGCTGAAGACCTATTCTACCCCGGATCTTCACACGTCTAGACATGGTACCTGTGGGGTTGCATAATAGATGAGGAATGGATAAGGGGATACAGTAACTGCAGCTATTGTTATCCTGTTGTCTGAGGGACAAGGGCCTAGTGGTTAAAGCGTTCACTGGTCAAGCCAAAGACCTGGGTTCGATTCCTCACATGGGTACAATGTGTGCAGCCCATTTCTGGTGTCCCCCGTCGTGATATTGCTGGAATATTGCTTAATGTGGCGAAAAACCATACTCACTCACTTGGGGAGCGGATCTGTGGTCACAGACTTCTCCAGGTAACTAACTTCCAATCTAAGATCTTCTTTGAGTTTTACTTCCACATTAAGCTGACACCCCATGGTATGAGCAGTTTACTGATCAAAGCGACCTTACACCACAGTCACTCACCAGCTCTCAAAGGTCTGACCATACATGGATCTAAATGGATTGGGTGGTCAGACTCCACAATTTGTTTGATTGTCATTGTACCCAGATGGATTGGATTGTTGCTTATAATATCAATCACTGGGTTTTCTGATCCAGACTTGATTATTAGCTCACCGGGATCGAAGGACCTAGTAGAGCTAATACCATACTGTGGCGACCGTCGTCCGTCCGTCGTCCATACATCAACAATTTATTCAAACAACTTCTTCTTCTGAACCACTAATTGGAAATTAACGAAATTTGACTCGAAGCATCCCTAGGTGGTGGGGATTCAAAATTGTACAAATGGATGAGCTGACCCCCCAAGGGTCTGAGGGGCGGGGCCAATAGCGTTAATTTGGCTATATTGCTCTAATCAACTTCTTCTCTGGAACTAAAGATAAATATCAACCATATTTGGTTGGAAGCATCCCTAGGTGGTGGGACTTCAAAATTGTACAAATGGTGGGGCTGACCTCTCAAGGGGCTGAGGGGAAGGGCCAACTAGGGGTAATTTGGCTATATTGCTCTAATCGACTTCTTCTCTGGAACTAAAGATAACTATCAACCATATTTGGTTGGAAGCATTCTCCAGTGGTGAGGATTGAAAATTGAACATGTGGTGTGGATGACTCCCCAAGGGGCTGAGGGATGGGGCCAAATAGGGGTAATTTTGCTATATTGCTTTAAACGACTTCCTCTCTGGAACAAAGAGATATTTGGTTGGAAGCATTCTCCAATGGTGGGGATTCAGATTGTACAAATGGAGGCGCTGAACGCTACCCCCCACCCCCAACCTTTTTTCAGTTCGAGTTGAAATGGGCTCTGGCTGTTTAAGAACAGACAGAAGTCTGACAGAGCCAGATAAGGAGATCCTCAAGTTTGCCAACCTGCGTATGTTTAGTCACATATCACAAAACTATCCCAGCTTCAACTTGAACATATTATTAAGGGAGGGATAGGATCGCGCATTGCCATAAGTTGCTGTGCGAAACTGCATCCCTTGGCCATGCCAGGATCTGCTAAACATGGATTCCTATTCCTCTGATACTAGCTCTAGCTTTGTCAGCAATATACCTGTGCTCGTGGGTTTCACCAGAGTGGTAAACTTCTCTCCCCTTTTTTTAAGAGACTCAAGATATCTCAGATTTTGCAAGAAGAGTGAGTGTCACACATGTCAAGACACTGAGTCCTGACAGAGTCCTTTTTTTCTTTGTTTGTTGTTTAACGCTGAACACAGCAATATTCCAGCTATATGACGGCGGTCTGTAAGTAATCGAGTCTGGACCAGACAATCCAGTGATTGACATCATGAGCATCGATCCAGGGAATTACGATGACATACATCAAGCAAGTCAGCGAGTCTGACAACCCGATCCGCGTCTCACGACAAGCATGGGTTGCTGAATACCAATTCTAACCCATAATCCTCACAGGACGACTAACTATATATAGTAGCGAACCATGGCTCATATGAATTGGAAAATGTTATGTTATTGGAAATAATAACAACATATTTGGTCATCCGTCTGATCAATCTTTTATCATAACAAACTCATTGACAAAACCGATACCTAGATACAGGAGACAGAGCGACACACCATAAGGAGGGGTGGTGTATCAACTCAATTAACTATGTCAATATCGGGTGTGAGCACCATTTGCGGTGATACAGGCGAGGCAGCGGAAGATACCAGATGACTGACAAAAAGTCTGGTTGATGTTCCAAATGTCAACCAAAGATTGGACCAAGATAGCTTGCGTTACCGGCTGGTTCTGGTCCGGTCGTAGACGTTGATCCATCTCATCCCAGACATGTTCTATCGGGAAGAGGTCTTTAAAATAAGCCGGCCATGGCAGTACAGCAATGTTATGCTGCCTCAAAATGTCTGTTACATCACATGCAACGTGGAGTATGGGCCTTATGCTGTTGCAACGTGACGTGATGTCCATGCATTTGCCCAAAGGGTAGAACATGATCTCAAACCAAGTCATCCCGGTAGCGTAGCCATTCAAATTGCCATTATCGATGAGGAGTTGTGTTCTCCCATGTACTGTGATGCAGCCCCATACCATTACACGCCCACCCCCAAACTGACGACGTTGATTAACGTAAGCGTCGCTGAAACGTTCTCCTGGACGCCTGTGGACCTTTGCACGACCATCAGAGCTGTCCAAATGAAACCTGGACTCATCTGTGAACTGTATACTGACCCAGTCTTGTCAGTCTTCTGAACCTTTGATGCTATCTTCACCGGAATGACAGAATGTGGCAATCACTGGATTGTCTGGGTCAGACTCGATTATTTTCAGACCATCGTCATACAGCTGGAATATTGTTGAGTGTGGCGTTAAACAACAACAACAACAAATCTTGTATGAGTATCATGCTCCCAACAAACACCCAAACATCCAAATTGTGCTCCGTGTATTAACATGCACGTGCAAACCGTGAATCATCACCTTCAAGTCGAGGCTATGTCTACATGGATATGTATAGTAAAATGCATTATTTAATTTCAGAATAAATTATTTTTTATTAAACTTTATGTGAAGCACAGTTTCTTCTTTCCGTTACGATATCTGAACAGTTTTCCGAAATGCTATATTCCCGTCAGATTCGCAACAAAATAATAATGCACGCATGCCAGCCCTCCTTGTTAATAGGTTGCATCTTGTATATATTTCTTCATCACACCCCTGTGTCAGAATGGTGAGGTCTGATTCGTCCACGTGATCTTGATAAAATACTATGTATCCCGCCTTGGAGGGAAATAAATTTCTAAGCTGGAGAATACATCCCTTACACCCCGCCACGCGTAAGACAGGCTTCACGTGGATTTCTACGAGGCAAAACACATCCTTCATACCCCGCTTCAAAGCAAAAAGCCGCATGCTTTTCCCGAGACAATGAAAGTCGCGTGACAGCAGCACAAGTTAACCTCAACTCAATCGAGCAGCTGTTTTCTATTAATTTTGAATTTGTTTTAATTCCTTTATAATGTCATATTAAAACATGTCGGTTAGATAAATTCGTTGTAACATGATCACTCGGGGTACATGAAGTTTAAAACTGCGCTTCATTTTGTTGCAAAACGAATATATGTTTTAGCATGTTTGTTTTTTTACTTATAAGCAGCAAAATGTCTGCACTTGTACACACCTGACGTAATTCAAACTTAACTTACCGTTTTTATTAGTTTCAACAAAATCAGTAATGGCTCCCTCGTGTAACTGGATGTTCTGCTTCATCGATATCTTGAATTTCTGGTTCGTTTACAGGCGTGGCATGGCAAGTACTGCTGTGCTGCGTCAGGTAATAAACACTGTCTTTTTATACAACTTGTACGAATGGCGAGTGCTACTGGTAGGTCAGGACGGGCTACGCTTTTTCGCAACACCTCATCCTGGTGTCATCACTGATTTTTAGTGGTCCATTCATATTTGCCCTTTACGCCAAGTAGAATCAGTTTCGGCAAATTTGCGCTGTATGTATATGTTGTAATGTGAACGTTTATGCCAACGTCAAAGGATGACCTAATTAATATCTGTTCTTTTGCCAACATCAAACAAATTCTTTTTTCTGAAGTTCTGAAGCTATTCAGAATACAGCAGTACGAACTTTATGTGGGCATCCAGAGCTGGGCGGACGGTGTTTCTTTGGGTTTCAAGGAGTCAAAACTTTGTGTACAAATTAAATCAAACACATGTTGCTTCATGCGAAGATTTCGGTAAAGTAACTCTCTTCTCTTTCAACTTTGATTGGTAAACATCCTGTTTTATGTTAAAAGTGGTAAAAAAACCTGACGAATATATGCACCTTAGACCATTTACATACTTTATTTACATACCTAAGTTGATTTTCATGTGAACGCATAGTACATTCACATATACACACGTGTGTATAAGTGAGTAAATGTTGTATAAGTGGGTGGGTGGGTAGTCTAATAAGTAAAGCATTGCCTCGTCACGACGAGGAGAAATATAAATGTTTCCAAGATGGAACGATGCTGTGTGAAGTACAGTATTTGACCATGGTAGTTATCTGCCCCGTGAAGATCTGGGGTAGAATAGATCTTCAGCAACTCCAGCTTGCTGTAAAAGGCGTCTATGCTTGTAGTTGGAAGCGATTATTAACGGGATCGGGTGGTCAGGCTCACTGACTTGGTTGATGCATGTCATTGTATCCCAATTGCGTGGATCGATGCTCATGATGTGGATTGCCTGGTACAGACTCGATTATTTACAGAGCTATCATATATAGCTAGAATATTGCTGAGTGCAGCGTTAAACGACAAACCTGCAGACAGACGGAAGTTATCTGCCTGAACTATTGCTTGCATCAAACCACAGACAATGACTCTTAACACATGTTCATTCACGCTGAAGGTCAAGGGCCCACTTGCACAAAGCGATCTTAGCACTAAGACTATTGTAAGCCTATGCTAAAGTATGGGAGTTAAGATCATCTTAGCGCTAAGGTCGTTTTGTGCAAGTGGGCCCTGGTTCGATTCCCAAAATGCGTACATGTAAAGTACAGTCATGAGGTCCCCGGCCTGATGTGCCTGAACTATTGCTAAAAATGTCGTAAAACCCTACTCACTCACAACTGCTTCCAATAACGAGTACCGTGAGTATTTCAGATCAAAGAATTTGTTCGTGATTCAAACCAGGGTTCGACATCAACTACATAGCATGTCAGAATAGTTTTGTGATTGCGCTAAGCAGGTGTTAATGGCCAAATCAGGTACCTACCTCTTCAGGGAAATAAACCATTGCTGCTACCTTTTCAGACCAATAAATAAACGTTAATTCGGCCCAGATTTATAGCCAGCGAGAGGCCTGATGATAGTGATGGGCCTTTTTGAAGATACTGGTTGTGAAATAATTGAAATCGGAAGCGTAAATTGAGACGATGAGGAGACTGTTTTACCATAGTTACACGATAAACGACGTAAACTGATGTACTGAGAGCACTAGCCAATCTGCTGCAGTCTAGAAATATGATCTCTTTATGAAAGTGTGAGAAGTTCTATCCGAGCCTGTCGGCCATGCAGACGAGAGCGATCATTCAGAGATCTCCACCTCGGCTGTATCGGCAGGTTCATTGTGTGTGTTGTTGCAGATGCTGTTTATATTATCCGCGCAAACAGTAGCGATGGGCTGGGTGCACTCGGCGGTAAGCAGACGATAACCCGAGCAGACGATAACTCGCGACTTGATATGACTTTTCAACAATCTCGGAATGATTGTGTTTTAGTTCCTTCTTGTGTTTTAATGGATGATCGGTTTCCAGCGCTCACACAAAAGAAAATTACCCAGCTGCGAAGCTGATGATTTCAATGACAGTATCTTAATAACCGGCCATAATTTGAAAGGATCCGTGGCTGGCGTTGTTTACGGCCCACTGTGGACTACCGTGATAGCCGAGCCAGATAACAGATCTCGTACTGTATTGAGATGTGAAGAGAGCTAGCGCTGTCGTCTGCTCGAGCAACATGGCGGACGGAGAGGGTAAAACGGTGTTTTTATTCCCCTCGCTGCAATGAAGTCGACAAAGAAGTGAAAGTTTATAAATGTCTCAACCGGCTTAGAAGTGTTGAGAATGGCGTCGAGTGTGTGGGACTCGCTCACATGCGCTAATTTATTTGTAGCCTTCGCTGCAGTCACTGGATTTGCCGAGAAGAAAATGGGACGGCTGAGTATGGAATATGTGTTCGTCGTTGAGGTGTTTTGGTCGGATGGAAGGACTTCTTATATTAGAAGAACTTACAAAGACTTCCTCAGGTTCTATAAACATCTAGTGTCTCAGTTTCGGTCTAAGGACGCACCTGACAACGATGTGATCCCGCTCCCACGACTAGAAGGTAACAGTACAATGGTTGATAATTGCGTCAGGAAGTTTCAGTAACAAACGAATAAACGTGACATAAAGTTAATCCTGTCATAATTGCCTTATATTTTATTCATGTTTCGATGTTTATAATAATTTTGTTGATGCACAAATGGAGGTCGTGTTTATATTTTAACCCGTGTCTAATTCTATTGTATTTGAATGATCCTAAATTTAAACATTCAGTTTTGGGTGTAACACGTATTTAACGCGACTTGTGGCCCGTGTACAATATGTCCTGTTCACCCGGTCGCCATGTAATCAAATACGTGTGTACAAATGTGTATCTAGGTTTCTAATGAACCCAGAGATGCGGCGTACGTATAGACGGGTTCAGTTTCCATCCAGTACCGGTTGTTCTGGCGAGGCCTAACAGTAAACACTGTGTTGAAACACAGCGACGTGGCAACTCGCAACTCAACCACCCTGCCTCGGTGCAGAAAGTTTCGGTCACGTGGGACATTCTGGGAGTGTGTAGCGTTAACTTTAATATCCGCGAAATATATCTTGCCGCTTGTCAAAATATAACGTTATTAGTTACCGTACATGTTTGAAATTGCCACACTTTTTCTATTGCGGGTTGTTCGCTGTGGTTCACACGCAGGCAAATATTAATGATATAATCTGCATGTATATAAATATGTTCGACGATGCTTTAAGGAAGGATATATGGGTGTGCGAATATATATATATTTTTCTTTTGTTTTTCAATTTAGAAATAGTATTAGCATCAATTATCATAACTAATAATAAAATAAGGGTTAATAATTTATTATAAGTCAATTGATAGCATTCATCGTAAATGAGCCGATTGACATGTTCAATGAACATTACGTAATGAGCTGTATTCTATCGTAAAACTGATGTTATAGAAACCCTATTCACTGTCTACCCAGGCCAGTGGGGTAGCCTAGCGGTAAAGCGTTCGCCGTCACACGGGAGACCCAGGTTCGATTCCCAATCAGGTACATTGCGTGAAGTCTTGGTGTACCTCAAGGTGGGGCTGGTATATAGCTATACGTTGCGTTAACGCCTATATACTCACTCCTTCAGTGATGGGATCGCCAAATGTTGCATTTACCCGATGGCAATATTGATTATGATTTCTATGTGGGTCAAGCGACACCCGGAGAGCAACTTTTCTCCTCAAGTATAAGTATACATGGGTATGTGTGTGCGATATGCAGTGTTGGAGGACTATAACCACCAAACCGTGTCGCCATTGCTAAATACACTCAACTATGTCGGTGAAAGCAAACGGGCCTGTTTCTCCCTTGCGACCATTAAACAGACGGGCGAAGCCATTCAGTTCATGTTGAATGAGCATGTATGTATAGGTATTTGAATGAACATAGATATGACCCGAGGTATAAACATGACCTGGGGAATTAGCTGTAAAATATAGTGAGCTCGTGGCCTCTTTCTTGTGTTGACATTGTTATCTCTTGTTGGGGTATTGTTTGATTTCGTGCAACAATTGGTGGAAGGCAGGGCTCAAGTGTCAGTTCAGGTATGCGTATTCTTATGAAAGTAAACTTGTGTTATAAATATTCATAAATTGTGCTTACGTAGGCAATTTGTCATGGCGGAGCTCATTTTTAGATTTGATATATATACTCATAATGAAAAATAAGGGAACAGATTTCAGCATAACAATTATAGCATATGGTAATTTGAGCTTATTGCCGCAGTGGGTATTATTTCAGTTATATCACGGCGTGTCAGTTTAAATCAGGCTGGATTCTGAAAGTTTAGTGACCCTGAAAATTCAGTTAGCAGACAAAGGAAGTTTGTTCTGAATGAGAGAATAACGCGTAGGACTGCGAAACATTCAAAACTTCTGTTTTTGCTGAATGTTGTATAGTGTATATCAATCCAACAGTTATTGATTGTCTGCGTTGGATGATTAAACAAATCTGTTTCAAACACGGGGCGAAGGGGTAGCCTAGTGGTTAAAGTGTTCGCACGTCACGCCGAAGCCCCGAGTTCGATTCCCCACATGGGGACTTGCTTGTTTACATTTGGAATAGTGCTGACCGAGGCGGTAAACAACACTTGCTCATTTCACTAGACTTACATTAAGTCTCTGAAATGAAAATATTTATATATTTCTTTTAGATTGTGTTAAACTGCCCTTAGATATATCAGGAAGACTTTACCCAGGCTCCCTTGATATACAACACTTCCTTATTTGTTTGTTTGTTTGTTGTTCAAAAGCCGCACTCAGCAATATTACAGCTATATGAAGGCGGTCTGTAAATAATCGAGTCTGGACCAGACAGTCCAGTGATTGGCATCATGAGCATCGATTGACGCAATTGGGATACGATAACATGCAAGTCAGCGAGGCTGACCACCCGATCCCGTTATAGTCACCTCTTACGACAAGCATAGACGCCTTTTACGGCAAGCACGGGTTGCTGAAGGCCTATTCTACCCCGGGTCTTCACGGGGCTCCTTATTTGCAACGACAAGTGAAGAAGTAAACTGGTAAAGGAAAGTAACGCTAGAATATTGGATTTGGCCAAAAAATTACAAACGTTTTGAAAACGTTACATGGCTGAAAACAGTCGCCGAAACACTTAAGGTCCAAAATACAACTATGACACCCGTGTGAAATACATCAACATCGAATAAGCATTTCTTGATTGTTTAATTTTTAGCAACCAGGAAACATGGGTGTATACTTTCTTTTGCCCGCCAGTTTAGAAATTCCGGATAACAACTGTAACGTGACAGTAATATCCCTTACGTCATTTTGACCGTTCAGTGAAGGAGTGAGTGAGTGAGTGAGTATGGTTTTACGCCGCTCTTAGCAATATTCCAGCAATATCACGGCGGGGGACACTAGAAATAGGCTTCACACATTGTACCCATGTCGGGAATCGAACCCGGGTCTTCGGCGTGACGAGCGAACGCTTTAACCACTAGGCTACCCGACCGCCCTTGACCGATCAGCTGCAGAGGTCTAATCACTTACCACACGCCACTTAACAAATGCCCATGATGTGAGCGCTCATTGAGACCGATTGCGAATAATTCCCCCCAAACTCGTTAACGACTGGCTTGAACCAAGGTTTCAAAGGCAGTATCTTATGTACTTGATTGTGTTTGTTCTGGCACGAGTCGATCCTGATAAGTAGATCTCCGGATATGTGCCCAGATTTAGCTCGATCCTTGAAGCGATGCTCAACGAGACTAGACTGTATATGAAACGGACGCAGTGTTTCTCCTGCATCAATTGAACTACTTTAAAACCATACCCTCGCGGTGTACCGGAGTCCCACGATTTATCATACGTTCATCCACGTAAGGAATGTCAACAAAAAGTTAAGCCAGAGAATTTTTCATCGAATCTGTTCCTGTGGGCATTCCTGACGAAATAACTTTAACGTGGATCGGGTGGTCATAACGTGTGACCGCTCATTGTTAAAGCGTATGGGTGAGTGAGTTGGGTTTAACGCCGCTTTTAACAGTATTCCAGTCATATCGCGGCGTGTCAGCTTAATGTGGGAGGAAAGCCCGAAGTGATGCAGGTCTAAGGCGTTTACCACTTCGGTGAAACCCACGAGCACTGGTATGGTGCTGACAAACCTAGAAACATAATCGGGGCGAACCGGGATTCGAACCCACAATCATATGTTTCCGGCGTGCCCAAGGGACGCAACTCTGCACAGCGAATCGCGGCGACTGGGCCACCCGTGCCCCCTAAAGCGTATGGAGCAGTATCGATTATTGCCCATGCTATCACCCATTGGTTTGTCTGGTCCCGGCTCGATTATTTCCAGGCCGCCCTCATATAGCTTGGATACTGCTGACTGGCGTAAAATATTATGCACTCACTTCATCGTATCACACACTCACTCTCTCTTCGTATTCACATTAATCCTCATTTACTGTACTTATTAATTGGTTGAAGGCCTCAGATGTTTAACACTTAATGCCAGAACTTTAAGTCTGCCTCAATGACACAATGGTTTTCAGAGCAAGATAACGCTTATCTTTTAGAAAGTACATAATACATAGAACATCTGTATATTCTTGTTGAATAACATGGTTTTTCTCATCTCGTGACTTTACAAAGCAGAAGACCCGTGAAAATCCGGGGTAGAGGAGGTCTTCAGCAACCCATGATTGCCGTAAAAGGCGACTATGCGTGTCGTAAGAGGCGGCTAACGGGATCGGGTGATCAGGCTCGCTGACTTGGTTGAAGCACGTCATCGTATCCCAATTGCGTGGACGTGACGTCATGACGTCAATCACTGGATTGTCTGGTCCAGACTCGATTATTTACAGACCGGCGTCATATAGTTGGAATATTGCGGAGTGCGACGTTGAACAACAAACAAACAAAAACAAAGCAGTAAACTAGTAAAGAAAACATACATTCTATATACGTTTACAATACGTGTCAGTTATCAGTGAATAATATCAACAACATCTATGCCAAAAGATGAGCATATGCTCAAAATGAGTATGTGCACTATTCACCTATGTATATTATTTTCATTAAACTCATCCTCGGAACTCAGGGCTGTCACACGCACACAGAATCGTCAACGCTTAATGTTTCGGCGGTCCGCGGAAAACATATTTCGTAGGTTTTATCAAATCACGCAAAGATGTATTTCAAACTAATGCAAGTATAGATTTTTAGACACACGCACTATTGAATCTAATGTTATGTCTATAATGCAATATACATATATCTATTGCATGACCAGTTCCATTTAATGAAACATCAAGCTCTAATGTACAGAAAGCCATACCTCAGACACACTGAACACGACTCAAAGAGCTAGGTCACATTGTGTGAATGACATTCCTAGAATGGCTAGCTACTACATTCAGAGATCTTTGTGCAAACGTTTGTACATGGAATAACGACCGTCTAATGTCCTCCAGTAGACTTTTACACAACTCCGGTAATGCGTTCGTATGTGCAAAGGAGAATAACCTTTGTAAGCTACGTCTATAAACACGGAGAATTACATTTTTGTGGATATACTCGGCTGATGACAATAAGACCACGTCAGTGTATGAAACCTGGAAGGCACGTTTCCCTCTAATGAAATGTTTTCCTGTACTCAGAGTTGTGACTGAGGCTTTGTTTATTTTTTCATTATTTGCATGTACGTGCCTTTTATGAAAATGTACCAAAACACATCTACAAGAATGCTCTGTTTTGTCAATTAATGGGTTTTTGTGAAATTTATCAGCAACAATGAAACCCTTCAACTCCATACATGGCTTAAGACGATTAACTTCGCGGTCCTGGCACAATCCTTTTCGACGCTGTGGTCTTATGTCGACAATGCGGTCCCATGGCGGCACTCCGTTTGTCTCGAACTCGACATGGCTTCCGAACTATCCGATGTATTATTTTTCCTTTCTATTATGATACATGCGCTGTACCATTCGATACATTGGCTTCGTTTTAGAGACCGGTTAGAACAAGTCGTTAAAAATCGCCGTGCAATCATATTTCACACATTAATTTGTGTTATTTTAGAGATGGAGATTGTGACGTCACCAATGAGATGGCGGAGTTATCATTATATAGAATGGACACACTGGATAGTTAAGGATGCAGGGCCCCGTTCAACAAAGTGATCTTAGCCCTAAGTTGATCGTAACTCCGATTCTTTAACACTGACTTACGACAATCGTAGCGCTAAGATCGCTTTGTAAAATATTCAGCTATCGTTGGCATTTTGCCCTCACGTAATTGCAGAAGGACATAACATCATACCATTACACGGACGTTGTTCATCACCTTTGACCGCATGTAGGGTTGAAACCTTTGACCTCTTCTATCAGCCCAGCGGTTACATGGTCTGTCAGTGACTCAGTGTGCAGCGTGATGACAGGGTGATATAAGACTTGACCCCAGCAACAGCTCCGACTTGCAAACTCGACTATGATAAACACCATAAAAGAAAATGTCGCGTTTGTTTCATTCGTCCGATGTGGCTGTGAGCCATGCATTTAAGTGTGATAGTCATTGTTACTTTCTTTAATTGACCTGTATGCGTTAGTGAGTGAGTTGGGTACTACGGTGTAGGTAACTACATCACAACGACGTGCAGGTGTCCATGCCTGGAGTGAGTGAGTGAGATTTTACGGCTCTTTGAGGCAACATTGCAGTAAAATGGGTTAAACGACACCGGAAGAGCTCCAGATGAGTGACGTATTTGAGTACAATACGCAAACTAAATCCCCATTACCAATTTAATTTTGAGTTGCTTGCGTACAAACATGCATGAATTTTCTTTTTTTTGAAACGCAATAGAATAACAACGCTCTGCGTAATACCCAATATAGCCTGCGCCATGACTGTGGAATATATATATATATATATATATATATATATATATATATATATATATATAATAAAATAATAAAGTCCACGTTAGTAAGTGAACATTTACCTCATTTTTGTATATATATATATATATATATATATATATATACTTAAAGCCTAGGCAAGTCTAGTTCAAACTAAACAAAGGTTCTTTCGAAGAAGAAAAAAAATATTTAAAGAAATGTTTTCATTGACTAAGTGTTAGTCTATGCTCAATGTATCCTTTTCAAATTGTATATCTGTATGTGTTTACAAATCTTTATTTACAGCGAAAATGCAGGCATGACTCATGCATGAACTCTAGTCTACAGGCCGGCAAAGCCACATTTCGAAAATAGATAGCCCAAATTGATGTGGCTCTCGCGGCAATGGTTATGGTTGCGTGATTGTATAATGTGGCTCTCGCGGCTATGCTGTCAAAACATGCTTTGTGATTCTAACAGGTTACCGTATATAACAAAACAAGTCTTGTTTTCTCATTTTTTATTCAACAAGGATAACAGTTACATATTCATCAAAACTTTACATTGATGAATATGAATAGCATATGAATAGCATAATGGATTTAATGTCATTACTGCAGAAGAAAGGGGGTCGCCCACGTGGTCAGCGTATTCCATCTCACTCAGGTGTTGGTTCAGGAGCTGGATCTTGAGGGACGCAATACGTGCATCGATTGTCTTGTACTTCTTTCTTCGTGAAGGTTCTGACCACTGGTGAGAGAGTCTCAGGACTGTAACCTCTTTGAGTGACTGCTCTCGCTGAAATAGCTTCACTACCTCGTAGATGGTCGGGTGGCACTTCTTGGCAAGTTTCTTTATCTTGCATCCAAAAAAATCGACAGAATAATTACTAAACTACAAACAGGCCACACCAAACTAAATAATCACCGTAAAATAGCTAATCTACACACAACAGGAAACTGCCCGCATTGCAAACAACAAGAAACACCAGAACACGTACTCATTCACTGCACACACTACCAAACACACCGAACAACACTACAGACCACCCTAAATCTTAAAACGGGACTAGAATCAATCCTAAATCCACAAAATAAATTAGAAAAATTCAAAGCCTTAGGCATATACCTAATTAAAACAGGACTAATTAGTCGCATTTAAACCCCAAATAAAATATTAAAACCAAAACTACCTTATCTAACAACCACCCAACACACACAGCTCCCTTAGTTCGTCCCCAACCCACTCTTGGCATTCTTTCCAAATTTCAAAATTACTATATAAGCAACCCCTAAAGCCCCCCTCCTGGGTTGCACAAACTCACTTTCCCCTTTTTGGAAACACATTAAATGGCCTGGCCGGGCCCGTGTGCGACATACGCTTGCAGTCGGAAAGCGCACGTTAAATCTCCAATATAAGTAAGTAAGTAAGTAACACTATGCTTAGTAATTTAAATGTGGGACACTCATTTAAAGGTATCTCTAAAGAACACCACGCTTAGTAATTTAAATGTGGGACACTCATTTAAAGGTATCGGTAATCGGATTAATTAATTACCCGCTAGAATAGGTGAAATGCACTCAGCTGAAAATGTGGCTCTACCGGCAATAGCCATTTCTGGAATGTGGCTCTCCCGGCTAGACACCGCTGTGAATAATGCATAAAGTGGCGCTACGTCTGGATTACTGTTAATTAGACATGTATGTCGCTGTTGTGAGTCTAAGTGACAAGTTACACACTTGGGGCAGCACACGAACAGACACAGAGTAGAAGTCACCAGAAACAGCATTTATGCAGAATTATTTAAATAATGTTTACTTATTAGCGTAAAAAACACAACAAACCGGACCAATGGAGTAACAATACCCAAAGGAAACTAGCAAAGCCCAAAGCGAATGATAACATGTGAGTAAATACTCAATGACTCAAATCCTTGAAATCCATAGTGGACTTTTTGAAAGTACTCGAAAATATGTCGAATTAACAGTAGTGCTTAGAAAGCGGAGTGGTTTTTTCATTTGTTTAACGCCGCACTCAGCAATATTCTAACTATATGACAGCGATCTGTAAATAATCGAGTCCGGACCGGACAATCCAGTGATTGACATCATGAGCATTGATCCATACAATTGGGATACCATGACATGCCAAGTCAGCGAGCCTAACCATCCGATCCCGTTTGTCGCCTCTTACGACTAACATAGTCGCCTTTTACGGCAAGCATGGGTTGCTGAAGACCTATTCTACCACGGATCTTCACGAGTCGGAGCAGCAAAGCAGAATGGGCTATGTGTAAATAATGTCTGCCACTCTTCGTGAACAGTTTTGTTTCAGATGGGCGGATTTTTTTGTGTTTGGAATTTTGTTTGAAATTTAATGTTTGCTCACCCAGAACTGATTTAATTCCGTTCAGGTTCATTTTGGACTTTTGGACTATTTAGTTTATATATTTAATGCGGTCCGGTCAATGGGGAGACATTATCATATTTATTCATATGACAAGTTTCTCAAGACGATGTGAAACACGACTTATTAAGACAAAGACAGACACCGTGTCCGTCAACTGACTTTGCTGCAACAGCATTCTTTGATCATTCAGGATTGTATTGTTTATTGAATCCAGTCACGATCACCTCTTCCTGAAATCAGGCGTGGTTCATATCACAAATAACTAGCGTCTAGCCAGTCTTTGCTCAGCGATGAAACGACAAAACTTATAGCACCCAAGGGAGACAACTGTAACCGTGGCCGCCATCTTGATATTTGCCATTTGGCCTGTGAACCATGCTGTTTCATCCTTTATCTCGGAATTATTGTTTACTCAATCCCGCGAGATGTGGCAAGAATTGCAGGAGTTTGACCCCCTCTGTTAGAATACCCCTCCTTAACGACCATTAACTATGGGCCAAGCTGATTAAATAACCGGCTTCCATTTTGTGATAAGAGAAAAACTAGGCCTTAATGGAATTCTGGCCATATTGTTCCGTCATCTATTTGATTTAAAAGTTAGAAAAATGTTTTGGTGGTAAACTGTCCCAGTAAGCGTTGCCCGTACAATAACGATGTTTCTGAGTTGGGTTTAGTCAGAGACCATATAATTGATTATATGGTCTCTGGTTTAGTTAAATAATAACATCACGCATTCACATTATTTACGAAGCTGTAAAATAAATGGAATAACTGGATAATAACTGACCCAAGTTATTTTGGCTTCATACGTTATTTTGCTTATATGAACACCTATGTTCCACTGAAATCAAACAATTCTTTTTAAGGAGATATGTATTTTGGCAATTTGAAATGTTAAGACCGTGGAACAAACGTTTGAATGTAAATTAAACTTAAAATATATGCTCAAAATTCAAAGTGCGAAAAATGGGAAAAAGAAACACGAAAATAATTTCTGTTGCTCGGCATATCGATAATTAAGTTCAAGAGAAGTTATATGTATAAGGGGATGGCATATCGACTAATACTACGCCTCCCCTCACAGCTGCCCCAGTTTCCCTCCCCGGGGGGTAGGTGAGGTATTTCCATGGCCTTTAGAGCGGAGCTACCGCATAGAATGTTTTTGACATTTTCAGGAACACGAGTCGGGCGGGGACATACCGTATTGAGTTACCTCCCATCGCCATGTGTAAACAGTGAACAGTTACGGCTGAAGTGAATGATTAACGCCGCTTTGAACAGCATTTCAGTTATATCTGGGATTGTCAGCTAAATGTGGGAGGAAACCCCAAATGACGAAAGCTGTAATCGTTAATCACGATGTACAATATCCACAACCAAGCATTGTAATAGGGACGAATCTGAGATTCGAACCCACGATCACCGGATTCCCGCAACCTATTGAAGTTACTCAGAGCTCCAGATAAGCTGCGTATCTGCGTAAAATACGCATCAGAAATGCAGAAATATGCAGTAAAATAAAATCCAAGCGTATCAAATACGCAACGAACATTACAGATACGCTACAAAAATAAAACTTGTGTGTATCATCAAAATATTGTGAAGTAACCCTGGGTATTTGATTAGCAAATCAGCAACTATAAACGGGCATTCCGTCAACCTTGCCAAACTCCACGATGACAGTTACATCATGATCATTTGCCATCACACTTTCTTGTGGAAGTTTCGTGGTATTTTTTAGTCCTATAAATCTCTCGAACCCACACGACACCAGTTTGCAGGGACTAGATGAATAGTGTTTTTAAATATTTAACTTAAATACCCACATGTGTAAAAACTAGTGGGTAACATAAATTTGAATACCCAGATAGAATTACTGATATCCAATGATTTTAAAATGCATGGGTAAAATACCCACATCACCAAAAGCTTATCTGGAGCTCTGTCATTTTTATAAATAAATAACTCAACAATAATAGATTCACAGCCTGTCTATTTGTCACTGACATCGTTCAGCGAAACTAGTAATGTAACACAAGTGACCAGGTTGTCCGCCAGAGGGCGTGGCCACGGGCCTATAAAAATGGTTGTATAGGTTCAAGGCGTGGCTTAATACTTTTATAGTTTCATCACGGACCTATATAGGTCCTTGTTTTCATGGAATAATTCTTGGTTAGCAGCCATAGAATCACTTGTAATTTTTGTATTGGGTTTTAGATAATACATGCGCTGAACCAGGGAATTTATATGTAACCTAAAAAGACTCCTCGGTCCCATCTTCCCGAGGCAAGGGAAACTGGACGTTTATAGTCACTTAAAGCCCTTGTCTCGGCCCTCAAGCAATCAGTTTATGCGTCCCGCGTTAGGATAGGCATAAAACCCCATGTGCCCCGAGTGATCCTGCTTCAACGAATTTATGTTATCGACATGTTTTAATATGACATTGTAAAATAATTGAAACAAATTCCAAATTGAAAGAAAACAGGCCTTCGATTGAGCTGAGGTTATGCGTTATGTCACGTGACTCCATTGGCTTGGAAAATGAGTGCGCCTTTTTGCTTGTAAGCGTCGTATACGGGATTTATTCCCCCGCTGAGAAATTTATTCCCCTCCAACGCGAGATACACAGTATTTTATCAAGATCACGTTGACCAATCATTCCGACATGGAGGTATGATAACAAAATTGCTGTTGGTATGTTTTAAATAGGCCAAACAGTTCGGCAATTCGATCGGGGAGCATAAGAAATTTACCTTACGTGTTAGCGGGGTACACTGAAAATAATAATAGCCAATCAGAATCCGACATTCTATTTAAGGTAAGATAAATGTGATTAATTACAAATTTTCGTAATCACCTCTATTATCCAGCGCAGTGTGTCTACATTCTATCGTGATAAACACCCTGGACTATTCGCCGCCACAGCTTCTTTCGAAATGGAGGTCGCCACCTTCATCGCTATAATATCGAACCTCGCGCACACTTTCCCTCTCATGAGAGTAACGTAATTGGGTGTTGTACTAGGGTAGCGTCGGGCCTTTGAAATAGGGCTTAAAACAAATTTATGGTTGCGAAGGGGTACAGGATACATGTCATGTGCTTCAACCAAGTCAGCGAGCCTCTTACGAGCATAGTCGCCTTTTACGGCAAGCATGGGTTGGGCAAGCATGGGTTGCTGAAGACCTATTCTTCCCCGGATCTTTTATGGGTCTAATGGGGGTGTAATACATTGGATAATCAAGGATGATAATCTTTTATCACAAATACGTATAAGCTATTTCATCTTGGTACACACGTCCGCGTCAATAGACCCGTGAAGATCCTGGTTAGAATTGGTCTTCAGAAACCCATGCTTGTAGTAAGAGGTGACTAACGGGATCAGGTTGTCAGGCTCGCTGACTTGGTTGATGCATGTCATCGATTGCGTAGATAATTGCTCATGAAGTCAATCACTGGATCGTCTGAGTCCAGCCTCGATTATTTACAGACTGCCGTCATATAGTTGGAATATTGCTGAGTGCGGCGTTAAACAAAAACAACAACTGAAAAAATACGTCCTTTAATACGATTTTACAGATCTTGACATATCCTTGACCGAGCATAACGAATACCTGGAACAGAGTCTAAGACTGAATGTAGTGGAACGTCCTTGACCTCAGAGGTTTTGCCACAACGTATTGGAAATACAACAGGGTGATGCTATATGTAGTTTAAAGTCCCAGGGTCGCCAGAGCGTGTGATCACTCCCACACTGAACCAAAAGCCACACGGTGCATGTTTAAAACTGATTGACTATTCATTACTTCAGTCAAACCAGTGTGTTCTCATCATTTATTTACCAGGTAAGCGCTGGTACAGACGCTACACACGGGGACTGGCGGAGTACCGGGAGTTGGAGCTTCATAACTTTGTGAAAGAATTGCTCAAAGCCAGTCCAGAGGTAAGTGGGTGTTTGTTGTTCAGCGTCACAACTGTTTCCCTCATCCATTGTTTCAATGTCTTATATATCTATTCCATTAGGAAGAATACCGTGGAGGCATTTGTCACCTTAGCTTCATACTGAGCCAGCGTCATACGACAGGATGCTAAAAATAGCCGTCCAATCAGATTACTCTCTTCAGCGAGAGACACGTGTCGCTAACTTAACAATAGGAGCTATAGTGTCAAATGGGTCCAGGGTATTTATGCCAAAAGTATGGTGATAAAAGTCCCTGGCCAATCGAGGATGAGCTTTGTAATGATGGTTGCAAAGCGAAATCGGGCCTGAAGCAGGAAACCGTTATTCTGACATAAGTTGGCGCTTAAAGGCAAGTGATCTCTGCTAAGTGCTGGTATATACAGGTATTTCTTCGATATGGGACCTTACGATACGGTTATCGTATCAGGCACGCGTCATTGCGATCCTCCCATACCTACGCAAAACATTACAGGTCTTCTAGTCGACGATCTGGGCTGCGATTTACACCATCGGAATACGATGAAATTCTGAATCAACCAGGTAACAACGTATTGTTTTACGCCGCTTTTAGCAATATTCCAGCAATATCACGGCGGGGGACACCAGAAATGGGCTTCACACATTGTACCCATGTCAGGAATCGAACCCGGGTCTTCGGCGTTTCGAGAGAACGCTTTAACCACAAAGCTACCCCACCGCCCCAGGTGACAGATGAGAAATTTTCGTCTCATGTTGAGCCGTGGCTCTCAATACAATACGGCACCGGGACCCAATCGTCTAAGTTTGGCGCAATTCGATATCCCTTAGGCGTGACTAGATCCAGTAATCGTAGGTTCGAATCCCAAATTCGCTTTGATTATAATTCATGGTTTGTCAACTCCTTACCAGTATTCGTGGTTTTCACGAAAGTTGTAACTCGTGAACATCCGGGTAAGAATAGGTGGTCACTTTCGCTGACTTGGGTCATTCATGTCATCGTATCTCAATTGCGTGGATTGATGTTCATAAAATTAATCACTGGATTGTCTGGTCCAGACTCAATTATTACAGACTGCCGTCATATAGCTGGAATATTGCTGAGTGCGGCGCTGAGCAACAAACAAAAAAACAAACTTTACTGTCGCTTTAAGAAGAGCTAAAACTCATTAAACATCGTAACCATGAGATGTTGAAATGTGTTATATAGGTAATTGTAATGAATTTCAGATGGCGTCCGAAACTATAGTCATCGATTTTTTCGAGCAGCGACCAACCGACCCTGTTCCCTGCCCAAAGGAAGATAAGCCGTTCGAGGTCCCTAACGGTCGAGATCACAGCCAGACACAACTCTCTGCAAGTTGATCGTAGTCTCTCCGTAGACCATGGCGTACACAAACCATGCACGCCAACATATGTCCGCATCTTATGGATTATTTTATCTGATTTGGATCTGAACATTGTTTCCAATGACAGGACATTGATTTGAACACACGATCAAACTGGATGACACATCAGGCATCCTGTACTTGGCATCTGCTTCTTCTGTTAATCTGTCCCTTGTTTCCAGTGATTGAACATTGATTTGAACACACGATCAGACTGGATGACACACTAGGCATTCTTTGGTAGGACACATCTTCTTCTGTGAAACATGTTTCCAATGATTTAACATTGCTCTGAAAACACGATCAAACCGTTTGACATTCTGAACAAGACCCGATGCCATCTCTATGAATTGAACGATCTCGAAACTCATCCAAGTACCTGTCTCTGTACGCGCCACACGGTGATTTGTTTGTTGTTTAACGCCACACTCTATTCCAGCTATAAGACGGCGGTCTGTAAATAATCGAGTCTGGACCAGACAATCCCGTGATTGACATCATGAGCATCGGTCCACGCAATTGGGATACGATGACGTGCATCAACCAAGTCAACGAACCTGACCACGCGATCCTGTTAGTCGCCTTTTTCGGGAAGCTTGGATTGCTAAAGACCTATTCTAGCCCGGATCTTCACGGGTCGTCACACAACCGGGTGTTGTCGCTGAGGCCACAATAATTAGTTTCATCCAAATATATTTTTCAAACGAACTATTCAAAGCATTTGTGAATATTAACTGTTGAAGGATGTGATGTCATCAATTAAGAATAAGGGAGTGCACACTACTTTCCTGGGTGCCATTGTACAAAGCGATCTTAGCGCTAAGTGATCGTAACAGCCATACCTTAACATAGACTTACGACAGTCGTAGCGCTGAAGTTGTTTTGTACAACGGTACCCTGGTTGCAGGTAGTCGGAGACTACCCAGGCGGGGTTGTTTGGTAGTGAGGCGTAATACATATTCTATGATGGCCTAATTATACAGTGTTTACATTGCTATTCCTGGATCTTCTGACCACTTCTGTGATGTAGTGGAGAGAGCGTCTGCAAGGAGAGAGGAGGGTTGTTGGGCGATTCCCAGGCCGCGCCATCCCAGAGGACTTGAAAAGATGCTACTTGTTGACAGGACTGGTCGGCTCGGAATCAGTATACTGTGTCTGAAAGGGGTATCCATGATAAACTGAGGCATCTCAGTGAGCGAGCACTAGTCCGGAATACTGCAAGCAGACACACACACACACGCGCACGCACGCACGCACGCACGCACGCACGCACACACACACACGCACACACCGCATATTCAATATTCCAGCTATATTTGCGGTAATCGAAATGTTCTGTATTTGTCAAATTCTTGATGGTCCCCATGCTGTATTGAATTCCAAATTGGGCGTATTTTGTCGCCTGAAAACCCTGACATATGATACAATGTGGTTTCCCCGCGGATGGGTTGTTTTTCCTGTACAACCCGTTATGCCGGAGGAGAATGGACCAAAGGGGAGATAACCGGGGTTGAGATCGAGGGGTAGCTTGCATGTATAAGGTGGACCGTTGTGATTTGGAGATATATCACATATCGAGATAGCCGAGTACGACACAGCGAGAGTCGACAGTATTGAGTGTTGAGGAATCTGTGAACGTATGTGTAATGGATATGGTTGGACTGTGGGCACATTGTCCGGTGTAGTGATCAAATGTAATTGTTATTTTGTTTTCATTTGACCGAATTGTAGTGTTTCCTTAAACAAGAAGAGTAAGCGGTATTACTTCACAAGCGTTTGGCCTGCCTGCTCATGTGTCATGGCAGCCCGAGGATGTGGCAGTTACTTACGCTATCAATCACTTGTTTGTTTGGATCAGATTCGATCACCATCAAACCACCGTGATATGATTGAATACTGCCGTAAAACAACATTCACTCATTCAATCACGATCATTGGAGTGAGTGAATTGGATCTGACGCCACTTCGAACAGTATTCTAGTTATATCACGGCGTGTCAGCTTAATGTGGGAGGAAAGCCCGAAGTGATGCAGGTCTCAGACGTTTACCACTTCGGCGAAAGCCACGAGCAGGTTAGGGGGCTGACAAACCTAGAAACATAATCGGGGCGAACCGGGATTCGAACAATCATTATGGACAAAACACATTCACCACTACATACTGACGACGGGGGACATACAATTCTTCTTTTTATTATTAAAGAAGAATGGTTTATCAATTTTCGATCTGACAATTTAAAGAAAAGCAAACCTTTAGCAGTCGTGATTCAGAGTGGAAACATTGACGCTGATGGATTTCTCTTCATTTGAATTATCTCCCCTTATTTGAACCTACCGTGTTGCACTGTCAGCATTATGTGAGACCTATAACAGCTTGGAAATCCATCGAGAGAATCGAACTGGACCCCGTTTTACAAAGCGATCGCACCGTTACGACTGTCCTAACTATGGGAGTTACGACGGTCTAGGCGTTACGATCGCTTCGTGAAACGAAGCCCAGGTTGTTAGGCGTGAAGAGCGAACACATTAACCTCTACGTTAACCTCCCGTTCATCAACGATTGGCGCAGTCCAAACGCGATATTACCAAACTATATACAAGTACATTATGACAGGCTGCAATATGTGTGCACGGACTCATACCAAGAAGTATTAGTTAGATTCTATATTTAATTAAATTCATGTGGAACATTACAACATGGGAACACGCCTCGTTTGTTCTCGATATGACTTGCTGTGGGGTTATAGCTAGGGATATCACAGAGCATCGGTAAATGCAGGAATGATGTGCCTACATACTCTGACATCAACTTAACTAATACATCTTTTGGGGTTAAAATTGGCAGATATTACAATGTCTTTTTTCATTAAAACCTTTATCATGTGATCAATTTAAACTGTTATTTGGGAACACGCCTATCATGAAAGTATTATGAAAAGGAAGCACGTCACCCTGTCCTTATTACTAACGGTGAATGATAAATTATCATCGCCCTGTCCATATCGTCTAGCGCACCTTACCGTAAATACTCGAGTAAAGGCCTAAATGTATTTGACTGAAACCGTCACCTGATTTGTAAGTTTTCGAAAATAATCGCCTGCAGGAAATGAAGTACCTGCGATTGGCTAAACTATGACTAGTCACAATGGTTGCCCGTCTGTATGAACCTGTAGGCCAGGGCCTCGTTCCCCAAACCGATCTTGTGCTACAATGATCGTAAGCCTATGTTAAAGCATGGGACTTACTATCACCTTAGCGCTAAGATTGCTTTGAGGAACGGGGCCCAGGCTGATATATCTCGAGTCGAGAAGAAACAACTATAGGGGAATGTGAAGTGTATCTGCAACATCGCCATCACGCACCAGGCTTGAGAAGATGGCTGAGACCAGATGCAGGAGTATCCCTTTATTTCGTTCAATTTTCCCTGTCCCTAAATACAACATGAGACATCTTTACATGAAAATTATGTTTAATCAATGTTATTTAGTGTATATTTGTTAGTTAAATGTAAGCAGATCTGATGATAGTAGTAGTAGTAGTAGTAGTAGAAGTAGTAGTAGTAATATTATTATTAGTAGTAGTAGTAGTAGTAGTACTAGTAGTGTACACCATAGATTTTGTGAGGAGTACTTCATTGTCTATCTACGACTACGTACTACTACTACTACTACTACTACTACTACTACTATACTACTACTGCTACTACTAATCTGTATAAGCATTTACATGTACAACACTCTGAATACAGTTACGAAAGACTCCAAAGGACATGAAACTTTACAGACAGTGAGCGTCAGTAATTGTACTTCCTGGTACCCACCAAACAACCCCCAGTTACCCTGGAACGCAAGTGCACTGACCCATGAGTCTCGCACATTAGGAAACTGAGTCAGTGTTAAGAAATTAAAAATATCGGTTATTTATTGCATTATCCAGAAAATAATAAACTATTAATGCCTGGTTAGGTTCAAGGACGGACAATTCACTACATTGTTCAAGCCAGAATTAAAGCTAACCAGCCATCGAGCCCATACCCATGTGTGACCCAACCCCTACCACGCGACCGTAACCCTGAAATCTTTGATATCCACCTCCGACAGAGTGATCAAAACCCTGATATCCAATTTCTGCCATGTGACCCAAACCCTGTTATCTAACCCCAACAGAGGGACCCAAAACCTGTTATCCAATATCTGCCATGTGATCCAAACCATGTTATCTAACCCCAACAGAGGGACCCAAAACCTGTTATCCAATATCTGCCATGTGACCCAAACCCTGTTATCTAACCCCAACAGAGGGACCCAAAACCGGTTATCCAATATCTGCCACGTGATCCAAACCCTGTTATCCATCCTCTTCCATATGACCCAAACCCTGTTATCAAAACCCCATCATGTGACCCAATCCCTGTTATCCAACCCACATCATGTCACCAAACCCTGTTATCCACCCTCTTAAATGTGACCCAAACCCTGTTATCCAACCTCCATCATGGGACCCAAAACCTGTTATCCAACCCCCATCATGTCACCCAAACCCTGTTATCCATCCTCTTCCATGTGATCCAAACCCTGTTATCCAACATGTGATGTGACCCAAACCTGTTATCCAACCCCCATCATGTGACCCAAACCCTGTTATCAATCCTCTACCATGTGACCCAAAACCTGTCATCCTACATGTCATGTGACCCAACCCTGTTATCATACCCCCATCATGTGATCCAAACCCTATTTTCAACCTCTGTCACGTGACCCAAGCGCTTCCACGTAACCCAGCTGAGCATAAATGGTCCATCCGTACGTCATGATCCAACCACTACCACGTGACCTGATTAAATCGTTACCACGTGATCCAACCTCAATCATATAACCCCAGCCAGTAAAACGGCAATTTGTGCTGGCACAGATACTATGACTGCAGAGCATATAACGCTAGCTTACTGTCACACGTTCCAATGGTTTTGTAAATATACACATTCGTAAGCAATCCCAGTTTCAATGTGCACATTACACTGTTGTTGTGGACAGGGTGGGGCTACCCGTTGCCTACTAGCCTGGCCCGAGGGGTGCGGCATCCAGACCCGCTACAGTCATCCGGCTCTGCGAAGGAGTAGAAACGGAACACGATAGTCTCCATGTCCTGGGGAACATAGTCCCTGATGTCTGGAACACAGGAGAACATTTATCAGGCATTGCCCAGAACAAAAAAGAACATTCATCAGATATTGCCTGGAACGTAAGAGAACATTTCTTTAGATATTGCCCAGAAACATATACTTCTACTACTACCACTACCACCACCACTACTCCACAACTACATCCACTACTACTACTACTACTACTACTACCACCATCACAATCACCAACAGCACCAGCACTACTACTACTACTACTACTACTACTACTACTACTACTCGTATTACACCCCACCCACAACACTATTTCCGGCCGTGCAGCTGCTATTCGGATATCACGTACTGATTGTAAGCTGTCGGTTGAGTCTGTCAAATGGCAGCCACGCGGTGACGTCGAGGGGATCCGCTCTCACGCCGTTGATTGCTGTCACGAACATCCCGAAATCGTCGATCATCTTGGATTCGAACCTGAACAATATATACGCTGCATATCAGGCTCGAAACACAAACTGGATCACTTCTGACAAATAAAGGAACTTCCAGCTATCTTAAAGACTTAATAAACTACAGTAACCCATCGTTGTCTCGAAGTCGAACTAACAGTAGTTCGAGACAAGCGCAGTCCTGATGTCAGACATTGGTCCATAAAATTGCTTCACATAAAAGAGGTGAGGTGAACTTGGGATTAACGTCGCTCTCAAGAGTATTGCACTTATACAGCTACGAACATGCACGTGTGTGTATGTGTGTGTGTGTGTGTGTGTGTGTGTGTGTGTGTGCGTGCGTGCGTGCGTGCGTGTGTGTGTGCCTGCGTGTGTGTGTGTGTGTGTGTGTGTGTGTGTGTGTGTGTGTGTGGCTGCTTGTGCTAGTCCGGACTTATGTCGGTTTTACACTGCTAGCCCACTGAGATACCACGCCGCAGTTTAACATGGATACCCCACTCAGACACAGTATACTCCAAGCCAACCAGTCCTTGTTTTATGCCCTGAATGTCGAGCATCAGGCAGGGTATCAACATACTTTAACGAATTTTGGAATGACCCAGTCGGTGATCGAACCAACGACCTTCCGCTCTACGGGCAGGCGCACTATCCACTAGGCTGGAGGCCGTGTCACATTAATAGACTGGATGGGCGAAGCCTGTCGTGATCTGCTCACTCCATTGACAAACAATCTTTTTCGGTTACATGAAAAACGACATACTTGCTTTCCCTTTCAAGCAGTTCCTACATTCTTCCCGTCAGTATACAGTAAAATACGGTTATAACAAACTCAAAGCGACCACTAACTTTAGTTCATAAAAAAACGTAGTTCGTTATAAGTATATATACAACAAATGCCCGGGTCTAAAGAATAGAGTGAGTATTGTTTTACGCCGTTTTTCCGCAATATTCTAACAATATCACGGCGGGGGACACCAGAAATGGGCTTCACACATTGTACCCATGTCGGGAATCGAACCCGGGTCTTCGGCGTGACGAGCGAACGCTTTAGCCACCAGGCTACCCGACCGCCCCCTAAAGAATAAGTTCGTAATATCGGTCAGTTCGTTATAAGCGTGTTCGTTATAAACGTAGTTTACTGTATTCATATACATTTTCGATGTAGAACAGAACCGGAATTCATATTATTAACAATCAAGAGTTGAGTCAATTGACACAGACATAAAACACATAGCAAATAACGCTAGTTGCTGGTGGTCACGTGATCCCACCTGAACCGGCTGTCTCTGCCGGCGGCCATCAGCAGGAAGTTCTCTAGCGGTTGTCTCGGGGCTTCCACGGTGGTCCGGAACGTGAAGTATGGCGGCTTGACCTGGTTCTCCACCTTGATGGTCACCTTGATGTCGCTCAGGAAGCAGTTGACCTTGGCTGGTGTACATTAAACATAGAAACCTACACTCACCGTCAACTGACACCGGGTGTTCGCGAGAGTGAGTGAGTGAGTGAATTGGGTTTTACGCCGCTTTTAACAGTATTCCAGTTATATCGCGGCGTGTCAGCTTAATGTGGGAGGAAAGCCCGAAGTGATGCAGGTCTCAGACGTTTACCACTTAGGTGAAACCCACGAGCACGGGTGCTGACAAACCTAGAAACATAATCGGGGCGAACCGGGATTCGAACCCACAAGTGTTCGCGAGACCAGAGATATGTCATGTATACTGTATACTGTACATGCACCTTTCATGCATTACAAGTAGTCTGTCTTACAGACCCTGACACAAATATACATCAAATACAGCCCATGCAAGTCTATAATGTTTGGCAAGTCTAGATTACTGCAGTATCAGGTCTGAAAATGAAGAAAGTCACTGGGCTACCTTTTATTATATTTTTATTAAGATAATTGAACAACTGTTTTTTCTGTACGATATGTTCATTTCAGATACAAGATGTTAGTCTCCATTACAAGGTGTAAATGGAATTTCAGAACAAAAGGCATACGTAAATTGCCGCGCAAAAGAAAGTATACACTTGTAAATTGGATTTGAACAAACAATTACAAACGTTAGAAAAACGTTGAAAACAGTCGCCGAAAGACTGCCAACCTAAGATACGAAACACAACTATGACACCCGCATCACATACATCACCATTGAATAACCAATTCTTGTTTGTGTCATTTCTAGCCACCATCAAACATGGGTGTATACTTTCCAGGAGAGGATTAGGAAAAACCTACCATTGTCGTGTGACTAAGGTATATACAGTGAAACCTCGCTAGTCAGGACACCCCTTTTAACCAGGTAATATAATATTAAAGTGACGTAAGTCTGAACAATGGATTCATAATCCGGAAATTTTATTATTCGGACGATTTCACTCAAATTAACGAGTTTCGTAGTAGATATGTTTATTGATACTGTTTGTTTAAGCGTGAGGACAGTACTCTTTCTATTCCAAACTATGTTTGAACTTGACAAGTTAAACATGAAGTGTGATTGTCTCGATATGAAACGTACTTGCTTTTTGGACTGTTAACGATAAAAGCATGACGTTACAACAGATATAATTATTAGCACGTTACTGAAATTTTCAATGTAGTGTAACACAATATATTGAAGCACCAAAAATACACATTTACGCTCAGTTGTATTCCAGCTTAGTCCATCTGAGCGATCAGTTGCGTGAAAAACGAACGACATTCCACTCTAAACATGTTCTTGTTTATGGAGTTCTCTCCCTTAAAGTTCGGTCATAGTCGGTGGATTACCTTTGATTTGGAAGCTGATAATCTATAATCCCTATTTTCAGGACGACCAGTGTAAGGAAAATAAAGGGAAAGGTAAATTCCCTGTAACACTGGTTTGTGAATCCAGGCAACGTCACTGCGGACGGTACCGTCAGATACGGTAATGACGGTGCTGGGGTTCACTGTATATCCCGTGGCACGCCTATTGGCTGGCTGGAACATTGTTGTCAATGCTATGTAATATCTCAGTTACAGTAAACCCTTGTTATCTCGAACTCCTTTATCTCAATATATTCTTTAAGTCCCGTGGTACCGACATATGGTCTGATATTGATACCACTTGGCTCGAATTACGGTTAACTCGACAACGGGAATTTACTGAAAGCGGTGAAAGAATATTGTTTTAAGCCGTCTCAGCACACTGCAGCTATTCACAGCGATCACAACGCACACCCACACACATAAAAGAATCGTGTTCTTTAACTTCTTTTGAGTGGCATACATCAAGGGGATTTTGTTACAAAATCGATTGACAACAGTTCCCGGTGGCATTCGTAAATATAAATAAATTTATTAAACCGGTGATGTGATAAGCATGTGCACGGACGAATAAGCTAAGCGTGTCTATTTAGCCTTTGCTTAGGCTGTGCTAAAGCTTCTGATTTACCGTCAGCGCTTGGCGGTCTTCTTCCGCAGTCCACTTTGTATTTGTGATTGCACATGCGCAGTTTGGTGTCGTAGAGTAGTCCCTTAGAGCACGTGATCACCCGCCGAGCTCTACCCTGAAGGCACACGATGAAGTTGCCACAGTTGCTCATGTCAGCCACGATACCGTTGTCAACGTTACAGCGGGTGTCAACATTGGTAAGCACAGCAGCAGGTGCTGTAAGCAAGCAAAGCATAAGCAGTGAGATTAGGAATAGCTTATGTAGTGGATGAACTATGATCACTACGCTGAAGCAAAGACAATGCCATCACAACATCATGTACAAATAGAGGTGAGGTGAAATTGTGTTTAACGTCGCGTCCAAGATTATTGCACTTATATAGCGACGTGCATGCACGTGTGTGTGTGTGGCTGCTTGTACTAGTCCGGACTGATGCCGATTTATAGTGCTAGCCCACTGAGATACCATGCCGCAGTTTAACATGGATATACCCCACTCAGACACAGTATACTGACTCCGAGCTGACCCGTCCTTGTTTTAGCCCCTTAATGCCGAGCGCCAGACAGGGTAACAACAAGTACCATCTTTTAACGTATTTTGGTATGACGCGGCCGGGGATTGAACCCTGGAACTTCCGCTCTCCGGGCGGACGCTCTACCACTATACCACGGAGGCGGTCATGTACAAATAGAGCATTATTGAAACAGGACAGGTTTGAAATCGTCCGCTAATTGTTGGTTCGAATCCCAGAGTACAGGTGATTATGAACCATGGTTTGTCACCACCATGTCCGTGTTTCGTGATTTGACCAATGTAGTAAACATCAGACCTTTGTTACTTCGGGCTTGCCTCCTCTTTTTTACCTGACACACCAAAATGTAACTGAAATACTGTTAAAAAACGTTAAGCTCAAACCATGGCACTACAATCCCAATAATAGTATATAATATCAGTAGCAGTCCTTTGGAAATCAGAAAGACAGTTTTGTAGCGGTTGCTGACATTACAGTTTGTTTGTTTGTTTGTTTGATGTTTAACGCTGCATTCAGCAATATTCCAGCTATATGACGGCGGTCTTTAAATAATCGAGTCTGGACCAGACAATCCAGTGATTGACAGCATGAACATCGATCCACGCAATTGGGATCGATGACATGTATCAACCAAGTCAGCGAGCCTGACCACCCGATCCCGTTAGTCGCCTTTTACGACAAGCATAGTCACCTTTTACGGCAAGTATGGGTTGCTGAAGACTTATTCTACCCCGGAATCTTCACGGAACATTACAGACTAACTGAGAATAGCAATGGCGACTGGATGATTTCAGCGCAGGGAATCTATCTATGGTTGATCTATACATCAAGCAGATAACCATCACCCTCCATCACGAAGTCCCAGTGGGGTATTCGAAACAATGGAACGTTGCAGGTTACAGTTCACTGCTGTCTTGAATTAACATGCATGATATCAACAGACGTCAACAAGCACAAAGTGAGGAGATGATGGGTTTACTACATTGGCGAATACCCGTGCAGATCCGTGTTAGAATAGTTCTTCAGCAAACCATGTTTGCCGTACAAGGCGACTATGCTTGTCGTAAGAGTCAACTAATGGATCGGATGGTGAGGTTTGCTGACTTCGCTGATGTGTGTCATCGTATCACCAATTCCGTAGATTGGTGGTCATGACGTCAGTCACTGTGTTGTCTGGTCCAGACTCGATTATTTACAGACCGCCGTCATATAGCTTGAGTATTGCTGAGTGCGGCGTTAAAAAACAAACAAACATTGGCGAATTAAATATACTCACAGAAAGAAATAAGAGAATGTAAATAAAAATGGTAGATGTATGTTTTCTGCAATGTTCATCAACATGGTGCATGACGTGGTATTAGATCTTGGCTCGAACTCTAGATTACCGAATAGTTGATATATTTTCTCGGGTAAAAACACAATTTCATTTTAAACACATGTTGCACTCTTATCGTTCCCTTATTTTTTAAATCAGTATATAATCCTAAAAGCATATTGCTTCACGGTCACACTCACTACCTGGTATATACACAAACCTGAAGCGCTGCTTTGAACAGAATTGCAGCCATCTTCCCGAGGCAAGTGCGTTAACTCATTAATAAAGTCCAGTTTCCACAGGACTCTTATAGTCAGTCAACGCCCTATCCTCAGGAAGATGTATTCCAGCTATAGCACGAGAGGTCAGCTTCATACGGGGAGAAATCCCAATGTGAAGCCAGCTGACATAACCTACTTTGCCATGGTGCTGACAGACCAAGGGTCATAATCAGGACGAATATGGATTCCAACCACGACCAGCGGATCCTGGTAGAACAATGAGAACCAAATTTGCATCTCTAATCGCGGCGCCTTAGATCACAAGGTCACGATGACCACAATAACGACCTCATCCTGCATAAGTGAGTGAGTACGGTTTTACGCCGCTTTTAGCAATATTCCAGCAATATCACGGCGGGGGACACCAGAAATGGGCTTCACACATTGTACCCATGTCGGGAATCGAACCCAGGTCTTAGGCGTGACGAGCGAACGCTTTAACCACTAGGCTACCCGACCGCCCCTTCATCCTGCATAAGAGGCGGTGGGGTAGCCTAGTGGCTAAAGCTTTCGCTCGTCACGCTGAACACCCGGGTTCGATTCCCCACATGGGTAGAGTGTGTGAAGCCCCTTTCTGGTGTCCCCCGCCGTGATACTACTGGAATATTGCTTAAAACGGCGAAAACTCAAACTTACTTACTTACTCATCCTTCACAATGGATGAAATCTCAATGTAATCACTGCGTGTTGAATAAAGCCTTTGTGTCATCTGCGAGTGTTAGTTGTGAGCGTGGTGAGGATGTTCACAGCTTACCTTCATGTACGTGGAAACACATGAGGATGACGATGATGAAACTAAACCTCGCCATCGTCAGTGACGTCCCTGTCGGCGGCATCCTACTGAAGAACTGAAACAAACAAACCAAATACCATTACCTTTCAAACGCTGTGTTAATAATTAGGCCAAGTGGTTAGCATGATAACATGTTATAGCCTTTTTCGATTTCCCACAAAATGTGAAGATGGTGTTACCTTCACTGAACGGAGACACAAAAAGAAGCTGAACTAACCCCAAAAATCATTTGGATGGATTTTTAAACATTCCTGTGCTGTCCCTGGTTAGTTATCTAACGTTACTTAGGCCATATGTTTTTCGGTTTACGGATTTCTGGTCCAACGAGCCCGGTCGATAAGTAAAAATAAGTAATTAAAAAATTCCAATCATTAAGTATATTTTAGGAAGGCAGGAAAAGAGAAGATTAAGTGGGGCCGGGGGAATAGGGATTCGCCATAATTCGTTGTGTTAAGTTTTTAAGACAATTTAACACGTTTTAATAATAGCATTTTAAATAATTTATAATTATTTTTTGATAGCAACAGTAAATTAGTTTTATTTAACATGTATCTCATTTGAAGTGAATTCAGGTCGTCGGAATAAGAAACCCACTGCACAGCGGTAGAAACTAACAATTTTCGTCCACAAGTCCCTATAATGATAACTTACTGTAAAACCATTGAAAACGGCAAATTTCAACTAGGCCTTAGGATACCATTACTATCGGGCAGTTTGGCAAGGACTGTAGGACTAGTGCCAATTTCTAACGCTGCTGCATTTCATTTTTATCTTTATTTACACTTCATTGTTTTTGGAGTAGGCGGAATCGTTAACCAAGTTTTAAAAGAATGATTGGCCTTATTAAAAAAACACAGTCGTACAAGCAACGACCCCCGACCTTTGGGTATCAGTGTGATACATGTTGTGAACTAAGGCGACAGAGTCGTAAATCCAAGAACAAACACGCCAGGGGATTATGACGTAGATGGCACCTGTTCAGCACTCCCAAACGCATCCAGTCGAAGTAGTCGTACATCAGTGGTGGAGATTATCGTCCACGTGTCACACCGAGGGTGGTCAGAGAAGGGATGACGCAGTAATGTCCACGCAAGCAGGGTACAGAGGTCACGCACCACTGTTGGAGGACTGGTCAGTCGGCAGTTCATCTCAGCTGGTGGAATTTGCTCCAAAAGTATTTATCCCATGTTTTTTTTTCATTGTTCATTCGGAGACGAGTTTAATGGCCACAATCCCTATCTTTTTTATTCTGTCAATCCAGGAGAACCCATGTGTTTTATTCAAACATGGGATGTAGAAAACTACCAAAAATGATATATATTTTTTACACAACGCAGAAATCATATTCGTTACACGTTACACGGTAGCATGGATAATGTAATTTAAAAAAGCGTTTATCTTATGACAATAGCATTAATAATCGGCTTGGCTGTTTACTTATTTTACTTCGATCGTTATAACCGATCATTCGATATATCCGACCTCGTCCTATTCGGAGTTAAGTGCGTGTGTATACTAGTTTAGCTAGTGCACGTTGCTTTGTATACCTATGGAAGTTACTTACGATATGGTTTGGTCTCTTGGTGGCGTCATACAAAAAGACGTTAAAAGTTGCTCCTTGTTCAGGCATACGCAGGTACACACACAGACACACGCACGCACATACACATAGATACACAAACACAGACACACCACACACACACACACACACGCACACACGCACACACACACGCACACAGATAGAGACACACACACATGCAGACACAGACACACGCACGCACATACACATAGATATACAAACACAGACACACATACAAACAGAGATAGAGACACACAGATGCAAACACATACACACATACACACGCGCACACAGACACACGCACGCACATACACATAGATACACACACATACATACAGAGATAGAGACACACACACATGCAGACACATACACACACATACACACGCACACACTGACACACATAAATACACATTCACACACGCACACGCACACGCACACACACATCGCACTGTGGTTCGAGCCCCTGATTAGAGGTCATTTAACCCAGGTTGTGAAGGCTTTTCTAGACGTTTGTGCTGCTCAACCGCTCAAACTTGAACTTGAACTCCAATATTTCAACACCAGGGCCTTCCTCAATCCGATCTTAGCGCTATAAAGACGATCGTACTATAATGTTGACTTACGACAGTCGTGACACTAAGATCTTTGTGGAAGAGGGCACAGTGCCTGTTTTAAGACGATGCGACCATGGTCCCTGTAGAATCAGTTATGATCCCTTTGTCAAATATGAACACTCCGCTTGTCTCGAACTACCCCCGGGAGTTATAAGAGGTTACTGAAAACACAGTATAGCAATACTGAAAAGCAAAGGGACTTCCCATGGCAAGATGCGGAGTGAATTGAAGAAAGGGTTTTACTGGCACAGTGTATGGGTATATGATGTTTATGTGTATATGGTCGGTGTAATGTGGTATATGTGTGCATATGGTCGTGGTGTTTTTTTTTGCTTGTTTGTTGTTGAACGGCGCACTCGCCAATCTTCCTGTTGTATGACCGCAGTCTGTAAATAATCGAGTCTGGACCAGACAATCCAGTGGTTGACATCATGAGCATCGTTCCACGCAATTGGGATACGATGACAGGCATCAACCAAGTCAGCGAGCCTGACCACCCGATCCCGTTAGTCGCCTCTTACGACAAGCATAGTCGCTGTTACGGCAAGCATGGGTTGCTGAAGACCTATTCTACCCCGGATCTTCACGGGTGTCATATATATATATATATATATATATATATATATATATATATATATATATATATATATATATATATATATAGTCGTAGTGATGTGGTTGATAGGCGAATATGGTTGTGGTGATGTGGAGAATATATGGGAATATGTCCTGGGTGATATGTCCTGGCACATGTATGCATATGGTTGTGATGTAGTATATGTGTGTATATGGTCGTTGTGATGTGGTATGTATGCATATGGTCATGGTGATGTGGTGAATATATGTGAATATGTCCATGGTGATGTGGTATATGTGTGTATATGGTCGTGGTGATGTGGTATATGTGTGTATATGGTCGTTGTGATGTGGTATGTATACATATGGTCATGGTGATGTGGTGAATTATGTGAATTTGGCCATGGTGATGTGGTATATGTATGCATATGGTCATGGTGATGTGGTATATGTGTGTATATGGTCGTTGTGATGTGGTATGTATGCATATGGTCGTGGTGATGTGGTGAATATATGTGAATATGGCCATGGTGATGTGGTATATGTGTGTATATGGTCGTGGTGATGTGGTGAATATATGTGAATATGGCCATGGTGATGTGGTATATGTGTGTATATGGTCGTGGTGATGTGGTGAATATATGTGGATATGGTCATGGTGATGTGGTATATGTATGCATATGGTCATTGTGATGTGGTGAATATATGTGAATATGGTCATGGTGATGTGGTATATGTGTGTATATGGTCGTGGTGATGTGGTGAATATATGTGAATATGGTCATGGTGATGTGGTATATGTATGCATATGGTCATGGTGATGTGGTGAATATATGTGAATATGGTCATGGTGATGTGGTATATGTATGCATATGGTCATTGTGATGTGGTGAATATATGTGAATATGGTCATGGTGATGAGGTTTATGTGTGTATATGGTCGTGGTGACGTGGTGAATATATGTGAATATGTCCATGGTGATGTGGTATATGTATGCATATGGCCATGGTGATGTGGTGAATATATGTGAATATGGTGATGGTGATGTGGTATATCTGTGTATATGGTCGTTGTGATGTGGTATGTATGCATATGGTCATGGTGATGTGGTGAATATATGTGAATATGGTCATGGTGATGTGGTATATGTGTATATATGGTCGTTTGGTTGTGGTATGTATGCATATGGTGATGGTGATGTGGTGAATATATGTGAATATGTCCATGGTGATGTGGTATATGTATGCATATGGTCATGGTGATGTGGTGAATATATGTGAATATGGTCATGGTGATGTGGTATATGTGTGTATATGGTCGTTGTGATGTGGTATGTATGCATATGGTCATGGTGATGTGGTGAATATATGTGAATATGGCCATGGTGATGTGGTATATGTGTGTATATGGTCGTGGTGATGTGGTGAATATATGTGAATATGTCCATGGTGATGTGGTATATGTATGCATATGGTCATGGTGATGTGGTGAATATATGTGAATATGGTCATGGTGATGTAGTATATGTGTGTATATGGTCGTTGTGATGTGGTATGTATGCATATGGTGATGGTGATGTGGTGAATATATGTGAATATGTCCATGGTGATGTGGTATATGTATGCATATGGTCATGGTGATGTGATGAATATATGTGAATATGGTCATGGTGATGTGGTATATGTGTGTATATGGTCGTTGTGATGTGGTATGTTTGCATATGGTTGTGGTGATGTGGTGAATATATGTGAATATGGTCATGGTGATGTGGTATATGTGTGTATATGGTCGTTGTGATGTGGTATGTATGCATATGGTCATGGTGATGTGGTGAATATATGTGAATATGGCCATGGTGATGTGGTATATGTATGCATATGGTCATGGTGATGTGGTGAATATATGTGAATATGGTCATGGTGATGTAGTATATGTGTGTATATGGTCGTTGTGATGTGGTATGTATGCATATGGTCATGGTGATGTGGTGAATATATGTGAATATGTCCATGGTGATGTGGTATATGTGTGTATATGGTCGTGGTGATGTGGTGAATATATGTGAATATGGTCATGGTGATGTAGTATATGTGTGTATATGGTCGTTGTGATGTGGTATGTATGCATATGGTGATGGTGATGTTGTGAATATATGTGAATATGTCCATGGTGATGTGGTATATGTATGCATATGGTCATGGTGATGTGGTGAATATATGTGAATATGGTCATGGTGATGTGATACATGTGTGTACGGTCGCATTGATATGAATGAGAATTGAAGGGATGGGAACTTTATACCGGTACATAATAACTTGTCGTGGAGATGTAATACATGAATATCAAATTCAGACAACTTCCGTCAACCACTGACTTTGTTCCAGTAACCAGATCTACCAAACCATGTTATTATTTAACCCCACCTATATGGCTGAAATATTGCCGTGCGGCGTTAACGTTAATTTTCTAACTACTTAATCACAGACCCAAAAAAATAACCCAAAAGAAAATTAAAGAAAGAAAATAAACATCTCACCTGTCTAAATTACAACCAACTGTACAGGTAAGTCCCGGACAAGACGTATAGGAACGCTACAACGAGGGGTGATGCTTGTACACCATTACGTTCAACCTTTCGCATGTAGGTGTTAGCCAACCCATCCCGTGAAGGAAGGCCCAGTCAGTATTCAGTTGTGCATGTATTGTATGACGCGGCTTTGGTGAGTGAGAGATAAAACAAAGGACAGAGTAAAACTTCCATGTTCTTTGTCAAACCCTAAACTGAGTGTTAACGATGCCGGCAAACATTCCTGAATATACTGGATTGCTTTGAAAGCTTAATCACTGCCAGCGGGATTTTGTACCAATTAAGATCATCTTTTCAAAATGCTTTCAATAAAATTGATGATGGGGTTGTGGTTTAAGTGTTCGCCAACCAACAGGGTTGAATTCCACATAGGTTCTTTTGTGAGTATATTCATACATTTCTTTGAAAGGCATTTAGAAGTGATACACATAAGGAAGAGAATTTATGGATGTCAACTTCTTTATTAAGAGGAACACAACGTTTCGGAGTATATGCTTACTCCTTCATTCACCTGATGAAGGAGTAAGCATATACTCCGAAACATTATATTCCTCATAATAAAGAAGTTGACATCCATAAATTCTCTTCATTATTCATTATTAATACAAGACACACGTGACGCAAATGAGATGAGGGTTTGACCACACAGGAAATATCGAGGGCGTTTTATCGATCTGTTCCAGTCACACAGTATCGATTTCAGGTCAATATATATTAGTATCTTGAAACATAAGTCACTCCCTTAATGTCAAACAATGAGTGTTACACTGTCGAACTTTGCTAGTTGCCTTCCTAACAAGGTGACGCGTGTGACCTTTGTGTGAAAAAGAAAGCCAATCACGTGAAAAGATGGAAGCCTACCAAGCTGTTGACACGAAATCGCGTGAGAACCCTTCACATGCCGGTGACTATGCAAATATTGTCCTAGGTAAATAAAGTCTGGGATCATTAGACTACCGTGAACATTCGACTGCGGTACCGGTGGTGTCCCTGCTTGTTCACTCTATTTGCATTCACGTTTATACTTTTTTGAGACACTGGCTAGTTTGGACAGTCTTTTATATCTTAAAACGCATGTTTCAAGAAAAAGATATACGGTGTGAGGTTTGTGAGTGGACGTTGAACACCGCACCTGGTTAAACAGACACCAGATATACGGCGGTATTGCCTTCATATATAATTATGTGAAACTATGCCCATTGCAAATATCCTGGTTCAGAGAAAATAAAAATGTTTTGAAACTGTTACAACAGCGTGGAGGTTGAAATATCTCAGCGTTTGACCGCCTTAAACAAGGAGTGGCACATACGAAATACAGTTTCATGTATTCCCAAACCATACACCCTCTTCTTTGAAAATTATATAGATACCTGTCAATTGATGTTCCACCCAAAATGATGTATACAGTGCAACTTGGGTTTTCGATAACCTAAGCCTCCCACCCCACCCAACCCCCCACAATTAAAACCGTCATGTGACGTCATGGCCATGGCGTGAGTCGTTGGGTGTGTGGGTTGTACGCCGCCTTGGAACAGTACATCAGGTAATTAATCGGCGAATTCACGTCATAGCCATGGAATGGCGGTTTGGTGAGTGAGTGAGTTAAGTTTAAGGCCGATTTGAACAGTATTTCAGCTATTCACGGCGGCAGGAAAGGCGAGGTGAGGTGAAATGGGGGTGAAATTTAACGTCGCGTCCAAGATTATTGCACTTATATAGCGACGTGCATGTACGTGTGTGTGTTTGTGTGGCTGCTTGTACTAGTCCGGACTGATGCCGATTTATAGTGCTAGCTCACTGAGATACCATGCCGCAGTTTAACATGAATATACCCCACTCAGACACAGTATACTGACTCCGAGCCGACCAGTCCTTGTTTTAAACCCCTTAATGCCGAGCGCCAGACAGGGTAACAACAAGTACCATCTTTTAACGTCTTTTGGTGTCACGCGGCCGGGGATCGAACCCCGGACCTTCCGCTCTCCGGGCGGACGCTCTACCACTAGACCACGGAGGCGGTCACGGCGGCAGGAAAGCCCCAAAAAGGGCGCAGATTGTTGATGTATACTAGGCGCTGACATACAACGTTTTCTCTGAACAGAGAACATCTCCTCCTGAAGATGCCTCCTACCTAGAATAGCCTGGCGTAAATAACGACTGATGTGGTTCGGTTGGTTTACAGCGTGTTACCTTGGTGAATATATATTTTTTGTAAATTTAGAATTTGATTGCATAATTTCAATGTATATATATATGTCGTAAAGCTAAAGATATTGATGTTGTTAATAGTATATCTACCAATTGTTACAGGTTTGTTTATTTGTTTGTTGTTTAACGCCGACCTCAACAATATTCCAACTATGTAAATGTAACTACTGTAAATAATCGAGTCTGGACCAGACAATCCAGTGATTGCCATCATGAGCACCGATCCACGCAATTGGGATACCATGACATGAATCAACCAAGTCAACGAGGCTAACAGCCCGATCCCGTTAGTCGCCTTTTTCGACAAGCAATGTCCCCTTTTACGGCAAGCATGGGTTGCTGAATATCAATCCTAACTCGGATCACCCCGGTTGAAATTGACGATGAATTCCACGTCATATTCAAGTGTAACAAGTGTTTCAGTTCAAGTTCTACATATCTCTTATCTTGAGTAAAGACCCTAAATCTGAAATGTTATGATCAATGTTAGCTCATAAAATGTACGTGTTATCTTTCCACTTACTGTATTTGACGTAATAAGCGCCCCGCTCTAATAAGATCCCACGGCGACATTTGCCAAGATATTAGCTAGTGAACAATCCCAATTAGCACCCCTTCCGATTGATCAATGTACCCAAGACTGATTTATTCGCGTATAATACGCACTCGTGTGTTATATGCACCCTTAATTATGGGCATTTAATTCTGGAAAAATATATCTGTCGTACATAAACATTTCAGACTGTCAGCCTAAACCACGAAATTTATCTTTCAACTCTGTTTTTTTCACCAAAATAACATTCTAATAAGAGCCCCCTATTTCTAATTTTGAGAGCGCCCTGGGCGCTTATTACGTCGAATACGTTATTATTCTTTTCAGTTGTTACTTTCTTAAAAAAAAATTTAAATATCAGATTCAAGAAGATGTATGTATATTTACGTGACAGGTAGTATTTTCTGTTTTAGTATGAGTAAAAACGGAATGTCTGTTTGTCCGTCTCTGTGTCTGTGTCCCAACGGTGTGTATCGTTGCTCATGCTGTCAACCACTGGTTTACCTGGGCACAGAAATCCATTTATACAATCAAACACCTCACTCTCTCATACATCCATAGAGAAGTGTTTGATCTTAAAACGGGCAAAAACTTTCATTCTTTCATCAGACCGCCGGATTTCTGTGACCTGGTAGCTTCCAGGAGACACGTAATGTGCTAGACTTGCTTCAGTCGCTCTGAACAACTCGGAACCCATGGGTACCGTTGACGGTGTATTTGTCCTGGACGAAAGTCAAGTGCAGACCAAATAGACTTGCTTCTTGGCTCATACGAAGACTAATGAAAACGACACACCTGCCACTTGACATCTCGCTCTGTGTACTGCCGAGCACATCTGTCACTGGGATAATTGAATCCCGAATGAAACAGACTTATCCCAGTCTCCCAGAGTAACTATACCGCCTTCCACAGGGTTTCAGCCATATAATGGCGTCAGCACGGAGGAAAGCTAAGTAACGCAGGACGTCATGCTTACCGAATAACACACGCTAGCTCGAGTATGTTTGTTTGTTTGTTGTTTAACACCGCACTCAGCAATATTCCAGCTATATGACGGCGGTTGCACGGGTATGATGCTGACAGATCATGGATCATACTGATGGAGTGAGTGAGTGAGTGAGTATGGCCTTACGCCGCTTTCAGCAATACTCCAGCAATATCACAAATGGCTTCACACACTGTACCCATGTCGGGATTCGAACCCGGGTCTTCGGCGTGACGAGCGAACGCTTTAACCACTAGGCTACCCGACCGCCCCTCATACTGATGGACCATCAGCCCCAAATCAGCGGATCATGACATGGTGAAGGGACGCAACTCTGCACACAAGTTGACAAATTAAAAGCGTCTGAAACCCTGACTATCGATTCACACCACCACGGCGCCGTCCCACAAATCGATGTTAATGCGATGATGATCGTAAGCCATTGTTAAAGATTGGGAGTTAGATCACCTTAGCACTAAAACCGCTTTGTTGACCGGAGCCCAGAGCATGATGACGCGCACCGAGTGTGAGTGAGTGTTGTCGAATACTGCAGCACCGTAGAGTACCAAGAAGTGGCTGCACAATTATGTAGGGAGTCAGTGTCCTGTGTTAATAAGAATGGCTATCGAATTCATGATATTCAATTATCAAATATAGATTTTTAAGAAAAAGATATGTACTCTATCGAAAGCCGATGCCAGGCGTAAATAACACCCCTTAGCGGAGACTTTGAACGATAATGCATTCTACACGCATACTGACGAACAACACAAAAATGTATAAATTTCTTTGAGAATTGGTCTAGATATATATATTTTTAATATGAAAAATCTGATAGATCCGATAAGGTAGCATGATACGAAAACCAAAATAAATACTCCAAATGATTTTTTGGAGTGCAGCGGTGATGGTTGGTTCGTGTGAAACATGTCAAGGATGGACACATCAACTTGAAAATTACATTTGACCAAATATTTATGAACTTTATCAAAACGTTACTAGATTGAAAACAGTCGCCGAAACACTACAAACTCCAGGTTCAAAACACAACTATGATACCCGTATAAAATACATCACCATCGAATAACCATTTTTTTTTGTAATTTTTAGCCACCATCAAACATGGGTGATTTTTTTTTCTCCGGCAGTTTAGTTAAGTCAGTGATAGAAAAGTCATTAAATGATCCTTGGGATACAAAACTATAAGAACATTCACAATAAAAAAAGATACTTACAAATGACAGAGGTAGGTGCAATGTTCCCACGTCCAGTGGGTTTAACAACCCTTAAGCCTATCCTACCTTCTCCGGATTGCCGCAGTGTACTGCAACAGCATCACGAGTTGTCTCCCCTGGTAACACCTGCGTACGATGTGGTCCAACAGGTATACATACATACAGACAGTGTGGGGAGAGGTCGGATGGCTAACGGCAGTATCATCATACTTACTGTTTTAAGAGCTTTTCATTGTGTGTGCACCGAATACAGTAAGGCTCTAGACAATGTGGTTAGGGTTACAAGGAAGGATATGTGAAGTTATCCGCCCAATACAAACACTACAGCCGGTTTATCTCACGAGGGTATTTTCATCTTAAATGGGACACAAAATGGCCATTCTCCTTCAATGTCCAGAGTGTTAGTTGAGGCTCGTCAAAATTCATGTTCAGACGTAAATGAAAATCATGAAAGAAATTTTCGTACTTGTTGTCATGGAATAATTGGCAATTACGATAGATATTTTCTTTTTATATATCCGCCTTGTAAAATAACCAAGACTATTTTAACAGAAACCCGATATTAATTAAATCAACTAGATGATGAATAGGTTATTTTTCATCGAAAGTTGTTTTCCATTGAACGATATTTTCCGTTGAATGCTTTTTTCATTGAATGATATTTTCCGTGAAACGTATGTTCCATAGCTAATTTGTTCCATCGAATGTAATGTTCTGTTAAATGGTATGTTCCGTTAAATGTTATATGCTCCATTTAATGTTGTATGTTAAATGGTATGTTCCGTTAAATGTTATATGTTCAATTAAATGTTATATGCCCCATCGAATGTAAAGTTCTGTTAAATGGTATGTTCCGTTGAATATTACATGTTCCGTTGAATGCTTTTTTCATTGAATGATATTTTCCGTGAAACGTTATGTTCCATAGCTAATTTGTTCCATCGAATGTAATGTTCTGTTAAATGGTATGTTCCGTTAAATGTTATATGCTCCATTTAATGTTGTATGTTAAATGGTATGTTCCGTTAAATGTTATATGTTCAATTAAATGTTATATGTCCCATCGAATGTAAAGTTCTGTTAAATGGTATGTTCCGTTGAATATTACATGTTCCGTTGAATGTTGTATGTCCCATCGAATGTAATGTTCCGTTGAATGTTATATGTTCCGTTGAATGTTATATGTTCCGTTAAATGTTATATGTTCCGTTAAATGTTGTATGTTCCGTTAAATGTTATATGTTCCGTTAAATGTTATATGTTCCGTTAAATGTTGTATGTTCAATTAAATGTTGTATGTTCCGTTAAATGTTATATGTTCCGTTAAATGTTATATGTTCAATTAAATGTTATATGTTCCGTTGAATGTTATATGTTCCGTTAAATGTTATATGTTCAATTAAATGTTGTATGTTCCGTTAAATGTTATATGTTCCGTTAAGTGTTATATGTTCCGTTAAATGTTATATGTTCAATTAAATGTTATATGTTCCGTTGAATGTTATATGTTCCGTTAAATGTTATATGTTCCGTTAAATGTTATATGTTCCGTTAAATGTTATATGTTCCGTTGAATGTTATATGTTCCGTTAAATGTTATATGTTCCGTTGAATGTTATATGTTCCGTTAAATGTTGTATGTTCCGTTAAATGTTATATGTTCCGTTGAATGTTATATGTTCCGTTAAATGTTATATGTTCCGTTGAATGTTATATGTTCCGTTAAATGTTATATGTTCCGTTAAATGTTATATATATGTTCCGTTGAATGTTTTATATTCCGTCAAATGTTTTTTTGGTAATATGAACCATGAGACCTTCATACAAATTCAATGTACTGTGACTTCGCAGTTTATTAAAAGGGGATTATATGAATATTTCATATAAAGTTAATGACAAGCAAGTTTACAAACACAGCCTGCGTTGTATATAAAATTTAGTACAATATCCGCACTTTTATCACCCCTTCTATTGGTCAAGGTTGTATACCACCAAATAATCAGCACTGCGAAAACAAACAGGAAAACATTACTTCGGTGCACGGTCAAAGCCACTCGGCTCCCCTTGGCAGGTTTCGCTACCAACACAACACTTGTGTTGAGGTGATTCGAATTGGTCATAAATAGTCTTCACGGAGTTACTTCCCTTTTCCTCGCAGCTGGGTAACTACCTGCCACGACACCGGTCTTGTCCGAGAGCTGTTTCCTGGCTAGGGATAAGATTAGCGTAGTTTAGCACAGACACGTGTACAATATCATTATCTGTCTATAGTCAACTGTAGACATGTGATCAGCGTAGCACTAGGTCCGAGGTTCTGGTCATCGGGGTAAGGTTGGGCGTGGCAGGTGTTTTTGACAGCTCTGGTACTATGGAAAACGGACCGCGCACCTGCGATACAGATTGCTGATGAAATGGATAGGCTTTCGTCTCCAGTCCTCTTGACATACTTCCAGGACAACTAGGGAGGATGTCTAGCGGCACAATATGGTATGTTTGTTTATGTTTTCAAGAACAGCTACGTGTTATGATTATGATCATGACCCGGTGTCAATGGAATTATTTCCTTCCGTCAGAAAGTTCCGACCTTTAGCTGCAATGCATGTTTGCCAAGGTCGTGTATTCCAGTTTTTTGTCCGTAGCATTTCGTGGATGTTTTGCTCGCTGGTAATACGTTAGAGCTAGAACGGATTAGAAACTGATGCGTTTTGCGTTAAAATGGATCTTATACGTATTAAATACAAACAATAAGTTATAATTTTCATATTTTATGAATGTATAGAATAATAGTTATACAAACATTGCAAATGGAGAGTTGAGGTGAAATGGGGTTTAACCTCGCGTCCAAGATTATTGCACTTATCTAGCGACGTGCATGCGCGCGTGTGTGTGGCTGCTTGTACAAGTCCGGACCAATGCCAATTTTATGGTGCTAGCCCACTGAGATACCATGCCGCAGTTTAACATGAATACCCCTCTCAGACACAGTATACTGACTCACAGCCAACCAATCCGTGTTTTAGCCCTTAAATGCCGAGCGCCGGGCAGGGTAACAACAAGTGCAATCTTTTTATCGTCTTTTGGTATGACGCAGTTGGGGATTTAACCCCGGACCTTCCTCTCTCCTGGCGGACGCCCTACCACTAGACCACGGAGGCGGTCTCATTGTAAATGGAAATCCCAGTTTCTGTATATTCCTTATTGGCATATGAAATCTAATCTTTGGCTTATCCAGATTTATGATAAAGCATGATATACTGATCTATGTTATATTTAGTATGGTACTTCGCCTGGAGAGCGGAAGGTCCAGGGTTCAATACCCAGCCGCGTCATACCAAAAGACGTTAAAAGATGGTACTTGTTGTTGCCCTGTCTGGCGCTCGGCATTAAGGGGCTTAAAACAAGGACTGGTCGGCTCGGAGTCAGTATACTGTGTCTGAGTGGGGTATTCATGTTAAACTGCGGCATGGTATCTCAGTGGGCTAGCACTATAAATCGGCATCAGTCCGGACTAGTACAAGCAGCCACATACACACGCATACACGTGCATGCATATCGCTATATAAGTGCAATAATCTTGGACGCGACGTTAAACCGCATTTCACCTCACCTCACCTAGTATGGTACTTGATTTTAAAATTTTCTCGTTGCCAGGGTGACGAAGATTGGTTACCCGATGAGGAATTCCGGATCCTGAGCCGCGGTGCGAAGGAGAAGGTTTACCTGAAGATCAAACGTCGTTCTGGACTCGACACCTTACGTCATCAGGAACTGGAGGCTGCTTCTGACTGGCTACCGTTTGAGAAGCGCCAAGACTGCACAAGAGCAGGTTCCATCCCTTCACAAGAACCAGCAGCTGATACTCTCCCGATAAACCTAGACTTTGCTCTCACGCACAGAACAAGGGACAGAGACAGACGGCCCTTCTCTAGTATGGCTGAGATAGGAGGAGGGTATCCTGATTCAATGAGATCGCCCTTATGCATGTCAGTGGAGACTGGAATCCCATCTGCAGTTGAGTCTCTATTAAACGCTGGCTATGACATCAACTGTAAGGATTCTGATGGAAACAGCCCACTCCATGTCGCCATCTTCTCTCGTTTCTATGACATCACTAAACTGCTGCTTCGACATGGCTGCGTTCTAGGTGTGTACAACAAGGCAGGGTTCACCCCCCTCCATGTCGCGGTACTCCATCGTGATGAACATGCCCTCAGCATCATCTGCAACTACCAGAGGATCCACGGAAATGCAGGAGGACCCATAGCTCCTGACCACTACGCGTGTCCTGCCATCGACCTCCGAGCGTTGTTTTCCGGAGAGACCTGTCTCCATATTGCAGTAGAACAGAATAATCTAGAGATTGTGAAGATTCTAGTTCAAGAAGGTGCTGCAGTAGATGCGGTTAACTATTACTCACAAACCCCACTGGTGCTGGCGTCTCGGTATAACTATCACGACATTACTAAAGTCTTGCTGAATTACGGTGCTGACCCTAACGTTACAGGTTCGTTTGGAAACCAGAGAAACACTCCTCTTGGTCTTGCAGCTAAATACAACTACTACCAGCTTGCCAGGGTGCTGGTGGACCATGGAGCTGATGTCAACCTCCGTGACGACAGTGGACCCAGCCCACTCTTCACAGCGTTGTTGTGTGAGTCTGAAGATGTTGCCACCTTCTTCCTCACTGAATGTCCCGAGAAGGGTCTCGATGTGACGGTTTCGCGAAGGAACGGGGAGACAACCCTACACGCCCTCATGTCTTTCAAAGGAGAAAAAAGAACCGAGTTTGCTCGAATCCTTGTTAAAGGCGGATGCCCGGTGAATCAAGCTAACAGGGCCCGGCAGTTTCCTCTCCACGAAGCCGTGGCGAGATACGACCGGTCCATGGTATCCACACTGTTGGATCTAGGTGCTGACATGCATGTGTTCGACAGGTGGGGACAGAACGCTCTCCACATAGCTGTAGCAATAGGCCAGCTAGACACGACAAAGCTTCTTCTCGCGTCAGGTGCTGACATGGACTCACAAACATCCTCAGGCCGAACGTCACTTTTTCTTGCCCTTGATCAAGGTCATTTCAATATCGCAGAGTTTCTAATCCTTCATGGCTGTGACCTGACCCTCGAACCTTACCTTCTTGTCCCAGACTCCCCTCTTACTGTCCGCCCCGTTCCGGAAAGTCGTAAAAAGCCCCCCTTTGCACTGTCAGCTGATCTCGCCCTCCTCGGTCGCCTGCAGACCCAGGCGTCAGGTCCGTGTTGTCTGTTTGTCCTCTCTGTCCGCCGAATAAGACAGTGGTTCACTAAACTGGCAATTCCTCTGAACAACACGTACGATCTGCCAATCCCTTTGTTTCTACAGAGATTCCTGTGCTACAACATAAACCGGAAGTCGGACTTGGCGCGTCCTAAGTAGCGAGTTGTTGGTAGTCGTAACTTCCATGTAGGGTTCTGTTGGTCGTGTTGAGTCTGTATCGGGGGATGTTAAAGCCAAAATGTAAAACATAATTAAACTCTTCTGAAAAAATATCAACTCTTGTAGGAAGACGTAAGGAATAATTTAGCTGGAGGTGTCACGATTATTGAAGACGAGATGCATCGCGGTACTTGCCACACGATACGATGTTTTCCACGATATCTACAGCACGATCCGATGTTCCTCGATACTTACAACATGCTCCGATGTTCCTCGATACTTACAACATGCTCCGACGTTTCACGTTACTTACAACCTGCTCCGTCGTTTCACGTTACTTGCAACATGCTCCGACGTTTCACGTTACTTGCAACATGCTCCGACGTTTCACGTTACTTACAACCTGCTCCGACGTTTCACGTTACTTGCAACATGCTCCGCCGTTTCACGTTACTTACAACATGCTCCGACGTTTCACGTTACTTACAACATGCTCCGACGTTTCACGTTACTTACAACATGCTCCGACGTTTCACGTTACTTACAACCTGCTCCGTCGTTTCACGTTACTTACAACATGCTCCGACGTTTCACGTTACTTACAACATGCTCCGCCGTTTCACGTTACTTACAACATGCTCCGCCGTTTCACGTTACTTGCAACATGCTCCGACGTTTCACGTTACTTACAACCTGCTCCGACGTTTCACGTTACTTACAACATGCTCCGTCGTTTCACGTTACTTACAACATGCTCCGACGTTTCACGTTACTTGCAACATGCTCCGTCGTTTCACGTTACTTACAACATGCTCCGCCGTTTCACGATACCTCTCATTTGAACCTATGTGTTGGCGTAACTTGCCACAGTATGGGCTGTTCCACAGTTGCCAAACGATTTGATATGTTTCACAAAACTTAAGATGATAAAATATGTTTCACTACAACATTTGGAATCAGGTCTTTGAAAGGCATTTAGAAGTGATACACATAAGGAAGAGAATAGATGGATGTCAACTTCTTTATAATGAGGAACACAAAGTTTAAGAGTATAGGCTTACTCCTTCACCAGGTGAATGAATGCCATGAGGCAAAGAGCATATATATGTACAGGTAAGGACAACAAAATTAATAAGATACCAAAAGGTGGAAACTTTACAGTAAAGTAAAGTATTGGCTTCCATAGTTTATTGCTAATCACCTATAGGCGCCAATTACCTGTTGGCTTCCCTTGCGAAAACTCTTTCTGAAATGCAAACGAAAACAGGTTCGAAATTATCGAATTTATCGCTTTTACACTGTATCGTGGGCATAAGTATCGCGATACATCGATTCTATGATGAATCGTGACCTTCCTTTGTTGATTTCTTTTTAAGGTGAAGGGACATGCGTGAATGTCTACGTTTAATCTGTGCCTGTGTGTGAGGTGTACTGTTGAATTTCACTAAGGTGTGATAGAAGACAAGCATTGTTATTTGGCAGAGTAAAACCCCAATCACTTTTGTTGTGGCGTATTTTTCTTATTGTTGTAAGGGTATAGTATTTACGAGTAATAAAACAAATGAAAAAAACCAAATCACATTTTGTTTATTTACATTGACGGAAGCACACTGGAGAGACAGGATACGCTGTTCTTGGGTTCGAACCTTACTCGATTTTGATTCTTGTTCTGTCAGCACCATGCTGCCATGCCGTAATATAAATGAGTATTGGTCAAACGCAGTAGTTTTAACAATAGTCATTAAATGTTTATCATTAAAATGCAAGAATTCCAAGTAGCAGAGATTCCCATTGACCCGTGAAGATCCGGGTTAGAATAGGTCTTGAGCAACCCATGTTTGCCGTAAAAGGCGAACTAAGGTGAGAGGCGACTAACGGGATCGTTGTAAACAGCGATTGCTAATTTACATACGGAAGGTATTTTAAATTGATATGACGGTAACTATTCTTATTTATTTACAGAACAACATTTAAAGGCGTGCCACGACGGCAAGCGAGTCCTGTGCAACTTTTATGTGCGCTTCGTTGACTTTATTTTCAATGCGTGGCTTACAAGAGTTACCTCCCGTTGATCAGACCTCAATCTTGCTTTGCTCCGTTAAGCCGTTGAATACCAGAAGGACACGGTAATCGATTATTTAGTTCACGCCGGTATTCCACAGACGTTCTTTCAGCATTTTTATCTCAGCGAAACTATCACAATAACGGTACTGGTTCAACCTTAAGTCTGTCCGTTACTGTTAACTCTCATTTCCAATTAAATTAAATTAATAACTACATTAATTTTGGGTAAATTTAAAGGCCACACAATGAACGCCGAACCAAACATGTATGCAGTGGATTCCCGTTAATCCAGACGATACCGTTCCCTGTGAAATCGTAAGGATTAACACAAGTCCGGATTAACGAGATTAAGATGGGTGTGTTAGAAGGTCTGTTTAATATGAACTGCTGGACAGAAGAAAGTGAACACTCATATTAAATGGTGGCTAAAATTGAAATAGACAATAAATGGTTATTCGATGCTGATGTATTTGATACGGGTATCATTGCTGTGGACCTTTTGGACCTTAATCCAATTTTCAAGTGTATACTTTCTTTTCCCGGCAGTTTATATTTTTTTTAAATATGTATTTAATAATAGTGAACGTGTATCTAAATTGCATGAATTTTGTTGTTGTTCATATAGTTGTAGAATATTTTCACTTGTATCTGGCTTGTTTTTTTTTCATATTTTATATGTGATATTGACCAATACAGTTTTACTGCGAAGGTTGTTTATGAATATATAATTAATTTTGTACTCAGCGCTACCTGTATGAAATTTTGCCGATGCAGCGTCACTTACTCACTCACTCACCCATCCATCCACTCAATGGGTTGCAGTATCTGATCTGGATGGTGTCATTGCTCCACTCACTCACTCACTCACTCAATCACTCACCCACCCACCCACCCACCCACACCCACACCCACCCACCCACCCACCCACACCCACCCACACACACACACACACACACACACACTCACACACACACTCACTCACTCACTCACTCAATCACTCAATCACTCATTCACATATACATTCATGTGTCACACGTATTTGATGGGTTTCCAGATAAACCAGGCCCCACTATTCCCCCCTTTTAAGCCAGAATGCGTAGGTAATCTCGAACTTTGGCTCAGCCATACGTATACTAGTATATAAGGGGCTGTATTGTGCTTGTGCAAATACGGGTTTCCTTCATTTACTTATATCCAAACCAAATTTAACATATCCTTCGTGAATAAAAACTAGAGCGGAAGTCTGTCTCAACATGATCCGAGGTCCGCCCTCGGAAGTTGACAAACATATTTGTTTACTTTTTTAGTCTGACGAAATATTTATGACGCTTACGCCCAAAATGAAATGACAGATTTATACAGGATTGTTTGTCGTCTGGATTTTTTATACATTTTTTAATTCCAATGACACTGGGATGTTTGAGATTAAATGCACACATCTAGTTACATAATCTTAGGCACACATGTGCATGTTAATTTGTTATGCGATATTCTATTTATCGACAAATCATTTATTTTGACGGACTCAAGAAGCGGGAAGGGGGCAATGTTACATTTCAGGCAAATCATGAAAAATAAAATTGTTAAAATGAAGACGGATGCTCAATTCCTAGTATGTTACGGATGCGAACGTGGGGCCTGATACGTATCCAGGCAACAGTTGTATATATGGATTAATGCTTAAAACGGCATAAACTCAACTATGTCAATATATATATATATATATATATATATATATATATATATATATATATATATATATATATATATAACCCAGTCTCTGAATATACACTTCATTCGCGCTGCACGTTGTATAACTCGGTAATAATCAAATCGTCACATTCGTTTTCCCTATATAATGTTTCTGTTTCGCGGAATTGTACACAGGCACCGTCAATTGGTTAATACGGCGTCAGGAACAAGACTATGACGTCAAATTCAAGACTTTGACGTCACATTCAACATCTCCCATACTCGATAGATTCGAAATAGTTGCATAATTTGAATAATAGCTACGCCAACTGGCCGTGCCATATTCGGAGAACAACCATAAAACTACCACGAATTAGCATGATGTCCTGGCAGAATGATGTTTTAAGTTCCAAGTAATTTAGCGGCGCACTTTCAGAGCAGCGGGAACGAGATGTTGCTGCGAGGATATTATACCAGGCACCTTCAGACGAAATAAACACGAGGATCATTGTTATATCCATGTTGAAAAGTGACGACATCCGTATTCCTAATTTTTTATTGAACAGAACAAAATTTAGTTTGTCTTTTTAAGGGGGCACGATTGGCCCAGGAGTCTGAGGCGCCGCAATTCGTTGTGCAAAGTTGGGTCCCCCGCTGTTTCCTGTGTAGAGTTGCGTCCCGTTGGTGTACCAGAATACTATGATCGCTGACTTTGTGTGCTGGCGATTAGGTGCCTCACTCTGGCAGTGTGGGTTCGAATCCCGGATTGGACGCAACCCAAAAATGTTCGAGAATCTGTACTTTACTAAGAAAGCGTTATCCCAAATATAGCATTTGTTACATACTAGGATCGTCGGTTCGAATGCCTTGTTCAACTTGATAAAGGTTCTTGGATTGTCAGCATCATACCCGTGCTCGTGGGTTTCACCTAAAAGTGGTAAACGTCTAAAACCTGCATCACTTCGGGCTTTCCTCCCACATCAGGGGCGGTCGGGAAGCCTTGTGGTTAAAGCGTTGGCTCGTCACGCCGAAGACCCGGGTTCGATTCCCGACATGGGTACAATGTGTGAAGCCCATTTCTGGTGTCCCCCGCCGTGATATTGCTGGAATATTGCTAAACTCACTCACTCACTCACTCACTCACTCACTCCTCCCACATCAAGCCGACATGATGTGATATAACAATACTGTTCAAAGCGGCGTTAAATCCAACTCACTCACTCACTCCCCTGTTTAAGGAAATAGCCGGTGTCTTTGGAGATACTGATTCATAGAACAAAGTTCTTCCTCGACTGATTTCAATAAAAGTAAACTTAAAGTTCGCATTAGGGTACACGTGGCTTGTCTGAATATTAACGGGTTCGTGTAAAACTCAAATATTAAGGCGTGGTGCATTACAAATTCATGATTTGTCTTTGGAAATACAACATAACCGACAAGAGAAAACCCAGGTTAGAATATGAAAGTAAAATTTAAAAAGTTTTGTTTGACTTTCTAATTTATATGAATAATAAACCGATCTCACGTTACTAGTTGCTATAAAATGACTTCTAATAGAGCATTATTAGCGATTCCGACCCGAGCATGATCAAGTGACCGTTATTAGGATCTAGAGTATAAACGTAGTGTAAGAGCCGAGATATAACTTATGAATTATTGCCATTATATTGCTGTTGATGCCGATTAAAGAGATTTTGAAATAAGCGTATGCATTTTTCACAAGAAAACCACCAAGTTGGGGTTATGGAATAATTTGAATTCAAATTTCTGTCATAAATTGGCATCTTGTAAAACGATATTGTCATACAATAGAGGTTGTAATACCATCAATCTTGTAACACGATTCTTGCAGACGTGGCTCTCACTTAGTGTTGGGTGACATAATCATCGCTTCATAATGTTCATTCTATATTCAAATATCATATTATATTTGCCGTACAATTAACCGAGAAGACGGTTTATCTTGTATGTAATTAAGGGGGCTCTGCTAAACCGGCTTTAATTAACTTTCCTCCCTCAACTTTTTAATCACAGATACCGTGAAATTTTCATCGCGATAAAAAATGTAAAAGTTTAATTACAATGCGCTCGTTCGTTGCTGTGGCTGTGGGGTTTGTATGCCAATACGGGAATGTCCTAATTAATCTGTCTGCAAATTTCACTTTAACCACCAATGCATTGAATTAGGTTTTTTCATCTTTTAAAACTATTTTGTAATTGTCATTTATCATCTTCATCATTGCGTCAGGAAATTGAGGTTGGATTTAGGGGTGTTATGCGCTAATCCGTGTCTTAGTCGCGAAACCGCCAAAATGGCCGCCTCCACAGATAGGAGCGTGATACGTCGCTGTGACGTTCAAGGTCAAACCACAAGGTCATCTGTAAAAGATATAACTTGCCGATTGGCGAGAATCTTTTTCACGCCTAATGGCTAAGCGATTGCTTTTATTCATCAAAAATCATAGCGCTAAGCCGCAAAATTTTCATAAAACCGCAGAATTATACGAAATCAGTGAAGCGTACACTGGACGGCGTGTCTCTGTATCGTGGGTTGAGGTGCCATTGACTTAAATACATCTGGTAAACACCAGGCTGTATTAAGGATGGAACCCACCCCTCAGCGGAAAGAGAAACGTAAATGAAACAAATAGGTGTGTCGCGACCGCTTGTCTGTTATAAGCGTGGGTTTTCAGGTACAATATTCTGTATTGTATTTTATCAAATTTGTTTATTCACTGCTGTTTTTAACTTGAAAATATTTTCTCATTTAATTATGAAGACATCACTTTGTTACACTTGCAATCGTATAATGTTGGTTGGTTGGTTTGTTGTTCAACGCCGCACTCAGCAATATTCCAGCTATATGACGGCGGTCTGTAAATAATCGAGTCTGGACCAGACAATCCAGTAATTAACATCATGAGCATCGATCCGCGCAATTGGGATCGATGACATGTATCAACCAAGTCAGCGATCCTGACCACCCGATCCCGTTAGTCGCCTTTTACGACAAGCATAGTCGCCTTTTACGGCAAGCATGGGTTGCTGAAGATCTATTCTACCCCGGATCTTCACGGGCCAATCGTATAATGTATAATTGCAAATATGTAATTTATGTACGCTATGATTGCAAATATGTAATTTATGTACGCTTACAAGTATGTAGGTTACTTTTGAATGAATTACTACACATGCTGAAATACTACGAAGCATTTCCCACAAGGATATTATCCACTGAACAAGTGCCTCACATGAGGGAAAATATATTCTCTGGACGGAACTTTCAAACTTTGGAATTATTTCCTATATTTCTCAGACCACATATTAAAGTCGACTTAATTTGCTTCTTGACTGTCGGAAAATTTCAAATGCAAGACTTATTTACCTTGTCATTCTTCCCGTCAAAAAGGTTCGTCATAAAAGATTACATATCCCAGTGAAACACAATAATTACGTAACACAACATCATAGTATTTACATCCATCGAAGCAAAAAAACATAAATTTGACTGTTTCCTTTCAAAAAGCGTATATTTGTAATTCGTTCCAATCTTACGTTAAATATTACGTTAAATATTACGTTACACCCACCCCGAAGCAGTTTTGATATTACGAAAAGACGACAGGGTGGTTCCCGTCCTTAAGATTATTTTGTATCAGTCTTTATATTGTTATGCAAATAGCCCCTACCGTCGTAACTCTGGTGCAGCGACTATGATTAGAGTTTAATTGACTTTTGAGATTAAAACCCCGCAGGATTGCGTCCGCGGGTTAGAAAGCGATATTCTTTAACATAATGTAAATTGCTACAATTATCAAGCTGTTTTATTCAACAAATTTTAATCATGGCATACACAATTTAGGGGGACATGTGTTGTGTAAAAAAGAAACAACACCCGCCTTGTTCTATGTGTGTTCGATCAACATGCTCACGTCTAGCCTTACAAGCACTATGTTACAGGCAAATATCGATATAATCAATACCCTTAGGTTATACCAATTTGACGTGTTACAAATGTTTGAATATTAAGGACATATTACGAATGAAATAAATGAATATTCCTGAACGCCTCCTGAAGATTTAAAGAAAGGGATCCATTATTCCGCCAAGCCTTATATTTTCAATTGTACCCGACCAAAAATATATTTAACATGCGATAAATAAGAACAATGGGCTTGAGATTTATGATTAATTTATATTAACCTTTTTAATAACCTATTTATCTTGTAATATGAGCGTAGGCCCCGCCAAGAACAGACTTCATTTATCAGTTCTACAACATCGCCAAGCATACGTTCCTTGAGTAGAACGTTCATTGAAAACATGTTCAGATTAAAAAAGGATGACAAGAAGTATGTTCTTTTGTGTACATATTTTAGCTTATACAGGTTTTAGTACTCGAAAGGAAAAATAACATTGTCTTTGTCGTATTGTATTAGAAATTCCCTCTTTTATATTCAGCTTTTGGGAGTTTATAAACAGCTTTTGGGGGTTTATAAACACCTTTTGGGAGTTTATAAACAGCTTTTGGGGGTTGGGGAACAATCTATTTTTTCACCTATCTGTACCTAACAAACCGTATCATTTAAAGAGCACAATCTATTTATTTTCACTACTAAAACACAAAAATGACAAAACAAACCAATCATTTTTTTTCGCCACTGCCAACAAACTTTTTACTTTAGACATATTTCTGAACAAACTATTCATGTATCATCACCCCGATTATGTTTCAAGGTTTGTCAGCACCATACCCGTGCTCGTGGGTTTCACCGAAGTGGTAAACGTCTTAGACCTGCATCACTTCGGGCTTTCCTCCCACATTAAGCTGACACGCCGCGATATAACTGGAATACTGTTAAATGCGGCGTTAAACCCAACTCCCCCCACTCATGTATCCCTCATTATACATAAGGGGGAGGGGGGATAAGGCTTCTATGTGTCCAACTGGAAATGTTGCGGAAACTTTGAACTATTTGTATGAAAGTTATTACACATGTTAAAACGTGTATAAAAAGGTCATTTTCTTTTTCATAAACGTGGAAGTTTTGGACCTCTGACACGATCAGGTTCACAGACTGATTTCGTGAAAATCTAAACATGAGCATGTCAGTGACTCAGTGTTATGTATATGCCATATGTTTTTACCGTCTTTATCTACATTTCCTGAAACATTCATCTTGGGTAAAAAACTTGCACATGTTCAAATAGGAGAAAAAACGCTTCTTTAAAATCTCTAAACTCAGTATTTTTGACACATTCTAGTCTTATCTCTTGATGGAGTGTTTATATATATTCAAAACATGGATCGGCCAGGGTTTTGAAATCGAACACAAGCACTGTTTTTAACAATACTCAAGCATTTTAACGGCGAGAGATATCGGGAATGTGCTTCACGTGATCTACGGGGTTTTAACGAGCTCACCCCAACACAAACCCACAAGGATGTCCCATCGCCCTGCAGTCTAAAACAGAATGTCGAAATAAAACATGCGTTTTCTTTTTATAAAAAGTGAAAAATAAAATTGAAAACAATTAAAATATCTTGTTTATATATTCTAGTAAAATATCCATTTTTCAAATATGTTGTTATTTTACTGTTGGAGCCAAGGCGGCATCCCGTTATCAAAGTTTCAAATGAAAACAACATGTTATCAGTTTTCGTATAATACCCTTTGATAGACTGACAGATTTAACGACACCAGCCACAGACATTCGAGTATTTCAGAAGCAGATAATGCATACATGCTCATATTTTATTTTAAAATGCCTTTGAAAGTTCTATCAACTTAAGACGTAAATCTGTTTTGAATTGAGTATTAATTTGTCGATCAGATTAGGCTGGGAAGTTTGTTTTATCCGCCGTGGGATTATGAAGGTGTAATTGAGACCCTGATAACCGCAAAGAGGACGTTTTACACTTAGTTAATACCGGATGGGTACTACTTTGATACTGACAAAATTAGTAAACTTAATAAAATCACCTGTCTCGTGTAATTATTTGTTTCAGGAAAGTATTCAAACAAAATACAAATGAATAAGAAACATATTAATATTCAAACTTTTAAAACAACTTATTGTGCCGCATTCACATACAAATTGTAAACTTCAAGTGGTAATTGATAAAATTGAAATGCTGAAACTTGAAACAAAGTTGTCATTCGGTCATAGAAATTATTGTAGCAAACTTTGGAATAATAAAAGTCTATGATTGGTTTTTGTTAATTGGTATGACTTTGTGAAGTACATAGACACGGCGGTGTTTAGAAATAAATTGTAGAAATAATTTATTCTAATGTTCGTGTTAAAAAACATCTACTTAAAGTACTTTAGAAAAGTTTACGATTCTTCATTCACGTGTAACAATATATTTTATCACAACAAGTTTATGTTTTATTTTAGTACAAGAAATTTCACAAATTGACATATTTATCAGATTTGTTTTTTTATGTTACAGATAGAGAATATATGTTTTGATTTGCAAGTTTAAACCAAATAATAGGTGCTGCTTTTGACACAGATGGCTGGTGAAGTGGAAATGCAGCGTTGTACTTGAAGTGTAGGTACATATCCCAAGACAACGATGCTATTACAAGAACAATGTGCTGAACACAGATCGAGAAAATAACATCACGCACATAAAACACAAATGTTGTCCGGCTTCGCCTAACGTGCCTCACGTAATTGGCGTCTCGCCTTTATAATGTCGGTAATCGAGAAACGTCCTCAACCCATGACGGCATTGCGCAATCCACGCCAACGCGACGCCACGTCTCCGACAGAATTAGCCCCTGCAAACATCGTCTAGATGCGAAATCTCAGCAAATAATCAGACTTCAAGTAGCATTTTTGGGGGCATGACTTGTCGATATGTGATACAGCCCAGTCTCCCCGAGACCTCGCAGTCTCCATGTACACCATCGGGAAGTGCAACGTAGGGAAGGGAGATAACTCACGTCTGAAAGGAAGAGTTATGAAGGTACATTCGTCGAAGAGACATGTGCGAGGGTGCAATGGCATTGATTGGTGTTCTGAATGCTTAGTTCTGCTTTACGCCTCATAGACTGCGCACAGCGTCAAGTGGCAACAAAACCGGTTTAAGAGACGTTGCCAATTGAAGTGACCTCGGACTAAGTTCGGTGCAAGTGCGCGTTAATTAAATATGATTAACTTACTAATAATAGACCACTTATAAAAGACAAGGCTCCAGAATGTATCCTTACACCAGAGTACACTATTACAACGGTCAACTTCATTTTCGTGTTATGTTATGTCGTGATAAAAGGTGAGGTGAAATTGGGTTTAACGTCGCGTCCAAGATTATTGCACTTATATAGCGACGTGCATGCACGTGTGTGTGTGGCTGCTTGTACTAGACCGGACTGATGCCGATTTATAGTGCTAGCTCACTGAGATACCATGCCGCAGTTTAACATGAATACCCCACTCAGACACAGTATACTGACTCCGAGCCGACCAGTCCTTGTTTTAGCCCCTTAATGCCGAGCGCCAGACAGGGTAACACAAGTACCATCTTATAACGCCTTTTGGTATGACGCGACCGGGGATCGAACCCCGGACCTCTACCAGCGGACGCTCTACCACTAGACCACAGAGGCGGTCTTCGTGATAATAACAATATGGTTAAGCTATGACGTGACGTAACCATCGCGTGACGTAACCCTCAGATTCTGAAAAGGAGTGAGACAATTTGTCAGTAATATATTAAAAATGAAATAACACACTTCATCTTGTAATCCTATCATTTCAAAGAGGCTAAACTTGGATCCGACATCTTTGGCAGAAAAGATGAAAAAAAGAAACTGCACGTATGATGGAGTGAGTGAGTGAGTGATTTGAGTTTAATGCGGCTTCTAGCAATATTTAAACTCAGACACGGCGGGATATACCAACAACTGGCCTCACACACAGTTCATCTGAATCGTTAGTTTGATTTTACGCCGCTTTTAGCAATATTCCATCAATATCACGGCGGGGACACCAGAAATGGGCTTCACACATCATTGTACCCATGTCGGGAATCGAACCCTGGCCAGGGGCATGACGAGCTAGCGCTTTAACCACAAGGCCACCCTACTCCCTGATTTTTTGAAACTCTATAAAACACAGGATTAAAACGGATTTTAACAGACATATTTAAGAAAAGAATAATTCTGATTTCTTTCGTCAAATGTATGTTACAATGTGACCGATTTCAGGCAAAATTACTAAGTATGGTTGGTGAGTGTACGTCATCTAAGTCAAACTGTCAACATTCTTTGAGAAGATACTTTACACAACTGCAGTATGGACATTGTAGAAAACTAATGATTGAAACGATAGAGAAACATGACGATCACGTTGTCGTTGTGTTTCTTTGTCTTTTGTTGGTTGTTTAACGCCGCACTCAGCAATATTCCAGCTATATGATGGCGGTCTGTAAATAATCAAGTCTGGACCAGACAATCCAGTGATTGCCATCATGAACATAGAACCACGCAATAGGGATACGATGACATGCATCAACAAATCAGCGAGCCTGACCACCCGATCCCGTTAGTCGCATCTTACGACAAGCATAGTCACCTTTCACGGCAAGCATGGGTTGCTGAAGACCTATTCTACCCCGGATCTTCACGGGTCTCGTAGTGTTACAGTACAATCAGCTGCATGAACTCCTAGTTCCTGTTTGTACTAGCGTTTTCCTCAGGTGAACAAATGACATATACAGTATAATATAAAAAAAACAAAAACTTTTGATTGTTTATTGTTTAACGCTGCACTCTGCAATATTCCAGCTATATGACGGCGGTCTGAAAATAATCGAGTCTGGACCAGACAATCCAGTGATTGACGTCGTGAGCATCGATCTTCGCAATTGGGATACGATGACATGCATCAACCAAGTCAGTGACCCTGACCACCCGATCCCGTTAGTCGCCTCTTTCGGCACGCATGGGATGCTGAAGACCTATTCTAACCCGGATCTTCACGACTAATATAAATAAAACTTCTGACAGTTAATCCAATGACAGTCAATGATGTATTGGCGTTACACGCTTCTATGTTATAACTGGTACTTGCAATGGCCATGTTCAATGAACATTTAAAACAGCTGAATATGTCGTTGAATTGAGCATGTTGAGAAGGGGTTGAATCCTCAGGTAAAAATTCTCAAATTGAAAGAACCACTTAACGAGGTCATACGACGTTCGTGTTGAGCAACATAATAATCCGCACCCAAAGCCTTGTACATTATAGCAGACCAATTATACTGATCAAAAGTAAAGATGAAGGATAGTTGATGGAATAACGTGTATTCAACCTTTTCGCGAACAGCTGGTGTCATCACTAATTGAGAGTGATTCAGCAATACATGCTCATGATATAGTCGGAATCGTACAATCGATTTGTTTTTGGCAGAGAGTTCTTTTGACTATGGAAAGGGTTTTGACGCTTTTATTTACTGCTTTTTCAGAATAAGTCCATGCTAACATAATTTTAGTATGTAACTTTATTCTTTCGAAAAAGCAGTCGGTTCTATTGAAGAATTGACTTTCACTTTGTTTGATTGCCTTTGTTCCCACGACGTTCATACAAAAGCCGCGATATAACTGGAATACTGAACGTTAAAAGCGGCGTTAAACCCAACTCACTCACTCACTCATACAAACTTGGTCCTCACCATAGGAAGGTTCATACTCCAGTGAAATAACAAAAATTGAATGTCAATTCTTATTATTTTGTGGATCAGTATTTTATACCGCGAAGGGTGTATCATTTTGTATAACTTTATGTTTACACTGACAGCCACACAACAAGCAGATGTATCGCGGAATAAATAGTTCCTCAGAAAGAGATTTCAAATTAATCGTTATGGTATCTTTAGTTGCCGTATACGGTGTGATATTAGGTAAGCAGGAACAAATATTGAGCCAGGCGTCAGCCATAACGAATTTCTTACGCCTCAAAGTTTACACTATTTGGTATCTATATCGCACGTCATGTCAAAATAATTCATACTTTGAAGTTTACATTGTTTCTTTCATGCTGATTGGCTGAATGGGTAGTCACGTGATCTGATATTTGGAGTTCACACACCTGTGAACGGACAAAAAGGTTACACGATGTGAACAATTTTTGTGTGAAATTGATCGTGTGAACTTTTGCCGGAACTACTTTCCGTGATTTCCCCGAATTCTCGATCGGTGTTTACGATCAACTCGTTTTTCTATTTTCTTTTTAATACCTGCATTTATCGCAAGCTCGGAGGTTCACACAGTTTAACCAGCGCTTTTAAGTCGTTCACACTTCAATGAACCCATCCAAACTGACGTTCAATTCTTAAATGGAAACTTGACACTAAGAATCGGTATAAATGACAGGAGCAGTACATATGTTTCCGATACAACGCTCTAATGTAAACACAAACGTTAACAATGGAATATATAATGCACTAAATATGAACGTTTAAACAAGTATTATAGCTAAAATGGATAGAACTATCACAAAATTGCCCGGATGTTATCAGAAATCTGGAGGCCACAGAAATCTGGAGGCCTTTCCTCTAACGACGGGCTGCTATCTTTTCTATTGCTATGTGACGTCATTGGCGTCACGTTTCCTGTTTGTTCCGTCATCCTATATTATGTTCTATGACGTCACAAACATGGCTTCTTTAAAAATTTAGTTTTGATATTAAAACACAAAACAGTGTCGAATAACGAATTTCTGTACCAGAATTTTCATGTGAAATATGTGAGGTTTGGAAAATCAAAAATGGCTGTTACTGACGGTATACAGTCTCATATGTCTCATAGGTCAGTAACAACCATCTTGGATTATTTCTGACGGGCTCACATGAGGTTAGTAGTTCTGCTCTCTGATTGGTCAATCTCAATTTGAATCATAATAAGAGCGTATTACAATTGTCACATTACTAGAAAAAAAAGGGGCATGGGTGGCCCAGTCGTCTAAGGCGCCGCGATTCGCTGTGCAGAGTTGCGTCCCTTGGCCACGCCAGAAACCTATGATTGTGGGTTCGAATCCCGGTTTGCCCAAATTATGTTTCTAGGTTTGTCAGCACCATACCCGTGCTCGTGGGTTTCACCGAAGTGGTAAACGTCTGAGACCTGCATCATTTCGGGCTTTCCTCCCACATTAAGCTGACACGCCGCGATATAACTGGAATACTGTGAAAAGCGGCGTTTAACCCAACTCACTCACTCACTCACCAGAAAAAAAGAAAACGGGATACCTTATAGTGAATCAATACAGTAGTCGCAGTATAAAACGAATTCGATGACATGTAAGATTGAACACCATTCATCACCTGCCCCTTTGGCTGAATGGGAAAACAGTGGGTTATATTATTAAACATGACATGTGTGGTTGCAGGTTCGATTCACGATTTTCAAATATTAAAAAAACCAAAACATTAGATGCATATTAAAAGGATGTTTATACAATTCGACTGTAACACCTTGGCCTAATTTAAAACCTCTGAGCAAGTCTCACTTGAAAGTAGTTCCTCTCACAAGTGTACTATGAGATAGCAATTATACCCACAATAGTAGAGGCCAAAGTGGCAGCAGGTTTATAACAATGTTTATTTTTGAACAATGTCTCAAAATAATGTCACCTGAAGCACTTGTTATTGCCACGTTTCTAGAATGAAGGACTTGCAATTGCCTCATTGCTGTGATGAAGCACTTGTAATTGCCTCATTGCTGTGATGAAGCACTTGTAATTGTACATTGTTAGGATGAAGGACTGATATTTGTACATTGCTGAGATGAAGCACTTCTAATCGTCACATTACTGGGATGAAGCACTTGTAATTGTAAATTGCTGATGACGCATTTGCAATTGCCTCAATGCGGAGATGAAGCACTTGCAATTGCCGCATTGCTGTGAAGAAGCACTTACAATTGTCACATTACTGTAAGGAATCACTCCTAGCTGCCTCTTGGCTAGGATGAAGCAGTTGTAATTGCTACATGGCTGGGATGAATCACTTGGAATTGCCACATTGCCAGGATGAAGCAACTTCGAATTGCCACATGGCTGGGATGAATCACTTGGAATTGCCACATTGCCTGGATGAAGCAACTTGGAATTGCCGCATGGCTTGGATGAATCACTTGTAATTGCCACATGGCTAGGATGAATCACTCGTCATTGCCACATTGCCAGGATGAAGCACTTGTAATTGCCGCATTACCAGGATGAAGCACTCGTAATTGCCACATTGCCAGGGTGAAGCACTCGTAATTGCCACATTGCGAGGATGAAACACTCATAATTGCCACACTGCCAGGATGAATCACTTGTAATTGTCAGATTGCCAGGATAAAGCACTTGTAATTGCCGCATTACCAGGATGAAGCACTCGTAATTGCAACGTTGCCAGGGTGAAGCATTTGTAATTGCCACATTACCAGGATGAAGCACTCATAATTGCCACACTGCCAGGATGAAGCACTTGTAATTTTCAGATTGCCAGGACGAATCACTTTTAATTGCCACATTGCCTGGATGAATCACTTGCGATTGCCACATTGCCAGGATCAAGCACTTGTAACTGCCTTATTGCCAGGATGAATCACTTGTAATTGCCATATTGCCAGGATAAAGCACTTGTAATTGCCACAGGATGAAGCACTGGTAATTGCCACATTGCCAGGATGAAGCACTCATAATTGCCACATTGCCAGGATGAAGCACTCGTAATAGCCACATTGCCGGGATGAAGCACAATAAACAGAGGAGAGTGCTTGGATACCAATGCATTATGTATCATTACGTATAACAAGGCGCATAGACAAGTGAAGGCATATTTCATTTACAAATTATTTCGTAACTTTTACATAAGAATGAATTTCTACAATGAAAGACATCAGACTTGTTCTGCTTGCTTGTTTGATTAACATGGGTAGTTAGTGTGAAAATAAGTTTGTATTGACCCCGTGAAGCTCCGGGGTAAAATAAGTCTTCAGCTTGTCGTAAGAGGCGACTAACGCGATCGATTGGCCAGACTCGCTGACTTGGTTGGTGCATATCATTGTATCCCAATTGCGTTGATCGATACTGATGTTAATCACCGGATTGTCTGGTCCAGACTCGATTATTTACAGACCACCGTCATACAGCTGGAATATTTAAGTTACGACGTTCTAGATTAACCTGTCCTGAACCAAAACTACTCATAATATGTTCAATGTTCATACCATACTCTAAAGTAAGTCATCTACTGGCCTCGTCAGCTGGTATTGGCTGTGACTTGTGTGAAAGCGTTTGCTCGTGACATGGGTACAATGTATGAAGCCTTTTCCTGATGTTCCCCGCCGTGATGTTGCGATGATATTGCTATAAGCGGCGTCAAATAAAATACTCACTCGGGTTTTCGTGTCCGTTGTTTATATTGTTGGTCTCAATCATAGTATTATTCCGATGGATTTGTTTGTTTGTTTGTTGTTTAAATCCGCACTCAGCAATATTCCAGCTATATGACGGCGGTCTGTAAATAGTCGAGTCTGGACCAGACAATCCAGTGATTGACATCATGAGCATCGATCCACGCAATTGGGATACGATGACTTGCATCAACCAAGTCAGCGAGCCTGACCACCCGATCCCGATAGTAGCCTGCTTACGACAAGCACAGTCGCCTTTTACGGCAAGCATGGGTTGCTGACATGAGACTGTGAGAGTCAGTGTGCGTTTTATCTGGCAGGACGCAGTGTATAGGTCACCCAAGTCATTGTGAATCCCATTAATTGTCTCTTCGAGATGTCAGCTTTCATTTTGTGTCATTATCTCAGGAAAATTTGAATACAGCCGTGGCACAATCTGACGTGTACTTTTGGTTTAGGGCTGATTAATCAACGTTCAAGGGCTGTATTCATGTTATACTATGTACAACATCCACCTGTCACTAGGCAAAGTGAATTACATAGTGTAGACTAATATGTAAATATATAACGTAATTCAATGGACCCATGAAGATCCGGGTTAGAATAGATCTTCAGCAACCCTTGAGGCGACGAGCGGGATCGGTTGGTCAGACTCGCTGAGTTGGCTGTTGCATGTCATTGTATCCAAATTGGGTAGATCGATGCTCATGATGTCAATCACTGAATTGTCTGATCCAGACTCATTTATTTACAGACCGCCGTCACATAGCTGGAATATTGCTGAGTTCGGCGTTAAATAACAAACAAACAGACATAATTCCATGAGTAAATTTAGGTAGGGCTGGTCAATCTGAAGCGACATCACACCGAACCTATCCTGAGTTAGCAATAAGTTAGGGAGAAACCAAATCAGATAGTTGATCCTTCACCCGTTAGCAATTCACAGTTCTATGTAAATTGGAGAATCAATCTTCTTTCGCCCAAACAATAAGCTAAAAACATCACAGACCGTCCTATCTCCACGTAGATACGTCTATCTTTCAACTAAGTGCTCAACTTTGAAGACCACTCCTTCAAGACCACACAGATTCGTACATTCGCCATATCACCGGCACACGACAACAAAGCTGCAAATAACAATCTATTTGAAGAATGTCGACAATGCACGTGCGTCTGTCTCGTGCCCACTGCTTCCAATCACCGAGAGCCGTCCGTCCGAGCTGGACAATGGCAAACACACATAACCCCTATCAGTGGCGCGTGCCTGCCGCCATCTTGCTATTGTCTCCTATAGTTCTACGTTAGCTGAGCGGTTGATGATTAAGCACTATCATCTTAATTGTGGCCATTATCACAAGAACATTGCTGGTGGCTTGATTGACCAAAGGGCTCGAAATTCCAGCTGGTCAGTTGGCCACTTTTCGCCCTTTGATTAACCATCAAGTTGGTGGAAGAGGTTCGAGATTGCTAGTTTCATGTTCCGATACTTGGAAGTGATGGTGTCAAGTCAGTGGTGTTACCAGTAAATGCGAAAAGTTTTGTATTGGTGGTTGTCTACTGTGACATTGATCTTGATTGCTGAAGGCTGTAATTTTGATGATTTAGTTGCGATAAAGAAATATGACTTAGCAATGAAATATGCATCTTAAACTAACCTTCGCCCCTAGGCGTCAATCAAACGTCCATTTCTCTCCAGGATTGTGATTAGGCGGTCATATTGGTTTATTTTAAGATAAAGTGTCTGTAACAGGATTTTCCAGATCAAATTGTTTTCACATGAATGCTGGCTCATTTGGGAATGACTGATACAAATAAACTTATAGACAATCATGTGGATTCAATAACATAGTGATAGCGTAGCATTAAGTCAATCTGTCCTTAACAAGACGTGAGAGATCGCATTACTATCGAGGGTAAATGCGTGTTTGAATTATACCAAATATGGTAACAAGGATAATGAATATGCAAAAGACCCTCGATTATCCAGTGTATTAAACACTGACTGACGAGGATGTATGAAACATAACAGACTATGACGGAAATGAATTAACATTTATCTTGGTGGAATAGGTAAGAATGTAGTTCGTACTCCGTGTCAACATTTAGGACATGAAGAGTGAGTGAGGGAGTTGGGTTTAACGCCGCTTTTAACAGTATTCCAGTGATATCACGACGCGTCAGCTTAATGTGGGAGGAAAGCCCGAAGTGATGCAGGTCTCAGACATTTTACCACTTCGTTGAAACCCACGAGCACGGGTATGGTGCTGACAAACCTAGAAACATAATCGGGGCGAACCGGGATTCGAACCCACAATCATAGGTTTCTGGCGTGCCCAAGGGACGCAACTCTGCACAGCGAATCGCGGCGCCTCAGACGACTGGGCAACCGTGCCCCCTAGTACATGAAGAAAACGAAGTTCAAGTTCAATCAAGTACCAATGTCTGCGACTAGTCTTCCAATCAATGAACTGAATTTCTTTTTGAAAACAGAAAAGCTTCTTAGTCTACCCGAAACAGGCAAATTCCCAAGTGATGCAGGACTTGTGAAACCTACCGAGCACGGGTATTCATATACTTGATGTGGTAGATTTGTTTACAGTCTATGATAAATAAGTTCTGTTCGCATTTGTTGTTTAACGCCACAATCAGCAATATTCCAGCTATATCATGACGTCCTGTAAATACTGGAGTCAGGGCTTGTCAAACCAATGGTTGATATCATGAGCGACATCCAACACCATCCAGTTCAATGACACTCATTCAACCGAGTGTTGGGGACATATCCGGACACCGCGTCTCCACAGGGAAGGAAACAAGAAACCGGTCGGACAGATGTGGTGATGTGGGTTATAAATATGTGTCGTCCTTCTTTCGTAGATACGCTATAGGAGACGAAGTTTGATTGTTTGTTGCTTTTCGCCGCACTCAGCAATATTCCAGCTATATGACGGTGGTCTGTAAATAATCGAATCTGGACCAGACAATCCAGTGATACGTGACACGCATCAACCAAGTCAGCGAGACTGACCATCTGATCCCGTTACTCGCCTCTTACGGCAACTATGGGTTGCTGAAGACCAATTATAATCTGGAAATGGGTTATAACGGGGGATGATGCAATATATTTAGCTGTGCAAATTCACTATCACATGAAACGTAATTGTTGCCCCTGGATACCGATCCATAAGAACGGTTAAACCCATTTTTCACATTAGTTGTTGCTATGGAAATCTTACAATGCGCTCTCGTTGTTCAGGCTGTTGATAGGGCAATATTCACTCTTAAGAATTTGGCAAATTCATAAAGTTTTGGAAAATCATGACATCTGTTTATGTATCTGAATCTGTGGATGAAATCGTCATATCATCATCATCATCATCATCATCATCAATATATTATTATTTATACAATATTATTTACATTTTTATTATCTGCATCATTATTCTTTTTATCATTAGTAGTAGTATCGTTATCATCTCTTAAAAGTACATGTGTTGAATTGTTTCGAGTCGAAGATCGGAGGGGCGTGCATTCAGTTTGTTTGAACCTCTGTGTATTTAAAAACGAACTCATTCACACGAAAATATTGCTGCAGAAATATAGACAATGCCGTAGAGCTCATTTAACACCAACTCCCAATAACTTGTGTCACTTGATAATATCATTTACAAATTAATACCAATTATGAAAACCGTTCCGCGCATTCTCGGTGATGCACAGCCAGCTTCTGATGCCGACAAAGAGAACACGCCTTATTTCAAAGGATCGTCCATCAGTTTGTGAAGACAACAACATTGTTATCACCACAGACTGACGCTGTGTAATTCTCCACGTTCATGATGCATATCATTCAACAATTTGGCCCGCGAGTGACATCATCGACTTGCTGTCCTTGCTTCAGCAAGAACCAACCGGTGCCCGCAACCCCATCTTCCCCTCGCAGTGATAACCGCACGGAAACAGGCCTTTCCATAACCTAAGTCTGTTCTTAACTTGCTATCAGCCAGTTCGTCTCATTTCCTTGACAGATTCATTACAGAATTGTCATGTGTAGAATTGCTACCCAAAGGTGCGGAAAATTGGAATTAAATTTTGCCTGAAATATTGACGTGGGTTTGTTGCTGGTTCGTCCGCTGTCAATGGACTAGACGGTCTATCACCAGCGATGATCGTCCGTTCTTTCTACCCAGCTGTCGAGAGAGACGATTCACTGTCATCGCGACAACATATACGGCGATTGTAGGGCACTTAATTTGACTGTCCTCTCATCGATCTTACAAGCCGTGGCACCAAATGGACAAAACCAACAGCTCATCTAAGGCGTATTATGTCGCCCAAGGTGCTGTCATTTGACCTCGTGTAAATACCCCGGCACTTACGGCGTGACAAGGGGCAAATCCTCTTCATTACGGAAGAGATCCGGTGTTTGCTGAAATTTCGAGTGCTTTGACGTGTATCGGGGCTATTTTGTTGGCGTAGTCTTCAATCAACATCCAGCTTAGCGGGATAACAGCTCCTACCGGTTTAATATGGTTAATGAATATATTAAAAAGTCTAACCTTGCGACTTTTACAGAATAACAGAGGATTTTTTGAAAACAAGAAAAACTTTAATTGAAACTGTCCATGTAATCCGCCTTCTGTAACTAAAAACAGGATATATGCCAAAATGTGATTAACGCTTGCTTGTGAATATTATCATTACAAGTAGGTTAGGTGAAATTGGGTTTAACGTCGCGTCCAAGATTATTGCACTTATATAGCGACGTGCATGTACGTGTGTGTGTGTGTGTGGCTGCTGGTACTAGTCCGGACTGATGCCGATTTATATTGCTAGCTCACTGAGATACCATGCCGCAGTTTAACATGAATACCCCACTCAGACACAGTATACTGACTCCGAGTCGACCAGTCCTTGTTTTAGCCCCTTAATGCCGAGCGCCAGACAGGGTAACAACAAGTACCATCTTTTACCGTCTTTTGGTATGACGCGGCCAGGGATCGAACCCCGGACCTTCCGCTCTCCGGGCGGACGCTCTACCACTAGACCACGGATGCGGTCTTCATTACAAGTAATTTACACATATCCCAAAAGATTTAATTACAAAGGAAAAACATGTCCAGTTTTACTTTCATCTGAACTAGAGCATAATTTGGGACAGAAAACGAAAGCTAACTCGCACACAAGCATGCAGACGCTTTAATAGGTAGCCGTTCGAAAGATGTAACAAGCTTAATTCCCGAAGTTTGGGTAGGGGTGTGGGGTGGGTGAGGAGGGCAGATCAGAAAGTTTTCATTTAGACAAAATCAACACAACAAATCAATTTTTAGCGAATGTTAACTCGGAATATGAATTTTATTCTTTGAGTAAGGGAGAAGAGGTGAGATAGTGATCGGGGTTCAACGTCACGTTCAAGATTATGATTTTATGACGCGCGCGCGTGTGTGCGTGCGTGCGTGTGTGACTGCTTTTACTTGTCTGGACTCATGCCAGTTTGATAGTGCTAGCCCACTGAGATACCATGCCGCAGTTCAACATTATACTCCGAGCCGAATAGTCCTAGTTTTAACCCCTGAATTCCGAGCGCCAGGCAAGAACCATCTATTAACAACTTTTGGTATGACGTAGCCGGGGACCGAATCACCGACCTTCCGCTCTCCGGACAGATGCTCTGTCCACTGGACCACGGAGGCGGTTTTAAGACACACAAAAATGATGGCATGTTGATATTCCTCGGCAACGTCTGTTGTGCTAACTTTTCATTAATGATTTTAATCATTTGCATAGGTCTATTCTTAAAATCTCTTTGAGAAGGTACACATTTTCAAACAAATATTTTATATGTGTGGGGCTTACGAAGTCAAGCAAAGTCGCAAGTATCGATGTGCGGTGTTTCATCTAACCAGGTCAAGACACTTTTTCAGAGAAACCGCCAACAGAAAACACGAGCGCGTGCAGCACGTGAAGGAGAACCACGTAGTATTTGCCGTGTGACACGTTGCACGCACTGCACGTGCACTGAAGACAGCTCCTCGTGAAAAGTAAGCACCCGGTGCGTGTGGTCTTGAAGAGTATTACATCATATTGCCGTGAGAAGGTGGTTGTGATTCTTCAGATAAAGTCACACACAATTTCCGCGGCTTGAGCGAGGCTAGATACGTTTTATATAATTTGTTGTTATAGATAATGAGCATATTTCACAGTTGTGAATTTGACGCAACTTGTCAACATAGATCCAAATTTTGGGGTTGGCGCGTTAACAATTAGGACTAGATACATGCATTTGACTTTGGTTAGCTAAATAAAGGTTATCTCATCTGATAAAATAGGTAAGTCTGGCAATAACAGAATGCCCTAATTCTAAGTTACCCAATTTCTCAGGGGGTACCAATTAGACGTCTAGACAAAGACCAGACCTTCGCGCATCAACGTCACTTAGATGTCAGGATTTTTTTAAAAAGATTAAATTGTTAGTCTTGGCGATTTTCTACGAGAATTATACAACATTCTATAATGAATTTTCATCCGACAATTTTTTTTCAAAGGATTTATAATTACAAGTAAATAAATATCAGATCTAATCGTCACAGTCTCACTTTGAAAGTGAAAATCTCCGTCGAACATTGAAGGTATAAAAAAAAGTTGAATGAAAAAGGTGAGGAGATGCTTGAGAGCTCTGCCGCACTACTAGCTAAATAGATCACTGCGAAGTAGGATTCGCTTAACGAAAAAATCGCTTTGTCAACATGTTCTAAATTAAGTTTGTTCTTTCATGCTGGGGGCGGTCGGGTAGTCAAGTGGTTAAAACGTTCGTTCGTCACGCCGAAGACCCGGGCTCGATTCCCGACATGGGTACAATGTGTGAAGCCCATTACTGGTGTCCCCCGCTGTGATATTGCTGGAATATTGCTAAAAGCGGCGTAAAACCATACTCACTTACTCGCTTACTCGTTCATGCTGGCTCAGAGGTTTTGAGAAATACGTTTTTTAATCAACTTTTCCTCCCTAAGAGGGTGAGTGAGTTGGGTTTTACGCCGCTTTTAACAGTATTCCAGTTATATCACGGTGTGTCAGCTTAATGTGGGAGGAAAGCCTGAAGTGATGCAGGTCTTAGACGTTTACCACTTCAGTGAAACCCACGAGCACGGGTATGGTGCTGACAAACCTAGAAACATAATCGGGGCGAACCGGGATTCGAACCAACAATCGTAGGTTTCTGGCGTGCCCAAGGGACGCAACTCTGCACAGCGAGTCGCGGCGCCTAAGACGACTGGGCCACCCGTGCCCCCTCCTCCCTAAGAAGTCTCCGCGCAGTTTCTATATTATTATCTACGACGTTTATTTATTGATGGAATACAAGTTATCTATTATTTAACCCACTAAATGGGGATCGGTTGGTCAGGCTCTGTCATGCTGATTGTGTGACCTCGTATCTGCGTGGGACATTGCTCTTACTATCAACCACCGGTTTAACCGTCAACGACTCGATTAGTTTTGGCCGCCGTCATATAGCTGTTTGTCTCAGTAGTCGTAGTGTTTTACTCCGTAATGATGTGACGGAATCAAATATAGAAGGTCAGGTGAGTATAACATGTACTTAGTACATAATTAACTGATTAACATTAACCGAATTAAAATTAATGCTTTTTTCTAGTTGCGTGAAAACTATTGGCTCTGATTCTACCAAAACACATTTGAATACCCACGAGACGACGGTTGTCCGCGTTAAAACAGTTTACCTGTCAATACCTGTCGCTCTACCTGTTTGGAACAGACACCTGTCTGTGTATTAAGCAGGATACGGTGTACGCTCCATACACTTCAAGCCAACTGGAATCGTCTCTCTCTCAAGTTTGGTATCAACTTCTTCTGAACTGTATACACGATCTGTTATCAAAGAACTTAGACTCCTAATTTCCCATAGGATAGTTAGATATACACGTGAGAAGTAGAATAACGCTGACGGCGCTGTATCATTAGGTTCCGTAAACCTTGGGAAACAATATCACTGAACCAGGGCCCTATTCACGATCTCTACTCTTGCTATTAGGGAGGTGGGGTAGTCCTGCATCATGACTGTGGAATATATTTATTTTATGAATTTCTTTTTCTAGAAATGCATACAAAAGCAAGTCTAGCCAGCCCAAGCTAGCTCTATTCAACAATCAGAATAGGGATTTTTTTAAAAATTTTAGTGTCAGGAAGGATATTGTGTAATATAAGATTTCAGAGACTAAATGTTAGTCTAGGAGGTGGGACAGCCTCGTGGTTAAAGCGTTCACTCGTCACGCCGAAGGCCCGAGTTCGATTCCCCATTGGGTACACTGTGTGAAACCCCAAATATCTGGTGTCTTCTGACGTGTTTTGCTGGAATATTGCCACAAGCGGAGCCCATATATTGTGTACACCCGCCGTGATATTGCTGGAATATTGCTACAAGCAGAGCCCATATATTGTGTACACCCGCCGTGATATTGCTGGAATATTGCTACAAGCAGAGCCCATATATTGTGTACACCCGCCGTGATATTGCTGGAATATTGCCACAAGCGGAGCCCATATATTGTGTACACCCGCCGTGATATTGCTGGAATATTGCTACAAGCAGAGCCCATATATTGTGTACACCCGCCGTGATATTGCTGGAATATTGCTACAAGCGGAGCCCATATATTGTGTACACCCGCCGTGATATTGCTGGAATATTGCCACAAGCGAAGCACATATATTATATTGTGTACACCTGCCGTGATATTGCTGGAATATTGCTACAAGCGGAGCCCATATATTGTGTACACCCGCCGTGATATTGCTGGAATATTGCCACAAGCGGTTTTAATAAATATACTCGCTCATATCGGGTTTTCGTGTCAGTTCTTTACATTGTTAATGTCGATATTATAACCATACGGATGGAGGCATCAGACTTTTAGGGCGAGTGCGTGAGGAAATTACACCGTTGTTAGTAAAACAGTAGCAATGACGCTGACTCCGAGGATGAGTGAGTGAGTGAGTGAGTGAAGTTTTGACGCCTCTTCGAATGTATTTTAGTGACAGTTGAGTGAGTGAGGAAAGTCCAAACCGATCTGGGTCTCAGACGTTGTAATCATTCTGTTATTTTGGAAAATATTCTGGTTTGAATGCTAGAAGGAAAGATTCACCTATGTCAGAGCAGTTTCGAAATTCAGAGATATTATCTTTAATCTGAGAAAAGAACATTGCGTAAACCATTAACTGTCTTGCGGATGGACAGAAACAATGTATTTGTTTGTTTGTTTGTTTGTTGTCTAACGCCACACGCAGCATAATCGAGTCTGGACCGGGCAATCCAATGATTGAAAACATGAGCATCAATCTGCGCAGTTGGGATGCGATAACATGCATAAACCAAGTTCGCGAGCATGACCATCCGATCCCGTTAGTCGCCTGGGTTGCTGAAGAATCGTGGAGCTATAGCAGAAGCAAACAAACAGTACCTATTTACCAAAAGAACCAATAGCTGTGATATTGCTGAGTGCGGCGTTAAACAACAAACAAACAAAACAAGCAACCCAAACGAACCACTCTCGGCGATACAATACAGATTTATTAATCTAGGATGACTTCTCCACCTTAAAAGGTATTGTATCAATCTCTTCTTCCGATAAATCTTGAAAACGTCAAAGTTATGTCAAACCAGACAAACACACCACTCGTGGCACCATGGGCAAAAGTAGGGATGCAGAATCGGGCCCATGACGAGGAAGAGGGAAGAATGCCGTTGAAAAGGTCACAGATTTCCTTACTGCGATTCTCATCCCGCTCAACGGGGTACCAAATGTCACGTGACACACGTGCAGTCCGTGCTATCATTGCCCAAGACCCGGATCTCGCGCACCAGGAAGGGTTGCAGTTTCATGTCAATGAGGCCTTTGTCTTCAGCTGACAAAAGTTTCTCCTTGAGTTTGCTTTGAAGTTCCGGCTAACACATTCCCCCAGCTTGCGGCACCTGAGTGAGATGAAGAGGAATCCCCCGCTCGGGGGTGGATGGAGGTGTCAGGCTGTCAGGAGGGGGGACGGGATTCCACTCTCAAAGACATGGATAACAGCTTTTCCTCATCAACTTCTCACTTTTCACATTAACGATACTTACGGATGTCGACCCCAAGATTTGCTTTCAGGAAACATAAATGTTTTATATTTTGTGAACATGTTTTATTTTGTTCTCCACACTATGCCTCCAGGCATACTTATACTTTAATACTCGCAGGAGTCGGTTCGTTTCGCACACGCAGCCTCAGACTTGCACAAGTCTCTAAGGCAATAATTATTAGTTTAAATCATTATTTCTAGATTATGTAAATAATAAGAACAAGTCGTCCCTATAAGAGACTGGGGTCCTTGTGCTCACATATGTAGACTTGCCCTTATGGGGACAGAATTACGACATGGACTTATCTTTCAGTAGAGCCTCGGAGCAAGGCTAGGGAGCCTCTGCAGCTGCACTTCTTCCCATAGCCTCTCTCTTCTCCTGTTCTGTATATATTCGTATCATGTTCAAATATGCTGCTTAACTGTAGATAGGGAGGTTCACATTAACCCACGACACCAGACTGTTGTTTGTTTGTTAGAGATAGGTATTTAGCAACCCATGCTTGCCGGAACAGGCGACTAACGGGATCGGGTGCTCAGTCTCGCTGACCTGGTTGATGCATGTCATCGTATCCCAATTGCGTGGATCGATGCTCATGATATCAATCACTGGATTGTCTGGTCCATAATCCATTATTTACAGACCGCCGTCATATAGCCGGAATATTGCGGCGTTAAACAACAAACAAACAAACAAATCAAAGAGCGGCGTTACATTTAAGTCACTCTCGTATAAATACAACGGACATATGGAGAGTTTGCTCTTGAGGTGACCGATATGGTCGTTCCGTAAGTACAATAATTCAAGACAGAACCGCCAAGGCTTGGTCTGGGGTTTTAATTGTTTAACACCTCACTCAGCAATATTCCATCAAGTACTCTGAACCAGACAGACCAGTGATTGATATAAATAGCAACATCCCGCGCCGTTGGGGTATGCCAACATGCCATCAACCACGTTACTCGCCTGACCACCCGATCCAGTCAGTTCCTGGAACGACAAGCTGGTTGTTCGGGACCCACTCCAACCCGGACACGGGGGCACGGGAGGCCCAGTCGTCTAAGGCGCCGCGATTAGCTGTGCAGAGTTGCGTCCCTTTGGCACGCCAGAAACCAATGATTGTGGGTTCGAATCCCGGTTCGCCCCGATTATGTTTCTAGGTTTGTCAGCACCATACCCGTGCTCGTGGGTTTCACCGAAGTGGTAAACGTCTGAGACTTGCATCACTTCGGGCTTTCCTCCCACATTAAGCTGACACGCCGCAATATAACTGGAATATTGTTAAAAGCGGCGTTAAACCCAACTCACTCACTCACTCACTCAACCCGGACTCAAACGAATAAGTCCTCTGTGTCAAGAATGCCGATTCAAACAGGCATGGGATGGTCAGGTTCTGTGACTTACGTGATCTACCGTGTTATGGTTGCCGATAACGTAGATCATTGCTCGAGCGTTTGGTCAATGGTTTGCCTGGTCCAAACTCGATCTTTTAAGCTCGCCGTGTGGCTGCGGCTTTCAACAATATTCACCCACACACGCTCAGCCATTTGTCCACCCGAATACGTCACTCTCTAAGTATGGGTAACTATAGACATACTACAGCATTTTCCTACGGTTACAGGGCGGTCGGGTAGCCTAGTGATTAAAGCGTCCGCTCGTCACGTTCGATTCGATGTGTGGAGCCCATTTCTGGTGTCCCCCGCCGTTATATTGCTGGAATATTGCTAAAACGCGTGACAGAAAATTCTGGGCTAATTTCCTTCGTTATTCCATTAAATACATTGTGATTCACCGCAAACCGAGCCTCGTAAAAAAACAACAACACTTTTTTATTTAACTTTCGGATGAGTTAAATGAATTGCCAGATGAAAGTGGGGATTTTTAATGTAGTTTGAAAGCGACAACAAATTGTGTCATTTGTGGTCAGAAAATATAATTGCATGTGTCGAAAAAAGGACGAAAAAAATCGTTTGTGTCGGAGACAATCAGGTCTTGTAAATGTTAATTCTCAATGTGCCGAACGAAGTTTTAATGCTTAGGCAGGTCCAGCAAGCTGATGTCATATGAGTGAGTGAGTGAATATAAACTTCATCTTCAGTCAGCAATATGTTTTTAAATTATGGTATAGAAATAGTTTACTCGAGATGCGAAGCGAACAATCAGATCACACATCATATCCACCCAATTCCCATTTCGTGCAAATATAGTGAAAGGGGGTCTCGGGTGGCCCAATCGTCTAAGGCGCCGCAATTCGCTCTGTAGAGATGCGTCCCTTGGGCTCGCCAGAAACCTATGATCGTGGGTTCGAATCCCGGTTCGCCGAAAATGTGTTTTCAGAATAGTCAGCACAATGCCTGTTCTGCGGGGTATCATAAAGTTACAAACCTAAATGTTTCATAAATGTTGAAGATGCCAAAGGACTACCTCGTAGAAAAACTACCCAGCCCAAACACTCTGAACATGTAGCAGTGTGTAATCTGTTCCTATAGGATCTGCAAACAGCAAGTATTGACCGAAATATGAAATTCAAGATAATTTCAATATTTTCTAACTCCTCTCCCTCTGGTTGAACCAACGTCGAGTAATCCTTTGAACCTAGCCCATATCATCTTGTCGGGACATTCCTCTCGCTTAATTGGTTTCAGTTTAAACGACAAATAAAAAGAACGAAGTGTTGCCTTGCAAAATGTTGAGCGAGCACGGAGATGCTTTCAGTGCTGAGATTTGATCAGCGTTCTGATCCAAGGACTAAAGAGACTGGGTAATTAATCAAGGTAATCAACCAGGGTATCCTCAGCTGAGGCCTTTGACTGCAAGGCGAGTAGGATAACAAGTCTATTTGAGCCTCTTGGATTACGAACAGGAGAACCAAAGACGTGAGTGTCGCAAGCTCCTGTAGTAGGGGCCACACCACTGTCGGGGAAGACAGTCAATTAGGGCAAATCTACATGCGTGGCTCTAAGGACATGACTCTTATCTCACACGCCCGGACTTTCGCCCATGCCTGCCTGTCGATAATCCTATGACTTCGCATCGAGGAACGTCAGAGACGAGCGGTTGCGAGGCGTTTTTCTGCCGACTTTCCAAGCCCCGTGCCCAACCGTGGGTCTTCCTAAGGGCACGATCGGTGCGAGCGTAACGTTTACATCCCCTTTAATAAAATGGAGTTTGGAGAGCCCTGTTTTAGATTTGATGGATATTGATGACACTTAGAGATAGTGAATCCGTTAGAGGAACCACGTCGCTTCTAATCCATTTGCCGAGGAACGGTAAGCGCCGCGCTTGATCCTCGCTCTGATATCCCATAACAATTGATGAAATGGGGCGGGAGGAATGGTCGCTTATACCCAAACAAGCAGTTCTGTGGCGTTGGTGCGACCCCCAAGGGGACCCAAGCTGCCTTTTACCAAAAGCCTACGCGAGGACCCTTCAATGCAACTGTTTCATATCACAGTTGGCGCTTTACAATCGGGGGTAATGCTCGGGAAGCCGTGAGAATACAATGGCCATGCGGTCCAATGTGAAGTGGCCAGTACCACAGTATCGCCGATCAATCAAACAACTAGTCTGCTAGATTGAGTCTAGAACATAACATCTTGGGCATGGCTGCGAAATTTGGAAAGTAACGAGCATGATGTATTGTATTCAATGAAAGGTGCCAATGGTGGATTTGGAGGTGGTGTCTCACACAATAGGTCTGACCAGTGGTCAAGACCTCAAAGTTTGGATTCATAGAATGAACTCTTGTAACTCTTCAACATTAACTCTCTGCATTTGGTCAATAATTAGAGTGGCCAGAAGGGCAGGGCGGCAGTTACAGAGGTTGAAGGTCAATAGGTTTGGGGGTAGGGTTAGAGACTAATTTATCTCAAGGTTTAAGAATGTCATTTGGTTTAAGCATTAAGTGATCATTCAGAATTCTTCAAGAACACATGTCAATTAAGACTTATAACTGTAATGTAGAGAGTTTGGCAAAAAGTGAAAGTGTTCATATATCTTCCAACATAAAGAAATTTAATAGATTAAGCTCTCATTCGAAGTGAGTGGGTTAAATTTAAAATTTAACGTCGAATCGGGAAAGCTAAGAGAAGTTCCTCTACCCATTTGCATAGAACACTGCACATTGTCGAAATGTTAGAATTTTTACATCACAAGAGTTTTATTTCATATGAAATACTCTTAAGAGTATCGACGATACATAACAAAAAGTACAATCTGTTCTTAAGACAGACCACCATAGTCGTTTGATTCAATTAAATATAATTGGAAAATGTTTTAAATTGGACAGCTTTTAACTCACGGGTGAATCCGCGCCATTATTATTTCACAAGTTAAGGAAATATTTATTCTATATATCAGCATTCAACACGATTTCCCCGTCTTGGGGTGATTGTATTGACATTTTCGGGGCCTCTCAATTTGCCTAATGTGCGTTTGTCTATAAGGGCATCCGCGAATTAAAACGTCCAGCGCACACTGACTGTCAGCATCCCTGGCCCAGCGAGAGACGTAAACACATATTAAAATACAGTCATAGCAGTTATATAGAGGATTACACTGTAAGGAGCCAGCAACAGTGTAGTTTATATAACCATCTAAACTCTTCACACCACACTTTCTTCCTTCCTAGTCGGAATGGTGGTACCGGGCGCAACTTGTGAATAAGCAAGTAAACAAAGGAATGTGTGTTTAGAAGCCGGAAATGTCAAGGAATTGGTAAGCGGCACATATGGCACTTGCTGCTTGTGTTGTCACAGATAGGGCGAAATATTTATTGAAGTATTTCAAGCTGTGGGAAGCACGTGCGGCCATCGAGAAGACAACGTGTGATATTTCAAGTGGGAATTGTCACCCGATAGTGTAATACTTCTGTCCATGGCTTGTTAACAGAAGCTGAAATGCCTTTCACAGACTGACAGCTTAATGTTAGTTCTTGAAATGTTTAACTTTAAACAGGTTCACATACATACTCCGATCCGTAAACGTTGGGTGAAGATAAATTTCGACATCCCCACTTAGAACATTTTGACGTTTCTATGACATTTCCAAACTTGACGAATCAGTGACGTAATTATTTTGCAAGATAACAATTGACATGCCTTTGCATGTGTTTGTGACGGATACCACCGGTGAGGTAGGATGTGCTCACCTTTTCTCGAACACTTGGTATCATCACTATTTAATGGTGATTCATAAACTCATGCGTGTGATATAGTCGGAATCGTTCAGCGTCGATTTCGTATGATTATGAAAATGGTTTTGTTGGTTTTATTTTCATATTATTGGGATAGAAATATAGAAATAAATGAATTTCATGGGTTCAGCGACACGGTGATTACCATTCTATGTTCTCATTACGTGAATGTAAGACCACGTCATTCAAAGTAGATTTGTTCTTACTACAGTCTTTAATCGTAGAATATATGTTGTTTTAATATGGCTAAATATGTTAATAATCCTTAACACCTGAAGGGATGATGTAAATCCGGCTGGGGTTCATGGTAGCAAAAGTACTGTAAGTCCCCATGGACCCCAGCATGGTGATCTACTTTCAGCTGCTGGCGATCTATAGCCCTTTTTTTATATTGTACCGTTATTTATAGTGATATCTTTTTATAGTTGTATGCTAGTTTTATAAATATATGTATTAAAAATGTATAATTTCTCGTCACGATATGGCTGAAATATTGCCGATGTGACGTAAAGGATTAACTCACTCACTCACTCTCATTACGTGATCGATTTCGGGATTTGGCAACAGTGTCCCCAGTACTTCATGGTGTTTGTCAGCGCCTAACATTCGGATCGGATGGTTATGCCCTGCGACATGGAGGATTGCGTGTCATCTAACCCCGATGCCCCGGATAGTTGGTCATGCTTTCAATCACTTGTTTACCTGGGCCCTTGAATATCCCGGTAAGAATATTTCTTCAGCAACCCATGCTTGCCATAAAAGACGGACGGGATCGGGCGATCAGGCTCTCTGACTTGGTTGATGCATGTCATCGTATCCCAATGGCGTGGATCGATGTTCATGATGTCAATCACTGGATTGTCAGAGACCTGGCCACGCGATCCTGTTACTCTCCTTTTACGAGCATTGGTTGCTGAAGATCAACTTTAACCCGGATCTTTACGGGTAGTAAGAGTGAGTGGGTTAGTGGGCCTTGGTCAGTAGTTCCGTTATATCAGCTTAATGTGGGAGGAAAGCCCGAAATGACGCGAGTCTTAGAACGGATACCACTTTGATGAAACCCACGAGCATGGGTATAGTGTTGTCAAACCCAGAAACATGGTCAAGGCGAACCAAGGATTCCATCTTTCTCAGGCAAACCTAAGATACGTAGTCCTGCACCATGACCGTGGAATATATATATTTTATGAAAAAAAATATCTAGAAATGCATACAAAAGCAGGTCTAGCCAGCTCAAGCTAGCTCTATTCTGAAATCAGCACAGGGATTTTTTATAATTATTTAGAGTCAAGAAGGATATTGTGTAATATAAGATTTCAGAGACTAAATGTTAGTCTATAAGATACGCAACACCCTGTGACCATGTTGATGTGCTATGCGTATTTCTTGTCGTTACAGACGACTAACGGGATCGGATGGTCAGGCTCGCTGATTTGGTTGATGCATGTCATCGTATCCCCATTGCGTAGATCGATCCTCATGGTGTCAATCACTGGATTTTTTAGTCCAGACTCGATTATTTACAAACCGCGGTCATATAGCTGGAATATTGTCGAGTCCGGCTTTAAACAATCAACATCAACTTCTTCAGCAACCCATGCGGAATAAGGTGTGTCCAGTCTTCTTCTTCAGTGTATCAGATTATTTGACTCGTGACGATCTGCGTTAGAATAGGTCTTCAGCAGGAGGCGACTAACGGGATCGGGTGACGTAGTTGGTGCATGTCATCGTGTCCGTATTGTGTAAATAGATGCTCATGATGTCAATCACTGGATTGTCTGGTCCAGACCCGTCATATAGCTGGAATATTGCTAAATACACGTGTCGATTCACAACATATTTCTATACATATGTGTCCATTTTCCGCATAAAGTCGTACGAGGCGACTAACGGGATCGTTGGTCAGGCTCGCTGACTTGGTTCATACATGTCATCGATCCCAATTGTGTGGATCGATGCTCACGATGTCAATCCCTGGATTGTCTGGTCCAGATTCGATTATTTACAGACCGCCGTCATATAGCTGGAATATTGCTAAATACACGTGTCGATTCACAACATATTTCTATACATATGTGTGCATTTTCCGCATACAGTCGTAAAAGGCGGCTAACGGGATCGGGTGGTCAGGCTCGCTGACTTGGTTCATACATGTCATCGATCCCAATTGCGTGGATCCATGCTCATGATGTCAATCACTGGATTGTCTGGTCCAGACTCGATTATTTACAGACCGCCGTCATATAGCTGGAATATTGCTTAGTGCGGCGTTAAACAACAAACAAACAAACAAACAAACAACATACAGTTGTGCTCATTCTCCACATATACATACTGTGGGGAGGCGGGGAAGCCTCGTGATTAAAGCGTCCACTCGTCCACTAAGACCCGGGTTCAATTCCCCACATGGGTACCATGTGTGAAGCCCATTTCTGGTGTCCCCCGCTGAGATGTTGGAATAATGCTAAAGCGGCGTAAAATTGAACTCACTCACATATTAATATATGCCAGTGGTGAAATGGGAACCTCCTTACGGTGTACCAAATGACAGAAAAAAATAACCTCCACGCTCCCAAATGACCACACGGATAAACACTCCTCAACTATACATGTTTTGCGTTTGGGGCGTATTACGTGCAGTTGGAGACGTTGAAGTGTTGTTAGATCGTCTAGACTTTACTTAACGTTAGCAGGTGTCCGAGCGATCAGTGCAATTGGACACCGTAACACCTCCTGGCGGCAGAAAGTGTTAAATGTATACACAGTGTATACACACTATAACCAAACCCACAGAGGTATTTACAAAAACCTGAATTTGCATCACGTTTGTGAAAAGCATTTTCGTGTAATTAAACTAAATGTCCACAATGCCAAGCTATCTATAGTGCTATAAGAACAAAACCAACACCTTCAATGACGACTGGGCGTCTGGTTGTTAATACACATTCCCAGGACGCCATCTACCAAAAACATAATCAGTTATCCAAAATCTAATGAAGTTATCAAACGTGTTGGTATGTCCACACGTTTCTGAGATATGGTTTTGAAACCATTTTATATGAATTTCCCATAGGCACCAAGTGCAAACGCTTCCAGGCGCTTTATATCCATCTATGGTCATCAATATCTCTAATAGCGCACACACGTGAGACAACGGGATATCTATGGTTATAATTAAAATGGACTTTGGCCCTGTGGGAGTATTAGGATACCATCTTTATATCATCACGATTTCAGTTGTATTTGATATAAAGCCTGCCCTCGGAAATTAGGCACATATTATATTCGCTTGCATTTACCCCATTATGCGACTGTGGCTAATGCGAGACAGTTTAATCCAATTTTACGTTAGGGAAATGGCAAACGTTAAACTCTCTAACGATGTTTCGTGGAGATCGTATTAAAACCTCTGTAATTGTTGATGAACTTTGAAAATGATACCAATTCTTTTAGTTTCATTTGAATTCGATAAAATGCGCATTTTATTTGCATTGAATCACAAAGCAAACAATAGAAAAAATAATACAAAAAAATATATATCCCGTTATTGTAATACGCATTTTCAACTTGTTTTAACAATAAAATGAAATTGTCACAAATGATTCAAAACAAAATAAGGATATGTGATAGTTTACCATTTTTGTGTTTTTTTATAAAAATATGATTTATTACTGATCGGCTGAACATGTTGTGGAGGAGTGCATTAAATTAACTAGCCATCACAGTCGTCGTTGTGTTGTATGAGATAACGCTGGCACGCTGTGGTAAATGCTCATATAATACAATTTCACTGAAATTTTGACTGTACTTCATTATCATATGATTTGACACAATGTGAAATTAATGTCAAATCTCATTGTCAAAATGGCTGGTGTAGTTATCCTAGATCGTTCAAATTTCATGTAATATTGGTTTCCATCGTTCTAACACTAAACTAAGAGTATCCATGCAAGGAAAACAGAATTAGTGTGACAGAAAATTGGGTTGTTTCCTGGCGAAGAAAAATATGACCCCCGAAATTTCGAGGCCAAGTTGGTTTATCGTTCCACCGATCCCACAACACAATTTTATCGCGATAAAAACTTCACAAGTTCCCAAATAATGTTAGAGTTATGACCGATCATATTGACGACAAAAAAGGTTAAGTGCATCGAAGCTTTGAATAGGGAAGGACAGACTCTACACGGTGCGAATCACACAAGCGGAAGTCCAGACAATTTGATGGATGACGGGAACTCCCGAAACCACAAAGCCAATATGGCGGATCAACGCGCTGTGACATCGGTTTAATGCACAAACAGACAATTTCATGTCGCGAGCTGACTTCACAGGCTGGTCAAGAAGTAACGGCGACTCGTTGTCATTCATCACCGTGATTACAGCAGGCGTGGAACTATTCGGGCGACCGCTGTCCTCTCTATGGTGTTCGCCTTCTCGCCATGCTCCCTTAGCAGTGGTTTCCTTCCACTGCCCGCTATAAATCACTGCGTCTGTTCGAGCGACAACTCGATTACACAGCTGACTAGTTTAAAATTGTTATTTTATTATATCGATGATGTTGCCAATAGGCTGAGAAAACTGAGGGTGGCTAACGGGTCCGACTAACGGGTCCAGCTACGAATTAAACATAGCTTCCGTCCCATAACTCGGTAGTCATTTTCCCGATTTGTGCAAAGTGAAGCATATCGTTAGATGTAAGCTCGTTAAACCTGCTGGCTCTTCTAGTACATGTCGATGTTTGTACGTCGTAAACGTAATTGATGGTCTCGACGTTGCGTGGTGATTCGTTCCCGTGTGAGAGATCTATATTCGTATGGCGAACCAGGGTAATTTGCACCGAATTCTAATCAGGAGTGTATCGATTGACAGTGGTGTAATGTATGATTTCTGCTGATCTCAACACGTGATAAGATATGATGATACGCTTAAGTACAGCGCCGCGAAGCTTGGTCAAGTGGAAGTTGCTCAAATATTCACATATTGCATTCTGAAATCAAAATTATTTCGGATCAGCTATGCAGTTTTTTTAGGATATCGAATGCAGAGTTCCAAGATGGATATGCAGGCGTTCCAATGAACTAAAGAAAATATTGAATGCACTGACGGGATTTATGAAAGAAGAGGATACCTGATTCATAAGTGCGCAATATTAGTACTACATTAGCATTATATTGTATGTATGATAACAGTATAATAACAGGCACAAAAGAACTGTTAACCGGACGTGGGCAAAGTGAGGTGAATGTTGTTGGTAGTCAAATCTGGGACCACCAAGTAGGGAGAGGGTGGCTGTTAATTGACATTCATTCATTCATTCATTCTGCTAACTGAGCTGAATATTTTATGTGGTGAAATCTCAAGTGGGCGGGGGCGGTCGGGCAGCCAAGTAGTTAAAGCCCATTTCTGGTGTCCCCCGCCGTGATATTGCTGGAATATTGCTAAAAGCGGCGTAAATCCATACTCACTCAATTGGGTGTGCGTGATGTAGTCTGAGAGAGGACGGTAAAATATCAATGTAATATTCTTTCAACTTTAAGTGGCATGTGTGTTGTAGTATGTAAGAAGACCTTATACTATCAATGTGATATTCTTTAAACTTTAAATAAAATCTATATGTTAACTAAGATTCTTTGAAAGTGTCATTGCATTGTTAAAGCAGTCATGACATATACATTTATATTTTCAGCTCCGTTAACAATGGCCACAGTTGAGCGCATATGGCGATGTCTTACAGTAATTTAACACTATTATTATTTATAATCTACTCAAAATTTCAATTAGATCACTATGATATTCGTAAATATTTGATGTTCTTTAAATGCAATATGTGTTGAATTATGTAAGAAGACCTTAAAATATCAATATAATATTCTTTAAACTTTAAATGAGTGTGTTGTAGTATGTGAGAAGACAGTATGATATCATACTTTTTTCAGCTCCGTTAACAATGGCCACAGCTGGGCGCATACGGCGATGTCTGAGAGTAATTTAAAACCATTATAATCTATATAAATTTCAGACAGATCATGATGATATTCGTAAATATTTGTTATTCTTTTCAACTCATAAATGAGTTCAGTTCCTAAATGCCATGGTTAAATCTGAGCCAAGTGTGGTACTACGTATACCCCCGTAGAGTGAGTGAGTGAGTGGGTTGGGTTTTACGCTGCTTTTAACAGTATTCCAGTTAAATCACGGCGTGACAGCTTAATGTGGGAGGAAAGCCCGAAGTATTGCAGGTCTCAGACGTTTACCACTTCGGTGAAACCCACGAGCACGGGTATGGTGCTGACAAACCTAGAAACATATTCGGGGCGAACCGGGATTCGAACCCACAATCATAGGTTTTCCGACGTGCCCAAGGGACGCAACTCTGCGCAGCGAATCGCGGCGCCTTAGACGACTGGGCCACCCGTGCCCCCTACTTCCGTAGAGTTAATTATGTTTGCACACTTTCCACAAGTGAAGAATATTTTTTTAATTTGTAAACCCCAAACAATTCTAAATTCCAATGCACACAACCCCATTGCTATCCGGGTTAGAAAAAAACGTACCAAAAATATCAAGAACTGGTTTGTCTGGCCCAGACACGAATATTACAGTTGCCATATAGCTGGACCTAGCTGAATGTGTCATTAAACAACATACATCGGGTCAAGTCTGAATAGGTCTGTCCTGTGTCATTGTACTCGTGGATCGGTGCATATGATAGTGGTCATATCTGCATATCGCACACAAGAGTGGTTTGGGTTAGCGTCCCTTCGAACAGAATTTCAGTTCCATCAGGCGTGTCAGCTTGTTTGGAGGAAAGTTCCACAAGCAACTAAACAATTCCAATCCGCGTCTTGGTCCTTCACATCCTCATGACGCTGGGGCTCTTTAGGTTTCCAGAAATGGTGTTTAGAATATAAATTTTATTCCTACCTTGTTTAACAATATATAACACTGTCATCATATCACTGTCTTTGAGGATGAAAGATTTGTAACAATTTTTACAGAATAAAAACTTTTTTTGTTAAATCACATTAAGACATAACCTGCGCCTTCTTATGGTGCTGAACCGTGAAGATTTCGGGTAGAATAGGTCTTCAGCAACCCATGCTTGCCGTAAAAGGTGACTAACGGGATCGGGTGGTCAGGCTCGCTGACTTGGTTGATGCATGTCATCGATCCCAATTGCGTGGATCGATGCTCATGATTTCAATCACTGGATTGTCTGGTCCAGACTCGATTATTTAGAGACTGCCGTAAAGCTGGAATATTGCTGAGTGCGGCGTTAAACAACAAATCAACTAAATCGTATGGTGCTAGCCACCCTTTTAATAGTTCATGCTAGTAGATATCATTTCAGCATGTTCATGAGATCTTAGGCCTTGGTGAGCTAAAAGCTCAGAAGGCACCACCCAGGGACTATGAGGGAACCCCACTCAGTACTCTAACTGACCGTCATTCCCCCTTCCTGATTCCGACAGCAGGTTTGTCTGCTGTGTGTGATGGAACCTATGTGTGTGTAATGACAAGGAAAAAGGGAACTTCTCAGATCTACGTACGGGGTACATAGTTTTATTGAAGAGCGCATTCACCCTGTGCTTGGTTTCAAATTTAAGTAAATTACCGGTCTCTATGTTTTTTATCACTTTCCATGTGCCTCGTTTAAGTACATTATCAGTTTCCATGTGCCTTGTTTAAGTAAATTATCAGTTTCCACGTGCTTAGTTTAAGTACATTACCAGTCTCTGTTTACTTAATTTAATTAAATTATCATTTTTGATGTACTTAGTTAAAGTAAATTATCAATATCCATGTGCCTCGTTTTAGTAAATTATCAATATCCATGTGCCTCGTTTAGGTAACTTATCAATATCCATGTGCCTCGTTTTAGTAAATTATCAATATCCATGTGCCTCGTTTAAGTAACTTATCAGTTTCCACGTGCCCAATTGAAGTAAATTATCACTTTCCATGTTCCTAGTTTGAGTACATGATCAGTTCTCATGTGCCTAGTTCAAGTAAACGATCAGTTTTCATGTGCCTTTTTCAAGTAAATGATCAGTTCTCATGTGCCTAGTTCAAGTAAACGATCAGTTTTCATGTGCCTAGTTCAAGTAAATGATCAGTTCTCATGTGCCTAGTTCAAGTAAACGATCAGTTTTCATGTGCCTAGTTCAAGTAAATGATCAGTTCTCATGTGCCTAGTCTAAGTAAACGATCAGTTTTCATGTGCCTAGTTCAAGTAAATGATCAGTTCTTATATGCCTAGTTCAAGTAAATGATAAGTTCTCATGTGCCTAGTTCAAGTAAATGATTAGATCTCATGGGCCTAGTTCAAGTAAAAGATCAGTTCTCATGTGCCTAGTTCAAGTAAATGATCAGTTCTCATGTGCCTAGTTCAAGTAAATGATCAGTTCTCATGTGCCTGGTCTAAGTAAACTATATATTCAGTCTCCATGTGCCCCATCAGTGTAAGTAAATTACCAGTTAAATTATCCGTCTGTCTGTGCCAAGTCTGGTACATTATCAGTCTCCACACAGTCTCAGACCCGTGAAGATTCCGGGGTAGAATAGGTCTTCAGCAACCCATGCTTGCCTTAAAAGGTGACTATGCTTGTCGCAAAAGGCGACTAACGGGATCGGGTGGTCAGGCTCGCTGACTTGGTTGATGCATGTCATCGATCCCAATTGCTTGGATCGATGCTCATGATATTAATCACTGGATTATCTGGTCTAGATCGATTATTTACAGACCGCCGTCATATAGCTGGAATATTGCTGAGTGCGGCGTTAAACAACAAACCAACCAAACCAACCAACCACACAGTCTCAACAACTTCTGTTCTTGTGTCGGTGTTAAAAACAATAAATAATACTTTATACGCATAACCAGTTTAGAAATACATAATTCAAAATGGGTTACATTTATTGATCCTTAGTTGTCCTTCCATTTTGGGAACATATTTGAAGCATCTTAACCTAATTCCACATTGGTGATTCTCCTCATGTCTCTATGTCACATATACCCCTGAAGTTCCCATGGAATTCGACCGCCACCGTGGTCTAATGGTATAGCGTCCGCCCGGAAAGCGGAAACTCCGGGGTTCGATCCCCGGTCGCTTCATACCAAAAGACGTTTAAAAAGGTACTTGTTGTTACTCTGCCTGGCGCTCGGCATTAAGGGGCTGGTCGGCTCGGAGTCAGGACACTGGATCTGAGTGGGGTATCCATGTTAAACTCGGCTTGGTATCTCAGTGGACTAGCACTATAAAAGTGGCATCACTTCGGACTAGTGAGTGACTGAGTGAGTGAGTTGGGTTTAACGCCGCTTTTAACATTATTCCAGTTATATCACGGCGTGTCAGCTTAATGTGGGAGGAAAGCCCGAAGTGATGCAGATCTAAGACGTTTACCACTTCGGTGAAACCAACGAGCACGGGTATGGTGCTGACAAACCTAGAAACATAATTGGGGCGAACCGGGATTCGAACCCCCAATCATAGGTTTCTGGCTTGCCCAAGGGACGCAACTCTGCACAGCGAATCGCGGCGGCTCAGACGACTGGGCCACCCGTGCCCCCTAGTTCGGACTAGTACAAGCAACCACACACACACACTTGCATGCACGTCGATATATAAGTGCACTAATCTTGGACGTGACGTTAAACGCATTTCACCTCTCCTCGCCCATGGAATTCCAATTTTGAATAGCTCTCCAGCAACCGATGCTGGTCGTAAAAGGCGACTAAAACTAATGGTCAGACTCGGTAACTTGGTTGACTGCGTGTCATCTTAAACAGACTGCGCGGATCGTTGTTCATAATATCAATCACTGAGTTGTCTGGTGCAGACTTGATTACTTACAGACTGGAATGCTTCGGCGTTAAATTACAAACGAACAAAATGAAACAGTTGGTCCAGTCGCTCGTGTTTCATGTAACAAACAAATGAGCCACGTGTAATCATCCATCAGTCGCTGCAAATGGCAGTGTGCTTTATCAATGTGGTAAATGTGATAAAAATTGAATAGGAATTAAACCGGCGTTAAACCCGACCGACTCACTCACTCACTCATACATGCACATACACAACACACGGACGATACAATAAAAACACACTTTAGTCATGTTCATTTTCTTTATTTAAAGAACAACTGATTCAGAAACATATCACATAAATTACAAACACATGTTCTTGATATGAAGATCCTTTTTACAGCGAGAATAGTGGTACAGAAACTCGCTTTACACGTGTATATGGAAGACATTTACAAACTTGATGAAATATTTACAAGTGATATATGACTATACATCATAAAGATTTGTATTTTCCTGTCGCTGTGTCTGTTTTCTGGTTGATTTGGAATGGAATCACAGCATGCCTATGTTGTGGTCACTTTGTGCATCCATCACGTGTTCACAGTTAACTAGTTAGTGAGTTTAGTTTGTCACCGCTTTTAGCAATACTCTAGCAAAATCACGGCATTTCCTTGACCCATTGTACCTATAAGGGCAATGGAACCCGGGTCGTCAGTGTGACGAACGAACGCTTAGACCACTATACTATGCCACCGCCCTCACAGTTAACTAATCGTTAATATTCGTGTTCTCATAAATCAATAGCCGGATAATTTACAGATACAATAAGGATAATAATAATAATAATCAAGTAGCTGGTCATTTCGAGAATCATAAATATTTCAATAATCAACAAATAGTCATTGACGACAATAATAAACTAAGATATCAGTTCTCGCGTTGTCTCGTGAGCTGATTAAATGTTCATGCAGTTCTGACTTCTTATATTACTCATAAAAAATTAACACAAATACTCATAAAATCTTCCCCGAAATAATCTGTGGTCAAATTCTGCACATAACAGCCATTATAGATGAAAGACATGTTCCCAACTGATGCCGTCTCCGACTCATTTCAATAACGACCGGAAGTGTAACATATCGGTGTGTGGAGCTTTCAAGTCACAATGTGAAGGTTATCAGGGGTGACAACCATCAACCACAGTTGAGTCTGGGCTTTTTAGTTTATCAGGCGACATATATGGATGGTATCGGTTGTACATGCCTAGGTGGTGATGAGGGCTTGGTGAGTGTTCCGAGGGGGCGACAGATGCACTGGGCTGGGTCATCTCCCTCATAGGCGGGTACCCGTTCACACCTGAAAGACCCGGATGAAACGCTACAGACGGAAAAGGTGCGCTCGAATTTGCAAGTCCAAGAAAGCCTCCATAGAATGTGTAAAACGGCCGACTGGCTGTGTAGTAGGACGAGTTCATCATTGTGGAGCAGATCGGACGCCATATTGACCAGGTAGGGGACGGGAACACACCGTTCTTATCCATAGACGACGGGTCATCTGAATAAACAAGATTCCGTTATTGGTATATAAACATACAGCCAGCATGGTTACTTTCACAAAAATTATTTTTATTTCACATTGATCAAGAATTACAACTTTCTAATGTGTATCGTACACTGCTGGGCAAAAGAAAATATACACCCATGCTTGATGGTGGCTAAAAATGTTCGCGAATGAGGGTCTATGATATTAGTGAAGTTTAACAACGCTTTGAACAATATTTCAGTTGTATCACAGCGTATGAACTTAAGACTTGGTAAATTTAATTTCCTGTTGACCCACCCGCTCATAAATATTATTTTTAAGCACTGTAAAGAAATATCGTTCAATTTCGTTCTAGCGCCAGTTTACGAAGTGTGTCTGTCAAATGGTAATTAGAAAGACTTTTTAATTTTCATAGAACATTCTAAAGAATGAAAATTAAAGAAAAAAATCCTCTCTCCTTTCCAAATAAGTTTTGATGAAAGTCGTGAGGAGCAAGACACTTAAGACATGAAACTTGTAATGGATAACAACTTCTGTATTCTTTGTAACGACGTTTACAACTTCCTTATTCTTAGAAATGATGTTTCAGGCTAGTTTTTGCCCCCGCTAAAGAATAGCAGAAGTCTTGATGTTCTTCCAACTTCTAATGCCTATCAAAGACTAAACATGAATAGTTTTTAACTCGTCACTATGTGAGGCAAGTTCGAAGTCGGACGTACATGTTTATCAACACGGAGCAAACTAAGTATCACAATCGAAGCAAATAATGTCTTAGATTTCTCAATCCTTTCATTGGATAATATTTTTTCCTGTGTAATTCTGACAATTGAAAACACTGTTAAGATGCTCCAAAGAAGGAAACCACAGTCTGTATCATATTTACGGAATGGCTGTTTCGATAAATGTGTTTGATCGTTATCGCCTTGATACGTAAATATGATCTAGACACCATTAAACTTCAAAGACTATCCAGACCACTGACTGCTTCGGTATTGCGTGACGCTTGGAATGAAGAAGTTGAGCTAACACCTGACTACACCTGGCCGGGTAGGCTACACAACCAGTTGGATCCCCAGCTCAACTGGGCTACATAAAATGCCATTGTCTCGCGCAGGATAGAACAATGGTGTCTTTATTAGGTGGTGTCTTTAATAGGCGTTGAATTCCAATACAGTGAATTAGAGTGGGATCGGTCGCTTAGCTGGGCAGGGGACACTGTGAGAGAACATTCTGTTCGTCAATGGTCATGCAAGGTAGGTATGTGGACGATTCGGAAAACAAAGACAAATCATAGGCTGGTATATAAAAACAAAATTGATACACCGCTTCTCTTAGTGACACATAAATGCTTGGATAAAGTGTATTAGTTCAGCTGCGTTTGTCACAAGTCATTTGTAACCCTTTGTTAAACTGTGATGAGGGACTTGTGGAGAAACTCAATAGTAGACTATGAATTAGTGATAATGGAGCTGGCAAATGAGCCAATTGATGGCAGATATAGCCTTGTCATCGAGCTGTGCTATCGGAGAGTATATCGCGTGTAGCACACAGGCTATTCCCTTAGTCTTAACGCGTCTTTTGTAAAATAACCTGGGTATTTCTTAGACAAGCATTCAAATATCTTGCTCCTCGTTTACGATTACAACCGAGGGCGTCGCTATCACGCAAGAAATACATTTAATATAACCGCCAGTGTGTTGCTTTTGACCAAGATGACAAACGGATGAGACCTACTTAACGACAACCAGTCCCCTTTACGACAAGGGTCAATCCACGTGACCTCTCGCGAGACCACCAGGAGGACATACGTACAGGTGTTGCTTTATCTCCCCCTGCCATCAAAACTACTGACAGAACTGATTCTAATAGTTCGTAAGGTATGGGTCAAGGATCGTTTCTTTGCCCCCTCTCATTTTGTATTTCATTTCTTATCAGGCTATGTTAGAATTCATGTGGCCGTGTGCGCACTCGCACACCACGCCGTTTAAAAGGCTCACAGAAACAATTTGGTGATCATCACAAAGCCAAAGTTGATAGCGAAGCTTAGAACAATACCACGAATGTTTGATCACATATTATCATTCAACGAAAGGTTACACGCGGTAATAATGTCATTAGAAATATGCAATGGTGTAAATTTAGACCTTACTCAAAAGAACAATAGCTGTTTCATAAGGTTTGGGGAGGCAAATGATCAGCGAGGATCGTTTACTTGAAGCTATTAGAAGAATACCTCAATGTGAAATATCAACCGTATACAAAGCCTAGCCCCGAACTATCAAGAAAATCGTGTTTATAAGGGTCAGGGGAGGCTATTAAGACTTGGTGGTAGGTGGGGAACTGGTAACCTCTGCTTATTCGGACAACTACCATGAGTGACAAAATACACGCAATATATGAATTAACGACACGGGAGTGTTGGCCTAGGAGCCAAGCCTTCACAGGGTATTTGACAGCTCATTGTCAGTATCATCAACGCTATACCAAGATGGTATTGTTCAAATGAGCATTTCCAACGATAATGCTTGAGTGTTATACTTGGCAATTATGTTCATATTAGCCTTAACACAGTGTGTGAACTGTACGTATAGTGCAGGGCAAACTGCCCGCCATCGTTCTTATATCGGACAATAGTACGCGAAGATCCTATAAAATCACTACGTCATTTACCTTCCATCTATGTAAGGCGTTGATATATGATGTCGTGTGTTCTTCCTTCATTGTTGAACATATGAATTATATGAATCACCCACATTAATAGGATTTAAAAATATGATATATATGTGTTTAATATACAGATACTAATCTCATTAAGCTTTCATCTGTCTGCGATAACTTATGGTGTTATATAACAACAGGGATTTATACATGTATTTTGTATGTATATGATTTAATTGATTTATATTTTGCTATCCCTTTTCCCCCTGATATTCGACAAGGTAATAATCTGCTGCGTATATGCCAAATCTATATACACTTCAACAATTAGAGTGTCGTGTAAATATCGCGTTTAAAGAATATCGAAATGTCGAGCTCGACATCTCCACAGAGAGTATCATCGCCATTATAATGAAGAGGATTTTATTGTTTAACACTGTCTCGCTACCAACATCTCCATGGTAAGTGAATGTACCAAGATAGTATCCAATCTTTAGCAATGTATCTAAAACATGTATTTAAACTGAGAATATGTATTATGCTATGTTCAAAATCACGTTGATTTTCATGTATCTGTTAAAACTGAACTGTACTATAGGCCATATGGCCTTGCATACCAATAAACTGTCCGCCTGTCTGAATGTACCAACACATCTATAGCACTCCAAAATTAACTTACCAAAATTATTTCTTAAATTAACATTATGTTGACATAATATTATATAGACGTGGAAAAGAGTTAAACACCGTTTACTTTACATAATAAACAAAAACGGTAAGGGATCATGAATATTTATGGGGATATTTTTTATGAAATTGTTTGTCTTCACTACAAAAAATATCCCCAAAATGTTCATAATCCCTAACTTTCTTGTTCAGTATATATCTGTATTAAATAATATTTTAAAAATGATTTTGTAACGAAAGCTATTTTTTCTGTTCACGATGTGACATATTATATTGTAGTACAGAAACGATATATCGATTATCGAATAACACGTGTTGTAACTGTGGCAACCGTTATTTGAGCACCATTTTAATTGTTTCCTCTGTTTATTCAGATCATATGATGTGAAACAGTACGGGTGTCCACCTAGCATGCCATACCGTGTTTCTCATCATATCGTACACATTGATATAATGAGATCAATGTCAATGTAAATGTAGCCAAATACACCATGGCAGTTTGGCTATGTGACAACGAATAATGAGTGGTCCTAAGCGTTGTTCCAGGTATACATATGCAATAACGTTATAACTGCAAACATATTATGATGGACTCAACCAGACTAACACATAGTCTATGAAATCTTTTATTACAAAATACATTTCTCCTCTAAAATTAATACAAATAATTTTCCCGATGTTGTGGAATACAGCTGGGTAGACTTGCTTTTATATAAATCCAGATTGGTTTTGTTTTCATAAAATACATATATTCCAAAGCCATGGTAAAGCTGGCTAGACTTGCTTTTATATAAATGGTTTTAAGTCTCTGAAAGGCATTTAGAAGTGATACACACAAGGAAGAGAATTTATGGATGTCAACGTCTTTATAATAAAGAAGTTGGCGTCCATAAATTCTCTTCCTTAGTTTTGTTTTCATAAAATACATATATTCCAAAGCCATGGTAAAGTTGGCTAGACTTGCTTTTATATAAATGGTTTTAAGTCTTTGAAAGGCATTTAGAAGTGATACACACAAGGAAGAGAATTTATGGATGTCAACGTCTTTATAATAAAGAAGTTGGCGTCCATAAATTCTCTTCCTTAGTTTTGTTTTCATAAAATACATATATTCCAAAGCCATGGTAAAGTTGGCTAGACTTGCTTTTATATAAATGGTTTTAAGTCTTTGAAAGGCATTTAGAAGTGATACACACAAGGAAGAGAATTTATGGATGTCAACGTCTTTATAATAAAGAAGTTGGCGTCCATAAATTCTCTTCCTTAGTTTTGTTTTCATAAAATACATATATTCCAAAGCCATGGTAAAGTTGGCTAGACTTGCTTTTATATAAATGGTTTTAAGTCTTTGAAAGGCATTTAGAAGTGATACACACAAGGAAGAGAATTTATGGATGTCAACGTCTTTATAATAAAGAAGTTGGCGTCCATAAATTCTCTTCCTTAGTTTTGTTTTCATAAAATACATATATTCCAAAGCCATGGTACGTGATAATGACTTACCCTTGGCCAGGAGGTATTCTCGCTGTTTGAGCATCACCTCTTCGAGCTCGGCGTCGGTGTAGGAGCGGATGGGGGAGCGGGCGTAGGTGTGGTTGTGGAGGAGGCTTTCCATGCTCTCTCGGAATATTGGGCTGGAAGAACGAGCCCACATATACAAAATGTTGCTGACAAACTGCTTCTTTATAAATTAATAGAGGCGGTAGGTAGCCGTGTTCGATTCCGAATATTGGTATGCAGTGTGTAATTTCTGATGTCCTGATGGGACATTGCTAAAAACGGCTTTGCGCCCAACCCACTCACTTACACAAATTATACCCTGTTTACCGTTCAGACAATCCTATCTGTTAATACCACTACGACATCGGATAGTCCAATTATAATCACTCCCAGATCAAACAGTCCTCTATTATATTTTTTATCCTTTCCTGTATAGATTTTACATTTCGTTTAAAACAATCAACTTCCTTATGTCGTATCTGTAAACGACAGATGGTGAACGTGCTAACGTTCTGGGAAGGATCACAACAGGTTTTCCGCAACATACCTTATGTCGAAAGAATAATACTTTTTTTATTCATTTGGACATTTAAAGTTATCATAAAATATGGAAAGTTAGAAGGTAGTCACAAAATGGCTGAAGTAAAATTTAAACGTTAAATTTTAACCCACTCATCCACCAAAAAGGCAGATTTGCGTACTTTATTACACCCACTGAATGACGCGGTCTTAGGCTGCATTAGGGCGATGTCACCTATATCAAACATAGATTGCATTCCTAATTGTCAAAGTACAAACAAGATACAATTACTTCTATTTCAAGATGAATCTTTTATTCATCTTTTAGTATCGAGTCTGGTACACGTATGGTAAAAACACGTCTCTACACCGCTCAACAAGCAGACAGCTCGCGTGTTGTAATGAAGCTGTTACAAAGATATCTTCTCACTTCAATAGAAACGTATTCTCCCAAGACTTTTCTTCAATGTGATTCGGTAAATCTTTTGTCAAATTTGGTTTTATAAATCATACGTCAAAAGTTTAAGCCATATAAACATCAAGCAGTTCCGTTTACCCGAAGCAGTTTTCCCTCTCCAAACACCACGGACGTCCATTTCAAAGAATTTTTATATATTTTTTTACATATAAAATATTCCCGGTTGTCCACAGTGTGTATTTGTGAAGAGAAATAAATTACAAGCACGTCGCCAGTGAACATAATCTTGACAAGAAAATAACAATTTGGAAGAAGGATCGCAAATCCCCCACTTTCACATTCACTTTCAAACACGGTCTTCATCTTCCTATTTGCATTTCCAATGTGGCGCCCGCCCTTATTCCCTCTCATATCGCTCATCCTATATCTTGACGTTAGTTATAGAACGGCTGCATGCTGTAATTCCTAATAGTAAGTATATAGATAAAGACCAGATGACTCCTATTACCGTCATTTATCATGTCTTGTTTAAAAGCAGACAAGCTGTCTGTAGATTATCACCTCCCGTCAATGTCAAATCACATCCGACACAATTGCCAGGCAACGCTGGCTTCGTGTGTTTATCACAATTTCAGCATTTCGCCAATATTTTGCATAATAACATTTTACGACAAAAAATATAGGATCGGTTTTAACTAAACACCCCTCCTGTCAAAATGTGCAAATGTGTCTGGTATGTTATTTCACATGAATAGGAGTTATAGACAGAAACCGTGATGTCTCGAGACAGTAGTAATTGTTGGACAATGCTAGTAAATCAATTACTGTACATAGTATAGGTACGATGTTATTCCACGAGCGTAGAGCAGGAGACGAGAGAGAGGTATGTATTTACACTTGCATGCGTAAAATAATTATAATATGTCAAGGAGGATACTAAATGATAGCAAGCGTCTAGCCATGTTAGGGAGTATTTCATATAAATGTGAGGTTTGTGTAGTGTGCATAACCAGTTCAGTTTAATACCTTTCAAATTCCGTCAGCCGAGTCGAGTCACGGAATCCTTTGGCAAATGGGTTACTGTCGATCTTCAGTTTTGTTATCTAAAATGTTAAAAAAATATTAACGTAATATTTTACATGTTTATATACCGACACTGGTTAGTTATACATTCTACATTCATGTATGATTCATTCCAACTTGAAATAATAATTAGCCTTGAGAATCAGTTACAAACTAATGATCCGTAGTTTAATTAATGTGAGCGAAGACCACTCGCATTAATTTCACTCGCATTATTTTCAAGATATACGGTATACAGTGAAACCGTTATTCCGGAAACCCAGCCTTTCGGACGAATATTGCTGCGGACGTCTCTGTACGCACAAATAATCATTACTCTGTACACTTACTATTTGTTTATCCGGACAATTTCCCCGGAATGGTACTGTCTGGATTAAGGAGGTTTCGTTGTATTTTAATAAAGGTTCGTGCAAGTTATCAATTATTATCAATTATTAATATTTAAATATTACTGTAAGTAATGGGTAAACCAATAATTAAAAAATATTCAATTTTGAACTTTGACATAATCATTAATCGAAACGTTACAAGGCGATGTGTGGGACATAGACAACTCACCAGCTGGTTCTGGTAAGCCGTGACGGCGATGAAGACACACTCGGGGAACACGAACGTCCTGAACTCCTCGGCGTCGAGACTTGTCAAGGATGGCTGATTGGGCGTGGCATCCCGCTTCTTCACTATATGGATACGAGGCTGGTATTTGTGCATCGAGTTTAAGATGATCTGCAATTAAATTTCGAAATTGCTTAATTTTATTTATGCATTGACGAATCACTGCATATGTCCCGATGGTAATTGTTTATAATGTTTGAATTTTAAAATTAGACAAATGATAGATGTATAACAAACTAAACTATGAAAATAATTAATACATAATAATAGTCCCCATGTTAACAATATCTTTATTATACAGCATATGTATTATTTATAGAACATGAGGTGAGGACGAAACCACACATTGGCATTTAAGTTAATACCATCCACGTTTCTAAGGCTATCCACTTTTCATTTTAAGCTATCCACCATTCACTTAAGGCTATCCACTTTTCATTAAAGGCTATCCACTTTTCACTTATGGCTATTCGTTTTTCTCTTATGGCTTTCCACTTTTCATTTAAGGCTATGCACTTTTCACTTAAGGCTATCTTCTTTTTATTTAAGGCTATACACTTTTCACTTAAGGTTATCCATTTTTCATTTAAGGCTATCCACTTTTCACTTAAGGCTATCCATTTTTCGTTTAAGGTTATCCACTTTTCACTTAAGGCTATCCACTTTTCACTAAAGGCTATCCAAATGTCTTGGGGCAGAATATACAACCTAAAACCTTAACCGTAACATACCTTAAGCGAAAACAAATGTATGAGGATTTGAAATAAGCAAACTTTAAAAGAATGCAGCACTGTTTCACATGTATATTGTTTTAATCTCAGGGAAATTTGAACCAAACTCAATAAAATATTACATGTTTCTGTTGTCAATGCTACGTAAATCTGAAAAAGAATACATCATCGCTACATTGCCAAATGAAATAATTAAGAAATTCATTATTATTAGTTTGTTCATATAAAAAACTAAAAAATACAATAGTATGTTGAACATAAAATCACAAACAACAAATAGATTAGTTTAAAACACGCTTACACCTACATGTCCATTTTTGTCCAACATGTTATTGGTCAGTTTCAGCTTTTCAAACGAGACTGTCTGCTTCTGAAGCTGGTCTCCTGTAAAGGGGGAGTCGGGATGCACGTGAAATCTGGTGGGAAGAGGGGGGTCAGCTTTCCCCGCCACTAGCCACGATGACCGGTGATAGGCGTATCGGTAGCGCTTGTTGTCCACAGGGATGATGTCCATCAACACGATGTACTTGGTGTCGGGCTCCAGCCCCGTGAACGACACCCTCAACGTCGGAAACATACGTCTGGAACGGATAAAAGAACCATTTACAATAAGACAACCGTGAAATACTCATATCCTTCGCCTACAGCCATTTCCAGTCTAAGTCAGTTCAGTTCACCACTAGTCCTACCTATATGCCAAGTTTGGTTAAGATATATCTCATGGTTTTTAGGTTCTGCTCCTTAAAGGAAACGTGACGGACGGACGTGCGGACATCAACCATTCCTATATCCCCCTTCCCCCTTCCACTTCGTTATTCATATACACCCACTGAGGGCTGGGTACACACGGTGGAGGCATCATGCATAAAATAAAACAAAATAGTACTTTATAATTGCAATAATGATAATAAATATGATACACAGAATAATGACCACGTGACGCAATCCACGTTCAGTGGGTAACACTTGCTGTGCACTAGACGCGTTAATACAGAAACGCATTTTGGTAAATGGTTTAATATACTAGTATATGATAAGACTATTCAAATACTTAGTGAAGTTCTATTCGTTCCGACAAACATTTTTTTATCAAACACTCGTTGATTTTTTCAGAAAATGTAATATTCGTTGTATATAATAGTTGTGTCGGTACATATATACTTATACACACATTTTCGATTCTTTATCAATCATGAACACTTGCTCACTGATTATTCCAATAATAACGATGACACGGCATCCATTGATTGATTTCTCTGAATTGAGTTAGTATTGTCTGAGACCAAAACCCTGAAAGCTACAAATTATCTTTGAAATGTATTTATTCCAGAATTTTCATAAAATGCTTTCTATAATTGCATGGTATTTGTACATTCCATTTTTCATTTCTGGTTTATATCTAGTGTTAAATATACTGTAGTAGTTTCACTAATAATGTACCATCGATTCTCGAAACGCCTTCAAGGAGATAATACCACTGTGATTTTCCAGCATTTTTCACCTTTACCAAGTTCGTATTGTCAAATTATTCTCTGAATCATACTTAAATATCCTTTCCTTGTCATACAGATAAATCAGTTTGCAACAAAAAATCCTTGAAAACGTCAGAAAAATCTGAACAGCATATATCCGCAATCTTCTATCAATCAAAATGTTGCACTCAGCGTTTACTGCGAAAAGAAATCCTGAAATAATCACGCAGAGATGGAAAATCAAGTTCATATTACGATATCAAAAACCCAATAAATAATTCCGAGTATCTTGCCACAAGGCGAACCCGTAAACAGTGGAAGGGGTTAAGACAGAACTCCCCAAGCCCTCTCCTCCCTTCATAGATTTCGTTCCACCCTCTTCCCAGATAAACAATGTGTTTGATAGACTAAATCATCTAGCACGTTGACGCCGAGATCTACCGCCCCGCAGGGCAAAACTTCCCAGAATGGATGATACATATTTCTCAATGCACTTAGCAGATCTAAATCAAGTAATCAAAGATCAGCTCGCAGACAAAGTGTGGCTAAAAGTCCATAAGGCGATACATAACAGATATCACTACCCGCTGTGAAATGTGATGTTTTAGAGATACATTATATCATAGCTTTATTTACCGCCTGTCGCTGCATTGAGAAATGTATTTCAAAACCATCAAGCGAATTAAAACAATATACAACTCTCAGTAGATTTATCCTACCGAAACGACGTGCCCCGTGGATATAGGAGGAAACGCTCTTTGGATTATGGCCGCTTTTGGACGGTTGAGTAAAACCCGAACGCATAAAAAGTCGAAATGATCTCCTATATGTGTAAATCGATTATGTTCAAAATACGGCGAAATTTTTATTTAATAATTCTCAAATGTCTAAATATGTTTGTTATATAGTTTCTTCCTTTCGTTGCCTAATTTATATTTCATTGACAGATTGTGACTATGGGAAGGCAGGAAGGCAGGTCAATCTATGTCGACTAAGAAAATAGATTTTAAACGAAATTTATTATATTTTAAAATTTATTTTAACATATCATCCTCTTATGCAATATGTGCTTTATGAAGATGACAGTTACTTTGTCTAGACAACAACCAACCATTTGATGTTGATAAAAGAAAATATGAATTCCATATTTTTGAATAGTTATAAAACGGTTTATGCTTGTTTGTTTTTATTAAAAAATGTCTTTATTTATTTCTTATGTCTACATGTTATAACGTTACTAAGAGTGGTTAAGAAGTGGAAGTAATATTGAATATCGGTTGTTCCGACAAGTCGTGAAGTCTACGTCGAGAGAGGAGTATCTCCTTCTGAACTATACCACTCTATCTCGGTACGTGAAGTTAGGGAAGTTCATGCAGAAACACACTGGGAAGTTCGCCGACAACTGACGGCAAATGAGGTTTGAAATCGATCTATTCTGCCTGTAATCTGCACATCTTTCGGTCATTACATCTTTGGCGTTTGAAGCATCCTTGTTCGTTTCCGTGTTGACGGAACAAATTCCGCATTTTAGATTGATCCTCGTCAGCGATGTGGTGATAAGCGAGCCTTGGGCGGCAAGTTCTGATTTTAATTCAGTTGTAGTCAATTTATGGCAATGGAAAGGGCAGCAGCGCGCGTTACAGCCATGCCGGACCGGTGAAATCATAATGGTCTTTGTCATATCATAATAAAAGGATAACGAATGAGAGTGATAAAAGTACGATTACACACCAACATCAACAGCCTTCCAAAGGAGAACGGTCGGCGAAGTCGTCATGGAGACGTGGCCCCATCAGGGCAGCCGTGTTGGACGGTCCGGGAGGGACGATGGCACAAGTAGGCACAGCAATTTACACTTTGATATTGATTTTTACACTCGACAAAGACGCGACCCTCAAATTGATATAAGATTGCTGATAAAATTCTATATTCTCCGGATAATACATCCATTATCGGTTTGTTTGCCAGCGACTTCCAAATGCGACCCTATGACTATGCGGCCTATGAGGTACGATGCTATTTCGACGAAAACTGACAGAGAGATTTATACCATCAGCTTCCTGTGCCGGAAAACCCAATAATCGCAAACTATACTATCTCTTGTGCCTCAGTGAGAAAGTGGAAACTCCGTTAGTTAGATCTGCTTATTTCACGTTTTAATCAACTGTCGGTTTTTTGTTGTTTAGATTAACGTTTTAAAGATTCTATACAACAAAATCATATTTCTAAAAACTAAACATAAAATATGTCTCCAGAGTACTTTATTGTAAAAAGCACATTTATATAGAAAAAAATGCTCAAAGAATATTCGTCGCCACGTTGAAGGGGCTGGGAGAGGGGCTGGGAGGTGGGAGAGAGGGGATGGAGTAGGGGTGGGGGGTGGATATTAGCGGCGAGTCACCTGTAAACCTGTTTGAAATACCCACATAGGTAAATATGAAGCCCATTGTTCGTGTGCCCATCCGTGATATAGCTGGAATATTACCAAAAGCGGCATTTCTCTAAATATGAAAGATATAAACTGCATCGTAAATGAAAGTATACACTTGAAAAATTGATTTGACAAAAAAAAATCAAATGTTATCAAAACGTTTTTAGGCTGACAACAGTCGCTGAAACTCTTCAAACATGACAATGACACCCGTGTCAAATACATCACCATCGAACATCCATTTCTTGTTTAAAACCTTTTTAACCCACCATTAAACATGGGTTTATATTTTCTTTTACCCGCAGTTTATTGCAATTATTCCAAAGATGATATAATGTAATAGTCTGAAATTAGCTCTTTCCCTTTTTGTCTACGCAGCTGGTGAACAAGCCGATGGTAGATTTATTCCCTTTAAGCATGTTAACCGCACATGAATCAGCTTGGCGGAAACTCGTCCCCGTATTAAAGTACTGAGATGCGACATCGTAAGCCGTGATGTAACCTGTTCTGCTATAACGACTTCTACAACTATTCACGTGCGTGTCTCACAATAGCAGCACGCAGATCTGGTCACCCTGTATCAGTCCTCTTCTTGACATCAATGATGATGCTTTAATAGACACTCTCCTATTACAATCAAGTACCCGGTCACGTGATAACTACGACTCCCCGATTTGAAATTGACGAGACTTGACCCCTGTTTTATACAGTTCGCGGAATCACGTCGTTCAGAGTTCGCTAATGTTCACCATGAAGAAAATAAAGCCGTCGATCTACTTACTCGGCCAGGATCAATAGAAAATTACCAGAGGTTGTTTCGGTGCAGCAGCCTACCCGTATTGAAAACAAAATTGAGCAGGAAACATAAAAAGAAACGGTAGAACTATCGCGATTTTTACAGGAATCACTGATGTAATACTATACGTCTAATACCCGCAGATATGCGTCTTCCAATTATTTACTGTAATCATCTGAAAATTAAACTTTAATTGCGGAATCATTGGCTCGGCTCGCTCCCAACCACGCTGCTGGCTCGTCGCAAGTCGTCAACGAGAAGCGTAATAAACTAAGATTAATAGCCTCGACTCCGCGCAGCCCCATCCGTGGAAAGTAGGGTTAGGCAAGGGTGGCTTTTGAAACCCTGTCCGTTCACAAGGATCGTATACTGGCCTTGCGTGTAGGCTGGCTTTCAAGCCTGAAGATTTACGGTCTACCACTGTCTAATGACGCTCGTATTTTTTGCACCGCTTCGACGGGTAAAAATTAGTCGGAGGTCGAATTTCAAGGTGTAGATGTTGAAACATATCATTATTTGCCCAATCTAAGCCTTCAACCAACTTCAAAACTGAGCAATTTTCCGGCCGGTCTTCACAGGTGCAAGAACCACGGTTGGTGCTTAATTGTCAGCCAGGGTTAAATGCAAGTTTACCAGGTAGAAGAGGTGCGTATGCTTATTTCACCTTGTGCTCGAGTCTAATATCACTTAAATAACACGTATTTGATAATAACACACCGCGCAAAGCCAGCCAGTTTGCAAGCATCGAGTGCCGTCTTTGACTCTACCCGTTAATATAAGGGAAAAGATTTGACATAGGATCAGGGTTCGCACATTGGATAATCTCAGGTAAACCGGGCCCCAGCGCTAAGGTATGGTTCACATAAGCCCGGGGGTAGATCGAATTCCCCCTCACCTGTCCCTGGGCAGGCTGCTGTCTGTTCTGGGGGGTATAAGGTCTCTGATAAACGCCTTCCCCCGCCCCAGACCCCGAGAACGACATCATCCATCTAACATGGCGCTGACCCTTGGGACCCCACCCGCTAAATCTTTCCTCTTGGTGAATTTATACTGTATCTTTAAAATTAAATTAGAAATTGAAACTATGTATCAGCTCATTGAAAACACGCTACACTACTATTATCACCCTCTCGTCGTGGAATAATGTTATCTTGGATGTGTATATGGTTTGGCAGGTCGAAGATTAAAATTTGATAACATCGCCTGGATTATCAAATTACATATGCGAATATTCAGTGTGTTGAAGACAAAACGACCACAGCTATCGTCTTGGCTGAATCGGATGCGAGAGTGTACAACCGGGCTGCCTGTTAAAAGATCATGATTTGGTATGTAGATATTAACGTATGCATAAACAAACTAGTGGTCGTATATTTGAAAAAGAATCTAATAAATTCCTGACATATTCCCTCATTTTCTGGACTAATCATTCTTCGCTTGTGAAATCAAGAAGTTGTCATCGTACTTCTTAAATGTTGTCTGTTTATGTTTATATCTATCGTTAAAAAGCTGTCTAAATGATGTTAACCTTATCGGTACATTGAGCTCTTCATAAACAGATAACCTCAAACTGCCTGACAGCCAAACATCCTGTCTACACTCAGTCGATGCTGTCATTACATACACGGCATATCACTCTCACTAAACATGGGTCGTGATAGGAGATGAAAGCAGGGGTGGGGGAGAAGTGCTCGATGTGTAAACTGAAAAGGAATGGGTGATGGTTAGAGCGACGCTTTGGACATTGGATTTGTTCAGACAGGGACTGGGATGATGTTGATCGGATCACCCTGTGTGTGAGGTTATCCTTGATGGAGGTTGGGGGAGGGGGTGTGTGTGTGTGTGTGTGTGGGGGGGGGGGGGGGGGGGGGGGCATCGTGAGGCTGTAGGAGGGTGTGGTCCGACCTTGATGGAGGTTTGGGGAAAGGCACCGTGCGGTTGTTTTTGTTTTGTTTTGTTTTTTTTGGGGGGGAGGTTCGAACATGATGGTGGAATCACGTGCTGGTGTTAGGGGTGGAATCACGTGGTGGTGTTAGAGGGTGGAATCACGTTGTGGTGTTAGAGGGTGGAATCACATGGTGGTGCTTAGGGATGAAATCACGTGGTGGTGTTAGAGGGTAGAATCACGTGGTGGTGTTAGAGGGTGGAATCACATGGTGGTGTTAGAGGGTGGAATCACGGTGTTAGAGGGTAGAATAAAGTGGTGGTGTTAGAGGGTTGAATCACATGGTGGTGTTAGAGGGTAGAATCAAGTGGTGGTGTTAGAGGGTGGAATCACGTGGTGTTAGAGGGTAGAATCACGGTGTTAGAGGGTAGAATCAAGTGGTGGTGTTAGAGGGTGGAATCACGTGGTGTTAGAGGGTGGAATCACGGTGTTAGAGGGTAGAATCACGTGGTGGTGTTAGAGGGTGGAATCACGTGGTGGTGTTAGAGGGTGGAATCACGTGGTGTTAGAGGGTAGAATCAAGTGGTGGTGTTAGAGGGTGGAATCACGTGGTGTTAGAGGGTGGAATCACGTGGTGGTGTTAGAGGGGGCAATCAAGTGGTGGTGTTAGAGGGTAGAATCAAGTTGTGGTGTTAGAGGGTGGAATCACGTGGTGTTAGAGGGTAGAATCAAGTGGTGGTGTTAGAGGGTGGAATCAAGTGGTGGTGTTAGAGGGTAGAATCAAGTGGTGGGTTTAGAGGGGGCAATCAAGTGGTGGATTCGTAAATCATCGTCTTGTCTAGAAAGTTTCACATAAGCCAAAGATCTGTGTCTCCCGTGACAGGGGTTGCCCAGTCGTCTAAGGCGAAACAATTCGCTGTGCACAGTTACGTCCCTTGGGTTATTGTACGATCGTGTGTTCGAATCCAAGCATCACTTGGGCTTTCCTCTCACACCAAGCTGACACGTTGTGCTGCAGCTGAATACCGTTCAAAGCGCTACCTCAGACTGAGCCACAGAAAAGTGTTCAAAATACAACGATGCACACTACCGGAAAATGTAATCGCTCTAATAGAGGCGAAAAAACAATACACGTGGTTCCAGATATTTAATCTGTTCCCTTCTAACCGTTCCAGTTTCGATAAACAGTTTCAATTTTTAATCGTTCTACAGCATTCATTGCCATGAATATGAACATGCCTCTATATTCCCTACACTCGTTCACCGAGGAAAATGGAAACTATATTTACTCGACAAGGTGCTGTTTAGTGTCTACGACAATCAAATTAGTATAGCAACGAGGCGGTTAATGCATGTCGATGTCAGACAGAGGGGAGGGGGACTTGGGGTGGGGTTAGGCTGCACAGTCGACACTTTAATACGATGATCTGACATGGAACATTTCACTTGTGTATACAATCATAGGATATGTCGTTAGGGTTACCATGTGGTGAAAGTGTATAGCCTGGAAGATAAGATAGCGTCGGACCTCTCTCCCGCCATCAGGGGTACGGCAAGGTCCTAGCCTCGGCCCGTATCTCTCTCTCTCTCTCTCTCTCTCTCGCTCTCTCTCTCTCTCTCTCTCTCTCTCTCTCTCTCTCTCTCTCCCTCTCTCTCTCTCCCTCTCTTTCTCTCTCTCTCTCTCTCTCTCCAGGGGAACTTCACCAGTCTAAAGTTAATGTCTGTACTGGATATGTGTATTTCAACAGCATTACACAAAAAGGAATCTTTACTTAGAGTCACTGAGAGATTTCACGGCCGTCCGTTGAAGAAATCCTGTATGGGTCTTGATATTGTACTGAGTGACACCGTAGCAAGGGTCATCATCAACTCTGCGATTGATATATACTACTAAAAAGAAGTTAAAGAACACCCAATTCGTTCATATAACTATAGTTAATCTGCAATACTCAAAAGAAGTTAAAGAACAACAGATTCGTTCATATTACGATAGTTTATCTCTGATGCAATGGACCGCCTCCGTGGTCTAGTGGTAGAGCGTCCGCCCGGAGAGCGGTAGGTCCGGGGTTCGATCCCCAGCCGCGTCATACCAAAAGACGTTAAAAGATGGTACTTGTTGTTACCCTGTCTGGCGCTCGGCATTAAGGGGCTAAAACAAGGACTGGTCGGCTCGGAGTCAGTATACTGTGTCTGAGTGGGGTATTCATGTTAAACTGCGGCATGGTATCTCAGTGAGCTAGCACTATAAATCGGCATCAGTACGGACTAGTACAAGCGGCCACACAAACACACACACGTGCATGCACGTCGCTATATAAGTGCAATAATCTTGGACGCGACGTTAAACCCCATTTCACCTCACCTCTGATGCCATGATAGATCAATTATAGTAATATGACAGAATCGCGTGTTCTTTAACTTCTTTTGAGTAGTATGCATAATATAATTTGAGTTTAAGTCAATGTGGGTTTTGAATTATTTTTTATAAAAATGGACTAAGTTTAGTTCCTCTTTTAGTGAAAGATAATTAATGTTAAAATAAATTGTCGCAGATGAACCAGGTAATGTGTCAGATTTAAATAGAGAGAAAGGCATTCATGTCACACAGTTATGTGAGTGTGTATATAGCAGGGCACAAAGTGTTTTTGCCGATTAATATAGACCATATATTGCAAACGACTCTTAACCAACTCCATTGTCGCACTGTCTCAATCTATGTAGAACAGGAACGTAAGCTTGAACCTACAGACATACGTTATGTTAGATTGTCCCTCCAGCAGATTAAGTATATCTGGGATGGCCCCCAGTCTCTACTCAACCCTCATCCCAGTTTTAACCTTTCCTCCTAAGATGCCCTAGTCTATACCACGACTCTTCCCACAACTCTCTGAATTCTGATACCTTTTAATTAAATGGCGTCAAACAATTACTCCTTGCTATCCTCCTCAGATTAAAGACGTCTTGCTGTAATGGTGGGCTAAATGGACCCGGTGGTGGCCTTTCCCTGCCTCTTCTCCCCTAGGGAACCTCTAGCCCACATCCCAAACACATTGCCCAGAGGGTGAGTTATGGCTTCATGACCCCTTCTGAAGTCCAAACCATGGCGCCATCTTGAGGCATTATGGCCGAGGATCTACCCCTTCTTCTTCGTTAACGACCCAAGATTTGGTTGTTAATTAATGACAGGGCAGGTCATCTTCGAGGCCTGTTTGGTTTACACATGCTAATTCCTTGCCACGCATGCTCAAACGCGCGTGCTTCCACTTAGGTGACAAAATGGCGACTAGTTGTCGTCTGCTCTCCTGGATGACGCCTCTTTACGACTTCACGGGAATTTAACGAAGGCTGTTAACTACTCTCGGACGTGGGTTTGAAAGAAATACAGATAGTGATAACCTACGACTGATTGTCTATGGGAAAACATAGATTCGTCACCTAATGAAGCGAGTCTTCAGGAAAACATGATAATGTCCCTGTTGTCTCCTCGTGGGCTGGAGATAATGTTGTGTGACTCTTCACATTAAGATTGTCCTGGCTCCTTTTACCCCGCATCCTTTTTGATAAACAGGGTAATTGTCATCCAAGCCGGGATAGCCTACCCTACTATCATGAACTTGCACAAAGGCTAACATGCGGACATTCGTTAAAGTTTCTTTTTATTTCAGGATGCAAATAATTGCCTTTCAAACAAGATATAAAACTTAACTGACCCTTTGAAGATTTAATATGACTATTCCTGTTTCAATAATGTTCCGATCAAACAACAGAGTGAAAGGATCCGGCAAAAGAACAAATTAAAACGTGTGGATTACATAGCATCGTTGCAAAATAGCTAGTCCTGCGCCATGACTGTGGAATATATATATATACTGTATGAAAACAAAACCAGATCTAGATTATAAAAAAGACCAAGTGGATTCAGCTCTATTCCATCAGCATCGGGAAACAAATTAGAGGAGAAAACGTATTGTGTAACAAAAGAGTTAATAGACTATGTTAGTTAATTAATATATTTGTTAATAAATACAAATATGTTAGTGGTCTGAAGCGGTCAAGCACGATGTTCGACAGAACTTGGTGACAATTGTTGAGTGAGTTCACATTAATAACTTTACTTTCTAATATTTAAGTAGTTGTTTAACAAATACATACACTTTAGTAACTTTCATCCCGATTATTTCCTACACAGTGACACCTCGTTAATCCGGACAATGAAATCCGTTAATCCAGACAATGAAACCCGTTAATCTCTTCAGCGTCGTGAAACCATCCCCCATTGCAAATTTCCTATTTAACGAATTACGGGTACTGAATAATGTGCTTTGTACATATTTAGACAATCCAAACAGAAAGTGGAGTTTCGGAATTAACAGAATCCGGAATAGCGGGGTTTCATGGTATTTTACACGTAATTCTCAGATGATTTTAACCTAGTAACTATTTGAGGGCGGAAATAAAATGCAGTGAAGAATTTAACAAAGAGTTTTGAGTTACCGGAAACAATCTTGCTCTCCAGATGCTCCCTTTAAACTTCTCATGTCGTTTAACTGTGGTTTAAAACATTTTTACAGGCATTAAACGTGTGAACTCGAAGTCCGTTAAGAAAATTCAAACAATGGAAAAAATGGAAAGACACGGTGTAATTGAGCAAAACGAAGCTGAAATCAACCTCTCCAATCGATGAAATGAGTAATCAACTTGAAACTTTTTGTTCAAATCGAAAAGGACAAAATTGGGTGTTATTTTTTCAAATGAATTTTAATTGTAGTTCGTCTTGTTTTCAGTGCACGTAATGCCATATCACACTTCACTAACCTCTTCCACGAGTGGCTATTTTCCGACCACGCTTTAACCGAGCCATTGTTTCATTTCTAATTAAAAGCGGTGTATTATCATCAGTTATTAATATTATTATGGTCAAAGACTTAAGGACATGTGAGAAAGGCAGAGTTCCTGTTGTAGTCAGACGTTGCCCCTGCACGACAACCTAATGACTATCGAGGGCTGTTATTCACTGAAATTTACATATCATTTAACGCAATTCTCGTGACGACTAATGGATTAAAATGAGCAGAAACTCGCAATTTTTAAATCAGCGCTGGTGAAAGCTATAGTTAGTGCTATCAAATCCGCGCCTTCTTCGCGCCAGATCTCAAGAAAATTACACGTCTATTGCAATACCTTCTCGATCACACTTCTAAACTAATGGGCCTCGCCTCGGCCTTGCTTTAGGCAACATGTACCATCTTGGAATTAACTTAAGAGATTTGTTTATGTTTCACGTGTTAAAAGTCCTTAAGACGCCCGATATCTCGCAAGCGCATTTATCACAAGTACGATGATGCTGGCGTTACCACCACTGCTATTATACAACACCCCATGATTCCGACCCTCGTTCAAGCCTAAACAGTCTTTCGCCAACTGTCTAATCCCCGACCATTGCTTGGGTTAATTACCTTTTTAACTCCGTTCATTTGTTACCGTTGATGACGTTGCCACAAAGGGTTCGGGACGTTGGACGACGCATGGGGTCGCACACGCTATCTATTTGTTCAATGGTTTCATTTTCAGTTTGTTTTCTCTTCACACGTTTCAGATACTAACGCGCTGTGAAACCGTCCGTCGCTTGCTCTGTCGTGTAACCGGGGTGAAAATTGGTGTTTGTTTTGAAAGCTTACATCCAAATGACGTCCCTGCTGGGAGCTTAGACCAACACACGTCATCAGTGGCACCCAACACACGTCAATGTGTGTCACTCTCCCACCACCAAGTCAGACCATCAGGAAAATTACCTGTCACCCTGGACAAAGCAGGGTTAGAGTGAGAAAATAGTCGTTAACAGGGGCTAGTTAGACAGACACCCCTTAACCTATTGTCAATGACCCCAGGGGACAAAACCCCGACCCCAAAACGCTCCCCTCCCTCCAGATCGCCGGGAGGGAAAGTCCGGTTAAATATGTCCGACCCCAGCAGCTTGGGGCATTTATTGTCTTCATGCACCGTCCTCGCCTGGCATCGGCTGAACAGACTTCGTCAAGTGGACGATTGTTTCAATTTGTTCAGCTCAAGAGCTAATTCAGTCATTAGATCGAAAGTCAGTAAGTGTTGTCCCTAGGGTACCCTGCTTCTCATTGTGCATGGGCTATCATTTCCTGGTTAGATGCTCAGCGGGCCAGCCACTTGATGGTCGATTCGATAACGCGGTGTGCGAATAAATATACAAACGCTGCGCGTGGTAATTTGTTTACAAACGTAATTAAACTGTTAATATTCCGCATTATTTCGTCATCAAAATTCCATAGATTCTGTGTTTATTTAGCTTCGGTAATATCACACTATTTGATAGCACCCACATTGCGGGGAAATTCTAACATGGCATGAAAGACGTGTTGGGGTGTCCATAATGACGTTCAAGTCGCCAGCCTTTCTCGTAATATTATCAAGCCGATATAGATTAGGACATCAATTTGTCTAGAGGCAAGTTTTTGCTTGTAAGTGGAAGGGCTGTACAGGGATCCACTGTACTCGTCGTGTCAAATATTCCCTGGCTGATATGACTGTACATAACGTTTCTGTTTACTGCACCATTGTGTCTTTGTTACTGTGTCGAGACGAGAGTTTATATATAAGTCAGGGAAAATAAACTTTTTTATTGGCACACAACTGGTTAGTTGAGACGGAGTGGAACATAATGGGCTGCTGTTTCCTACAGCTGATATAAATATGCTGATTTTCATCTCCCGAGAGAGATTTTGTTTCTCTCGTCGCTTTTCAATATGCTGTGTATAAGTCAATACACTATCTCATTATTGCAAATACGCATAAGTGACCAACTATATTTATTTGTAATATTAATTTAATCTTAAATATCTCACAGACCCGTGCATCTCTCTTGCTGATGCAGCGTCAAGCAATAATTGCTCACTCAGTAAGTATATATTTATATATTCTGCTATACGTTCATGTATTCTACATAATTCATTTGAAAACGACAAAGCCAGTTTCAATTATCTGCCCAAACAGACACACACACACACACACACACTCTCCCTCTCTCTCTCTCTCTCTCTCTCTCTCTCTCTCTCTCCATACGTCTGCCTCTTCATCTACTCTCCACCCCGCACCCTTTCACCGTGTTCTACCTTTTTCCCCAACTTCGTTTCTCGCCTGAATTATTTCTCCTTCTGTCCCTCTATACCCACCCCAAGTATTTCCTTCCCTCACTCCTCACGACCACCCTACTTATTGTTTACCATTCCCTTTATCTGTAAACCCTCTAAAAAAGCCAACATATCGACACACGCATATACTGCTGACTGAAGACTCTCTGGGAGGGCCATAAGGGATTAATCCAAAATCACCCAAATAAAGATGGCTACTTCTTGAAGAGCGGTGGTCAGCTGATTTACTGCCAGGGCATTAAATGACCAGCGCCTCAAACAGGCCATCACATACGTCTCGGTGACCATTCATCGGTAACAAGTACACTTCCTAAGATAAACACGCCATATTGTATTTCCCAATTTAACTATCCCATAATCTGTCAGCATTAAATAAAAGATGTCGTAGAGAGATTACGAGGGTGAAAAAGTTCGGATTTCTGTTTAACACAAAAGGCGATGATGTGCCCTGTTCAAGGATACTCGACTGTTCTTCAGTAAACACTTCACAATAAAATGGTCAATTAAACTATGATGTTTCACCCTTAAAGTCAGATACGAGTGTAAATGTCCCACCGCCAGTTAACCCAAGCTCTGTGAAACTTAGAATGGCGCAAATTGGCGATGCCAGATTCTCCAAAATCTCATCCCTTTATAAGGATTCAGAGGAAATATCTTGTCTGTATAAATGCACCAGATCACCTCAAGCACCGCCATAATTTATTGGTCATCCGAGAGTTTAATGTGAGGATTCAAACACAGGATACATTCAGAGAGGGCTAAACGTTCTGTTAACCCACACTTGGAGGAAACAATACCGTGACAACGCCTTCGCTATTGTCTCGTGGGATTACCGCTTTCACGGTGTCGTTGATGCTTGGGTTTACAGTCGGGATAGACATGGTTTACATATTGTTCGTGTTGTTGGGTATTGTCCAGCGAAGATATAACTGACAAAAAGTCGTTGAGAGGTTATGTGTGAGTTTTACGTTAGTTAACAGTAAGGAGGCATCTTGACGTGTGACAATCTGTGTCTTGTTAACTAAATATCTCATTTAATGATCATATTTTCTCAGTTTGCAACTGTGATCTTGTTCAAAGGAGATTAATATGCCATTCACGCACTGACACTGTGAGTCCTTCTGCGAGGCAAGAGGATTGAGGTGTCCCCCATAGTCAACAATGAACCAGTGCTCAGAAATACAGGCGACTTTTATGATCGGTAGAATAGGTGTTGAAGTAAAATGAAAAAAATATTATTCTTTGGACGTTAATGTTAGATATTGTCTACGACAAAGGATTTTCTTTCATTCTCATTGGTTGAAAAACAATATGAAATACATTTTCTTGGATATATACAGAGCTTTGTCGCTTTTATCCGAAATTGTATCTCCATAAATATATTTCTTTGAATTGTCTATTTTGTGAACTCATTAAGTCGTAATATATTTACGTTTCACACTCCTGAATATATGCAACACTGAATATCAATGTTCAAAATTTCTTTACATTGGTTTCTTTCTGCTGATGCGTCTTTGTGTCCACCGTGGTATGGTTGGAATATGAACCCCAACTCACTCACTCACTCACTCACTCACTCACTCACTCTTTCTCTAAAAAATGGTTTAAGCAAACAGCAGTCTCATTATGACTGTAAAGTATCTGCTCGTGTTTGTATGCATGTGTAGTTGACTACTCATGATTAGTGACTGCAGAACAGTTTGCGCACGTGCCAACTTAGTCTGTCATGCCATTTCAGAGACAAGATGTTAGTCTAGTGCCTACCTCGTCTGTCATACCATTCAGAGACAAGATGTTAGTCTAGTGCCTACCTCGTCTGTCATACCATTCAGAGACAAGATGTTAGTCTAGTGCCTACCTCGTCTGTCATACCATTCAGAGACAAGATGTTAGTCTAGTGCCTACCTCGTCTGTCATACCATTCAGAGACAAGATGTTAGTCTAGTGCCTACCTCGTCTGTCATACCATTCAGAGACAAGGTGTTAGTCTAGTGCCTACCTCGTCTGTCATACCATTCAGAGACAAGGTGTTAGTCTAGTGCCTACCTCGTCTGTCATACCATTCAGAGACAATATGTTTATTTAGTGCCTACCTTCCACTCTTTGTTATTATCATCTCCGTGCCGAGTTCGTGGAACTTGTCCCAGAGTTCCTTGGTCTCCAGCCTACAGTTGACGTTCTCCAGTTCCTTGCTACCGCTAGAGGTCACTGTGGTCTTCTCAACCTTCTCCTTTTTGATGACCTTTATGTCTGGCTGAGGAGATACCGGACCATCGCTGGGCTCGACCAGACGCTCTGGACACAGAGATATATGCGGCTATACACATAGAGAATACCATATATACAGAGACGCATACACTCTCGGGTACAAAGAAACCCATGCACAATCATATATGCACAGATGCAAATATACATAATATAAACTGAGACACAATGACAATCATATATGCATAAACACATATGCAATGACAGAGACACATTCACAATCATACGTGCAGAGACACATACACAATCATACGTGCAGAGACACATACACAATCATACGTGCAGAGACACATACACGATCATACGTGCAGAGACACATACACAATCATACGTGCAGAGACACATACACAATCATACGTGCAGAGACACATACACAATCATACGTGCAGAGACACATACACAATCAATAACAGAGACACAAGCACAATCTTACAAAGACACCTACACACAATCATATAAGCGCAGACACATACACAGTCATACATACATACATTCACATGTATACACATAGACACATACTCAATCATATAGACAGAGATATATTCACAATCATACACAGAGAAACATACACAATCATCTGTACAGAGAAACATACACAATCATCTGCACAGAGAAACATACACAATCAACTGCACAGAGAAACATACACAATCACATACATATTCACTGCTCAATCATACACAGACACATACACAGTCATATACACAAAGGCACATTCACAATCATACACAGAGAAAAGCATATACGCAGATATGTGTGGATGTGTTCACAGATACATGCCGATACACAGATACACACAGACAATCATTTACATAGAGACAAAAGGACACACAAACACACACACATACATACAGACACACACACACAAACACACACGTACATACAGACACACACACAAACACACACGTATACACAGACACACAGACACAAACACACACACACGTACACACACAAACACACACTACATACATATGCAAACACACACACACACGTACATACACACACAAACACACACGTACATACACACCACACACACAAACACACACTACATACATATGCAAACACAGACACACACACACACACACACACACACACACACACACACACACACACACGTACATACAGACAACACAGTTACTTTATCAGAGACATGCACACAATCATATACATAGAGAGAGAGAGAGAGACAATCATATACACATACACACGATCGTACTCATTCAATCATACACAGACACATACGCAGTCATTTCCACAAAGACACATTCACAATCATACACAGAGACAAGCATATACACAGATATATGTGGGTGTGTTCACAGATACATACCGTATACACAGATATACACAGACAATCATTTGCATAGAGACAAACGGACACACAAACACACACACGTACATACACACACGTTCATACAGACACACACACAAACACACATGTATATACAGACACACATAGACACAAACAAACACACACACACAAACACACAATACATACATATGCAAACACACACACACACACACACACACACACACACACACGTACATACAGACAACACAGTGACTTTATCAGAGACATGCACACAATCATATACATAGACACAGAGAGACATATACAATTATATACACATACACACGATCGTATAAAAGGAGAGACACGCACAATCGTATGCACAAACACACAAATGTTCATACATATAGACACGCATAATCCAGTTGACACATACATTTGTAAACACAGACACACATTCATGTACACAGAAACAAGCATACACACATACACACTCATGTACACAAGTATGCTTAAACGTTACTGTTTGCAAATAACTTTACACTTTATTCTACACAGTCTATCAAGACATTTTTAACTCACTCCAAAACGTTTTGAATAATACAAATCCATGGCTCTCTGAACAATTGAAAGTTCATCCATATGTGTGAGTGACTCATCTAGTATCATATGTGTCTTTGTCACAGACGTGTTAGCCAAGCATCTCCATCCCGGGGTGAACGATTCTTTGCAGAAATGAAATCTTTTATTACACAATACAAGTCTCTCGTCTAAAATAAATTTCCTGATGATGATTTCATATGAGGCGAGACTTGCTTTGCTATAATTGTAATCCAGACAGGCTTGGGTTTCATAAGATACATATACTCCGGTCATGGTGCAGTGTTAGACTATTTTATCTCTTGCTAATTTGTTAACAGTGGGTATTAATCACTGCATCACTGGAGTTGAAACAGTGAACAGTGTTTCAACATTATATTCCTGTAGTTGATGAGGAGTACTCGGGTGGAGGAGGGCTGGGAAGACAGGGAATATCCAAAACAGACATCTTAAGATGCTGACACAAATGATATCATATTCACATTGTGACAAAATATTTGCATTAGTGAAGAATGTTTAAGAGAGTTTCAATGGATGATTTGAAAAAAGATTATTTATAATAAATGTGACTGTGATCATGTCTTTGCTTTTGTTGGAATGTTATAACCACTCTGTGATATATTATCAAGAAGGAAACATCATGGTGTACTGTACATAACTGAGTAATAACTTGAATAAATCATGTTATAACTTTCATAAAAAAGAATTATTTGAAATTATTCACGTTTACAACCGATCTCATAATATTAAAATAGGTTCCATGAGTAAATACTTTATCTCACATCAGTCTGGACTTAAGGAAGCTTAATCCCAACCCTTCCGCATTCACATTAGTATTACAGGAAATACTAGTTAAGCATATTGCTTTAAATGTTTGTAACACTGTCAATGAAGTATTATTATCACACATTATATGTACACATGTAATAGTGGAGGAGATACTTTTTTACAATGATAATCTATATCTACTTAAGACACTGATATAAATGCTGAAGCACAATTGGACAGAATATTTGTAGATTTTCATTTAATCAGAAATTAGAAAATAATTGTCTCACTAGCGGATATGTTCTCTTTACGATGTCTTATCCGAAAATAGTAAGAGTATGTAGTCATTCTAGAAGCGTGTATTGCAACAGGCGACAGGGTTATGGTGTATAATGCACATGTTTTAAATTAGAAAGAATTAGATTAAACAGAGAATCAGAACCACTGATATTGCCTCTCAATTCATTATCAGTCAGGCATAACGCATGCATTTCTTAATACATACATATTTCAATTTATACACATACATCCTCTTTCTTAATTTCGCTAGAAACATGTTTGGAATATGTAGCATATTAAATGAAATATAAAATGTCAACGCCAGAAGATAACCAGTCTCGATTATCTGCCGAAACAAATTCAATTGTGGGTAAAAGGCAAAATAGCGGTGAAAATTATATGGATGGATCACCGAAATTAGTGATGAGACCAGGCGAAAAAAGTATGGATGTCGTGACTACCGGTTGCTCTTTCTACAATTATTACTTAACTTAAAAGTATCTCCTTTTTCGTGCTCTATTATTTTTTTTATTTTCAAAAGATAATATCATTACATAGCTTTCTTTAAAAACATACCAAACGATTCGCCAAACAACCATTACGACCGATACACTTCGGTAAACAACAGAGGATACGATAAGGAGAGAAAAACGGAGGCAAAAAACAGACAAAAAAATCAGAGCAAAATTGAAACAGGAGCTTGGCAGTTTTGGTGGGTTAACAAACCGTCTCCTGTATCATCAGACTCAACGTATGACAAGTTTTGCAAGTGAGACAGTCATAATATTTTCCTTCAAGGAAATGCGTTTCATTTTACACTAATTCCTAGTGCTCGGAGAATCATTGCCTTGTGTAAATGTAGACTTATAGTGGGGATTGTGTTGGAAAATGAAGCGGATAAAAAAGGACTGTACATAATATGTATTTAATATTTTGTATTGATATTTATTCTTGGCGTATTCAGTGTTGGCATGAATTATATATATGTTGATGACGATATAATGAATCGTATGCACAGTGGTTGTTTTGTTTGTGTTGTATTTTTAAATATTCTACAGGGCTGCACACAAATATGCACTAATTGCATGAAATGGAAACAAAAGATCGTTGTCTTCATATAACAGAATACTAGAAAACATCCACATCTGAGAAAATAAACAATACTTTTATTTGAATATATTTTCTTGACGAAATGAGGAAACACGAATTATCATTTATTTGGTATATAGTCTCAAAGCTATATATATATGAATTATGGCTATAAATATTATGGTTGTAATTATAGTTTCTTGCATTTATGCATGACTTCTTTAACGCCTCCCATGCAAGTATAAACATTGCCGGATCAAATGTATATATATCTAGATCGCATCACACTGATGATCACAGCATTCGCTATTTTTATATACACGTAAAGTTCATTTCTTGGTGTTTGTTTTAATGCATGCATACAGTAGTAATATTGTGAGGGAGTGTAACGCATCATTTAAGAGAACGGAAAGTGAAATTAATAAACGTACCTAATGGTGAAATTTGAACCTTGCTTTCAGGAATAACTTTATCAGTGTCGTCTGCTTCCTGGGAGCCGATGATAGCAGCTATAGAAAACGCCGTGGCTTTAGACGAAAGCTGGGGTTTAACACTTGGGGGAGAATGCGGCAGTGCATCTTTCTGTCTGTCCATACTTTCAGGTGTCCGTGGATTTTCTGAGACACTCATTCTCAAACAGGCGTGCTTTTTACAATCAGACTGCGTCGCATGAGGAGTCGGGTTTCGACTAGCAGACGACACTTGTGTCTGACAACGCAAGAGGCAAGCTGTTCGGTCGCGAGGATCGTCTTTTAGACAAGACACTGACAATTCGTCCAACGGTCGTAATGAAGGTGCCAAAATTTGCACTCCCAATGGCATTCGGAATACACTCGGAACTGTAAAATCGAACCATGTATATCTCCTACTGTTATCCCTGTCAAGTATGGCACCGACAGCCGAAGTAAGCCTTGTTGTGATTGGTCCATCCGGCCGAACCCTTCGCCAACCATAAAGCACTTGAGGGAGGGTCTGAAAGCAAACAGTTGTATTGGGTAGCTATTAATTGGCAGAGAGAACAGCAAGATTTTCAACACTTAGTGTAGCAGTAACTACCCCAGGCAACCCCGGGGAGGAGAAGGGGGAGGTTTGTGGTCTTTAAAACTGGCTGTTTGATTTGAAACAGATCAGTGAGATCTCCCAACACTAGTCAGAAACCACCCTCCATCTGTTCGCGAAAATTCAATACCCTCCCTTAACCCCGGCCGCGCTGAGCGTCGAAATCAAGACAAATTGATCATCAAACAAAAGCTATTGTAATACAATCATCTCGATGTAATTTTCTAAAAACGGTTAGTTTTGTTCCAGGAATTTTCTTCAATGTAAAATCATTAGTTATTGTCCTTTATACAATTTTTATTTTAGCTATAAATTCATTTTATCTGTCAATTTCACATATTGTATCGCCAATACTGTATAAATCACAGCCATTTATTTCTCCAGTGTAAACGGTCCAGTAAGGTTTACCCGACCCCCAGGATATCATTGTTACATATTCACATTGTGATTAAACCTTTGTTTCTTAATTAACACAATCATGCATTGTTGCTTGCAATCGTGTAATAGTACATCTACCCCGCGTTAAATCCGACACGTGACATACTGCCGAGACGATTCAAATAATCAGGACAGTTTCTGCGTCTAAAACCTGCCATTTTTCAACGAGGAGACACATTTCAGAATCAATTAAAGATTTATCCATACCCCTTTTCAGCTTCCATCCGCATTCCCTGAGGTATATACCATTATAAAAATCAACCTTTGTGTAACGTGATCCGATCCATACACAATGAAGATGCATTGCATCTGGATGTAATTAGAGAGAGGTAAATACTATTAACAAAGATTATCTTATTTGCGTCGGTTACAATAGTTTGCAATATGAAACAACAGAAACCATTTTTTAATTACCCGTATGTCTGTACGGATATATTATTTCATTATTGATAGCCTCGAAATACGGATACTGATCAAGCTGATAAAATTGATACATAGGTCAAATCAATATTTGTCAGAGGTATCTAATCTTGTACTAAGGTAATAATTAACGATGAAGTATATCATTGTCACGCTCCTGCACCACACCACTGTCCATGACGGTAGCTAAATGACTAACCTCGACATGAGTAATTACCAACGCGGAAATATATTTCTATCTTCGCTTACCCTACATGTTTGCGAATGTAGCGAATTGCTAAGCAGGAACGGAAGGTTATATATATTTCAGTCTCCATTTACACGTTCACAAAAGTAGTGTATTTCAAACGTTGAAATACAATGATACACACAACGTGTGTCCGTCATTGTCACAGGTTATTGATTAAAAAGCAAGGATACTGACGTGTACTTTTTAGGAGTAAGGCAAACTCGAAATACACGCGTTCTATCCGCCAACTAGTAGTACACATCCACTAAGATGCGGCCATCGATCAGAGTTGCCTCACACCATATTGACGTCACTCAAATTAATAACTAAGTTTTTATCTTGAATATTCGATATAAAAATGTTCTGAAAAACTGTGGTTTAACTTTGTATGTATAAAAAATGCACTTAATAATAACTCGCACATGGTGTTTCGGTGAGAAGATAATTCAAACAGGATATTAATGTGATCTAACTTAGGATATAGAATATTATGAAAATGTTACCCTCACAATGGTGACAATACAATTGTACAATAAAAGTACAATTATACAATAACAGCGACAAAACGCTCTCCATATAGTCAAAGAAATATCTGCCAAAAGCAGAGCCGATTGTTCGATTCCGAACGTGTGTGAGCATGTGTTTATGAATCACCATCAAAAAGTGATGATAAGTGTTCGCGAAAAGGTGAGCGAATCCTGCCTCACCGGTGGCACCCGTCACAAACACATGCAAAGGCAAGTCAGTTGTCACCTGAAAAAACACGGGAACATATGAAAACAAGTCTAAATATGGAATCGAAACGGACATCATTTTTGTCACTGATGCGTCAGATTTGGAAATGTCCTCTATATGTCTATCATAAAACTTTCAAAATTCATCTAACCATCGTCACACACGGGGCACATGTCCACTCTTCATATATCAGCATCCAGTTCACAATGGTCCTTCTTATCGCATATGCCATGTGCTTTTATTTATCAGGATCTTGAATATATAAAGTTAAATCTAATAATTAGGTCTGAAATCCATGAATCTGAAAATATCTCCGCTGATGCACATTCAAACGAAACGCCGTTACAAATACCAATATACCTATGTAATGACAGCTTAGTGTCAGCGTGATAAACAACCCTTTTGATATTGCAGCAATCAAACGTGAACTTTAATTATTAGCCGGACAATGACGTAGACACTAACACACTGACTTAATCCTGATACATCAAACACCGGCCTAATACGGTCAATTTAATGAATACAGCACACTGTATATAAATATTTTAAAAATATTTATACCACTCGTGAGACCGCTCATGCTAAAAACAGTAGCAGGTTTTATTTTACAGGAGTTTATGCAGATCTATATTCAGACGTACGTCGTAGTAGTGTGTATAACAAACAAACTTCCAACATATTTTCAAAATGAAAAATTTAATTCTGAACATTTGATAGTACATTACCATATATGGTGAAATATTGTACTATCCCAATTATACAAGGTCACAGTTGTATGATCAATACTTCTCATATGGTTTCAAATAGTTTCTTCTTCCAAATGTGAGTTTAATTTGTGGATTGGCAGTGGCAGTAACTCGGCATACTCTGTGTCAGTTGACATATGTTCTGAAACATTTTAAATTTGGCAGCTGCATCAAATCAAATTTTAACAATTATCATGTAAGTCATATAAATCGCCGATTTTGAGTCACTTTGTTTTCAAATATAAAGCGTTTATGATGTCTAAGCATACACAATTATGAATTTATATATTTTCTGATATGCTATATTTTCCATATATTGTTATACGGATCGTAAATAAGGGAACATTTTCTAATATGCTATCCTATAATTCTGCTTATGTTTAACTTTCTACGATACATTTAGCATTTTTTTCATATACTTTTCACCGCTATTTTTGCCTTTTAAGCCCAATGGAACCTGTTTCGGTGAATAAGCGAGACTGGTTATTATCTGCCGTTGACGTTATACATGTATGTGTGATCATACACGCGCCAGATATTTATATTAGTGTACACCCTAAGCCTAACCAACATGTCATCATGTCCTTTTAATATTGTCTAATACTAATTACAAATCAAACAGTTTCTACCAATGGGGTGGTGGGGTAGCCTTGTGGTTAAAGCGCTCGCCGAAGAGCCGGGTTCAATTCCCCTCATTGGTACAATGTGTGAATCCCATTTCTGGTGTCCCCTGCCCTGATATTGCTGCAATAGTGCTGAAAGCATAACCCTCAGTAGCGCTTTGTTTCTTATCCGGAAAGGGCGTAATATGATCATATAATGTATTAGCCATACATTCAAGGCATTTATAGGCATACTCTGAATGTATGTAATATGCATCCGCCATGTTATAAAGCAGTTCTACACGGCCGATATATTCACAATGAGAAGTGTAACCTGTATGAATTATTAGATATATTCTGCAATACTATTGCACCTGTAATGTCAGAATTGATCGGTTGTGTTTATTTTCATTTAACCAGCAATGCTATTTTCCTAACAAACGTGCACGTAATTTAGGGGAAAGAATTGCACAGTTGATTCAAAGCCCTGTGTATATATGATGATAAATGTATAAAATATTATCCTAATTATTAACATGTCAATACTAAACTGATGGACAAAATAACATTTACCGAGGTTTTTTTTGTAATTGAAAATTGAAAGAACTGTTGTTAACTTTGTTTATGTCTGTTTAATCATCACACTCGTTGGTAAAACGTCATCTGTGGCTGGTTAGTTTAGTGTAAAAATCATCTGTTTCAATTATGACTGGGGTAAGAGATGAATCAACAACCCCATTACCCTTACAGGATCTGCAATGTTGAAAATTTGCGCCTAAACAAATCAAATTTATTGCCTATCAAAGATAAAATGCCTACTTTACCCATCAGCAGTTGTGTATTTAGGTGAGGTGAAATTCGCGTCCAAGATTATTGCACTTATATAGCGACGTGCATGCACGTGTGTGTGTGGCTGCTTTTACTAGTCCGGACTGATGCCGATTTATAGTGCTAGCTCACTGAGATACCATGCCGCAGTTTAACATGAATACCCCACTCAGACACAGTATACTGACTCCGAGCCGACCAGTCCTTGTTTTAGCCCCTTAATGCCGAGCGCCAGACGCGAACCCCGGACCTTCCGCTCTCCGGGCGGACGCTCTACCACTAGGCCACGGATGCGGTCTGTTGTGTATTTAGGCTTATGCAAAGCATTATATATATATAAGGCATAAGTGAAAAACTTATGCGGAACATGGTTTTAGTTTATAAAAGTTTTTAATACAATTCTATTTTGAAAAATAAAACCAGACAGTATTCTTTGAGTGCCGACTTATTGACCGTCCACTTCAGTTTTTGGATATAATATGGTCAACTTTAGATATTTTTAATTGAGAATCAAACACTTGATAAAATCAACTGAGGGGTGTAGTATATTTTCCTCCTCGGCTCATTGCGATGTTCACAACAGAGTTATTATATACCAAGTATCAAGGAACGGTCAACATGTCAAGTGTATGTGTGTGCTGTGCCAAACTATATTTTTAAATTCCCATGAAAAGGTGTAGACATTATATAGTTTCAAAGCCGGAATATATAATCATTTTCGTATATATTGACTGTGTCTTTATTTGAAGACTCGGGGTACAACACATTATAATGAAAAGGTTTAAAAGTATTCTCCATTTGAGGCTCGGAGACTCGCATAAATACACGCTATTCTCCACATAGTATTTGAAGACTCACAAGTTTGAAGCTGACACGTTGTTATATATCTGAAGTTATGTTTAATGCGGCGTTAAACCCACCCACTTACTCTTTTGACGACAGATTAACTCCCCATTAGATAACGAGGGACGCGTACAGGAGTAAGCTTTCTGGTTGTGAATATGTGGTTACAACTGTGCCATCCATTTACAGACTGAAACATCTAAAAGCAAGTGTCAAATGTAAAATGATTTACAATATACACAAACCAATTTCATTATGTATTGACTATGTAATAACAAAACCCTTCTGGTAAGAAAATAGTTGAAAACGCCATTACATATTATCCTAAATAAATATTTAAAGTTGATACACATAATTTCAGTCAAATAGTCAAAAATATGTTACATATATCATAACGAATAAGTCTTATATATTCTAGAACTTTACATTCAAATGGTATTGTTCTTTACAGAAATTACTAAGCCGCTTTGTAATTATTGCAATTGATAAAGACTCAAATTACAACAGTATTCGTGGTCTAAAACACAGCGTTGAGCTACGGTACCCCGATAATCGGTAACACAAGCCGGGTGCATTCTGTGGCAGGTCGAGCGGAAAAACGGTAGGGTAAAGAATGCAATGTTCCTTCCGTCGGCCACAGGTGCGTGCTGACCAAGGCTAGATCAAAGCGCCGATAGTGAGATCAAAGCGCTGATAACATTATGAGACAGGTAAGTCTCTCTGTTGTAATGATGGGGGGTTGTAACATGTATACGGGTGTCGTCTTGTGGGGAACGTCACGGACGTTGGCAACATCGTCATTTTAACCGCTTTTATGATAGATTGCACCCTGAAGTAATTACAGTGTTTGTTGGTCATGCATATGTGACTTTACAACTGCTATTAGTAACTTAGCACGATCTGTCTTCACCACCATACCACGTTGTATACAGTAACAGCGTACCCTCTATTATCAGATGTTTGTGTTTCAATTTTCTCAAAAAGCTATGCGTTTTTACGTGATTATTTCATTTAATGGCTGGAAAAACTCCTATACATGTTATTTGAATGGGTGGCAATTCTGACTTGATAAAAACTGCTGAGAAAAAGAAAGTATACACTTGATTTTGGATTTACGCAAACAATTACAAACGTTATCGAAACTTTACTGGGATGAAAACAATCGCTGAAACACTGCAAACTTAAGTCCCAAAACACAACAATGATACCCGTATCAATTACATCGCCATTGAATAACAATTTCTTGATTGTTTCATTTTTAGCCATCATCAAACTTTGGCGTCTACTTTCTCTTTCCCGGCAGTTTATTGAAACTATTTTTTTTATTTGAAGACTCGGGGTATAACACATTATAATGAAAAAAAATGAAACTATTCTCAATTTGAAGATTCAGATACTCGCATAAATACACGCTATTCTCCACGTGCACATAGATTTGAAGACTCACAAGTTCGAAGCTGACACGTTGTTATATATCTGAAGTAATGTTTAAAGCGGCGTTAAACTCACCCACTTACACTTTTGACGACAGATTAACTCCCCATTAGATAACGAGGGCCGCGTACAGGAGTAAGCTTTCTGGTTGTGAATATGTGGTTACAACTGTGTCATCCATTTACAGACTGAAACATCTAAAAGCAAGTGTCAAATGTAAAATGATTTACAATATACACAAACTAATTTCTTGCATTTCTGTCATAGGAGGGGCCCATCTTCAAGAAAAGCATCTTCCCCGCATTTAAATCTTTTAAAGATAAGCACTGGCTGATTAAGCCCCACCTTGCTACATGCTGCATGTACTATTGCCATGCTGCTTTGAGATAAGGGGACACAAAGTTATTATTCACACACACACACACACACACACACACACACACGTTAGTTCCAGCGGTGATTTCTATGTCTCACACAGTTTTGCAAACATTGGTCGTTGAACGACTATGTATTGTATATACAACTTAAACCATCAAAAGTGACTGCGGGGATGTTTAACGTCACATTGATCATACTTTACCCATTGATAAAAAACACATGATGTAGATTGATCCTTATACTGTCTATCGTTACAATTACACGCCAAACTGTAGCATATGAGTGTATTTTTCTTAAAATATTCTTTATTGTAAAATTAAACCAAACCAAACAATTGAACAATATATACATGTTAACCCCGTTAATCCGGACGGAACTGTGAGTGAAATACCCGGATGTATACATTTCCGGTTTACAAGTCATGGGCACGATGCAGCACATCTCTATTGCGCACAGACACCGAACAGTAATCGTCTAAATTCAAAAGCAGGGTTTCCGAACTGAAAAGATTTCGAACTAGCGGGATTTCATGCTACAATATGGCACCTTATCTACCATCTTAAGGACTGTGGTCATTCTTTTGTGGTGTTCTTAGTTGCAAGAATGGTATGCAGCATACCGAGATCCTATAGGATATGTCGCTATGTTTACCACTGACTGTCTGTGTGTGTGTATATCGCCGGTATCTTACTGCCGAACATCCACAACGATCCACTGTACGCACTTACTTCAGACTGGCCCTAGGAATGTGTCTTTTGAATTATCATTTTACGCAAGATCTAATTACCATAGGAATTTCATTAAACACGATCTAAACTAACAAGTTTTATCTCATGCGATCGCATCACACGACAAAAGGTTCTCTGTACACTTTAAAGGCTTATCTGTGGCTTCTAGCCAATTGTCTTCAACGACCAACTATTCCAAGTCAGCGAGGATCAGATAGTACGGTAGATCTTGACAGACCATGCAAATATATTCAGAACAATCATAGATGTGTGTCATATTGCTAACTCAGCACGTTTTCAGACACGCTAGGGGACTAATATTAGACCGTGTCATGAGTTGGGTTCAACGCCGATTTGAACAGTTTTAAAGCCATATCACGTTATGTGGGAGAAAGTCCGAAGTGATGTAGGTTCGTTTACAAGTTACCACTTTGGTAAAAACCTACGAGTACGGGTATGGACCAAGAAACATAATCAGGGCGAACCTGCGATTATTGGCTTCTGGCATCCTAAAGGGACGCAACTCTGCACAGGGCCAACCGCACCACTGAGCTCTGTTTTAAAGGGCCTCTCCTCCATAGGCTGGTGGCTATTTCCAGCCTTGGTTTAGAGGTTGTAAGTAGTGTCATGTGTGAGACATTGTCACAGTTTAAATGTTGGTATTTCAGCAATTGATAGATTGATAGATATGTTAAAATAGGAAATTGAAGACAAACAAAGTGGGTTTTGACTGATTTGAAGGAAATTTGCTACGGCTGCTAATTCAACAAAGCCTAGTTCCCTTTTATTCTCGATGGGATTTGGGGAAACGGGTGGCCCAGTCGTTTAAGGCGCCTGCTGTATAGAGTTACGTCCCTTTTGCACGCCAGATTTGTGGGTTCGAATCTCGGTTCGCGCCAAATGTGTTTCTAGGTATGTCAGCACCATCGCCAGTTTTGCCAAAGTGGTAAAGGTCTGAGACATGCATCACTTCGAGGTTTCCTCACACATCAAGCTGACACGTCGTGATATAATTGGAATTCTGTTCGAAACGGCGTTAAACCCAGCTCACTCACTCACTCGATTTGATTCATGATCACAGTTTTTTTCGGGTGAATGTTTTTTATTATGTATGCTTGGCAACACATGACGGTCGAACTGGTCACATAAAACACATAAATACTCAACTAGACACGACACCCTTAGTCTGTTGTCTTCCCCTGAACGCAATGTAAAATTATGCCCCATTAAGCAGTATTGAAAGATCATCTAAACTGCCGCATGGGTTCATAGGTTTCCTTTCGAACTGAGGCATGCGTACACAATATAGCAACACGGTATATCAACGCCCTGCATTGAATGTAAACGTTTCGGAACCGCAAAACATTTGTAATAACATTTCTGTATGATATAGTACAATGGACTCTGCTTTTAGTAGATATTTCTTATGATTATTTCAATGGTTTTATTTATTGTAACTGAGAACATATCTACGCATTTGTGAAGCACCAGTGCAGTATATGATATATAAGTAATATCAGTTTACTTGGATATACGTAGTTTCACATCAACGGTTCTAAATAACGTCATTTTAATTCTATCAATTCCATGAATCAACAACAAGACAGTAGTTGCTAACATTTTAATTTCAAGGCAGTGTTCTGTGTTCGAAAACTCTTTCAATACCTATCCTTTAAGGATTGGATAAATGCGGAGAAAGTGATTCAAAACGATGACTTGTATGCAGGAGAAAACAATTTAAGATAGAATTATATATCAAAACGTTTTCAACACAACAGTGGATATCGTTTTCCTATGAAGAATTACAGACCTGGGGTGATGCCTTGAGATCGTCACATGAGCGATGTTGGCAACATAGGGTACTGTATAGTTCTCTATTTAACTCAAGATAATATACATGGACATTTATTGCAACAAGATGGCGTCTAGCGCTTTTTGACGTATGTTTCGTTTCTGCACCAATGAAAGTGGCTGTGATGTAATGTTTGGGTTCAGTGAAACGCCAGCACCTTCTGAATCCAGGCGCCTCGTTATCAGGCAAGACTGCAAGAACGGCTCGCAGACGATTGGAAAATTGTTTCGATTCGAGTGACCAAATGTTTGGGTCCAGCATCAGTTTACACCGAAATTGACAAAAAGGGCTCATTACTGCCCGGCTTTGGCGACGTTGTGGATCGTAGAGGTTCTTCAATCAAATTACGGCAAAACACGAGAAACTGTTTAGACCTATGGCATCAAAACAGAGCTAAATGGCCAGGTATTGCTTTCCGCCATCGACGTCTAGTCTCGGTATAGTGGTGTAGGAGAACTTATCACTGCGGAATTCGAATCTGGCAAGATCGAGGTTAGTTTCACTCCAACTTGTGGGCAAAGTGGTCCCCGGCGCCATGATTTCGCTTCCCAGTTACCCAATACGACTCCTCGAGACTAGTCCGACTAAAAGTTGATGTAAGTCAACGTAAATAAGATCGTCATCATATACCAAGGGCAAGTGCGTGGAAGCTGGGTCGTCTGCTTTCTGTCAGCCGCCAAACGTCATCGCGTGTGATGTAATAGCGCGTGACCGGATATCGTCTGCTCACTTGTGTCGTCTGCGGTGCGATGGTCTTCACAGCCTTTCCGTGATTTTCCAATGGGTTTTATTTCCTAATTACACAAAAATATCGACTCGAAATTAGGAGATGAGTACGACCGACACACTAACTATTTTGAGAGCTTCCCGAAGTGGCCAAGCGGCTTTGATATTGTTTGGAAACACTTGACGTGAAATTCAAAGCGACAGCCATTTAAGAATTAGGCGTTCTCCGATCCGCCATCCTAATCAGTTAATCACGTTAGCAGTCTCCCTCCGTGATGCACAAGGCAAAATAAACGAGCCTGTGCTTTTATTTCTCGCCAAACTTTGAGGTCAAGGGTGACGAATGCACCAGTAAGATCACAAAATGGAGAGATCGCGGCTTGGCCAGCCTTTGCGGGCGTGTCAGGTTTGGTCAGGGACGGGGAAATGGCCCTATGTTAATTACAGTGCTTCAAACTGCTGGCGAAATTTTCACTTTTGGTTTAGTGTGCTAAGTAGCCCAACTCTCGTCGTGTGACTCACGCTTCGCCAGTGGTAATCACGATTCCCCCGAGACTTGATCAGTTGTCCCCACAAACATTTAAAACGATTTGATAGCAATTGAAGATAATCGGAGCATTAACATTTTCAATATCTTTCATGGACTTGGTGATTTGAGGCAAGGAAAATTCATTTAGCTTCTGATAAAAAGATGAAAATTAATGAATGGGGTGCCGTTTTTATTCATATTTATCGTTCATGACATCGCCTCCTTCTCTTCACAGAACACACCCTTTCTTGTTGCGGGTATGAGAATAGACACAATGCATATTAATTAGAAAGTCACACATTAGTATCAATTTGAATTACTGCAAACAATATCATAAAATCAAATTCAAATCCCCAAGAAGTGCGATTCGCGGTCCTAAACTGATTGCGCTCAATTATATTTTTACAACACCGGGCACGTCATATCGACATAAGACCTAATCATTATTACTGTGCTGATAAACTTGTTTGATAGTAGATTAAAATCCCTAGCCAACCAACAGGAATCGCCCTGTGATCGTTTGGCGGAGATGTCCCATATGCCATTGACAGACTGCTATGATAAAATGATCTTGTGACAAAATAATAAAGTTTTCTAAGAGGGTATTATAAACTCTCCTATTTTTTTTGTCCAGAATTTCAGTATGTTTGCTTAACATATGCTTGTTGAGTTTCTTACCATCAAATTTGTTACAGTGTGTTCATTTACGAATGGAATATGAGCAATGTATTAAGGTGAGGTGAGATGAAATTGGGTTTAACGTCGCGTCCAAGATTTTTGCACTTATATAGCGACGTGCATGCACGCGTGTGTGTATGTGGCTGCTTGTACTAGTCCGGACTGATACCGATGTATAGTGCTAGCTCACTGAGATACCATGCCGCAGTTTAACATGAATACCCCACTCAGACACAGCATACTGACTTTGAGCCGACCAGTTCTTGTTTTAGCCCCTTAATACCGCCAGACAGGGTAACAGTAAGACCTTCCGCTCTCCGGGCGGACGATCTACCACTAGACCACGGAGGCGGTAGCAATGTATTAAGCTTTATTAAGCTGTATTAATGTATTACACCCATGTTTGCTGGTGGCTAAAATGAAACAAACAAGAAATAGTTGTTCGATGGTGATGTATTTGATACGGTATCGTAGTTGTGTTTTGGACCTTCAGTTAGCAGTGTTTCCCTGTTTTAACGTAGTAAAGTTTTCATAAAGTTTGTAAAATTTTAGTCAGATCTAATTTCCAAATATATACATTCTTTTACCCGTTGTTAATGTTATGCATGGTAGTTTCAGTGTAACATGGTACGTATGGTTGATCAGCAGGTTTAATCTTTGCACAACGTTACATGTAACATGGTATAGGAACAGCTTAGTTACTCTCTCACCGGCAGGATACGCTCACCTTTTCGCGAACACCTGGTATCATCACTATTGATAGTGATTCATAAACTCTCATGATACAGACGGAATCTCTCTCCATAACTTCCTTGTCAATAAATATCGTAGAACCAAGGATAGTGATTTTGTAAATTGTATATGTACTAACTGTACCAACCGGGAGATTGAAGACGAGTTTCATGTTCTTTTTATATGTGGAAAATATAAAACGTTGAGTTTAAAGTTTCTATCTTATTTCGATATTACACACAAAGACAATCAATTAATGACCAGATTGTTGAATTCGACCAATGAAGATGTTATCAAATCTTTAGCAATGTATCTAAAACATGTATTTAGACTGTGAATATGTATTATGCTATGTTCAAGATCACGTTGATTTTCATGTATTTTTAAAAAACTGAACTGTACTATGGGTCATATGGCCTTGCATACTGAATAAACTGTCCGTCTGTCTGTCTGTCTGTCGGAATCGAACTATCGACTCTGCTTTATGCAGAGATTTCTGTTCGATATAGAAAGGGTTTTGTCGCGAAATTTACGTATTACACACAAAAAACCTTGTTACGGTATCCCGTAAGGTATAAAGCTATTGCTGCATTAATCTTTTCTTTTGTTGTCTAACAGCTGCAAGCCATGGCACCATCTCCTGCTATAAGATTCGACAAAGATGGAAAAAGTTCTTCCCAGTGTATATATGGGGGCTGCGTGTTTGTAGCACGTGTATATGTGAGTACAGAACCAATCTGATATCGTTGGACTATTACTGTTTAACACTGCAGACAGCAATATTCAAACTGTATGACGGCTGTTTGTAAATAATCATGTCTGGACCAGACAAACCAGAGATTGATATCATGAGCAACGTCCCACAACGTCGGTGTGCGACGATAACCACCACACTAGCCATGCAGTCGCTTTAGTACGACAAACAGGCGTATTTAGACCAACTGTATGCCAGAGTTCCCACAGGGTTTGGTATTACTGACTTTTGCGTAAAACAACATGCACTCACTCACTTTCTTTCTTATATTGGAGGGCGGTCGGGTAGCCTAGTGGTTAAAGCATTCGCTCGTCACGCCGAAGACCCGGGTTCGATTCCCGACATGGGTACAATGTGTGAAGCCCATTTCTGGTGTTCCCCGCCGTGATATTGCTGGGATATTGCTAAAAGCGGCGTAAAACCATACTCACTCACTCTTATATTGGATAAATTATACATGCGATACCTTTGATTTCGAAATGAAATGAAAAATACATGTTGGCCCTATCTGAGTCTATTTTGGTGAAACTCAAAAGTACGTATATAAAAAGTGAGATTTGTTTATGTGTTGTATGAGGATGTAAACCGTTTCTTAACTTCGGGTTATCGCTTAAGGGATTTAAGGCCCAAATGCCACTGTCTGCAGAGTTTCTTATAAAGCAACACCTTCTCACCACTGTTTGTCTGTGGACTAAAGATCATCTCTCTCCGTCCTTATTACACTATTCGCGGCTTAAACGGCGCATTGCGTAGTCGAGACCAATTCAGATGAAGAACAGGATGACTATCGCATCACCCGAGAATCGACTTATTTTGTTTAAAGTGACAAACAACATTCGTCTCTGCAATGGACCACGATCAGCTGCGATCATCAATAGACAGCAGTAATTTGATGTAATACCCTGGGGTTGGTTTTACCTCTCTTTAGTCAGTGGCCTCAGTAATGATAACTTAGGGACAGAGCTTTTGTCTTCCATTGTCGTGATTTACAGAAGCACTTATAAGTTCATAAATACAAACGGACAAACTATCTCTACCAGCTTCGTTGTGCGTTGCCATGAAAGATGTTGATACAAAGCATCTTATGTTGCATATGAATGAATGCATTTTATATGTAAATGTGCACTGTATGTATAACAAAACTTTTCAACATTTTTTACATTTTGTCCAACCTCCCCCTCCTCTCCCCCGTCCCCTCGAGGTGCGTGATGGGCCTGTCATTGTGCTAATAAGGCCACACTCGGCGATTTGCATGAGCACTTCTGGTATTACCACATCTCACGACATATTTCCACATTTCTGGTTTTCGCCAAATTTTGACAGATTGGAGCATTAGGGTGGCCTGACAAGAAATAGACCCTTTCAGAAGAATAAATGCACAAAATATACCTTTCCCCAGCACCCAACGCGAAACCAGTAATTTCTTGCTTACTGAAAGTCTAATATCTTGCTAATAAGCTAATTGAGAGTGGGGCTAGGTCAAACCAAGGCATTTATTCCCAAAGTCTGATGGATTTTAAATTCTTCTTGATCGCCCTATTGTGATAGCTTTTCAATCAGCATAGGCTGGAAACATAAAACCTATTTATTACCATACCTATCAAACAGTCGTTCCTCCAGCGTAATTTTTGTAATCACCAGATTGTATACGGCAGCATCTGAAGCCTTGCATTATCCCCAGTGTTGGTGATTTTGTGGTTGCGTGTCTAAATATCAAATATCTAAATAATATCTTCAAGCGCCAAAACGTAACAACGAAGCACATTTTTATTCCAGATTTACCATGAGATTAATATCAGAATTCGCTACCTCTCGACGTACGCATGATGGATCCAACTTTCCCAAAGTGCTCTCTATACAGATGGTCGTTTTGAGTACATTAAGAAATGAAACGGATTTATGCCGGAGAATGAGAGTTGATAATGTATTGAATAAATACAATTTTGTGGTTGTTTCCTCACGTGCATCCGGGCTCGGACACCCTGGACTCCCCCCTCCACCACAAGCACCCCCCACCCCCACCCCCACCCCCACCCCCCACAAACACACACTTCCTCTGCGGATCATATCGATGTTGGTAGTCTTGTTGAAATGTCCCGTCCCGCAGTGACGCACGCCACCCTAGTAGAGGCATGGAACTGTCACTTCGCCCATAGCACGGTGTAATTTGGGGAATAATTCTCATGTTATTGTGGCCCATTACCAATATCCCAGCCAAGTCTGGCGCCAACGGAAGCAAGCAAAGCTTCAATTTGGTGATATTATCCAAGTATGGTATTTTTCACTGCAGTTAAATTACTACTTTCTCTTTGCCGGACACAGTGAACGTTGAATACACGAAATATGAGCGAATATGAAAATTTTCTCAAGTCAGATCAGAAGATTTTAAGATGGCAGAATGTATGCCACTCCCCCAACGACAAGTCGTTATCCGCAGACCACACCGTGCATTAAGAGTGAGTAGTGTGTTTGTCCAGAGCCAATACCACCATTGTTTTGGGGTACCCTTAACGCGACTAATGTGGCACGTAAATGGCACCGTACTTATCAAATATTTGTATATTGTCAGCTGAATTGACGAATTGTCATATCGTCGGTGGTTTGACACTGGGCATATGTACTGATGTGTGATTATGTTGTCCTAACTACTACTTACAAGTTGTTTATCGCTGCTGCCATGGCGCAAAGCACCTCCATTGCTTATAATTATACTCACCTCTTTGAAGCTTCGCACATCCAATTCCATCTTCCAGCTCATTCTGGTCTCCGATAAAAGTAAAATGTGGCGGCGAATTTAAATGTGATTTTTTTTGTGGTGATGGGGAATCGGGGTTTAACGTCGTGTTGAAGATTATTGCATTTATTTAGCGACGTTCATGCTCTGTGTGTGTATGTGTGTGGCAACTGTGATTTCATGCCGCAGTTTAACATGAATACCCCTAGCAGACACAGTATACTATAACAACGTGTACCAATGTTGATGAGGTCATCCATGGATGGCTACGGGGTAATAAGGTAAATAAAAACGATATTTTCCTTTGTAAACTGTCTACCAATAGAGGTCTTTGTAAAGACTTTATCAAGAATTAGTATGCACGGTATTATTGTTCTGAATGGGTGTTGAAAATTGACCAAGGGCTAAGCAAGCAGGGGTATTTGCTAAAACTCTTTATATTCTGTGACGTGTCCGGTGAACAATTGAGATGCCTTTGCATGTGTTTGTGACAATTGGGCAGGATGTGCACACCTTTTGGCGAAAACCTGGTATAATCACTTTTTGATAGTGATTTATGAACGCATGCTCACGATATAGTCGGAATCATACAATAGACTCTGCTTTCAGAATATATTACTTATATTTAATGAAAGGGTTTTTGTCCTTTTAATTATCCCAACATTATATGCAGTGGAATGTTTACAGATTTTTTCAGAACGCATTTTCCTTCGTTTAAAAATGGGCATGACCCATTCTGATCTTCTTAGGAAGGGCACGTTAAGACAGAACAAGGCGTTGTGGCGAAAACCTCATTGGAGGTGCCAGACCTGTCATGGTACTTACATATGTGGAAGTTCCTATGCCACGTTTATTACTTAGCTTGCCAAAAGTATTAACGTATATATTACACCTGCAGGCTGTCGACCCGTATACATTGATACAAGTACTGTCAGACAAGCATTTCGTATACAATTAGCGTAGTAAATGTACAAAAGCTAGTTATTTGATTGTAGGGTATACAGAGACTCGTATATTGTAATAAACTGGCGGCTTTAAGCGTGATTTTTGTTAGAGGGTTGTTTGTTAAGTTCTGAACCTCACATAGAATGAATTGAGGAAATTGTTGCGCTTTGACAAGTCAGTAAAATATGCAGATGTGTGTGACCAATGGCAAATGGACACACTTGAGGTGCAGTGATCAAGTTGGTACAGAAAAAAGGTTCAACACCTAAAGCCATCCATGAAGATATGAGTTCACTGGAGAATGATGCCCCTTCATAATAATGTTGGGCAGCGGAGATGAACCTTGGAAGAGCTTGGTACATCATCACAGACACTTTGGCAATGAATAAAGCAACATCTGATTAAAAAAATCACCAGGCAAATATGTCTCGTGAAAGGTTCTCCAGAAAGGTTCTTGCAACGACTTGTGACTATGAATGAAACATAGGCTCACCATTTCCAATCAACAATCTTAACAGTGGAAGAAGTTGCACTACAACCACCAAAGGAGGCAAAGACTGTCCCAGAAACTGGACAGGTTATGGCCTTCGTGTTGTGGGATATAGAGGGTGTCATCATCGTGGACTATTTTGCGAAAGGACATGCAATAAACGGAGCTGCACATTTGGGGAAATTTCGGGATGAAATTCAGACTAAGAGACGTGGGAAGCTGAGAAAAGGTGTGTTCGTCTACCAGGACAATGCGCCAGTGCACATATCAGTCATTGCCATGGCTTCACTCCACGAGTGTGGCTTTGAACTCCTTCAGCACCAACCACATTCTCCTGATCTGGTTCCGTCACACTTCCATCTGTTCCCAAACATGAAGAGAGCTCTAACCAGAAGCCATTTCAAATCGAACGATGATGTCATAGCAGCTGTGGAGAATTCTTTGGCCATCCATGAGAACTACCTTTAATATTAAAAAAACCCAATACCAAAGTGTGTACATGGGGAGGGGGATAATGTTGAACCAGAGGTTTGCAACATCTTGAACACACAAATAGACCCAATACAAATGATCTAATATTCTATAGATACCCTCTTAAACATGATCGGAACAATACACAACTCACAATACACAGATTCTGAAATACAATAGACAACTTATGGAACAAAATAGAAACTATCTGATATGTTAAAGAAAGCATTAAATCACAATACAAAATATTAATCATCTGATACATGATAGAAATCACCTAATACACAATAGGAATAATCAAATACACAATAGAAATCACCTGATACACAATAGAAATCACCTGATACACAATATGAATCATCTAATACACAATAGAAACCATCTAGTACACAATAAACACCATCTGGTCCACAATAGAATCACCTAATACACAATAGAAATCACCTGCTACACAATATGAATAATCTAATACACAATAGAAACCATCTAGTTAACAATAAAAACCATCTGGTCCACAATAGAAACCATCTGGTCCACAATAGAATCACATAATACACAATAAAAATCATATGATAAACAAACTATAAAAAATCACCTGATACTCAATATGAATCATCTAATACATAATAGAAATCACCTGATACACAATATGAATAATCTAATACACAATAGAAACCATCTAGTAAACAATAAAAACCATCTGGTCCACAATAGAATCATCTAATACACAATAGAAATCACCTGATACACAATAGAATCATCTAGTACACAAAATAAATTATCTGATACACAATAGAAACCATCTAGTACACAATAAAAAAACATTTTGTCAACAATGGATACCATCTGGTCCACAATAGAAGCCATCTAGTACACAATAGAAGCCATCAAGTACACAATAGAAGCCATCTAGTACACAGTAGAATCATCTAGTACACAATAGAAACCATCTGGTACACAATAAAAACCATCTGGTCCACAATAGAAACCATCTAGTACACAATGAAAAACACCTGGTCTACAATAGAATCACCTAATACACAATTAAATCGATCTGATAAACAAACTATGAAAGGAAATAAAATCATATGATACACAATAGAAACCACATATTACACAGTCACAATGAATCATGTGATATACAAACACACCAGAAATCATCTGATACACAGTATAAGTCATGATACACAATAGATACCTTCTAGTTCACAATAGAAATAATTTAATACAAAACAGACATTATCCAGAAGGCAATGAAAACTATCTCTTACACAATCGGTATGATCCAATGCACCATGTAAATAATTCAATGCACAATTTAAATCCCCTTTTATACAAACACAATCATAACACTCAACCGAAATAGGGGCGGTCGGGTAGCCCAGTGGTTTAAGCGTTCGCTCGTCACGCCGAAGACCCGGGTTCGATTCCCGACATGGGTACAATGTGTGAAACCCATTTCTGGTGTTCCTCGTCGTTTAGCTGGAATATTGCTAAAAGCGCCATAAAACCATACCCACTCACTCAACCGAAATAATACAAAAACTAGAAATCATTGAAAATACAATAGAATTTGTCTGTTGTTTAACGCCGCATTCAGCAATATTCCAGCTTATGACGACGGTGTGTAAATAATCGAGTCGGGACCAGACAGTACAGTGATTGATATCATGAGCATCGATCCACGCAATACGGATACGATGACGGGCATCAACCAAGTCAGTGAGTCTGACCACCCGGTCCGTTAGTCGCCTTCTACGTCAGTCATGGGTTGCTGAAGAACTATGCTAACCCGGATCTTCACGGGTCAAATATTCTGATGCACTAAAGAAGATGACACATATTATTCCGCAGCATTTCATGTCACACTGAATTAATATTCAAATAAAAACGATTCATATTTCAGCGCAATGAAATACAATGTATCCGTCTCAGTTCTTGATTAGTCGATAGAAAAGTTTGCGAGCGTGATCTTATTAGTTCATGAAACCCTAATGGTGTATTTGTGTTTGGCCACAAAAGGATTTCCTAAAGTGGTGAAGTATGTGTGAAATTCGCAGGCCATTAATTCAGCTCAAACTGCTCCGAAGCGCTAATCAATGGATCAAACACCAGAATCCAACTTAGCGTGACGTCATTGTTTCCGTGGCGGAACCGCCACCAAGGCTCACCCCGTAGATGAACATTCGCCCGAACGTAACCTCCCTGATTTCATTGTTTGTCGTCATCATGAGAAATTAAAATAAGTATTATATATTAAATAATTAAATGTAGATAATAAACGGTTTATTACCACGTTCTTTTACCTAATATGCAAGTACAACGAAACCCTTTAATCCAGACTGTATCGTTTCCGTTAGTTTTCCGGATTAACGGGGTCCGTATGACATATATGTATTGTACGTAACAAACTTGTTTCAACTTAGGATTCTATTGTAAATAAAATGTCCCCGAAATATATATCAAATTTATCATCATCTTAAATGGATTTAGTCTTGTTGTTACAGCGTTCGCTAGTCATGCCGAAGGCACGAGTTCGATTCCCCCACATGGGTACAGTGTGATATTGCTGGAATATTGCTAAAAGCGCCTTAAGACCATACTCAGTCACTCACTTACTCTGTCACACAGTATCCTGCAACTGGCTTTCACATTAGATTGGAATCTGGACAAGAACACCAGTGGTTGATAGTATGAACACACGGTCGCATACGAAGACACGCAAACAACCAAGTTACCGCGTCTGACCACTAGAATAAGTCGCCTCGTCCAAGCAAAGGGTTACCGGAGAATCCCAAATGACTCTCCCGGAGTTTTATAATCTTGAATATTTTCATATTGACCATCTCGTGGAAGGTCAGTCCCATACTTACTTAGGGGCGCAGGTTAGGAGCAAACTCCAGAAAGGCCATAACATCATAACTTCAAGGACAAACTTCGTCCAGAGTACAAATGTAAACTTAAGAAAATCTGGAGTTCAGAGCTGAACGCTCGCAATAAAGTCAAAGCCACAAATACTTTTCTGTTCCCGTCCTTTCCGTCCTTTTGGTGTTGTTGATAGGACGAAACAAGAAATTCTGGGTATTGACACCCTCACACAAAGAATCATGTCACACAATTGATCCACCACCCTCGCTCTTCAATCGCTGTATTTACTAATTATAATGGGAGGGCGTGGTTTAATTGAAGTTAAGGCTCTTCATGATAGAGTTGTATTGTGACTCATGATGGAAACAAGGCATTCCACGGCTTTCTTAAACGAGCCAAGGATGTGGGACAATGTAACCTCAATGCCAATGTTGATTTTGTTGATGGTTCTGTACTGCTAGACGGTACAGAAATGAGTGTCAACCAAGCGAATACCATGTCAAATGGACCCTCAGTTTTTCAAAGAGAGGCTGTCTGAACGTCCACTGCATCGTGTTTATGTGCAGTTTGTTGAGAAATAGGCAATCCTGCAGAGTCATTCGCTTGGATGAAATCGGCTGGACTGAAAAGCGAAACAGAAGGTTTTCTGTTTTCTGCTCAGGACCAGTCACTTACCTCTCGAAACCGTCAATGTGTGAGTTTGCATCAAAATGTAAATATGAAATGTAGAATATGGAATGAATTTAATGAGACTTCCAACACATTGCCAGTGGCTTTAGCACGAACACACACGAAGAATCATGTCAGACAATAGATCCCACCACCCTCGCTCTTCCCTAAATCGCTCATATTTACCAATCACAGTACCCTAAGCGACATGATGGAGTGGCTCGATCATTTTATTACCGTCTTCATCGTGTTTGTGGTTTTGACACAGAGGCCCATCCATGGTACGACCCGGAATATGTAGAGGGCGTCATGGAAAATGATAAATACAAAATTCTTTGGAATAGGCCCGTTTACAGCCTCTGACGTATCCAGGCCAACAAACCTGATCTTGTCCTTTTTGATAAATCCAATGAAATAATTTATATCATTGAATTTTCTGTCCCTAATGTGACAAGATTCGGGAAAACATGGCAAATGATCGGACCTCGCTTTCGAAACGTCACGCTTGCATCCCAAGTACCAAGTTGTCCGACTCCCCATTGTTCTCGGTGCCTTAGGTTTGGTACCTCCAAATCTGTTGACTGGCATTGGGAGAGAGTCCGGGTTTGCTACCAGGAATACAACCCTTCTGTCAATCTGAGTAATGCTGAAGGCTGCAGTGTTGGGGAGTCTTCACATTCTCCAAAAAGTTCTGGGTGGGTTTGACTAGGCAGCGCGTCCTGGGAGACGTCCCATTCGCTGTCTGGGCTGCGTGTGGAGGGGACGAGGGCCCTGAGCTGATGATGAACCTATCCAGCCTGACTGTGCCAGGATCACCCAAACCCTCTTTGCGGCATTTTGTATTTTAATATTCATATAATAATACAAAATAAAACAAAACAAAATATAAAAAATATTAGATCAATAAGGTGTTTATTATATTAGGCCAAAACAAAACCGTATGAACGGAAAATTTCTCCGTTGCATCAACTGTGTTTCTGTCAATCGATCTGTTAACGTTGTTTTTTTCGCGGTACATATTAATAGCTAATTGTGTCTAACATACCCCACTGAGCGAGTACACAATCAGCACTGGCTGAATATCGCCATCCGATAAATATGTATAGTGGATTTTTTCAGCTATCAATTCTCGGCTCCTTTTCAAGAATGAATGTTGTGTCAATTTAGAAGCAGATTTGCTTTGGAAGTGGCCACAATCTTGTTTGATTAACCACAGATAATGGAATTGTTCCTGGCACTTGTCGCAAGCAAGGTGTTCTGTTTGGATCCAAGCTTGGCGTTTTTAATCCGTACAAGGCCCAAAAGTCCTAAGAAGTGGCGAAATAAATTGAGCTTTTATCGACAGGCACCGAGGCAGAAAATTTTTCACGATTTTCTGATGACACAACTAAGATAAACGTGTTCCTGTGACGATAACATCATTGAAACAGTTCAAGTCGTTTTCTCAACGCACCCAGCTGTGTAATAGAGGATCGTCTCGACAAGGCGCACGTTGGATTAAACTCTCCGGGCAGTCGTGGAGATATTCCCAGGTTTCGACCTGCCCTTCAAAGTGTGGCGTGAAGACGTTAGGTTAGGGAACAGACATTTTGAACTGCTCCTAATGCGGTGTCGTCACGCGTAGGGATTCCTGGATAGATCGCCACCACGCAGTGAATATAAGCGAACCTACTGATATAAAATTTGATAGTAACAATGTATCACTTGGTTCTTATGTGGTATATATATCATGCAAACATTGATTGTGATTCATGCTATCAAGCTTTTGTTGTCTTGTCCGGACTCGATTATTTGGCGAATCGTTAAGATTAGTTCAAGGAATTTAAAGCGATAAGATGTGGTTAGGTGTGAGGGCAGAGTGACGGAGGTCCTATGGCTCCACAAATAGACCCCAATTTGGGGATGTAAGACAATTGAACTAAAACCCATTGGGTGTGAATTCACACTAGGGCAACCACGTAGCGAGATCCTGAAGCGATTATGATCCTTGTATTTTCAGCATTTACCGTGATAGTACATGTACATGTAGGTTTCAAAAAGTGATAAATGACTACTGTCTCCTTTTTTGGATGATCTAATTGGTATAATTAAATGTCGTTTTAAATACTGTGAACCCAACTCACTCATGTCTTCATCAGCCAAAGGTGTCGTACGTGTTCTCAAAACTACATTCTGAATGTGACAGACAGGCAGTGGATGCTGCGACACACACCTTATATCCTGTATCAAAACCTGACCTCTCTTTTAATCGTAACTCGGGGCGGTCGGGTAGCCTAGTGGTTAAAGCGTTCGCTCGTCACGCCGAAGACGTTTCTATTCCCGACAAGGGTACAATGTGTGAAGCCCATTTGTGGTGTCCCCTGCCGTGATATTGCTGGAATATTGCTAAAAGCGGCATAAAACCTCACTCACTCACTAATCGTAACTCCTATGCTTAACAGAGTTATCACAGACGTAGCATTAACATAGCTTCGTCGCATTGGTCCCAGTGATCGAACGCTGATCGTAAGTCATTTTAAGATAGTCACAGCATACGGATCGTAACTAACAAACTTCAACACTGACTTACGAATACCGCAGCGCTGAGATCACATCGTGCACGGGACCCAGGTTTTCATCTGATGATTCACTCCCATTACATCTGATTCCCAGAAAGCCTAGACTACCCGTCACAGATAAGGTTCGGGTCTCAAATAACAGTCAGTCTCCATGACCGGGCTTTTAATAGAAGAAATATGGTATACAACATGTTAACAAAATATCTACCACGCAAAACATGTAATTATTGTCAATTTACCTTAGTTTAGATGTCTTTTTAATCTCGCACCAACGATTCTTTTATCAGCTGTTGGCTGCAGGAACAACTGAAACATCGACCAAGTTCGACATCACGCACTAGCAACGGTACAGACTTGGAGGGACCAAATCAAGATCCTGACAAAGGTCACCCCTGTCTGTGTGGCAGGGAATCATGGGAAGTTGTGTAGGCAAATGCAATATAAAGACCATTGATTGGGTATAAAAAAAACTTTACTTGAAAAAAATGGACTAAAAACGATTGAAACTGAGCGATCAGCTATGTCAACTGTTGAACTATTAGATTTGGTTGGTTGGTTGGTTTGTTGTTTAACGTCGCACTCAGCAGTATTCCAGCTATATGACGGCGGTCTGTAAATAATCGAGTCTGGACCAGACAATCCAGTGATTGATATCATGAGCATCGATCCACGCAATTGGGATCGATGACATGCATCAACCAAGTCAGCGAGCCTGACCACCCGATCCCGTTAGTCGCCTTTTACGACAAGCATGTCACCTTTTACGGCAAGCATGGGTTGCTGAAGACCTATTCTACCCCGGAATCTTCACGGGTCTGAACTATTTGATAAAGAGCACATTACTGGAAGAACGGACTGCAAGTTCTGATGCCCTTCTCCAGTCTAAGGAGTCTAAGGCCACAACAGATGAATTGTATGTTCTCTGGCCTCTTGTCGTGTCCTTGTCGGGGCGGTCGGGTAGCCTAATGGTTAAAGCGTTGGCTCGTCACGCCGAAGTCCCGGGTTCGATTCCCGACATGGGTACAATGTGTGAAGCCCATTTTCCGTGTCCTCCGCCGTGATATTGCTGGAATATTGCTAAAAACGGCGTAAAACCATACTCACTCACTTGTCCTTGTCGTATCAGGTACAAGTTACCGTATTTAGTTATTAAATTGCAAAATGTAATTCGATAAAATTATTGTCAAAATGTTGGTGATGCCATAATGAACTCTCAACTAGGGTTATCGGAAAGAAAACTTTATAATAAACTAAATAAATAATATCTAATTAACTGCAGTGTGAGAGAAAGTATATTGTTTGATGCACAAATGGAACGAACAAGAAATGGTTATTCGATGGTGATGTTTTTGATACGGGTGTAATAGTTGTGTTTTGGACCTAAAGTTGGCAGTGTTTCGCCGACTGTTTTTATCCTGGTAAAGTTTTTATACCGTTTGAATTCTTTGAATCCAATTTTGAAGGGTATGCTTTCCTTTGCCCGGCAAATAATGGTATGTCTTTAAATCAAGAGGTATTGACAACTGCCACGAGAAAATATCAAATCTTTGCGAAAAAAAGAACGTATTATTAACTTGTTTTGGTCTTAGTATGTATATTCCAGATAACGTTTCTATTTGAACGAGCGATTATTGCTTATTCTCACCAGATCGATACGCAGTCGAGTTAGGTCTTACTTTAAATTATTTGATACGTCAAAAATATCAAGATTTCAATTTTGCTAGGCGAGTTCATGTTTAAAATCTTGATTCAAAGAATGTCCGCTTGTGAGGTGATGGTTTGTCTGGCAAACATAGACCCGGGTCGGTAATCAAATACGCCCCTCAGTGTAGCACTTTCTCGCCCGGTGTTGTGGAACGAAGTTGACTCGCGGAAGAGATAGGAAAATTAGGCGAGTGTGCTTGAGCGTTTGAGATCCCTGTCACATCGGCCTGTCTCTATCAGTGACAAGACGGATTAGACAACTTATCGCATCAAGTGGACCTGTAGTTTGCCGTAAGATGCCTTGCAGTCCGATTGACAGCTATTGGACTGCTCCAATTGTCAAAACAAATTAAGTTTGAGTTAACAAAGACCTGAAATGTACATTTAGCGCGAGATAAGTGCGGACTGAGATCACAACAGCTGATTACAGGATCTCGATGTTGACGAAAAGAAAATCGGGTGTCATTTTGTCGGCATCTGGTTTTGTTGCGTTTAAGGTATTGTTTACATACGCCATCGGATCAGACTTGTAGATATTCCAACCATTAACTGTTAAAACTCAACAGTGCTCACATGAGCCAACGCCTTATGTCAGTAACACACTGTGTCTATGATTATGATTACTTGTTCGCTTATAAAAAATGTGTGATTACTTGATACACAGCATACATTCCACGTAACACTCCTAGAACCACGTTCCGCGTATTATTCCTATTACCAAATTCCCCGTAATATTCCTAGTATCACATTCCACGTACTATTCATTGCACCACATTCCACGTACTATTCCTAGTACCAAATTCCAAGTACTATTCCTAGTACCACATTCCACGTACTATTCCTAGTATCACATGCCACGTACTATTCCTAGTACCAAATTCCAAGTACTATTCCTAGTACCACATTCCACGTACTATTCCTAGTATCACATGCCACGTACTATTCCTAGTATCACATGCCACGTACTATTCCTAGTACCAAATTCCAAGTACTATTCCTTGTACCACATTCCACGTACTATTCCTTGTACCACATTCCACGTACTATTCCTAGTACCACATTCCACGTACTATTCCTAGTATCACATGCCACGTACTATTCCTTGTACCACATTCCACGTATTATTCCTAGTACCACATTCCACGTACTATTCCTTGTACCACATTCCACGTACTATTCCTTGTACCACATTCCACGTACTATTCCTAGCACCACATTCCACGTACTATTCCTAGTACCAAATTCCAAGTACTATTCCTTGTACCACATTCCACGTACTATTCCTTGTACCACATTCCACGTACTATTCCTATTACCACATTCCACGTACTATTCCTAGTATCACATGCCACGTACTATTCCTTGTACCACATTCCACGTACTATTCCTAGTACCACATTCCACGTACTATTCCTAGTATCACATGCCACGTACTATTCCTAGTACCATATTCCACGTACTATTCCTAGTATCACATGCCACTTACTATTCCTAGTATCACATGCCACGTACTATTCCTAGTACCACATTCCAGGTACTATTCCTTGTACCACATTCCACGTACTATTCCTAGTCCCACATTCCGCGTACTATTCCTAGTCCCACATTCCACGTACTATTCCTTGTACCACATTCCACGTCCTATTCCTAATACCATATTCTAAAAGTTTGTTACCTAAGCCACACACTTTTTATTCACTTGTATTACGAAGGAGAAAAGGCAATCATTGAAATATCTTATTATCTTTTACAAAGAAGGCAGAATTTCTTTCCTGCGTAGAATGTGTATCTCATACGTAGGCCATTCTGTCTACGTAGACGTTATCTCCTACGTAGGTCATTCGTACTTATACTAAAGACTTGTTATCTCCATCAGAGGCCGCTCTGGCTCTTACTAAGGACTTGTTATCTCCTACATAGGCTGCTCCATCTCATGCTAAGGACTTGTAATCGCCTACGTGTGCCACTCTGTCTCTTACTAAGTACTTGTTATCTCCTACGTGTGCCGCTCCATCTCATACTAAGGACTTGTTATCTCCTACGTATGCCGTTCCATCTCATACTTAGGACTTATTATCTCCTACGAAGGCCGCTCCATCTCATACTAAGTACTTGTTATCTCCTACGTATGCAACTCCATCTCATACTTAGGACTTGTTATCTCCTACGTATGCAACTCCATCTCATACTAAGGACTTTTTATCTCCTACGTATGCCGCTCCATCTCAAACTAAGGACTTGTTATCTCCTACGTGTGCCGTTCCATCTCATACTTAGGACTTGTTATCTCCTACGTAGGCCGCTCCATCCCATACTTAGGACTTGTTATCTCCTACGTATGCCGTTCCATCTCATACTTAGGACTTGTTATCTCCTACGAAGGCCGCTCCATCTCATACTAAGTACTTGTTATCTCCTACGTATGCAACTCCATCTCATACTTAGGACTTGTTATCTCCTACGTATGCAACTCCATCTCATACTAAGGACTTTTTATCTCCTACGTATGCCGCTCCATCTCAAACTAAGGACTTGTTATCTCCTACGTGTGCCGTTCCATCTCATACTTAGGACTTGTTACCTCCTACGTAGGCCGCTCCATCCCATACTTAGGACTTGTTATCTCCTACGTATGCAACTCCATCTCATACTAAGGACTTTTTATCTCCTACGTATGCCGCTCCATCTCAAACTAAGGACTTGTTATCTCCTACGTGTGCCGTTCCATCTCATACTTAGGACTTGTTATCTCCTACGTAGGCCGCTCCATCTCATACTTAGGACTTGTTATCTCCTACATATGCAACTCTATCTCAAACGAAGGACTTGTTATCCCCTACGTAGGCCGCTCCATGTCATACTAAGGACTTGTTATCTCCTACGTAGGCCATTCTATTTCAAAATAAATACTTGTTATCTCCAACGTAGGTAATTCTGTATCATACTAAGGACTTGTTATCACCTACGTTGGACATTCTATCTAAAAAAGATTACTAGTTATCTCCTACGTATGCCACTGTATCTCATACTAAGTACTTGCTATCTCCTACGTAGGCCACTCTATCTCATACTAAGTTCGATGACATGCAAGCCTGGTACCCAATCCCGCTAGCCGTCTCTTACAACAAGTGCAGTCGACTCTTACGACAAACATGGGCTGCTGAAGACCCATTCCACCCCAGATCTTCACGGACCCATCATGCAGGAGACACGCCAGGAGAGTGTAACATTACGTTGTCTGTGTGAAGGTATTTTGTTAGATCGAGTGAGAACAGTAAAAACCATGCTCAACACCTACACGACTATCAAATATCGGGATGTTCGGCATCGTTTTCTACATAAATGCACAAGAATTCGTAGCTGTACATAAATAGACATAGTTTATATTGACCCATGTATCCTTCGGCCTCGTAGGATACAGGGTCATAAAAATATGTTTCTTTGTTTACAACCACGAATTCCCGTGCTAAATGATGTACGTCATGCGACCAATGTTAAGAGACTTCTTGTTTATTGTGAGGGCGGGGGCGTAGAGACGCAGGGCTGGGTCACCGAAACAAGGAGGGGGGTATGAAACTATTTACACTGTTTTGGGGGAGAGTCACTGGGAGATATAGGACAGTTATTTTACTTAAAGTAGTGCTAATAATGGTATGAATAGTAACAATGTTTAATACGTGCCACACAAAAATGCTTAAATTAAACCAAACGTATATAAAATATATGTTAATACTGAGATTATCACGGGAAACCAACATATACTCTGCAAAAAAAGAAACGCAAAGTGATTTTAGATGTATATTTTATATATTATATAAATAATCAACAGATGGTAATCGTTTGTTCAAAATTGGCACACATCATTGTCATTGACGCAGGTTCAGTATGGCACACATGGAACAGTAGATTTTCAAGATTTTCCCGATCCATGCTGAAATTACCAATTCATTTTTGGTATGAATTTTGTATGGGTGTCGGCAACACAGATTTTTAAACTTTTATTACAGCATATATTATAGTGACCAAGTTATCTAATACGTCGCAATTCGATGTGCAGAGTTGCGTCCCTTAGTCTTGTCACATTGCTTTGGTCTTGAGTTCGAATGGGGCCGATTATCATCTTTACTATTTGGGAATACCCATGCTCGTGGGTTCCATTGAAGTGGTAAATGTAGCCGTCTCTTATAAATAGGGCTTAAGTTGACAAATACTGTTTTGAATATGATAGTCGCGTTATTTCCAACTCACTCAATCACCGTGAAATAAAACATAGATTTACTATCGTTCACGAGGATTTCAAAACGCCCATTCGATGTACATTAGAAGTTCAGATTTTAGTGTGAGTGAGATAAATGATACAGTTTTCATTTTCTTTTCCAGCAACGGCGTCACTTGATTCTTGTATGCCACTGCTATCACAGCAAGTGGCCTATGTCCAAATAAACATTATTCGTAAAATAATGTGACTTTCTGTCTCAGAATCTGCTGCTGAGATCTAGTCTGCCCTACACCCATTAATAAAAGTTGACGTTCTAAATCACTTCTATCTCCGCCGAACACTTATTAACAGAAAACCTTTTCTCAGCTCCGTATCCATTTACAAAAACATGTAGTTCATTAAAGTGTCATCAAAATAGTTTGTTATGGTAAGTTTGGTTTTTCACAGTAGGGGATCTATTGGCACCTTACTTATGCGGCTGTTAGTCTTCAAAGCGTTGTTATTTTGACGTTAAGCGTCTTAACTGTATTTACATCTACAAGCACATTGGCAACTCAGTTTTGTATTTGTTGACGAATCGTGATAAGACCATGGAAACGTTTCATATTTTCCTCATTTATTTTATTCCATACAAGTGGAACTCTCATGTTTATGTTTCCATGGTTACTGTAGCCCCTTCAAGGAAAAACATAGGTTGATTGTGTAGCGATAATGTATAGAATGTTAAACCAATATTTATGTCGTTGGCAGTAACAAAGTGATAAGTGTTCTCATGAGCTAAGGGTGTTGAATTGGGTCATATGTCCCAATCCTTTAGCTGTGAAGTGTATCGACGCGCCAATAAAATGTTCGTAGAATATTTTTAGGGTCAGCTGATTGGTGACCTCGACCTCGACGACGGCTGGTGTCGTTGAAGCAGGACACGCTCGCTCTGTTCGCGAACCCCAGGTGTCATCATGGTAAGTATAATTACTCTGTTTCGTTAATTCTCTTCTAATTTTCAACATTATTTGGAATCTGTGTCTAATTCTGTCACAGAGATTACAAACGTGATGCACCGTAAATCACGGACCTTTTCTAATTGGCATTAAACGGTAGAATCAGTGTGTTAGGTTCAACGTCGCTTTGAACGACATTTCAGTGATATCAGGGTGTTGGAATGAAAGCGATAAATCTGCCCATAACCACAAGAAACATGAAACATGAAAGCAGAGTCAATTATATGAATCCGATGGTATCATGAGTGAGTGAGTGAGTTTGGTTTTACGCCGCTTTTAGCAATATTCCAGCCATATCACGGCGGGGGACACCAGAAATGGGCTTCAAGCATTGTATCCATGTCGGGATTCGAACCCGGGTCTTCAACGCTTTAACCACTAGGCTACCCGACCGCCCCGATGGTATCATGAGCATGTGTTTATGACTCACAATGAAATAGTGATGAGATGGGAGTTTGCAAAAAAGGTGAGCGTGTCCTGCCCCACGGTGGCACGCGACACAAACACATGCAAAGGCAAGTCAATTGAAAAAAACACACGTGAACACATGGTATAAGTGATGAAGAAAGCGCGAAGTGATGTAGGTCTTAGACGTTTACCATTTTGTTAAAACCTGCGAGCACGGGTATGGTGCTGACAAACCTTAACACATACTGGAACAATCTGGGATTCGAACTCACGATCACAGACACACCTCCAAACTCTACACAGGCCTAAACGTAGAGATACGGGGAGCCATGTTGTATTTCTGTAAATATATGTATATATTCATGATTATGAATATAATATGTTATAATAAATTTTTTTTATCATTTTTCGAGTCATTAATGTCTCGAAAACTAAAACTTCATGTGATGTTTCTTTCTTGAAGTCCTGGAGAGTCGTGTAAAACATGTGTTAGTACTTTCGTTCTCCAGCGTCGATGAGATGTTTAACCGTTGATGTTCAAACATCATCGTCTTCTTTATTGTCACACTTGTTCTCAGTACGTGACGACGAAAAGCTGAGAAAAAGATAAAATATTACTTTCTTTCACACACAATGGCGTAATCCCCATTCTGATTTCAGTCAGGTTTTGTTTACGTATTTTGAAATCAATTTTAATTACATTTCCTCCGAACGAACCGACACGATGACGTCAATTTATTATATTGTGAAGCGTGCCTTGGTTGATGGGTATTTATGATGTTGAAATGTCATCATCACATGTTTTGTTTAGGGACCGACCATTTAATGTTAAGGGGAGGAGGGGGGTTGGGAATTGTCCAAGAAAATGCTTAACAAAATGAAATATTATTGTGACTGTTGAAAACAAAAAAGAATTAAAGAATTTGTATGCCACAAAAAAACACATTGTTGCAAGATATTTCTGTTTTGAATTTATAGTCTCACCCCCACCCTATAACACCCCGCACCCTCACCCCCAAAATATCAAATGGTAGGTCCCTTATGCTGAGTAATATTAAGCAGCATAAAATAATTAAACAAGAGAATGTCCAGACATCATGTATTGTGTGGGACAAGATTACTAGTATATTGACGTCATAATTCTTTTCTCTCGCTTAACTACAATTTATTTTATTGTGCTTGTTATATTATATTTCTTAAGTACAATGTTGTTCACCAATATGTTAACGATTCTAGATTCGAATTGTTGAAAATGTGCATTGATGTGTACACTTTAGAAGAGAAGCTGATGTAGCCTGCGGTTGTGGTTAAAGCGTTTGAGGGTTCGATTGGCCACATTTGTGCAATGTGAAGACCATTCTCTGTGTTCCCCTTCGTGATGATGATAGAGTTGTGTTAAAAACGGCGTAAAACGAAGACAAGCATCCCACCCCACCCCACCCCACAAATGATAAGGGACGGTGGGTAGCGTCGTGGTTAAAGTGTTTGCTCGTCACGCCTAAGGCTCGGGTTTGATTCTCTTCATGGATCAATGTGTGATGTCCATTTCTCGGGGTATTGCTGGGATATTGCTAAAAGCGGCGTAAAACCTATACTCACTCAGGCATGGTAAATGCTTCTAACAAAATTGGATGAGAGTTACTTTTTATCTGAAACTTTCAAAAACTCTTGCAATATTTTTTTAACATCCCCGTGGAGACATACCGGTTTCAAACACACTACATGATTCACTAGCAGTTTGTGTGTGTGTTTGAAATCAGTATACGTCTTGAAATAAAGTTGGCCAAAGTTGAGATCATTAGCTTTTTTCATTTGCTTACATAGTACCTTAAGTCGTAAAGTGACTCGCTTCTCTCATAAACAGCTTAGAGTTGATATTGGATTAGCATTCATCCTCTCTGAATATGGCTTTCAATGTGCGTGAGAAACGCCATCGAAAACTAAACGAAAAAAATTATATAATATCCCGCGTTCCAAGAATTCTTAAAAACAAGGCATACTTGATAAAGTTAACCATAATTTGTCAAATAATCCCTGTAAAATAACAGGTCTCAATTTCAAGGAATTATTGCCTCATGGTGAGTGCTTAACGGACCACCAGAGTATATGGGACATTACATGTCTCGAGTTTGCTGCAGCTATCTCCAGTTATCGTTTCACTGCTGTGAATGCGGATTGTATAACAGTGTATCACCCGAGTCATCTTGCCCAAGAGCCATATCGTCATGACTTTTGTTTCCAAACTACGAAAAATCACAACAAACTGAAGTTATATGCAAGACATGGAACCGTTGTTGCCGCGAATCTAGCTTTGATACATGGGGGGACAAAGTAAACTTTGAAGTGGCGATTTGAGATGAGCGCTGAGAGACATACCCACACTGACGCCATTGAACCGTGTGCTTATCTCCACTTTACGCGGTTTCTGCTCGTGGAGATTCGTTATCTCCCCCACACCACAATGTTGGTGCCACTGGGATGGGGCAATTGTCTAGGAGGCTCGGAACGCTCTAGCAGAGATCTTATCACTTGAGTAAAGTTGAAAACAGTAATTCTTCATGACTTGTATTAGAAGACTCTCATGAGAACTGCTTTCTCTTATGCATGCAAAGTGTTGCGCTGATTAGGATGCGCGTGTATCAGATAGTGTTCAGACAGGAAGCATTAGTAATCAGAACCTGTATTTCAGACTCGGAGTGTTTATTCCGATGATTCTTCAATGACTTTGTGAGTGAATATTGTTTTACGCGCTGTCTGCAATATTCCATCCATTTCATGACAGTGTGTAAATAAAACCCTTCAGCGGGCAAATCAATGACTGAAACAAGATAGGAATCAACGTTATCGGATACAGTGATTTGCAATCAGCGACGTCACATGACCTTGCAACCCGATCCACAGTTGTGTCGGCTATTGCGCCAAGCATGAGGTCATGTTCCAACAGACCCGTGAAGATCCGGGGAAGAAAAGGTCTTCAGCAACCCATGCTTGCAGTGAAAGGCGACTATGCTTATCGTAAGAGGCGACTAACGGGATCGATCCGGTGGTCAGACTTGCTGACTTGGTTGATGCATGTCATCGTATCCCAATTGCATGGATCGATGCTCATGATGTCAATCACTGGATTGTCTGGTCCAGACTCTATTATTTACAGACCGCCGTCATATAGCTTGAATATTGCTGAGTGTGGCGTTAAACAAGAAAATGTTCCAACACGGAAACCCAAACTGAATGTACTTAATCATGCCGATAGTACTGTTCGTCGCTTGTGCTTCAGTTAGTGATTTGCATCCTAGACTAACAACTAGTCTCTGAAATGAAATATATTTTACAGAAACCAAATATAATAAAATATAATAAGAAGGAGTCCCAAAAGTCTTTATTTTCAGAAACTGCAGTAACCTATACTTGCCAACTACTATAGACTTGCATGGGCTGTATTGAACATATTTCTTTCAGAGTCTGTATAACAGTAATCTAGACTTGCCAACTACTATAGACATGCATGGGTTGTATTGGATATATTTGTTTCAGGGTCTGTATAACAGTAATCTAGACTTGCCAACTTCTATAGACTTGCATGGGCTGTATTGGATATATTTGTTCCAGAGTCTGTATAACAATAATCTAGACTTGCCAACTACTATAGACTTGCATGGGCTGTATTGGATATATTTGTTTCAGGGTCTGTATAACAGTAATCTAGACTTGCCAACTTCTATAGACTTGCATGGGCTGTATTGGATATATTTGTTCCAGAGTCTGTATAACAATAATCTAGACTTGCCAACTACTATAGACTTGCATGGGCTGTATTGGATATATTTGTTTCAGGGTCTGTATAACAGTAATCTAGACTTGCCAACTTCTATAAACTTGCATGGGCTGTATTGGATATATTTATTCCAGAGTCTGTATAACAATAATCTAGGCTTGCCAGCTACTTTTGACTTGCATGCGCTGTACTGGAGATATTTGTTTCAGGGTCTGTATAACAGTAACCTAGACTTGCCAACTTCTATAGACTTACTGCATGGGCTGCATTGAATATATTTGTTTCAGAGTCTGACAGACCACTTCGATGTATAGCTCACATTTACACACGTTCCATTCTGAGTCGTGAATACCTGATCCCTGAACTTTCCTCAAGACCTGTCACAGGGACACAATTTGCTCAATTGACTCAAGTTTTGTGGATATACCTCTATGACATTATGATATGTCCACAACAAACGATTTCACTATCACACACTTACTTCTATGTAAGGCTTAGAACTTAGCCCACTCAGCCCTGTATATCCATAGTTCTCCTGTGTTCGACCCGTATATGACATTTAAGTATGACGTCTGTGTCACGTGAAAACCTGTCCAAGCATTTCGACTTCTTTACGTCCATGAGGTGAGGTGTGGTGAAATGGGGTTCAACGTCGCGTCCAAGATTATTGCACTTATATAGCGACGTGCATGTACGTGTGTTTGCTTGTGTGGCTGCTTGTACTAGTCCGGACTGATGCCGATTTATAGTGCTAGCTCACTGAGATACCATGCCGCAGTTTAACATGAATACCCCACTCAGACACAGTATACTGACTCCGAGCCGACCAGTCCTTGTTTTAGCCCCTTAATGCCGAGCGCCAGACAGGGTAACAACAAGTACCATCTTTTAACGTCTTTTGGTATGACGCGGTCGGGGATCGAACCCCGGACCTTCCGCTCTCCGGGCGGACGCTCTACCACAAGACCACGGCTTTACGTCCATGAGTTCCTGTTGTAGTTGGGATGGCCCATTTGTGTAAGGCAACTGTATATTATGCGTCGCCACGTCCCTATGCCGCTATAATATGCAAGTTATGTGTTTGAATCCCAAGGGGCGATGCGGTAGCCTAGTGGTTAAAGCGATCGCTCGTCACGCCGAAGACCCGGGTTCGATTCCCCACATGGGTACAATATTCTGGTGTCCCCCGCCGTGATATTGCTGGAATATTGCTAAAAGCGGCGTTAAACTATACTCACTCACTCACTCATCTCAAGTAAAGGGCAACGGCAAACATGCTAAAGTAACGTCAGAGATGAATCATTCCGTAATAACTATAAGATGTCAGTGCCACAGATTCAACAGAATTCACTCACTCACTCATCGAAGGGTGATGCAAGTCGTCTTAGGCGCCACAGTTCGCTCTATTGAGTTTCGTCCCTCAGCATTCTAGGACCGTTCGTTCGAATCCATGATTCAGGGGTTCTTGACATCCTACCGTGCTAGTGGGTTTAGCTGAACAAGTTAACCTCCAACGCCTGCTTAACTTCAGGATTTCCTCCTAATATAATAATCCTTTGTACCACCTGTGACCAAGGGAAGTAAACATGCTCTCGTACCATTAGAGGGGCGGTAGGGTAGTATAGTGGTTAAAGCCTTCGTTCGTCACGCCGAAGACCTGGGTTCCATTCCCGACATGGGTACAATGTGTGAAGCCCATTTCTGGTTCCCCCCCCCCCCCCCCCCCCGCGATATTGCTGGAACACTGCAAAGCGGCGTAAAACCATACTCACTCTCTCACTCATTCAATTTGGTTTCAACACTTCCGGAATGTCCAAGTCCTTTATCACCCATATGTTGAATGTCGTTATTTCTCACCCTGCTTCGTCCAAGTTCCCCTTCCAAGCATTTTCACATGATCCTGATAAAATATTCAACTATCATCGTTTCATCAATATTAGCTGTGCCGTTTGCCTGTGCTTGTTTGTTGTTTAACGCCGTACTCAGCAATATTCAAGCTATATGACGGCGGTCTGTAAATAATCGTGTCTGGATCTGATAATCGAGTGATTAACATCATAGCCATCGATCTACACAATTGGGATACGATGTCATGCCTCAACCAAGTCAGCGCGCCTGACCACCTGATCCCTTTTGTCGCCTCTTATAACAAATATAGCCGCCTTTTTGACGGCAAGCATGGGTTACTGAAGACCTATTCTCTTTCTGGGTCCCGTTTTTCTGTGACAAATCTTTAGAACATCTTCAAAAGTTACCAAAAGTGCACTGTCAGCAACTAGGTATCGTATATAAAGTTGAAATGTGATTCCATGTACGTTGAAATACACACCACTATACCTTGTGTCTTGTCGAAACAATAAATGTGGGTATAGTTACAGTATGTCATTTGCACAACCGTTTAAGTACAGGTGAACAAGCACATGACGATGTATTAAGTCTTCTTCGGGTGCTTAAAAACTATTTGTTTTCTCTTAAAATGAGATACAAGCGACCGGACCTCCCCTTATCTTACGAAATTTCCGTGCCGAGTTTGTATTAACCCCAGGCCTCGTTCTGAAATCAAAACCAGCCCCACCTTGCCGCGAAGTTAAACTGTCACATGTAAGTAATAGCCATGTGCAGAAGATTTATGAAGGAAGCCTGTCCATCTCTACCCTTGACGGAATCACGCTAGTATTGAAGGCTATCTCTCAATGACTGTCTTTGTTCAGGGTAGAAGCTATACCTTGTCACTGTGTGAGGTAGGTTCAGAGAGCAAGGGGGTCACGCCATCCAACAAAATGTGCCAGGAGAAGCGATTATCCTCAAACAAATAACTGAAAGTCCATATGTAGATTTGCTGATTCTCGTCCAAGCCACCTGGACAAACTGCCTCGCGGGATCGCCTTGGTTCGGTGTCAACTTACACCCGGTGTAGTCTGGGGTCAAACCCAGTATTAGTGTAACCAACTGGCTGTGTGGAAAATCACTACAGCGTGGAAACAATCGCCCTAACACGATCGACGAGCACCCACCAAATTTGATCGGTTCTCCCATTTGTCACATTCCCTCCAAAACACTGCTATGTTTCGTGTGCGTGTCTGGAGAACTCTAGCAGCAGCGCTGCCCATTTATTGCGTGTAAGTCGGCAGTATTTTTAGAGCTTCTATTGAATACTCTCTTTGTGAGTGGGTCCGACGTTTTCTAATGATTCGCTCAGTCGTGATTGAGACTTCTCAGATGACAAAGCATAAAAGAAAACCTAAATGTTTTCAAAACGGTTTCAACTCGTTGACAAGCTTAAATGGTTGAATTACACTCTGAGGACTGATCGATATGGTTTGAAGTAAACATGTTTTGTTTGTCTTTGTTGCGAGCAATTATAAACCAATAGCAGTTTAGCATACAGTTAACAATATTGCGGTGGTGAATTACGTGTGAAGTGTTTCTCACTTGCCAGGTGTTGGCCTAAACACTTGCCACTCCTGTAATGATTTTGTACACGTTACAACAAGGTCGGGTAACGCCAAAATCAAATCTGGCAACCCTGGGTGGACTGTGCAACACGCTATACATAAATGTAACATTGTGTATAAAAAAGGGTACAAATTGTTAATCTCAGGAATTCAAATACAATGCCACAACACATGCTACCTTCACATAAATCACGGTACATATGCAACATTGAAGAAATATGTTCAATGCGATATATGAGGGTGCCACCCCCTTTAAGTCTGTCATACAAACCCTAAAACAAATATATACAATTCAGCCTGTGTCTATAAAGTCTGTAATGTATAGCAAGTCTAGAATATTTCAATATCAGGATGAATATGGTCTCTGGGCTCGTTTTTATTATATTTCATCCGTAACATACATGTATGTTCATTTCAGAGACTAGATGTTAGTCTATCCCCCTTTTGGTACGCTCTGTTAAGTGGTACTCCGGATTCCCCGTTTAAGTACGCTGAATGCCATGAAATGTTTACCTGGTACGCTTACGCCAATATGTTCATGTTGAGTTTTTTCCTGACTCAAGAGTGTTTAAATTGTTTGCCAAGACAAATGAAGTGGTATGCCGGATGCCCAGAAACAAGCTACCTTCATCGTTACATATACTGAACAACAAAAGTTCCTGTGACATTGAATATGATTTAACGCAAAGTAATGTTTTTTTACCAAATCTGAAACAATTTCGGTTTGCAACAGATAAAAGAGTCCTGTAAGTGTTCAAATGGTTTAATTTGCCATACTGACTTCAGAAAATGCGCATTTTTTCATTAAAAAACCATGAACATGCCAAAATGTCAATTTACAAATCAATAGCGTGTGTGTCCACCTCTGGTTGCGATGCAAGCAACACATCTTCGTCTCAGGGAATGGACCAGGCGTCGCACAAAGTCCTGTGGCATATCTGTCCATATCTGCTGGAGCATGTTTCGAAGTTCCTGGAGTGTCTGTGGAACACGTGGTTGACGTCGAAGGCGCCGATCCATCTCATCCCACATGTGCTCGATTGGTGAGAGATCAGGGGTGTGAGCCGTCCAGGGGATGACATTCACGTTGTTTTGTTGAAGAGAATCCTGAACAAGTCGTGCAATACGAGGCCGAGCGTTGCCATGTTGAAAGGTAATGCCTGGGCCATGACGACGCAAAAACCGTAGACCAACATGGCCGATGATCTCGTCGCGGTAGAGCTGTCCATTGAGATTTCCCTCTACCACAATCAAACGGGTCCTCTGTCTTGCTGTAATCCCACCCCATACCATAACTCTGCCGCCCCTGAACCGATCTTCTTCCATGACACAATGATTGACGTAACGTTCACCTCGACGTCGGTACACTCGAATCTGTCCATCGCTGTGGCTGAGATGAAAACGAGACTCGTCAGTGAATAGAACTTGTCCCCACTGCATGGCCGTCCAGCGTAAACGCTGTCTGCACCCCTGTAGACGTGCTTGACGGTGGTTTCCTGTCAAAATGGGACGTCTGACGGGTCTTCTGGCGACAATCCCTGCACATCTGAGGCGACGACGTTTGTGAAGATATTCGTCGAAGGCCAGGTATGCTTCTTGCAGTCACTGTTGCTTGCTGGAATCGATTTCGTAGGTGTGTTGTTCGAATCCAGTTGTCTTGTCGATTATTGGTTACGCGTGGCCTGCCACTCCGAGGATGGTCTCTGACTGCATTCATATGTTGCCAACATTGCCATATACACCAAATGGTGTTTCTGTGGACGTTAAATGGTCTTGCAACATCACGTTGACTCGATCCTGCTTCAAGTATACCAATGGCTCGCAGACGCTCATTTTCGGAGAGGCGTGGCATTTCGTAATGTTGAATAATTGCGTAATTTTGTTGTTTTTCTGAGTGGTTGTTGTCAGCACGATGCTAAACAATGCATATGGAATCCCGTTAACGCACGTTTTATACCCATTCTTGGGTAGTGAAATGCATGGGGCTTTCATAAAAGTCAACTGGAATGCATGCTTTTCTGTAGCAGTTGCGTTTTTGTGACTTGATTCCATACATGTACAACAATATTGAAAACAAAACTTTACTTGTTTGAAAAATACACTAAAATATTGGTGTCACAGGAACGTTTGTTGTTATATAAAATCAACAAAACCTTGTCCATAATTATTCGAACTTCAAAGCGATCCACAGTACAATTCCTACTATTCATAAGTATGTTTTTTTTATGAATCACAATCAAATAATGATGATACCGGCTCCTGGTGAAAAGGTGAAAATATCCTGCATCACGGGTGGCACCTATCACAAACACATGCATTGGCAAGTCAAGTGTTCACCGAAACAAATACGGTCACTGTGAAGTCGAAATAGGGAAATGTATCATTTTTGTCACTGATGAGTCAAATTTAGAAATGTCCTTTACATGTCTCCATGTCTACCATGAAGCTTTTTGAACCTTTTTGTGGAGTTGAATGCTGTAACCCTGATGTAACAAAATTTGAGCAAGAATCGTATGATACTCTTTGAAATCCTCGCAGAAAGAGCTTGCTCGATTGTACCTCAAAAGTTTAATTTAGTGTAGACACCATGGGCTGGAGCTACTGGAATATTGAGCGACCTGAAGTGGAAGTTGGAATGTTGAAGTCATCCCTCTTGACATACAGTCTTGTGGATAGGTTTTGTCAATCTGAATCTTTATGTACAGATCTAAATATGAAACAGATAAGGCGGTTTCGCTGGTCTCGTTTATTTGTTGCTCAGTTCCCCGTTCCACAAAGCGATCGTAGTTCTACGACTGTCGTAAGTCTATGTTATAAGCGTATGAACGACGCAATTTGACGTTCATACGTTTTTCACGAGACTGTATTCTTGAAATGGCGTAAACACTTGCGGACTACTTCCACATTCCTTGGAACACCCCTGGGAATTCCCAAGCACAAATACATACAGAAGCGTTGTTTCTGATTATTTTGACCCTTTAATCTTGGTCTCAGCGTTTTAGAATACATTGAGAAAAGCCAGAGAGTTGGAATGCATGATCGTTCAAAATATCCTCGCTACGACCCATTCTAGTGAAAGAAACGAAGAAATGCAACATGTCAAAGCCTAGTGGAAACAAGACTTTGATAAAAAAAAGGCTAGTGGACGCTCTTGCCTCGGGATTTCTGGTGTCCCCCGCCGTGATATTGCTGGAATATTGCTAAAAGCGGCGTAAAACCATACTCACTCACTCACTCACTCTTGCCTCGGGAAGATGTGTTTGAGTGTGTTTAACACAACATGGGCGAAGCTTCAATATTGTAAGTTGAGCGGAGATGTGACTTTTTGTTATTTATAAAGTGATTCATTAACAGATACTCGTGATGTAGTCGGAATCGTACAGTCGACAGGCCGCGTCATACAAAATGTCGTTAAAAGATGGTACTTGTTGTTACCCTGCCTGGCGCTCGGCATTTAAGGGATAAAACAAGGACTGTCGGCTCGGAGTCGGCAAACTGTGTCTAAGTGGGGTATTCATGTTAAACTGCGGCATGGTATCTAGTATGTTAGCACTATAAAACCCACATGAGTCCGGGCTAGTACAGGCAGCCAATCGCACACACAAATTGAACACGTAACAGCATTCAATTAATAATATTTCATAACATAAATATTTTGTTTGATGTTTGTATTACAGACATGATTAATCAAAATGTACATGGTATGACGCCAAGCCAAAAGCATTTACGCTATATGTTTTTTCAGCGAAAGACATGTTTTATTAACACAACAGATTTTTACGACGTAAGAGACAAAAAAGAAGTTAATATATCATTATAATATTAAAATACATAAACACGTTACCGGAGTCTCGTTAATGAAAGGTTGGGGTGAGAAATAGCCTGGAGTAGTCATTTTAGCCGTTTTGAAAAAACATTGTAATCAAATTATTGAAGAACGGCACATTTCACTGCCAACGTCTCACACCGACAACCATGTACGCAAACTGCCGTGTAGCGAAACCATTTATCGCTATAGGCATTTCAGCACACGGGCACCGACTTCGAGCGTGATGTGGTAATTACCTCCCTTGGAAGCTGGCGATGGTTTGATTTGTTAACCATAGACACGGTGACAAGTTCTATTGGAGGTAAATACAGATGTCGATGTGAAAATACTTGAAATATTCGTCATCAGGGTTGAATGATGAAGTCTTGTTTATATTTCCTGCCTAACGTAGCATTTACCCATCTGGTGACAACTCGCTGGGTGAACATTAGATCATTCAAGGGCCCAAGATGGCGGGTTAATTGGCGCTTACAACACCGACGACAATTGTGTTCCATTGTTTTATTCTACCCGTCAGAAACAATCACTATGTCGACGAATTTCAGCGCGTTTAGCGAATTAGCCTGGGTAAAGCTGGCAGGGTGATTATGGCTTGGCGAGTCTACCGATGTAACGTGAGTTCCCGCACAGAACTACAGTCCGTCTAATGACCGCGATTGGGCATGTGGTCGTAATTTGAACATTATGGCGTTTGATGTTTAATGTTCATCCGCAAATTTAATAAGAGCGAAGGGTAACTTTACCAATCAACCCATACCTTGCTTCGCTAATAGGAACATAACGTACTTAGCCTCTCTTCGTAATCGTCGAACGGCCGTGATGCATGCAAATCAAATTTATAAATTGATCATATTCGGCTGGTGTAGTCCCTATACGGTCTCATTTTAAATATTTGCACATTGTTTGATAATTTCCCGCGTGTATTACGACAAGGGGACTGAGCGATGCGCCATTTCTGATAAATTAGGAAGAAACACTTTAGGGAGAGGCGGCTCGGTTATTGAATTATCGCGTTTAGTGCGATATTTTAGTAGCAGGTGTGATGCCTTCGATTTTGCAATAAAAGGGATATCTGGACCTTTTACCAGTCCCTACAAATCAAATTACACAGCTTTTTCTCTCGTGTTTTCCTCGTTGTTGGTCCGCGGAGGGATACGGTCTGACCCCGTGTCACCAGGGTTCAGGGGGGTCAGGTATTTGCAACAGAAGATGCGGAGGAAATGTTTCCCCCGTGCAACGCTGAGCGCGGACTGTCGTTACGTGTAATAGATAGTGTGATGATTGGGGAGGAAAAAACCGACTCGTTATCTTCATCAGAATTTATAAGGAAATCGTTTTGACAGGCATGTGAGAATTGTAAATGGAAAGGATTACAGATGGGTAGGGCAGCCTTTTAAGGGTCGTGTTCCGAATTCCCCTAAGACCAAGCTATCGAATGGTCACTGACAAAAACTTAGATAAATAAATCGACTAATAGCCAAGCTGAACGTGTAAAACATTAAAAACTAATTACTGTGTTATCACGACCATTTGGAAAGTGATTTTCGGCATGGGATTTGCCGGTCTGCAAGGGGATATCGCATTTCAGAATACGAGAGGGCTAGATAAACTATAAAAAGTGAAATTTATCCGCCAAGGCCTAATCAGAATGATTGTTTCAGTCTTAATGTGACCCAGGATCACGGCCATTTAGACGGCTATGCGTCCTCGCCAGTTCACTTAACGTTCACAAATCGATCAAACAAAATAGAGGAGACTTGACGTTTAATTGGTGTCCCTTTATGTCCGCAAGGGTAATTGATTACTAAATAAATAAATAAATAAATAAATAAATAAGCATTTCTATTGAGGGGTAATTCGGTATGTCTCCCATGGTCCCATGGTCCTTAAGGATGTGTGAATATGCTTGTAAAAGGCGACTAACGGGATCGGGTGGTCAGGCTCGCTGACTTGTTTGATGCATGTCATCGATCCCAAATCCGTGGATTGATGCTCATGATATCAATCACTGGATTGTCTGGTCCGGACTCGATTATTTACAGACCGCCGTCATATAGCTGGAATATTGCTGAGTGCGGCGTTAAACAACAAACCAACCAACCTTAAGGATGTTTTGAGAGATTTCACTGTCTGTTTTAGAGACTGGGGAAGTCTGTGTATGTATCAGAGTCATATATTTAAGTACCCTAAAGACAAACGAGCATCAATTATGACAGCTATCCAATGATTAGTATCAATATAAATTCACTGAAAGTCTATAACTTAGACATTTCATTTCTGACAAAGGAGTATATGGACTCACACTAAAATGTTGCCATGATAAAATCAACGACGTCCCACAGAAAATACGTCAATAATTGCTCCTTGTCTTTCGGTACTTAACAAAAGAAAAAAGAATATGTTGTGTGAGTGAGTTACAAGTTAAAGTCGCCGGCATTATATCAGCCATAGAGCGATTTTTGTGTGAAGATACGGATCTCTCCAGTGAAGAGTTGAACCGGGACAAATAATCGGAGATTTGTTCAATGTATGTTATCACAGTACATCCCACGGCAGGGGTTATATTCAGAGGAAATAGCCTTTGTTTAATGATAAGACCATTCTTGTTCAAGTGCCTATGCTTTTACGTTTTGCAAATGAAAGCGGTGTCGTTCGACAACCCAACTGTTCAGAGCTGAGACAATGGCGGCCAAGTTACCCTTTTATTGTATTTGCTGGTCACAATAAATGTTATTGAATATTCATCAGTGTTGGCCGTCCGATTTTCCCGATAACATTGTCGCGGATATTGGCAGTCCAAGCCAATTACAATGTACATCTACGCCGTAAAGACAACCACAATTTGCAATTTGCCTTTCATGTCGCCCAGTTTGTCTCGGACTCGCATGTTTTTTTAAGATGATCCGTGATAACAGAGATCTGTACTTCCAGGGTAATCCTTTTAACTAGAAGTCCTGGCCCCAAATCAGTGTGCAGCTAATCTTGGACTGACAGTGATATGTCTATTGCGGGTCTCCATAGACGCATGCCGGGGCAACGCTCTTCCCCCATCTGCCGTGCGCCCCTGCAAACGTCCTGGTGACAATTGAACCGGCCCCCTCTCATCCCAACCTCTCCTCTTTGTGTGTCCCTGATACAAGCGAGCTTGTTTTACGCTCTGGTTTACAAAATTTCTTTATTCATCCGGCCACCATTACACGACCAACCACCCGACATCTGTAAAACAATTGCGGCCAAGCAATTATCAACGCCGAGCCGCAAGATGCACCACGCGCCTGTAAGCGCGGGTAATAGGTGTCAAACTTGCCCGGTGTCTATTGAAAGCCGTACCGGCTGCAGCTTAAACTGTTTTGATGCGGAAAGATGTTTTGTGGTTGATGATTAAAGATCACAATTAGATAGTTTTCCCTCTTTGATCGATCATCTCGCTCTCCGTCCTGACAGGGACCCGCCTCCGCCAAATGTTCCTGAGTTACTTGCCCTTCCTTCCCCCTGCGCCGAAGCCGTGGCACGTGGATTGTGGCGAAGGAAGGCACACACGTGTGTTAACAAGACGGCTCGTAGTCATACGACACTTAAAACAAGAAGCTAGAAAATTACCAAATTAAGGAGAAGATACTTCACTTTAGTCCGAGTGTGCGTTGCCACAATGATCTTTGGGGAAACAGTCAATTAAATACAATCACTCGGAGTTGCCAATTTTACACCCCGTCTCTAATTTGTGGTACCCTCAAGGCGATCGCCTCTCCCCGCGGACAAGATTGTCATGTATACGTTTATTGGCTTTAATAAATTACCTCCAGAAATTACCCGTCACCGGAGTACCAACGACTTACCCCCTTACCTCTCATAACAGCGCGCCCCTATAATTATAGCCATGTCCAGGGTGCTTTAATTTCGTCAATATTCACGTTCGCCTTCACGGCTCAAGTCAGATGTACACAGCTTAACCTAGGTATGTTAACTATAGGATAGGTCTGTCGGTAATATGGCCATGGTACAAATTGAGGTGACACAGAAAAATTGGGGGTTAATGTTTCACTGCTGTGTTAACTAAGTTAGTGAAAGTTCTTCATCTCAAACATGTAAACCACTGAATGAAATGTTAGTATTTGTTGGTTCACTATTTGGTCGAATAATATTTAGTTTGATGTATAAAAATTTAATTCATAACACATGCCGCTTTAGCTGTTGACTTATTGTATTCCGTCAAACCCGTGAAGATCCGGGGTAGAATAGGTCTTCGGCAACCCATGCTTGCCGTAAATGGCGACTATGCTTGTCGCAAGAGTCGACTAACGGGATTGAGTGGTCAGGCTCGCTGATTTTGTTGATGCATGTCATCGTATCCCAATTGCGTGGATCGATGCTCGTGCTGTCAATCACTGGATTGTCTGGTCCAGACTCGATTATTTACAGACCGCAATCACAGCTGGAATGTTGCTGAGTGCGGCGTTAAACAACAAACAAACAAATACATTATTCCGTCAGTATATATGTTTGCCGAATTGTATATACATGTACAGATTTTTACAATACTAAGATCCCAGTCTTATCTTTTTTCCATTTCATCACAAAGTCATAAAAGCACACGCACTCGCTTACGTTTACGCACACGCACACACGCGCATACGCACACAAACCATAACAAAGTTAATTTCCTCATTGCAGAGCGGCACATGACAATAATTGCTGTAACGAAATAAATTCGATTCGTTCATCAGCGCTAATTAACCTTATTGTTCGCGTGAAAAGCGAATTATCATAATAACAAATTGATTTAAAAGGTTCACTGAACGTCAGTGTGGCCTGTGTTTATTGTATTAGTATACATTAGTCATTCTGACCAGAAACAGATTTACATAAAGGAAGAATTAGTGATACGTTATGCTTCCCCCCCCCCCCCCCCCCCCCCCCCCCCCCCCCCCCCCCTACACACACACACCCACCCACCCTAAAGTCCGTCTGAGTAGCAGAAACATGTATAATAAAACAACAATTTCTGCATTGATTCGTATAAACTGCCGGGCAAGAGAAAGTATACACTTGAAAATTTTGAAAATGGGATTTGACCAAAACATTACAAACGTTATCAAAACGTTACTACTCTGAAAAAGGCCGCCGATACACTACAAACATAAGGCACAAAACACAACTGTTATCTTCGTATAATACACATCATAGAATAACCATTTCTTGTTTGTTTTATATGTAGGCACCATCAAACATAGGTGTATACTTTTCTTTGCCAGGTAGTTTATATTCATCCCCCATAGAATACATTGCTATTGTTTCTGGATAGTTCCAGTACTTAAAATTAAATTAAATACAAATGCACATTTAAGGAACCATTTATATCAACTTGTTATGTCCATGTTTCGCTTTTCGCGCAAACATTGTCGTTACACCCATGTATTTATCTGACAGCGAATGTTTACGTTTGGGTGAATGTGCCATCTTTTCTAATCGAGGAATACAACTGACCGAGGTCTTTTGGCTTTCGTCATCGTGTGTCAAGTAAATAGATAAATAATCATTTGATGATTTTTGGTTCATCGTTTCCAATTTCCTCAATTTGTTTATCCGTATAAACATTTTAAAAAATCAACATAAAAAAGACAACAATAGGACAATTTTCCCTCGCACACAATCCGCACCCACCGGACAGCCTTTCTCACCCCCGGGCCACCTAGCAGTGTAACCGAACCCTCTCCCCTACCCCACGGGGAGGCTTTGATGTAGTAGTGGACACAGACGTTTATTATTTCATAATTGATCACAAATTGTCCTGATAGACTACACGTGCTAGCAACAGTAAAGCGACGCTGTAGTGATTACAAACACTTGAGGGGTAATGTGATTACTGCCCAGTGGCTGCTGCAATGGCAGTCGAAGAGCTTCGTTGCGGCAATAAAAGAATAATTTCGTTAGCGAGAACATCCTCTCGTGGCCGCCTATTGGCCGGAATTCAGAATTGCCATCTTACTGCAGCCAAGAGAGATATATGACTTCTTCACGCCCCATCAAACTTCCCTTTTGGCCATGTTTGTATAATACTATCATGATGTGAAGGGCTTTCATGTTGGTGCCAGACTCGTGCTGACGAGCGTAGACAGAGAGTGGTGGGCCTAAGTCTTTCACATCTTGACTCGTGGAGATTGTCTCTCATAAACATATAATATAATAAGCAATTTACGCTTTTAAATGGTAAAATTATTAATCCATAACAGTTAAAATTAATTTATGGAGTTACATATTGTTTTATAGTTTTCGATCGGAACTGTTTTTTGCCCCTTGTATTTTTCATATTTTAAAAATAGGACAGAGCCCTGAGGAGAAATATGTCATCATGAGGGAAATGTAGTTTTGACATTCTTTTCATATTTATTGTATGTTTTGATAGTAGGTTACCTGTGAAGTTTATATTGAATTGTGGACGATTCGTTCGCTATGTCTGTTTATTTTCAGCAAAGAATGTTTTGGTGCAATACGTTTAATTTACTCATGATGAATGCTAAGCAATTGTCAAGCTGTGCATGTAAAGGGTATTTTATATTTTATGTTTTAAATAAATGATGCATCTCACTTTTCTAGTTTTAAGTTAAATATATACTGCCGGGCAAAAGAAAGTACACACCCCTGTGTGATGGTGGCTAAAATGAAACAAACAAGAAAGTTTTTTGATGGTGACGTATTTACATGCATCATATCAATGAATATCTAACAACAGGTGATGTCGCACATGGCGTCTCAGGGAACATGGAGGTGGCAGTTGTACAGCACACAGAGATAAAGGTTTGTTTGTTTGTTTGTTGTTTAACGCCGCACTCAGCAATATTCCAGCTATAAGACGGCGCTCTGTAAATAATCGAATCTGAACCAGACAATCCTGGGATTAATATCACGAGCATCGATCCATGAAATTGGGATACGATGACATGCATCAACCAAGTCAGCGAGCCTGACCACGCTATCCCGTTAGTCGCCTCTTACGACAAGCATAGTCGCCTTTTACGACACGCATGGGTTGCTGAAGATCTATTCTACCCCGGATCTTCACGTGTCAGAGATGAAGGTAACACACTTAAGCAGGTGTTGTCCGGATCAGTTTGAGTCTTTACTTTCTTTTGCCCGGCCTTTTTAATGATCCTACGTACAAAACGTTAACATATGTCCCAGTAACCTATACTCGACTGAAATGGATTGGGAGGTCAGGTTGTTGAATTGCGTCATCGTTACCCACCCGTTTGGGATGGTGCTCATAATATCAGTCACTGGCTTGTCTGACCCAGACTCGAGAATTTACAGGCCGCTGTCATATTGCTGGAATATTTCTGAGTGCGGCGTAAAACAACAAACAATCCTACGTATGTAATTGTAAGGTAAACATATATCTTGTTTTCTGTGCTTTTGATAAATAAACTATTTCTTATATCTTAGTCTATGACCGCCATTTTGTTATAGTGAAAGGTGGTAGAGCGTCCGCCCGGAGAGCGGAAGGTCCAGGGTTCGATCCCGGGCCGCGTCATACAAAAAGACGTTAAAAGATTGTACTTGTTGTTACCCTGTCTGGCGCTCGGCATTAAGGGGCTAAAACAAGGACTGGTCGGCTCGGAGTCAGTATACTGTGTCTGAGTGGGGTATTCATGTTAAACTGCGGCATGGTATCTCAGTGAGCTAGCACTATAAATCGGCATCAGTCCGGACTAGTACAAGCAGCCACACACACACATACACGTGCATGCACGTCGCTATATAAGTGCAATAATCTTGGACGCGACGTTAAACCCCATTTCACCTCACCTCACACCTATAGTGAAAGACGGAGAAGGGCCAACGTTTTCCGTCGCTCCAATAATAGATTGGAGTTGATGTTCAACTTATGTTTAAAAAAACTTTTCACAAAAATGACCTTGGGTCACATAAGGAATAAACTACTCGCATCTCTTGAAATAACATCGTACAGCAAGGCTCTGTATTTATTGCTGAATATTGGTGAGTTAAACAACAAACAAACAAACAACAAACTTACAAAATTGACCCGTGAAGATCCGAGCTAGAGTAGGTCTTCAGCAACCCATGCTTGTCATAAAAGGCGACTAACAGGATCGGGTGGTCAGGCTCGCTGACTTGGTTGATGGATGTCATTGTATCCACATTGCGTAGATCAATGCTCATACGATCAATCACTGGACTGTCTGGTTCAGACTCGATTATTTACAGACCGCCGTCATACTGCTGGAATAATGCTGAGTGCGGCGTAAAGCAACAAACAAACAAACAAAACTTACAAAATTAATTCACTAGGGACAGATAATTCGTATTTTCCCTTTTCAGTTCCTCGTAAGTTATTCTCCAAATTCCTATCGCAAGAAAAGGAATTTAGTCCGGCGAACCAACACGCACTCGCCACTGTGAACACAAAATGATGACACCAGGTGTTCTCGTCAATGAAAAAAAATATTTCTTCTGTATGTTAGGTGATGATAATCCCAGAAAAATTGTTAACATACTTTGAATAGTACTCAACGAATCTGCATCGTTGTTTCATCTATTGAGAAAATCATTGAAATGCATTGTGTATTGTATACCATGGCACAACTGAACGATGTCAAGTCTTTAATGTGTATTTTGCGTTCAGAACTAGGTCTGTGACAATTGTCTGATATAAGTAACTTATACTCATTACTTTGGTGTATGGGAGAACATGTTGTAAAAGTGTATGTCTAGCCTTGCTCCGAGGCTGTACGGAGTGATAAGTACATGGATGTGTTAGTAACTCTAACTTCCTAATACAAGTCTAGATATCTGAAAGACTCCAGTCTCTAATAAGACACCTTGTTCTTATCATTTACATAATCTAGAAATAATTATTTAAACTTATAATTATTGCCTTAGAGACTTATGCAAGTCTAGTGTATGCCCTGAAATTAAATAAATTGAATAACTGCGTGAGGATAAGAAGAGCACGTTATCCATGTTAACATTTATGGCAATATAGTTGTATTAAAGCGAACTATAAGATCCACGGAAGGTCATTCAATACAGACTGCCTCCGTGGTCTAGTGGTAGAGCGTCCGCCCGGAGAGCGGATGGTCCGGGGTTTGATCCCCGGCCGCGTCATACCAAAAGTCGTTAAAATATGGTACTTGTTGTTACCCTGTCTGGCGCTCGGCATTAAGGGGCTAAAACAAGGACTGGTCGGCTCGGAGTCAGTATACTGTCTGGACCAGACAATCCAGTGATTGACATCAAGAGCATCGATCCACGCAATTGGGTTACAATGACGTGCTTCAACCAAGTCAGCGAGCCTGACCACCTGATCCCGTTAGCCGCCCCGTAGTCGCCTTTTCCGGAAAGCATGGGTTGCTGAAGACCTATTCTACTCCGGATCTTCACGGGTCACACACCAAGAAGACATTTCAAATTATTACACGATTGTGTGCGACACCTCTGTGAAACCCTTCAAATATTTATGTAGAGGAATTTATTTTGCATCGTTGTTTGGTTAAGATGTTAAGACATCACTTATTGACTTAGTAGTGAGTTTGTTGGGTTTAACGCCGCTTTAAACAGTACATTAAACTTGGGTTATAACGAATTCAAAGGAGCCACTGATTTTAGTTTTTTATAACCGTAGTTCGTTATAAGCATATGTATAGCATATATACAGCAGTGGCCGGGACAAAAAAGTTCGTCATATCCATGAGTTCGTTATAAGCGTGTTCGTTATAAACGTATTTTACTGTATTTAATAGGCATCAGCTTGATGTGTGAGGAGAAACGAATCTGATGTTAATCCTGAAGCTTATCACTTTTTGCAAATGACCGCGAACACTGATATGGTGCTGACAAACCAAGAAACATCATAAGAGCGTATCTGGGATTCGAACTCTGCACAGACAATTGTGTCGACTGGGTTACACGTGTCTCCTATATCTCCTTCGTACCATATTATAACCTTCATGGATGTTCATGGGTGTGCCGCGTGAAAATATCTCCGAGTCAACACACACTTCCATGACAAAACCTTTAGGTTCCTGGTGATGTGATAGAATTCGTACATATAATGTACGTCTACGACGAAGCCGAAGGTCGTCCTCGACAGCGATAACATCATCAGCAACGATCAAATTCTGAGTTCGTCGTGAGACAGAATTGTAGTGGGAGCTACCAGATTGTGATGCATGTTTGTGTTGTTCAAACTGGAAAGTCTTCATTGAGATGACCGAGCGCTTAAAACGAGGTCTAGAACAAATGCTTTCTTTATTGTTACAAGACACGTTGCCGAAATTATTGCAGCATCCAAATAGTGTATGAAAATCCCAAATTACTACAATAAATATGAATGGCCAATAACAGCACGTTTGTAGATCATTGCATTCCTCGTGACGAAGGAACATTTCTCGAGAGTAATATACCACTTTATATTTATGGTTATTAGTATAATCTGAATAATGTTTAAACATGATGGACATCTTCCAATCGCTAACGGCTTCATCAGCATGTTGATGTTATATGAAACCACAGGGATGCTGGTCTTGATTACATTTTCATCGACTCTGTCTCATTTTATAGTCCTCTAGAACGTTCGTGCGTCTGCCATTTTGGTGACCCTTCGTGCTAATATGCGCAGATTGATGCTAGATAAACAGTAGGGACCCCCTTGTATTCACAAAGTGGTTAACTATTTAAGTCTTATTAATCCCGCGCCAATTTATTTTACGAATGATCGGAAGAGGGCGAGAAAATAAGCTTAATTTTGGTCTTGTCCACAACCACTCGTCTAAGACTACATCCTTGTCTGCGTAAGATATACAATCAGATAACGTGAAATTTTATAAATTAATTATCTGTTATGCTGTCAGCGCTCGCAACGTGATCCATCCCGTTCGAAGGAGCCGGGTTATCACGAGATCTCAACGAGATTTAGCGACTTTGGCGCCGCTGTCTCATCGAGGTCTCGCACTATCTCGCATCCCATCATGCCCCGAGATGGTTTTCCTATCAAGCCAACATTAATGGCGAACAGAGGCGATACTGCGGAGGCGAGACAATGGCAGTGGTAGCAGATGAAATGGAGGGCTGATTTCACGGCAAAAATACCCTTTCCCGATTAACCCCAGTCCATTACTGGAAATTGATGTCATGAAAGCGCAAGTGCCAATGCAAGCCGGGAAACAAAAGTCGTTTTATGGAAGACTGGAGAAGAGAAATATATTGTGAGCGCGTGAAAACGGTTATCGTGATGTTTTGGCACCGTTGGCGACCTTCCACGCGACGCACATGCGAACAATCTCGGACACTGACAGATGAAGTCTCAAACAATATTCGTTATCTCATGGGCGAGATCAATGTTATAAATTTGATGAGAGATTGAACGTTTTCAGTTTCGGGGACTCCCTGTCGAGAGATTGTGACTTCTGGCTGGATTCCAGTGTACATCACGTCCTATCGCTGGCCACGATAAACCGGTGACAGGAGTACGACTGAATTAGAAATAGCCCAACATACAAACAGTCGTACATTGAGAAAAAACTCACGATAAGGCATTCTTCTGCTCCGGCGTTACAATGAATACATTCCCTCACACTCGATATGAGAGGAGCGCGTGTCAGAATACTGACTAGCTTTCGGTAATATGATGAAATAAGGCAACATTGATGTATAAAACTTGAATAACGGCTTGTTTACGGTTTTTGTTGACGATAATATCTAACAATTTGATACGTAAAGAAAAGATGATTTCATGAAAAATGCCATCGCCTTCCGTCTTTTGACGCCTGTCACTTACAGTGATACAATCGCGATTTTTTATGTAAAAAATGCAATAATAAGGGAACCATCTCAATTGAAGATCGGTAAGAATGTCAGACACACAAAGCGAGAGTTTCTGAAATGACATATTGGTTCCAGAACTAACATGTGTCGGACAGCTACATACGCAAATTAACGCCTTCATTGCACGCAACGTCGTATATAAACTTGAAGGAAGAATATAATCTTTTTTTCTTCTTGGAAATGAATTCAAGGACCCATTTTCTCCTTTCCTCTCATTTCCGAGTTGATTATAGGTTACAAGCTTTTGACCAACATCCTTAAAAAGTACTGTGTGTTTTTTAAGATGTAGACGTCAAAGACATACAATATCGTTGAATATTGAAACATTCCAAATGCCTTGATCGTCGAATTATGGCCGCGATTTAAGGCGAATAATAACCGAGTCGTTGCGGGAAGTAGAAGTTTACGTTGGTTTTATTCATGGCGATTTGTACAGACGTATGAAAACGGGGGTCACGCAGATTCTTAGTAATCGACAGAATACGAATTCACTAAATTAATGTAAAGAGAAATGCAAAATTTAACAGATGCACAATATCCTGTTAACTTACTGTCACATGTTCTCTATCTTACTAACGGTACAACGTATCACATTTAGCATGGATTACACGTGCAGTAAACGTTTGTAATAACTGTACAACCAGCGTACATTCATATGGACGTAAAAACGTCTCCTGATATTAACATGTCGACGTTTCATTTGACGAAAACAAAATGCTTGGCTTTGTGAACACTTGACTTGCCTTTGCATGTGTTCGTGGCGGGTGCCACCGGTGGGGAAGGATACGTTCACCTCTTCGCGAACACCTGCATCATCACTGTTTGATAGTGATTCAGATACGCATGCTCACGATATAGTCGGAATCGTACAATCGACTCTACTTTATGCAGAGATTTCTATTGGATATGGAAAGGGGTTTGTCGCTTTATTTATTGAGAAGGGGTACTGTTTTGTATTATGCAAATGTGGTATCACGTTACCGGTACCCAAATCAAATAGACCATCGTTTTTAATGAGTCCTGGCTTTCATGTCTTGTGTATTAGTGTGTAGTCTTAAAGACATGAACACTTCCCCGGACATTTCTCTGAACACCTGGTGTCATCACTGATTTTCAGTGACCTATTCATATCATTTTAACTGCTGTTTATCCTTTTACGCCAAATGGAAACTGTTTAGTTGGAAAATCTGGTTACTCTCTAGCATTGTCGTCTCATATGTACCCGATCGCACCACGCAAAATCATCTTACTAACTAAAATGTAAGATTTTTAAGAAAAATAAACGAAATATGTATCTGAAATTGTTTACACATAGGTGTGATTGCTCTTAAAGAACTAAACCTGAAATAAACTATAAACTGACTGTCATGTATAACGTTTCTTTTCCGATTCTTTTAACCAATAATTTGTTTAAATCCACTGATGAAGTACTAATAACGACAGTGTTCATTATCGGAGACAAACATGTGTTTTATTATGGTTGGAAGTAAACGCCTGTGTTAGTTGTCAGGTTGAGTCCGAGTTCCAATAACCCGTACCGTCTAAAGGGTAAGTGTTAATTTTCATGACTAGTTAAGATACACAATTTCGTTTAACAGACTAGGCACATTGATATTGTATGCCAAGGGGAGTTGTTTTTTTAATGCTTTATTTATTACACAGAAAGTGCTGACTTTGCAAGAGTTCGTAATCGTGTCATGAATATGTCAAAAATCCTCCTTCATCGGAAAGTGGATCTAATGGTATTCTCGCCGAATACAGCCACACGTTTATTGGTTGCGCTGGGACATTGTGATATACATGTTAAAGGTTCTCTGCAGTAAACGTTGCTGGTATTGTCAATTTACTTAGCCGCCTTACTGCATCCTCTCTTGAAAGCAATATAAATGTCAATTCTGGGCCTGTCATGCGTTGTAAGTAATCATTAAACATAGCAATGTAAACACGAGCCACACACGGGGATAGGCTTACTAAACATACTAGGCTCGAGATGAGGAGATAGGAACACTCTTCAACATACCAGCATGCGGCGGTTTAACACTACACTGTATACGCAGGTTTGGAGCAGATGCAGTTTTAATGTCAAGACTAATTGTCTTACTTTAATGCTCACTCGAACTTCCTAAGTCCTTCAGATTCCCTCTCAACATTACCTGCAGCCAGGCCACACAGCTTTTGTAAAGGGCCAACTTTAAATCTCGGTATGTGGCCAGATGCACCCGTGCCCAATAATCGGAGAATAAACGGACTCTCGCCTTCACACCACGCACGTGCAATAAAAGACAGAAGGGAATAAAATCCAGAATTTTGCACCAGTTGCCATGAGAATGGGGTCAGACCAGGGTGCATTGACTCGAAGGTTTTAATGTGGATTAATTGCTTGATGAACTGATGTGGTAAGCCTGGCAACGTGGAAGGGCAACACCTCTGTAGGTGGTGAATGCCAAATTTGTGGTTGGTTAGTGGAGGAAGAAGAGACGTGAACGTCCTAGATGTGGTATTGTCAGAATGGGTCCTAGATGTGGTATTGTCAGGGTGGGTTGGTGGAAGTAGAGATGTGATCGTCCTAGATGTGGTGTTGTCAGGATGAGTTGGTGGAAGTGGAAGATATGTGGACGTCCTAGATGTGGTTTTGTCAGGATGAGTTGGCTGAAGTAGAAGATATGTGGACGTCCTACGTGTTGTGTTGTCAATGTGGGTTGGTGGAAGTAGAGATTTTGGACGTCCTAGATGTGGTATTGTCAGGATGGGATGGTGGAAGTAGAAGATATGTGGACGTCCTAGATGTGGTATTGTCAGGATGGGATGGTGGAAGTAGAAGATATGTGGACGTCCTAGATGTGGTATTGTCAGTGTGGGTTGGTGGAAGTAGAAGATATGTGGACGTCCTAGATGTGGTATTGTCAGGATGGGATGGTGGAAGTAGAAGATATGTGGACGTCCTAGATGTGGTATTGTCAGTGTGGGTTGGTGGAAGTAGAAGATATGTGGACGTCCTAGATGTGGTATTGTCAGGATGGGATGGTGGAAGTAGAAGATATGTGGACGTCCTAGATGTGGTATTGTCAGGATGGGATGGTGGAAGTAGAAGATATGTGGACGTCCTAGATGTGGTATTGTCAGTGTGGGTTGGTGGAAGTAGAAGATATGTGGACGTCCTAGATGTGGTATTGTCAGGATGGGATGGTGGAAGTAGAAGATATGTGGACGTCCTAGATGTGGTATTGTCAGGATGGGATGGTGGAAGTAGAAGAGATATTGACGTCCTAGATGTGGTATTGTCAGTGTGGGTTGGTGGAAGTAGAAGATATGTGGACGTCCTAGATGTGGTTTTGTCAGGATGGGATGGTGGAAGTAGAAGATATGTGGACGTCCTAGATGTGGTATTGTCAGTGTGGGTTGGTGGAAGTAGAAGATATGTGGACGTCCTAGATGTGGTATTGTCAGGATGGGATGGTGGAAGTAGAAGATATGTGGACGTCCTAGATGTGGTGTTGTCAGTGTGGGATGGTGGAAGTAGAAGATATGTGGACGTCCTAGATGTGGTTTTGTCAGGATGGGATGGTGGAAGTAGAAGATATGTGGACGTCCTAGATGTGGTATTGTCAGTGTGGGTTGGTGGAAGTAGAAGATATGTGGACGTCCTAGATGTGGTATTGTCAGGATGGGATGGTGGAAGTAGAAGATATGTGGACGTCCTAGATGTGGTTTTGTCAGTGTGGGTTGGTGGAAGTAGAGATGTGGATGTTCTAGATGCATTATTGTCAGGATGGGTTTGTGGAAGTAGAAGAGATATTGACGTCCTACGTGTGGTGTTGTCAGGATGGGATGGTGGAAGTAGAAGAGATATTGACGTCCTACGTGTGGTGTTGTCAGGATGGGTTTGTGGAAGTAGAAGAGATGTGAACGTCCTAGCTGTGGTATTGTCAGGGTGGGTTTGTGGAATTTGAAGAGATATTGACGTCCTACGTGTGGTGTTGTCATGGTGGGTTGGTGGAAGTAGAAGAGATATTGACGTCCTACGTGTGGTGTCAGGGTGGGTTTGTGGAATTTGAAGAGATATTGACGTCCTACGTGTGGTGTTGTCATGGTGGGTTGGTGGAAGTAGAAGAGATGTTGACGTCCTACGTGTGGTGTTGTCATGGTGGGTTGGTGGAAGTAGAAGAGATGTTGACGTCCTACGTGTGGTGTCAGTGTGGGTTTGTGGAAGTAGAAGAGATGTTGACGTCCTACGTGTGGTGTTTTTAGGGTGGGTTGGTGGAAGTAGAAGGGATGTGGTATTGTCAGGGTGGGTTTGTGGAAGTAGAAGGGATGTGATCGTGCTGGATGTGGTATTGTCAGTGTGGGTTTTTGAAAGTAGAAGATAGATGATTGCCCTAGCTGTGGTATTGTCAGTGGGGGTTGAACGTCACTTTGGTTGAGGTGAGGTGAAATGGGGTTTAACGCCGCATCCAAGATTATTGCACTTACATAGCGAGGTGCATGTACGTGTGTGTGTGTTGCTGCTTGTACTAGCCCCGACTGATGCTGATTTATAGTGCTAGCCCACTGAGATACTATTCCGCAGTTAAACATGAATAGCCAATCAGACAGTATACCGACACCGAGCCGACCAGTACTTTTTTATCCCCTTAATGCCGAGCGTAAGGCAGGGTAACAACAAGTACCATCTCTTAACGTCTTTTGGTATGACGCGGCCGGGGATCGCACCCCGGACCTTCCGCTCTCCGGGCGGCAATCTACCATTAGACCACGGAGGCGGTCACGTCACTTTGGATCTTTAAAAAAAGATGATATTCTGCGTCTTTTATGAAGTATTGTTCAAAGCAGCACTCACTCACTCTCTGATACGCTGGGCTATAAAAGGCGATGCCGTTCAGAGCGTCGTTAAATCCAACTTACTCACTGTCATTACTTAAAACAACAGACCAAAGATATCCGCTGACACGCCAGTGTGCCTTAAAATACCCCGCAAGGTTGCCTTAACTTCAACTTAATTGTGATTAATGTGATAGCCATTGGTTAAGGTCGAAAACGGACTGGGTAATACTCTGACACACATTTTTTATCTCGCGGTTCCCATATCGTCAACTTCACGCTTGCTGGCATCGCTGTAAGGAGCGGCGCCAGCATCCCGAGGGGTCGGGCCACGGTTCTGCGTCAGTGGCGTGGGGCACCAGGGGGCCTAATTCGTGGGGCGTGTTGACAGTCCGTAGGGAGGGGATTTGGGCCTTATCCCGTGGCCTCTTCACCTGCGTGTACCAAGCTACCTTGACAAGACACCGGGGGTGGAAGATGGCTGGATGTTCGTAAATTTGCTGAAAAGGTGTAGAATATATTCATGGCTTCTCTGGAACCTGTTGGCATCGTCGTCGTGGTGGTCTGGAAACTAAAAGATACGTTTATCACCTGCCATTTGATACCTGCCACTTGTACACTAATACATTTGATACATGCCACTTGAACACTAAAACATTCTTTATTACGATGTGTATGCCAAGCGGAATCGTTTTTTGCTCTTTCTAAGATGTGAGCCGATAAAGTACATGTATTTTATACTTTCGTGAAATTATGTAAAGATAGACAGGTTTATCTTGAAATGCCATCATCACTTTTAAGAGTGGATTTATTACGGATGTCTGATTTGGATGTTTGATAGGTTTTATTAAAGGTATTGTTTTATATCAATTTTCTTAGTTTCCTGCCCCAAAAGTAGATCGATTGGGTTGGACTGTCTGAACTTTGGAAACAGTATGTTACCATAGATAGTTCTTGCCAATAAGTAGTCAGTATATACAGTAAACAACGGTTATAACGAACTCAAAGGGACCACTAATTTTAGTTTGTTATAACCGTAGTTTGTTATAAGCATATACAGCACATGTACAGCAAATGGTCGGGAAAAAAATAAATAAGTTCGTTATATCCGTCAGTTCGTTATAAGCGTGTTCGTTATAAACGTAGTTTACTGTACACTTATCTGTCACTTAGTTTAGACCAGAGCAAGTGAAACAAAGGTGTTTCAACAGTATATGTACAAATGCATATTTGACACACGGTCCTTTCAAGCTGGAATATCAAAGATATATTATGCTATGTACAACAAAATCAATATCGCCAGCAAATCGGGATGGATTCGTTAGTTTAAATAAAATCAATTTGTAAATCTATAGAATCATTTTGTAGCTTAAGGGCTGTTTTTCATATGAATAAGTTTACGTATTGATCTTTAATGAAAACACTTTCCACATTTGTCCGTTGTGGGTGAAGGTAACTCAGTTAATGTATTCGGGTTTGATTCCGTATGAGTGGAATTTGTGAAGCACATTTTCGTAGTCCCGTGATGTGATCTTTCCGCTATAAACAATGTCACAAATTACTCATGGCACGGGAGTTCTGTTTTGTTTATTAAACACCACAGTCATCAACATTCAACCTTTTTGACGGCGGCGTGAAATAATCAAATCTGGACCAGACAATCCAGTGGTTGATATCATGAGCAACGCTCCACGCAGTCGGGGTACGTTGACACGCAATCAGCTAAGACTCCGAGCTTATCACCCGTTCCATTCAGCCGATATTGCTGTAGATAGGGGTGTCACGATAAATCGAAATATCGATATATTGCTATTGGTAAGCACTTAAAGTCAATAAATCGGTTGTTAAATCAGCTTCCGATCAATAGTATCGATTTCAGTTGGGAATATCGATAGTTTCGATTGTATTTACCATATCAATACAATACATGCAATGCTGTTCAAATTTGTTTTTCTTTTGATCATGAGTGGTAGTAATTTACACATGGTAATGTGGAAGTTTCTTTTTCTAAAATTATTAGGGTAAAGAAAAATCAGTCATATCTCAAACTTTACTTTTTATTTGTTGTTATGATTATCACTTTCAAAGGAAACTTCAGTTCCAAGGTTTAATTCAACACTAGAATCCATCTAAAATGATACACTGAAAACTATCGATATTTATCGCAATAGGTGCTTGCAATATCAATAGTTATCACAATAGTTTCTTTCAATATCAATAGTTATCACAATAGTTTCTTTCAATATCAATAGTTATCACAATAGTTTCTTTCAATTTCAATAGTTATCACAATAGTTTCTTTCAATATCAATAATTATGGCAATAGTTTCTTTTAATATCAATAGTTATCACAATAGTTTGTTTCAATTTCAATAGTTATCACAATAGTTTCTTTCAATATCAATAATTATGGCAATAGTTTCTTTTAATATCAATAGTTATCACAATAGTTTCTTTCAATTTCAATAGTTATCACAATAGTTTCTTTCAATTTCAATAGTTATCACAATAGTTTCTTTCAATAGCAATAGTTATCACAATAGTTTGTTTCAATTTCAATAGTTATCACAATAGTTTCTTTCAATTTCAATAGTTATCACAATAGTCTCTTTCAATTTCAATAGTTATCACAATAGTTTCTTTCAATTTCAATAGTAATCACAATAGTTTCATTCAATTTCAATTGTTATCACAATAGTTTCTTTCAATTTCAATAGTTTTCACAATAGTTTCTTTCAATTTCAATAGTTATCACAATAGTTTCTTTCAATTTCAATAGTTATGGCAATAGTGATTTCCAGACCAATAGTCCCCCCTAATTGTAGATCAGTCTTGTATTCTGGTTTGGTGCTTTATTACCCTTTCCAACCGTACAGTAGTCATTTTCTTTTAAATAAATTAAACTAACCAATTGCATTCTCTGGACACTTGTCGTCAAAGAAAGGGCACACTATTTATTTTCCTACAATGCAATGCAAATGTATTTTTTTCGCAGTAAAACAGGGTCTCGATTACCTTTTTAGAAACATACACGAAGCCCTTACCTTTGAAAGTCAAATGATTGCTCCTCACGACAAGAAAATTCTCAACCTGGAATCCTCGGGAGAAGGCATGGACGTATTTGGTCAATAGCGGCATTGTTTTTATCGCGATGACGTCATGATATATTTCCTACGTCATCATGTACGTCATCATTCTTACGTCATCTGCAAATGTTCGGTAATATAGATTTTTTAATAGTTTTTCCATAACATACGACAAAGTGAAGGCCTCCGAATAAACGGGGTTCCACTGTATACTGACCATTGACAAACAAGGAAACATGGCTATCATATTTTTGTTTATATTTATGCAGTATTCATCGACTGATAGTGTCTGTTTTTCAGCAGCGTGTAGTAATGCAGTTTTCAAAAATTAAAATGTCTTAAGATTGTTGTTTACAGATTAAAGCACACATTGAGTGAGTGAGTTGGGTTTAACGCCGCTTTTAACAGTTATATCACGGCGTATCAGCTTAATGTGGGAGGAAAGCCCGAAGTGATGCAGGTCTCAGACGTTTACCACTTCGGTGAAACCCACGAGCACGGGTATGGAGCTGACAAACCTAGAAAAATAATCGGGACGAACCGGGATTCGATCCCACAATCATAGGTTTTGGGCGTGCCCAAGGGACGCAACTCTGCACAGCGAATCGCGGCGCCTTAGACGACTGGGCCACCCGTGCCCCCAACATTGAAGTTAACATGTATGGTACATTGATCATCACGTTACCAACACAACCATATTAGCCATTATGGCGGAATTCAGTCAAATCACGAGACAAATTTGATAAATAAAGCAAAGATTAATAGAATCATGATTATTTCTTTCAAAATCGTTTGTAATTGACACTTAGTCGTGTTTCAGTTTACAAAATGTGCCTGGCGGGAATGAGAATATTAGGCACTCTGAAACTGGTATAAAATCACAGATCTATCTGTACTGAACGATAGATGATAAATCAGACGGTTTGTTATTCATTAAATGCTGTTGTGTTCAATTCCCACTCTTCTCGTACGGAGGCCAGAACGTCGGTATGTACCCCCAACGCTCGATCGACAATAAAGACAATTCATGACAATAGTTTATCCACATGTCGTTCAATCAGTTCCTTCACCATCCCCCTATTTCTGCTTCTGGTGCAAATGTGACATTTAAAATGTCGCCCTGCCAAATCTGTACAGCGAGTTACAACCTCAACCCTCCACAAACAGAAATGATGTCATTAAAGAGACTGTTGCAAGTACAACCCCAATATGTATTTCACGCCCAGGGTCACATCGCGGGGAGTTTATCGTTCATTACAGGCCAAAAGAGTCAGCGAGCGAACAACGTGTTATGTCTTTCCTAGCGTTAAACTCCTTGCTTGTCATTTATTACCAATAAACGTCTTGTAAGATGTCGCCCAGAATACGACTAATGTTTACTTATCTGACAAACCATTTGCTTCAAATTATAAGGCTGTAACCCGTCGGATGGCCGTCGTCAATAAATGGCGTTATTATCTGAATATGTTTGTAGCTGATATCTGAAGCTTGCGTTCAGAGGAGGGCATGGACCCGCGGCTAATTATATATAAAGGATAGCTCTTCAGATACATGGTGTCTTTTCTTTGTTGTTGATTGTTTAATTATATTGAGCAAGGTGAGGATATTTCAATTATCTGTAGATTGACGGACAATAAAATTTGATTTATCTTTAACTGCCTGTCGCCCTGGCGGCTGCGTATCGCTGTGGACGCAATTTACGACAAACGATTTGCTCGCTGTGACAAAAAACGTTAATGACAAGAAAACGTAATCTAATGCTTGATAGAATTTATCTTTATTTAACGTTTGGAAATGTCACTGTGCACTTTTTACTTCATAAACCATTATTTAAGATAATGTCAAAATGCCGTGTTAATAATGTTTTTTTTTGGTGGGGGGTGGCCTGGGGTGGGGGGGGGGGGGGGGGGGGGGTGGGGGGGGTGGGGTGGGGGGGGGTGGGTGGTTCTTGGGACATTTCTTGTTACCTACTCGTATAAATAATGATGCTGTTATGTCACCTATTTGTTTAAAATAAGTGATTGTAGAATGACATTTAGAACGTGTCGTGTTGTCATTCTATTGCCTTGTTATCACGAACGACATTCAGGGCACTTCGTGTTTTCGTGGCAACTACAATTATGCCGAATTGGTTTATCAAAAGATGAATTCAGTGCGATGAGTTGAATGACATACAGTCTCCGAAATAAAGTTATGCTTTAGGTCAAATAAAATAATTCTATGAAAGGGCCCTAGCGTCCCTTAAATCCAGGCCCCAAGATGATAATGGGTGCTAGAGCTGATAATAGATACGAATGGGATGCAAGGAAGGGGATAACGATATGATGCTAGAACAAAAAAGGCGATGAAGATGGGATGCTAGAACTAAGAAGGGGATAAGGAGGAGGGATGCTAGAAATCAGAGGTTGGTGAGGATGGGATGCTAGAACTAAGAAGGGGATAAGGGGGTGGGATCCTAGAAATCAGAGGTGGGAGAGGATGGGATGCTAGAACTAAGAGGGGGATAAGGGGATGAGATGCTAGAAATCAGAGGTGGGTGAGGATGGGATGCTAGAACTTAGAAGGGCATAAGGAAGTGGGATGCTAGAAATCAGAGGTTGGTGAGGATGGGATGCTAGAACTAAGAAGGGGATAAGGGGGTGGGATGCTAGAAATCAGAGGTTGGTGAGGATGGGATGCTAGAACTAAGAAGGGGATAAGGGGGTGGGATGCTAGAAATCAGAGGTTGGTGAGGATGGGATGCTAGAACTAAGAAGGCATAAGGAGGTGGGATGCTAGAAATCAGAGGTTGGTGAGGATGGGATGCTAGAACTAAGAAGGGGGTGGGATGCTATAAATCAGAGGTGGGAGAGGATGGGATGCTAGAACTAAGAAGGGGATAAGGAGGTGGGATGCTAGAACTAAGAAGGGGATAAGGAGGTGGGATGCTAGAACTAAGAAGGGGACAAGGAGGAGGGATGCTAGAGCTTAGAAGGGGATAACGGGGTGGGATGCTAGAACTAAGAAGGGGATAACGGGGCGGGATGCTAGAACTAAGAAGGGGATAACGGGGTGGGATGCTAGAGCTTAGAAGGGGATAACGGGGTGGGATGCTAGAACTAAGAAGGGGATAACGGGGCGGGATGCTAGAACTAAGAAGGGGATAACGGGGTGGGATGCTAGAGCTTAGAAGGGGATAACGGGGTGGGATGCTAGAACTAAGAAGGGGATAACGGGGCGGGAAGCTGGAACTAAGAAGGGGACAAGGAGGAGGGATGCTAGAGCTTAGAAGGGGATAACGGGGTGGGATGCTAGAACTAAGAAGGGGACAAGGAGGAGGGATGCTAGAGCTTAGAAGGGGATAACGGGGTGGGATGCTAGAACTAAGAAGGGGATAACGGGGCGGGAAGCTGGAACTAAGAAGGGGATAAGGAGGAGGGATGCTAGAGCTTAGAAGGGGATAACGGGGTGGGATGCTAGAACTAAGAAGGGGATAACGGGGCGGGATGCTAGAACTAAGAAGGGAATAACGGGGCGGGAAGCTGGAACTAAGAAGGGGATAACGGGGTGGGATGCTAGAACTAAGAAGGGGATAACGGGGTGGGATGCTAGAACTAAGAAGGGGACAAGGAGGAGGGATGCTAGAGCTTAGAAGGGGATAACGGGGTGGGATGCTAGAACTAAGAAGGGGATAACGGGGCGGGAAGCTGGAACTAAGAAGGGGATAAGGAGGAGGGATGCTAGAACTAAGAAGCGGATAACGGGGTGGGATGCTAGAACTAAGAAGGGGACAAGGAGGAGGGATGCTAGAACTAAGAAGCGGATAACGGGGTCGGATGCTAAAACTAAGAAGGGGATAACGGGGTGGGATGCTGGAACTAAGAAGGGGATAACGGGGTGGGATGCTAGAAATCAGAGGTTGGTGAGGATGGGATGCTAGAACTAAGAAGGGCATAAGGAGGTGGGATGCTAGAAATCAGAGGTTGGTGAGGATGGGATGCTAGAACTAAGAAGGGGATAAGGGGGTGGGATGCTAGAAATCAGAGGTTGGTGAGGATGGGATGCTAGAACTAAGAAGGGCATAAGGAGGTGGGATGCTAGAAATCAGAGGTTGGTGAGGATGGGATGCTAGAACTAAGAAGGGGATAAGGGGGTGGGATGCTATAAATCAGAGGTGGGAGAGGATGGGATGCTAGAACTTAGAAGGGGATAAGGAGGTGGGATGCTAGAACTAAGAAGGGGATAACGGGGTGGGATGCTGGAACAAAGAAGGGGATAAGGAGGTGGGATAACGGGGTGGGATGCTGGAACTAAGAAAGGGATAACGGGGCGGGATGCTAGAGCTAAGAAGGGGATAACGGGGTGGGATGCTGGAACTAAGAAAGGGATAACGGGGTGGGATGCTGGAACTTAGAAGGGGATAAGGAGGTGGGATGCTAGATCTAAGAAAGGGATAACGGGGTGGGATGCTGGAACTAAGAAGGGGATAACGAGGTGGGATGCTAGAACTAAGAAAGGGATAACGGGGTGGGATGCTGGAACTAAGAAGGGGATAAGGAGGTGGGATGCTAGAACTAAGAAAGGGATAACGGGGTGGGATGCTGGAACTAAGAAGGGGATAAGGAGGTGGGATGCTAGAACTAAGAAAGGGATAACGGGGTGGGATGCTGGAACTAAGAAAGGGATAACGGGGCGGGATGCTAGAGCTAAGAAGGGGATAACGGGGTGGGATGCTGGAACTAAGAAAGGGATAAGGGGTGGGATGCTGGAACTAAGAAAGGGATAACGGGGTGGGATGCTGGAACTAAGAAGTAACATGTGTTTTTTTTAAGTGTAGGGTGTAACTTTCTTTTCTTTGCATACGATAAATCAAGAATAATTATTTTTCAATCTGTATTCCTGATGTAGCATATTCACCCAAAGATGGTCATTTTAAAGACGTTATTAAAAATTCGTATGCATGGATTCTTGCTCTGAATGGTTGTTGTAATTTTACCAAACAGCGGTATTATTTAAAACTCTATGTAAGGGACAAAATACATTCCATAATCTGAAGAAATCTGCATCAAATTCAGAGTCCATTGCACAATTCCGAGCATATCATAAGCATGTGCTTATGAATCATTATGTCTTTCAAATAGTGATGACACCAGGTGTTCGTGAAAAGAGTAACGTATCCAGCCCCACCGACGGCACCTGTCACAAATATTGGTAAACGCGTTTTCATCATACTCAAAATATTCAAAACTAAATTTTTTAATGTACAAAATATTAATATTACTTTATTCTTCAGTTTAATTGTGCAGTAAATATACGTATTTAAATGAAAACACGAAACTGTAACTAAAATGAACTCCGGGTCTCTAATTGGCGCGGCCCCCTCATTCAGTCTTTAAGTTCAAACGAGGTCCAAATCAGAGAGTTTAGCCTTTTCCGTGCCCGCAATGTCGCAGTCGACAGACAGGACGTAGCAAGCAGACTGTTTAACACAATTGACTACTTGACGCTGATAAACCCTCATCCCCCTCTTCAGAAACACTCGATGTACGTGCAGCATTGTGAGATCGCATGCTACACACAACCTATCCAGTCGCCAAATCATTGCCTTTCAATCTAAGTACTTAACATCGCTGTACGGAAACCCAGTCGGGACATCATTCCGCTGTTTTCCGCCCAAAACGTAAATATTCGGTTGCGGTTTCTGATTTATCATTGTGCGGTCGATTGGATTCTTTGAACGCTGTTATTTCCATGTTTATATGTACACCGAAGGATATATCACGTACTCCATTCATCTTTATTCTTTTATCATAATGCATTAGACGTCTGACTATATATATAATACTACCGGTGATTGAATAGAGTTCTACGCTCATCTGTGCGTTACCGCAATAGGCATCACGTAGTATACCCATTAGGGGTATTGAACCTAGCGTTAAGAGGAAGTTTTACGCCGCTAAGCGCCCCTATCTCCCCAATATAGCTGGTATATGTATGAATAATAGCAGGTCGTGGGATAATATCACCATTTTATAACGTCTCTTGTTATAATATCCTTGTCAGTTATTGTCATAACATATTGTTTAAATTCTTCATTATATATAATACACATCAAAATTATAACCATTCATATGTCCACATGATCAGTGACGATGATGGTATGTAATGGGTCCAAATGTAATTGGATATTTTTTTATATTATCTATAAGTATACATTTTTACAATCTATAAATGTAATTTGGACATACAGGACATTATTTAAAAAAATTGTTTTACGTAACTATTTCAAGACAGCATACTGTATTAACAGTATTTCGGTTATATCACGTCGTGTCCGCTTAATGTTGGTGGAAAGTCTGACACAATGCAAGATTGCTGATGCCAACGAGCACAAAAAAACAACAACGATCATGTTCAGTACGAATCTAACATTCGAACATGATCACAGGATCCTGGCTCGCCTAAGGCACGCAACTCTACACATACATTTGCATCAGTTTGGATGGATGAGTTCTTCGCACCCCCGATTTTGACTGGAGGTGGAGAATGTTGTGGGGTTTTTTTCGTTTTCTTGTTTTTTTTGTTTAACGCCGCACTCAGCAATATTCCAGCTATATGAGGGCGGTCTGTAAATAAGCGCGTCTGGACTAGACATTCCAGTGATTGACATCATGATCATCGATCAACGCAATTGGGATACGATGACATGCATCAACCAAGTCAGCGAGCCTCACCACCTGATCCCGTTAGTCACCTCTTACAACAATCATAGTCACCTTTTACGGCAAGCGTGGGTTGCTGAAGACGGGTCAGATAGATGATGTGTGTAGATTGGAATCGGTATTGAGTTGAGTTGGATGTGGATGCGGATTTAGATGAGGATGAGGATGAACATGTCAGGATGTATTTGAACGTAGATGTGAATGAGGATGTAGACGTGGCTATGGCTGTGGATAGACTGCAGATGCTACCGCGTACATGTATGGCCTTTGTGGGCTCCCATACTAAATGCATTAAAGTTCCGTGTCCAGAACCTTGTAGGTGCCAGACAAGATTTAGCACTGGCAGCTACTTGGCGCTGAGAGCACACCTTTACAGGGGAGAGATGTGTTGTGGCCCACCGTCACGCCACCCTAGGACGCCCCTACCTTTCATACACTTCCGTTGGCTGCTGGTTCCAAGTTTGGTCCAACTGTAAACGGTTTGACCCGTATGCTTAGTGGTGATTCTGGATTTCGTCTCAATCGCTTGGCATTCTGTGAAATTGCCGCATTAAAGGTTTTGAGTTATGTATCCTCCATTCTTGGCATACTCCTCGGATTATATGAACCTGTGTGGCAACATTAACGTCTCAGCTGGTCAAGCGTTTCTTTCGCACCATGACACCAGATAACTAAACTGGCACACTCAGCATATTCAAACATGTCAACTGTCTCTCATTTTGTAATGTAACGTATGCTTATTAACACCCATAAATGCTCAACATCTCGCTCTTATTTCCTAGATCTAAAACACCCTCTCTTTTGTGTCAATATGTTCATGAACGTTTTTTAAATTGTTTTCGTATATCCCGTGTTCTATAAAGAAGCACTAGAATTTTAAATCTGTTAATTATTTGTATTCTTCGCTTTGCTGAATCATAAATCAGATACACTATTCTGCTTAACAACATATTTCTTTCATCTTTGGATGAATTTGTTCCATATCAGCAGACAAACACACAAAGACTTCTTTGAGTATGAGAGAATGTGTCTTTATTTCGCGGGCAACAGACATCAAGGCTCCAGTGCCGACAGAGCAGATGAAAATTAAATAAAATATTCGCGAAATGCACCAGCAATATCCACACTCTGCACCCACACTACCGATAATAACGGTCTTCAATGTACACGTATACGCCTATTAATCTACCATGCTTTTTATGTTTATGTGTCTTTTAATGCGATTGAAAGAAGCATGTAATGTATGGATTACCAATAACTAACATCTGCTTGTTCAAGGAACAAATCTGAGTCAACCTTTCCTGTGACCCCTGGCGAGATGATCATGTTCATGGAACTGTTAATTCCGTTTTGATAACTTCTACCAATGTAACTTCATTTTAAACATTAGAGTCATTGATCTAGGTTAATTACTTATTTGATTTCGAAGACTATGTTTCAACGCGAGTGATTTTTTATACGATCTTTTGCTAAATCTTGGATTTAAAGCAATTTGAGTCCAGTAAAATGCCATTACACTCAATAACTTTCTCTGTGGATTAACATGAAATTGTGTTTATTTGTTAACAATTTGTAATTCATCATCTTCAAAACAAATGGAACAATATTCATCTTTGAAGTGGAGCCTGCGCGTTTCCATGGAGGCCCGGTGAACTGATGTTTCATTGCTCCCTGAAGTACAATGGCGAGCATTTCATTGCCCGTTCAGTGAGCGTTGTACACTCAACGTATAAAACAATATTTTTTATGATTTGACAAATTTCAAGAATGGCTCCAAGTTGTGAACGTAAAGAGGTGATGGGATCTGACTGGCCTCTGAGGATGAAGGGCAGTCGGTCTCTCAGTTCACTCCATTCCAGAGAACAAATATTAACAAGTTACCGAAACTCCGGGGATAACAAATCACGTTAGTCACCGCCATTTTTTTCAGGCAGATTTTTCAATCCCTGGGTTATGCGGTACAAGCGTGGAGATTGCTAGACATGATGAATGAATTTGTGAGTTTAAATCTTTGTGAAACGATATGACATAAAAATATGATATGGTTTATATTTTGTTAATAAAATAACAATGAAAGGTTTCATGGGTAACGGACAAGACATTTCTGGAGGTCAGTCCAACTTTGTGTTATACTTTGTCAAGAACAAATTAAGATAATCTTGATGTTTGATTATGTTTTCTGACAAGGAAGGGTCTAAGCATAATATTTCATTTTTGCAGCTTACTCATTTTATAAGACTTATTTATAAATCTTAAGTGAATTTTCAACTTCTGTGTATATTTCATCGCTGTATGTGTATATAAACTGCTGGGCTAAAGGAAGTATACACTTGAAAATTGGATTTGATAAAAAAAATATTACGAACGTTATCAAAACGTTACTCGGCTGAAAACCATCGCCGAAACACTGCAGCTTAAGGTCCAAAACACATCCAGATACCTACCCGTATCAAATACATCACCATCGAACAACTATTTCTTTTTTTGTTTCATTTTTAGCCCCTTCAAATACGGGTGTATACTTTCTTTTGCCCGGTAGTGTATATGTAATGTGTGACGTTTGACATGAGGACAAACTATTTTGAATTACTTCTTCTACATATCTCCGCAATAGTTGTGTATAACAGTAGTTGTGTATGACAAAAGTTGTGTATGAAAATAGTTGTGTATGACAAAAGTTGTGTATGACAATAGTTGTGTATGACAAAAGTTGTGTATGGCAATAGTTGTGTATGACAAAAGTTGTGTATGGCAATAGTTGCGTATGATTTCCTTGAACAAAATCTGTGAATGGGTCACATACCTGTTCATGAGAAGATATCCGTTCTATTAATATAGAATATTAAATGTGCATAATAATAGGGGACGAAACTTAGTGATGAATAAATAAATTTAATTCAAACTATAGTGTAATCTTTAAAATTGCAGATTAGACTAACAAACACACAGATTCGGCAATTGGAAAATGTGATCAAAACAATAAACTATTAAGTAAGCAAAGTATTAAAATTCCATGAGACAATATCCATTAACATACAAATTACAATTTCTTTTTAAGCATAAATTCGTAGGTTACACTTGTGGTCAGTACAGCTATGAACTGCAAGAGGTACAAAATGAGTTTGAAACAAGAACCGGGAACCACATATCCACTGTGTATAGAGTTACGTCGACGACGTACATGGACGATGGCATGCTGTGCTCGCGCTTCGTCCGACGTCGTAGAGGTTGTAAAAGTGTCCCGACGTCGAGTGTGTAATTGCAGCTGACGGCGCCGCGATAAGCAGCGTGTCGCAAGGAAGCTGCTACAACTGCGACATCACCTTGGTATGTGCCGTAATCTACTTAATGTCTTCTGCAGACCTTGCTGCTAGACACATCGCTGTTCTCAAATCACGTGTTTTTTGTGGGGCGAGTTGGTTATACTCCCGTACACCTGATCTGCATCTTAATATTGAGATGATTACAGAATAAATACACTGTATACTTATGTAATGTGTAGATAAAACTTTTGCAAATACTGCAAAGACTTACCTTTAGTCTCTTGCATACTTGTAAAACTATTCAGTTTGATAACATATACTTAACACTTTGTATTAGACTTGCACAAGTCGCTTAGGAAATGATTATTAGGATAAACCATAACTTCTATATTATATCAATAATAAGAACAAGTTGTCCCTATAAAAGACTGGCAACCTTACTGTCCGCTTATCTAGACTTGCCTATTGTAAGGATATAGTTACTATACACATCCATGGACATATCATTCAGTACAGCCTAGGAGCAACGCTAACTTAGTATGTATATGTACAAATATGTGTACATGGACCTATATTTATACATTTGTGGTACAGTAAAATATAATCAGAATACATTATTTGGGTATTCTGTGGTAGATTTTATACATTTTAAAGTAAATCGTATAAATGAGATGTATTGAAGATAACTTATTTTAATAATACACTATATTATAGTGTGTCTATGTTGATGACTATTTATGTTATAAGTGTGTCTATGTTGATGACTATTTATGTTATAAGTGTGTCTATATTGATGACTATTTATGTTATAAGTGTGTCTATATTGATGACTATCTATGTTATAAGTGTGTCTATATTGATGACTATTTATGTTATAAGTGTGTCTATATTGATGACTATCTATGTTATAAGTGTGTCTATATTGATGACTATTTATGTTATAAGTGTGTCTGGGGCGGTCAGGTAGCCTAGTAGTTAAAGCGTTCGCTCGTCACGCCGAAGACCCGGGTTCTATTCCCGACATGGGTACAATGTGTGAAGCCCATTTGTGGTGTCCCCCGCCGTGATATTGCTGGAATATTGCTAAAAGCGGCGTAAAACTATACTCACTCTCTCACTATAAGTGTGTATATATTGATGACTATCTATGTTATAAGTGTGTCTATATTGATGAATATCTATGTTATAAGTGTGTCTATATTGATGACTATTTATGTTATAAGTGTGTCTATATTGATGACTATTTATGTTATAAGTGTGTCTATATCGATTATTATCTATGTCATTCGTAATTTCTCCTTCATTAAAATACAAAATATTTGTATCATTCACCCATAAAGTCATGTATGCTATTTTGCTGGTTCATCATAATAATACAAGAGGAAACAATATTTATGAAATAATTGGATACGTAAAAAAGTGTTCATATATCTAGTAAAGATGTATAGACGAAGTAGTGTATGTAATTTAGCCTGTAGCACCTGAAATTTGAAGTGAGTGAGTGAGTTGGGTTCTGTGCTATTTTGAACAGTATCCCAGTTATATCACGGCAGGTCAGCTTAATGTTGGAGGAAAGCCCGAAGTGATGCATTTTTCCGACGTTTACCATAGTGGTGAAGCCCGTGAGCACGGGTATGGTGCAGACAAACCAGGAAACATAATCAAGGCAACCCGGGATTCGAACACACGATCATAGGTTTCTGGCGTGCCCAAGGGGTGCAACTCTGCACAGTGAATTGCGGCGCCTTAGACGACTGGGCCCCCCTTGCCCCCTTGTAACATCACAAAGTGTGATGCATGCGTTCTGTTACCTGCAAAGAACTTCAGTAAGTAAAAATCACAGAAAACATAATAATGTCGAAACCGATAGCATAAACTCAGTTATTCCACACAAGGTATCAAACAAAAATGTACATATATTATTCCAAATTAATATCAACAAATATAAAAAAGGTTAATAATGTATGTTCATTTTATAAATATCCAATATATAAATATAAACATTAACACCAGATACATTGTTTAAAATATTAGTTAATGATCTTTACAAATTGACAGGCAGATCAATCAGAGTCACTTTCAAGCTGTAACACAGTTTGGTTACATGGTTACAATGTAACATGTCCACGATGCAGAATCTTATATTCCATTATGGTCATCAGTTGAAGGGATAAACGTTTACACAGAAAATCCCCAGCAAGTCTAGGTCGGCGTTATCGGACCCCCCAGGTCAATTTGTATGTGGCGTCTAAAAGACCGGACACTCTTGAGGAATGGGTGGAGGATATTGCCTGTGTTTCTGGGCACGATAAAAGGCCGAATTTGAGAGAGAATGGATAGTTTATTCAGCAAATCACCCAAAGATTGCCTACACGGTTATACGGCTTTGTCAAGTTGATAAGAGACGAAATCCCGAAGACAATGGTTTTGGTTAGTCCCCAAATCATCTGATGCACACTTAATTTGATCTGTCTGGAATTACATTTCATTTGATAGGCCGCATCAGTGTATTGGAAGTTAGTCGAATATTCCAGCTATCATTACCAGAGGGTATTCCGTCTATTTGGAATAGAACGTCTTTAAGGTCTGAGCAATATATTCATACATTTCTTTTTGTAATAGCGCGATAACGTCTCATATTAGGAATATTCATCATTTTGGAGTTTAGATGTTGAAGTTAAGATCAACTGCAGCCATTTCAACGCCAAAAATTAACATAAAATTGTGACAGGTTTACTGCAGGATCTAGTTTGAACATTATTTTGGCACTGAAATTCTGGTGTCTTGAAAAAGATATGTTATCGTCAACGGATCTTCAAATACATGTTTTATACCAGTTAGCAGTAGACACATTATGTGAAGGGTTGAATGAATACTATTCATAATATATTTTCACAAAGCTGAATAATCCCGTTATCGACGCCTTATCCTGTATGGCATTTACTGTTATACATTCCAGTATGTATAAGGCACCGATAAAGATTTTTTTAAATACTTGGAAACTAATGCAAGTGATATACAAATAGTTAGGAACATATTTATGACACTCCGATATATGTTGATGATAGGACATTACACAACTAAAATTCAACACATCGCCAGTACACAGTGCAAGTTACCCATTCTGTTTCCACATCGTGAAATGTACAATGGAAATGGTTCGCTATGCTAAAAAAAATTTGACTTTCTTACGTAGGTTTGATTTTGTGCATGTGTTAAAACAGTTTCAAGTGTTTACAACAGATAAGTATATTTTAACACTTGTTTATATCTATGTATACATTCTAGTTCATTCACGCGCCAGACGAGCCTACTCTTCATCAAGATGCTGCTTTGATCTTGCGGGAAACAGTTGAATTTGTCAAACGAAATTTTTCCTGTGAGTAACATTAAGCTCAGAAAAAAACAACCACATTTACATCGGTGCGTTCTTAGCAAATGTAGTCTCGATAGCAGCTTCCCATATACATTTTCTTTAAAACATACATGTCTTGAGTTTGTATAATATTGAAGACGACAGATAGACAAAGGAATATGATATTTTGTGATGTGATTTTTAAAAGCGATTTATAAATGCCTGAATACTGTTAGGAGTTAACTAAACACTTTGAACTATTCTCAGTTACGAACATGTTCATGTAAAATGTGCAATGTAAGAATTATATACTTCGTTGTTAAATTCATTATCATAATTCTGTATTTGTTCTTGAATATATATAATATGCAAAGTGAACAGATAGTAAAATAATTTAAGCTTACCAGACTTATATTAGAGACAGGAACGTGATATGAATCTGAACATATGTGTCTTCGTTATTATCGATTTAATGATCATTTAAAATGGATTGATGCGTTGTTAAATTTTAACTCAGTGTGAATAAATTTCAAGCATTGATTTTAACTGCGTCATTTCAATCCAACTTAAACACAAGCCCATTAAATGAAGTCTTGGGGTGATGAATTGTAGTTATTTAGAGCCAATTAAGCCTGTCACGCAGTTAAAAACACCACTAAAGTCCGCAGTACAAAACGCTACAACTATTGCGGGTGGTCTAAAGATGCGCGATGCCTGTTTTGTGGGTATTATGGCACAGCGCGCATCATCTGTGAGAGGGAGAAACCTTAGCTGCTCCGTCTACAATGACGGCAGGAGCTGTTAACTGTCAAACAATCATTTATCAAGCAAACTTTGACAATTCAAATTGTTCAGTGACACGACTAAACCACTGCATGTGTCCCTTTCCTAGTCCTAAACAAAGAGAAGGAGGTCTCCCTCTATGCGGCGAGTTGCGTGCTACCGCTATATGGTCTGTGTTGGTTTTATAGACTTCTATTAAAGTGCTTTATAACAAAACGTCTTCCGATATGCTGGGAATACTCTTTGTGGTAATATATCAGGGAATAGTAAGAAGTTTGCGTGATTTTTCCGATTTAATAGTTGAATGCTTACGTTCAGGCGATAGAAACGTTAGGCTTAGAGTTGTTTGGTTACTGAATGTTTAACGCGAACCCGGATTGTTTTATTGAAAAAGAACCATAAACGTTCAAGGGAGTAACTTCAATAATATGCACGTTTCGTCGCTCCGATATCTACCATATGAATATTTACATTTTAATGCCCCTTAATGTTATTTGACTATAGTTCAGTGTTGTCTTCATAGGACTATTATTCTCGGAATGGTGCACTACAATTTTCTAGTGAAACGTTATCATCATTTTAAAATGCCACTCGTGCGTTCTAGCAACATTATTCATAACATCCGGACGCTTTATAACCTTCTGGTAAAATATTTTGGATTTACTTGAAAGCGTTTTGAGCATTTTCGTCGTGAATATACCACTAACTATATTTATTCATTAAATACATCTGAATATAGAATTATTATATCAATTGCTATGTATTTTAAATCTATTGATGTGGATTCACATACATAAATCCAAGTAAATCATAGCCACTGGAATTTTAATAACACAACGTGACAAAATCCAGTATACATTTTGGCCGTTCTTGTTATTCATATCTTCTATTATATCACGGTTATGAAAAGTAATAGTATTTTAAATTGGGCAATGAACAGGCATGCAGAGTATGAATGCAATTCGATTAAGAAAAACAATCTAAGATTAGGGGAAATCTCCAGTTTGCATATAAACTATAAACGTAAACGTATATATACTAAATAAATGTACATGCATTCATACACATACTTCTTATTCAAACAAAAAAATCGATCAACGCGAAAACCAAAACCGCATAAGACATATACTTTTTTGGCGTAACTTGTAATACCTTTGGACAAATACTTTAGTACTGCTTTGTATCATGATTCGTAGTTTTGGGATAACAAAATATATTTTAACATTTTTCGTGTGAAAAGTACAACTCACAGTCATGAGACTGTTATCGTTGATAACTAACTGTACCTGAAACTGCGGGGATGAGGAAGGATATCTAGACTCTCATCTTTGATTGATATATTGCTGTGCTGTAGTTTCAACGACATCACACGAGCTGGCAAATATTAAAGAAAGAAATATTTACTTCTGTGGAAATCAGTTAACACTTGTATTGCTTTACCTATTTATGTCAACAATATTCCAGTCATCAAAACTATAAAATATCACACAATCAACGACAGCTGGGAAGATAACACATGAATATCAACAAAGGTCTGTTTATGGTGATACACCCGTAGATCAAATTGTACCAACTCTATACTGTTTATTGTCTGGCTCGGATATGACGATATCGACATCAAGAACTAAAGATGTTAGAAAATTGAAAACATGCAGAACGCGTGGGGTCGTTAATGTTTTCTCAATGTACACGGAACGAAATGTACATGGGTGTATGTCCTGATTGAATCGTGAGATATTTATGATCTTTTACATGTATGAAGCAAGTCAAAACTTAAAGAAATTCCCTTTCATTGGATATAGTTGTGAATCATTGTATTCAACCTTAAAAATATCATGTTTCTACTCACAATTCTCTCAGTTTATGTTCTTGTTTGTGCTCGATCATATATTATACTAAAGTGAATGTGTATATGTTTGTTAACATTTCAGAGGTGTGATTGCCTCCATCACTGAGTGAATATAAAAAGGCCTGGAGGAATTTCAGTGGCAATACATACATGTATTCTCATATTTACATACATTTTCACTAAAATTAAGATAACCAGTATAATATCACTCTGTCTCTGTCTCCCTCCCCCCCCCCCCTCTCTCTCTCTCTCTCTCTCTCTCTCTCTCTCTCTCTCTCTCTCCCTCTCTCTCGCTCTCTCTCTCCCTCTCCCTCTCCCTCTCTCTCTCTCTCTCGGGAATGTATAATCCATGAAAATTATATACATTCCCTGTAAATCCCTCAAAATGTGGGGAAATGTTACCAATATCTATCTCACAATTGTGTTATTCATGAAACTATGTTATATGTAGATGATTTATTCTTCATTTCATTAAACCGCTTTGTTTCGATAAAACATGTATATGAAACACTATCTGACATTTTTCGGTAGAAAACGTAAATGAACACACGAGGAACACATGAGGAACACTGATAAGGCATATGATACATATTACTCATATCAACTGAATTCCCGGCAGCGCTTAACTGGTTCGGACATTTAGACTTGCTAAACAATGTGCTAAATTGCTGTCTACGAGCTCGGCGTCACTGAACCGCCACAATCATTAAAACGAAATATACAACACTGCACATAAAACACGTTAATTGTCTTGCAGCTTCGGAACACGAAATTACAAAACATATTAGGTTTTTGTTTTTATACCGGTTCTCGTTTGCATAATTCATAGTTCGGTGAAGGCTTGTTTGCTTCACCGATCGATTTTCAAAAAATGACCCACAACCTGTATCAGGGACTGCCATGGACCTCCTGAGACAAACCGTTAGCTAAATAAACGGTCACCGCCAGAGAATATTCACTCTCAATATTTGCCAAAACAGATTCCACAGGGCGAAAAAGGCAAAATAGTGATGAAAATGATATGCTTGGAATAAAACATTAATTTATTATAATCATAAAACATACAAATCAGTAAAACAAACGTAAAGGCTGAAAGAATCATTTTCTTTAATCATGATTTAAATAAATAAATAATATAAGAAAGTCACTTTTGTGAAGAAAACAAATCTTATCCCTCAGAAGTGTCGATAATATGTAAATAAATGACTACTCAGTACTAGGAACGAAGCGGCTATGCCGTAAGTCTCATGTTATTGCCAATACATTTAAGCGGAAACACGTGCAGATGTTCCGCTAACACCTCGCCTGCCTCTACCACCAACTATTAATCCATATAAAATACTCTCCCTTTTATCTTCTCGTTAAATCTCGCGAATTTAAAGCTAATCAACGTGATCTTAGAGATTCCTCCGAACTTTAGTCTCCTGCAAGAATTTGTTAAATTAAAACCATCGTGTATTTGGCAGTAAAGTGATTAAGACGTCCCACGTTTAAACTCGTAAATGGGCGCTATGGAGTCGAGGCTAACACGTGTACCGCCATCTTGTTCAGTCTGCATTGCAGGTGTTCCTCTCTTAAATATGTTCGCAGGTTTTGTTTAAGGAACAGATCATTGATCGTGTTTGTATTCATCACATAATGTCTTATATATACAAACATAATTTCATAACGTCACAAATAGTATAGAAACAAGACATATTACGCACACATTAGAACATGTTTTTTTAATGTTATTTCTTATAACTGCAATTTCTTATTGATAAGAAAAATATATTTTTTGTTTAAAGCAGGTTAAATATCCAAGATTTCTCACATGATCTGATGTGACGAAGATATAGACATAAGATGTTAATATATATACAATCGGAATTGTGAATAGCTGATAAAATAATATGATTAAATTTCCCTTATCCAGAGACCATATACCGTTATATGGTCTCTGCCTTATCGTTTTCAAGATAAGGAGGTGGTATGGTATAAACAAACCAAAGCATTAAATTCTATTTTGGTATTTTCCGTTGCCAATTCGACAAATACTTGAACGTTCCAAATAAATGTTAACATATTTAGATGAAAATATACTATTTGTACTTACGGTTGAAGAAAAAAGTAAGTATTTGTGCCCGCGTAGGGTGTTTACATATATTTGTCATGTAAACAAAGATGATATACTCATACGACTTCTTATATTCATGTGATTTTAAAACTTTTATTTTTTAAGCTAGTTTAATATTTCCTTTTTGTAAAACCAAAACTGTAAGCCCAAGTATTCGTTCGTGCTGTAAACTTTCCATTTTCGTCACACAAGTTATTGACGTCTATTTCCATGTATAAATGAGTTAATGCTATAGAATTTGCTTTTCGGAAAATGTTTTCAAACATATGGCATTATGATCTAGATACTTTGGCGACTGGCCATGAAAACTGTTTACACGCGATATCAAGAAAAAAACCATTACATGCGAAATGCGAGAATCATTCCATAATAGAGATGGATATCATTCGAGGTTTTATTTCCAGTTAAATCATTCCTTCCCGCCTACCCCTTTCTCCAAACCCGGCTCCCATGTTCCATCTTGTCGCCAGCACAGTGCCAGACCCAAGTGAGAGATCTCTCCACATCGATATCGTAAGATATAGATTACCTCCCCTCAACATGCAGTCCCAACTTTGTGTTTTCCCGCTGATATGAAATGTGGATTGTGGTGATACGGAATACGGATTGCGTGAATGCGATGAGTTACTACCTGTGTTAGTTTTGGTATCAAATTTAAACCAACCCACAGATCAACGTGAGGTTACCGCTCATAGTAATACGTCAGAGCCTCGATTTGGGTGGGCTCGGTATTTTCCGGCATTTTCCGGAAGGGTGTTCCGTCGTAAATTACAAACCCCTGCCACCATCTCCACGGGCGCTGAAGATATCAACTTCACATGTTTAGAGTCACTTATCAAGCTTTTAATGATGGTTTATAATGATAAAGCGACTTTTTGCCTATAATACAAAGCCAAATGTTTAGAAAGTTGTCTGCGGACAAGTGGCGATGATGGTGCGGGGACTTATTTTGTAAACACTTTTGTGGTAACAGACATCCCGGCGACGAGGCACTCGGCGAGAGCTTACACGAGACCATAGTACAAGCAAAACGAGTAAAAGAAAACAAGGGGAGATAATTTGCCCAATAGACAGCACTTTATATCATGGCGATCTTGCGATAAGGAGACAGAAATCGTCTTTGATTTAAAGAAAATAAATCATAAGAAAGCAAGGCATGGTTATGCTATCAGCACTGTATGTGAAGGACAGCGTGAAGAGGATGGAGCTGGGATTGTATACAGCATGGTTATATTATACTGCAAGGGGCGTCTGAGGGAGCCCTCCAACCCACCCTTCTCTGTACACAACCAGGCTTGTGTGATACCTATTCAGTAATGGATGCTCAAGTGAAATATGTCTGATTATCTCAATTCGTTGGTCTGATACGGTGTCTAACATCTATAAGTAATATCTAAATAGTTTCTTAGCATCTGTAATCGACTGATCAAGAAGATAGGGCTGTGTCAAAATAGTAATGCAAGTAGTGTTTGGGAATGGTCCGCACATCAATGTGTGTGTTCCAAATATATCAAATAAAACCCCAAATTGAGATAATTGATATTTCAAGGAGGAAGAAATTAATATTGATATCAATGTATGCTTTATAGCGAGTCCACGAATTCTATGAAATATAATTCCACATGTGTGATGTGTATACGCGGGTTCCTGGATTTAAGGAAATTGCGTTTGCTCTTCGCTGATACAAATATGAGTATAAACTTCGACACTGCGGATCCTATTAGTAACAATTATTTTCTTATCACAAAATCAAAGCAGGGGTGTTCATCCCTGCCTCTCTGTCGCATAATAAGAAAAATTATCCAACCAAACAAAAGCGGCAATTCATAAGATATATACACTCGCGATTCATGGTTCATTAATGACACCAAGTGGTCGGTTTAGGCAGGGTTTGGTATACGACGACTAAAGCACACATCTTCAAGCATGTCTTATTCGTTGATATAAGGGACATCTCTACGTTGTTTCGTCTTCTTAACGACTGTGGCACTGTAGATGAAATATGTAATTCAGTTACAGAAATGATAAGGAATATCTCCATCACTGACTTCTATAAACACACATTTCTGCTTTGAGTCCCATAATTCGATTTTCAACACAAACTACAAATTAATACATTGAAACTAACACTCTCAGTTATAGACGTAATATTAATTTTTTTATTGGATTTTTAATGCCATTATAGCGAACTAGTACTTCAGCTCTCTCTTGTAACTGAATTATGGCGTTGGTTATTCTATATTTAACTCGGGAACCGCCGTCACTGTACTATTCTATACATTTCGTATTCCGTTGAATGGCCAGAGCAAATAGAATCTCTATTGATAGAATGATTGTAGGAATACAATTTCTATTTCAAGGCAGATCAGTGCAATTAGAATCTATTGAGAGCAATATTTATTAAAATACATTTGTCGAAATCAATTTCAGTTGAAACACATATATGTTGTAATATCACTATCAATAAAAGTTCCGTTGAAATCAATTTCAATGCAAATAGAATCCTGATTGATATAAATATATCGGTAATAAAATCTTATCCATCTTTTGAACATAATCTCCATTGACAGCAACATCAGTTAAAACAGCATATGTCAAAATCTGTATAAGTTTAAATATAATACAAATTTCTATTGAAAAACATATAATTGAAATAAAATCTCCATTTAAAACATCACTTTCAGTACAAATAAAATCTCTATTGAAATCAATATAAGTATAAATTGAATATATCTCCACTGCCAACAGCATAAACTGGAATATGATCTCTTTTAAAGTCAATAGCGTTGAAATAAAATCTAAATTGAATACAGCATCCGATAAAGTTAATATCCCTATTGAAAGAAGTAACAGTAAAAATAAAATCCTAATTTAAATAATTCAGTGAAAAAGATATTTGAAATAAATATCAGTGTACGTAGAACACATGTTTGTAGTGAACTAAATAAAGTAAAAGTCTATTGAAATTAATATCAGCTTAACTAAACTAAACTAAACATTGACAGCAACATCAGCTAAAACGCACTATCCATTGAAATTCATTGTACAGCACCTGTCAAAATACATTACAGTGAAAAAATACCTATTGTAAAAACCAGAATCAGTTATAACAGAATCATTTGAAAGAAATATTATTGGAAAAGAAATCTTCATTGAGAAAAAAATATACACCTAAACTGCCTGGGAAAAGAAAGAAAACACCCATGTTTGACGGTGGCTAAAAATGAAACAAACGAGAAATGGTTATAATGAATTTGGTACAGGTATCATAGTTGTGCTATAGATCACAAATTTAAAGCTTTTCGGGCACTGTCTACAGCCTGGTAATGTTTTAAGAACGTTGACATTTTTTGGTCAAATCCAATTTTCAAGTGTATATTTTCTTTATATTACATTCAGTACAAATCTCAATAATTTCATTTAAAATCATTTGTTAAAAACCCCTCTATTGTCTATATATTAAAACCAATACGAATAAAGAAATAACCATGATTAATGGAAATATATTTTTAAATGGAAGCTCAGTCTAAGACTGAAATCAGCACCAAAGCAGATATTGCAATACCAGTTAAATGAATATCATATTTATATCAGTTCAATTGAAGTTGAAACATTCCATTGACTAAAATACAAACTAGGCTATAGATATAATCCCTAGTAATAACATCAAGGTTGAAATATCTGTTGAAAGCAATATATGTGAAAATAAAATGGCAGTATTATTTAATAGATAACTGCACCATATATTTAAGATGATATTCTTTGGACTGTAACAGGTGCGCTTGGGCAGCACATTGGTTAACGTGTTGACTTGGCATGCTGAAGGCCCGGGTTCGATTCTCCACATGGGAAGCCCATTTCCGGTGTCCCCTCGCTGCGATATATATTCTGTCCAGTCTTCACAATAACACACTATATTAGACCAGGGTGTCCGGGTATGTAATATCAGAGACTAGCAGTATCCAGTCTATGTACGCGATGTAGCAGCTTGTTATCGGTTCTGCTCCAGGCAACCAATGGGTGATATTGTGAGCAGTCACGCATGCTGTTCGGGTGCGAAAACAACCTAAATTACCAAGGTTGTAGTTGGTTTAGTCGGTAACTAGTAACAATGCAAACAATGCTATATCGTTACGCGTATGAATGATAGAGATGGGTTTACGCCATTTTTAGCAATATACAGCAGTACAAGAACTGGGGACGCCGTGTTTGAAATGGAATCAGAGTCGTTGGCATGAGTAGCAAACGATTTTAACTACTCGACCACCCCGTCGCCCCTTTAGGCGTGTCATCCATGGAACACAGTGGATCACAATCTCATTAACTTCCTGATACGCTTATATACAGCTATATGAAGAATAGTTAAGCCCTCGTGTTGTTAATTTTACATTAACTAATTACCTGTCTTTTTTCAACGTTTTGAAGTAAGCTTATTCCGAAGGCATTTTTTAAGCGGCAGTGATTTCACCAATGTTCAATCCTATGCTGAGAGAAGGTCAACATCCAATGTTCAGTACGCAAATAAAAAAAATCCCTTGAGACCGAATAGTAGAATATATTCGTTGGCAAATAAATAGCAGTGTGACAGTTTTTTAAGCGCACACAATGTTGAATTTTTAAAACAATATTTTCCACTGTAATGTCCTTCAGCATGACAAAAATATTCATATCTAATTGTTTATTCAGAAGAAGAAAAACATTGCGGACAGAACGGCGCCAGTGGACCAATTAGAAACTTCTAACCAGTAGCGCTACACTACGCCAAATACAGTTATTGCAAATATTAGAATTCTTTCATCCAAAAATTACCCTTTAAATTGCCAAAGAATGGGCTGATATTGGGATGTGACATAAAGCGATAATTTCTCGTCAGAAACAGAGGATGATGATATGTTATAGTGCAGTCTTAGATCACGGCGCTGCCACATCAACCGCAATGTAGCCTATTTACCATGGCAACAACCGTCGAGTGACTCCTTTTGAATTCTTCTAGTCATGAAACAATGCTAAATCCCGCCTGATTTCCCCGTACAGTTTGGAGGAATGTTGATTCTTTAATATGGCGGCTTGTAATTTGAATGTAATTATTAACCTCATATTTATAAGACGTAATCATTGTTATAATCAGAGAGACATTTCACAGTGGATGTATCATGAGTCCAGTCTTAATATTCATTACGCAATTGACATTGATCAAATGATACAAAATGACGCAAAATTCCGATTTATATACTGTATTAGCATTAAGTCGGACAAAAAATTAAATTTCAAATACAGTAATTAGAAATAAATTGGTCAAATAGTTTGTTTGACATGTTTTATAACTTTGATGTTTAGGGGTTTATCGTTAGAACTTCTCACAAGTGCAATATTTATTACATCCGATTCCCCATGTCACACAGTTTTGAAACGTTAATGTTGTCCGATGTACAGCTTGTGTTGTCGTGGATTAGGTGCTCAAACGTTTATGTCACGTCGCGTTCATGGTCGTAAATCAGGTGTTCTACAGTTGTCAAACTATTTAGTTATTTTAGAGATCGAGGCGTATTTGTGTAAATAATTTAAAGATGTACCTTTTCATAATCGTAAGAAATCTTCATTGTTTCATAGAAACCCGCTATATCATATGCATGTGTTTATGAGCCACTTCCAAATGGTGATGAAATCAGGTGATGAATGTATCCTGCCTCACCGGTGGCAACCGTCACAAACACATTCAAAGGCAAAACAATTGTTGACCTGATGAGACATGGGGACATATGGTACAAGTCAAAATAGTTAATGACATCAAACATTAAAGCAAGAGTTTGACCGATGCGTCAAATTTGGATATGTCCTCCACATGTCTACTATGAAAGTTATTAAAAGCTGACTAAGGCCTTGACTACTGAGTCGTACAACGCTCTTTTAAAACCTTCGCAGAAAGAGCATGCTCGATTGTACCTCAAAAATTGAGAAATGATCGAAGATACCAAAGGCTGGAGCTGCGGAAATATTGCTTGTCTTGAAGGGAAAGTTGACTGTTGGAAAGTTGAAGTAATCCCTCGTGTGCAAAGTTTTTGCCACTCTGAATCTTTATGCAGAGATTTAAATATGAAACAGATGAGACGGATGCACTGGTCTCTTGTATTTCTATTTCAGGTGGGTAAATGAATCGAAGGGAAGGGACTATTGGACTCTTATTCAACGATAGCAGATCATCGCCATTACTGGACTTCTTGGTCAAATTCCCTTGCTTGTAATTTGCCAGTCGGAGCAGAAATTCTCATTCATATGTATAAATATATCAGGGTGGAGGGGAGGATGACTGGTGCCTAGATGTCCTATACCCACATTTCACACAGGTGTTATCTATGAGGAAGTCCAGCATTTCACGTATTGATTTCTCAATACACTTCAGATGACACTGTCATTTTTGACAACTTGTCCTGAGATTTGAAGATAATGATGTAACAATATCTATGGTCGCCACATTTAGTGACAGATGGCCCGTGGATCAAAGAATGAAGCTTTTCGTTAAGTTTATATCGTGTGGGAAAGTGGTGAAAGAAAAACATATTTTTATATTCCGTGGGTACCGTGAAGGCTTTTATTCTAATATATCATCACCACTATCACATAAATAACATTGATTTGTGTAAGCGGGTAAGTTTTCGAAGAGATCGCTATATTGGAATTATATAAAGCTGGCTATGGAACTTTTGTCTGAAATCAACACAACAATCTGGAGACTGCCACGTCGATGTGTATTATTCACCTCTTTTCGGATTAAGGGTATTCACATTGAGATGACACATTCAATCTTTACAATCGTGTTACTCTTCTAGCTGAGAGAAGACGAAACGCAGTATTGTGACTTGATTTCCTTAAGATGGCAAGATAAGTGCAGGCTGGACTCCAGGCGTCAGATTAACACGGGGAACAGTGGAACTAGACGGTACTAGGAGACGTGTAAGTTTCTTGTAGGCGACTAGAGCTTTACTTGGGAAGTAGAGGGCAACTAAGATACAACATAGAACGCATGACAACCAAGGTACAACGTAGAACCAGAGGACAACTAAGGTACAACGTAGAACCAGAGGACAACCAAGGTACAACGTAGAACCAGAGGACAACCAAGACGCAAGTTGGAAGCATAGGAACAACAAAGATACAACTTGGAACCACGGACAACAAAGATACAACTTGGAACCAGGGACAACCAAGGTACAACGTAGAACCAGAGGACAACCAAGACGCAAGTTGGAAGCATAGGAACAACAAAGATACAACTTGGAACCACGGACAACAAAGATACAACTTGGAACCAGGGACAACCAAGGTACAACGTAGAACCAGAGGACAACCAAGACGCAAGTTGGAAGCATAGGAACAACAAAGATACAACTTGGAACCACGGACAACAAAGATACAACTTGGAACCAGGGACAACCAAGGTACAACGTAGAACCAGAGGACAACCAAGACGCAAGTTGGAAGCATAGGAACAACAAAGATACAACTTGGAACCACGGACAACAAAGATACAACTTGGAACCACGGACAACCAAGGTACAACGTAGAACCAGAGGACAACCAAGAAGCAAGTTGGAAGCATAGGAACAATAAAGATACAACTTGGAACCACGGACAACAAAGATACAACTTGGAACCACGGACAACAAAGATACAACTTGGAACCAGGGACAACCAAGGTACAACGTAGAACCAGAGGACAACCAAGAAGCAAGTTGGAAGCATAGGAACAATAAAGATACAACTTGGAACCACGGACAACAAAGATACAACTTGGAACCAGAGGACAACCAAGGTACAACGTAGAACCAGAGGACAACCAAGACGCAAGTTGGAAGAATAGGAACAACAAAGATACAACTTGGAACCACGGACAACAAAGATACAACTTGGAACCAGGGACAACCAAGGTACAACGTAGAACCAGAGGACAACCAAGACGCAAGTTGGAAGCATAGGAACAACAAAGATACAACTTGGAACCAGGGACATCAAAGATACAACTTGGAACCAGAGGACAACAAAGGTGTAGCTTGAAACCCAGGACAACCGAGCGACCCCCAAGGGACCAAACTACATCCATATGGTATGACGAGGTGAAGAGTAGGATATTAAAAAGACAGATGACAAATAGGAGATCACAGGGCAACCAAGAAGCAAGCAGGAGATCACAGGGCAACCAAGAAGCAAGCAGGAGATCACAGGACAACCAGACGACAAGTAGGACATCACATGGCAACCAGATGACAAGTCGGAGATCACAGGGCAACCAGATGACAAGTCAGATATCACAGGGCAACCAGGTGACAAGTCGGATATCACAGGGCAACCAGGTGACAAGTCGGATATCACAGGCCAATCAAGCGACCAGTAGGAGATCACAGGGCAACCAGATGACAAGCAGGAGATCACATGGCAACCAGATGACAAGTAGGAGATCAGAAGACAACCATTTGACAGGTACAGCGTGGGACGAACACATTCAGACCACAGAATGTCGAGGACCACCAACGGACAAATCTGGCACAAGAGGCTGAACAAAGAAAGACATGCGGATGACCTGGTGGATAAAGGACACATCATATAAATATGCCAGCCATCTTACAGGCATTGAAATAATACGATGGTTTCTTTCGAATTTGTTATCATTTTGTCACGATTCCTTGAACTATATGTCCAGGAAGCCAACAATATATGAATTTGCCTTTGCACCAGATTATCAGTACCCACCCTTGAAAGGTGGAAATGTGGGTGTGGGTTATCTGCTTGTTTTTATAACGTGATACCAGTATGAACCAATAGGAGTGATGTCATAGGTCCTTGCATTGAACATATGAATCATTATATAAATAGAGATTTCAAATATTACATAAAAACACCCCAAAAATGCCAATCTTACAGTGAGGTCATGCCCTTGTCTATATACTTGTTAATATTGCAAGTGTCATTCAAGATACGATCTAACAATCCACGTAACAATTCTCTCTTGCAAAGACCCTTTGTGTTAAACCAGCGCCAGTTTTATCATGGCCGTGAATGGTGGGCTTGTCAGTGGTCGCCTATCGTCCTACAAAGACTGATCCATTTAGCAACAGGAATGCAGAAGCAGAGATAAACGGAGAAACAAATTCAATTTTGACACAGCAGGTTACATGTCATGAACAAAATTAGATGGAATCTGAGCATGGAATGCCAAAATCTTCAAAATACAGGGGTAATTGTCTTATGAAGTCTACGTAACTAGTCCTTATATATTTTTCCTGTCTCGGTAAATCGCTAAAATTATCAGACGTTCTAAAATAAATGTTATTAAATTTAAGGAGGGCTCTCCTATTTCTAGAATATCTCAAATATTTCAGTTCTTATTTTTTCATACTTTAGATTCCACTTTGAATGCCATCCTAGGTGGTTTCTGTGCCTACTCCCCCCACTAAATTTGCCCTAAATACCATATGGAGCGTCGGAAAACCCAGCAATGTGTCATTGCATTATCAAAACTTGGTAGGAATAGAAAGGGCATCGTGTTTGTTTTGTGACTGTTGTTCACGACCTTGATTAATATACATTATTGTCTTCATCGCCCACAATCTCCCTCGTTGCCTCAAACTTTGTATATCTCGAAATAATTTCACAATTTCAGCTGCTCCAGCTGTATCCAGCAGGACGTTCACACACTGTATAGTAGCACTGTTAAGGTGTATTTTGTTGACAACGGTTTCATTGCTAAACTTTTCCAGACCTAGAAACGATTCCTTACTTGGTAGTAGTGAACGAGTCAGTGAGTCAACTGGATTTTTAACGCTGCTTTTGAAATAATCTAGCAATATCACGGCGGGCTATACCAGAAATGGGCTTCACACATTGTACCCATGTGGGTAATTAAACAAGGAATTTTGAAAGCAAGAAACCACTTGACTACCCAATCGCACGCCGAAGTAGTAGTAGTAGTAGTAGTAGTAGTAGTAGAAGTAGTAGTAGTAGTAGTGTGTTTTTGGAAACAATTATTTGAGTCCGTTACTATATTTTGAGAGGTCATAATATTTCAGAGAAGGGTCTTTAATATGCAAGGAAACGATTTTTGATACGTTACCTGTGAGTGAAGGAGTTGGGTTTGACGCCGTTTTAACAGTATTCCAATTATATCATGTCGTTAGCTAAATGAAGGAAAGCCCGAAGTGATGCAGGTCTCAGACGTTTACCACTTCGATGAAACCCACGAGCACGGGTATGGTGCTGACAAACCTAGAAACTTAATCGGCCCGAACCGGATTCGAACCCATAATCATAGCTTTTTAGTGTGCACATGGGATGCAACTCTGCTCTCCAAAAGTGTGAGATATCCCGGCGCTGTTGATGGTGGCACTTCCATTTCTTTTGTAGAGCGGCCGAAAATGATGAAATTGTGTCAGCTTGCTCCTCTGAAAAGATGGTTGATCGTGTTTTTAGAGCGGTCAGATGTACACAGTGCTAAATGGTATAGCTGACTGTCGGTATAGCCAGCAAAACCAATATCAGAAACAACGAAAACTGGTAATCAATAAAGCCAGACGTTGTAATCCCTACACATTGTCATGTGTCATACAAATATAAGATTTATTTCATAGTCTTAAACTTAACATAACATAACATTTTGATTCAGTGCTTACGCTGCCATGAAGCGTACGAATGTAGAACAGCGCATTATGAACTGTATAAATCTTGGTGTTGTTGCCTCGACCGCGCATATTTCACAGGATAAGTATTCCCAACAATATGAGCTGTATTAACCTTGGTGTTACCATACGTTCTCGACCGCGCATGTTTCACAGGATAAGTATTCCCAACAATATGAGCTGTATTAACCTTGGTGTTACCATACGTTCTCGACCGCGCATGTTTCAAAGGATAGGTATTCCCAACAATATGAGCTGTATTAACCTTGGTGTTACCATACGTTCTCGACCGCGCATGTTTCACAGGATAAGTATTCCCAACAATATGAGCTGTATTAACCTTGGTGTTACCATACGTTCTCGACCGCGCATGTTTCAAAGGATAGGTATTCCCAACAATATGAGATGTATTAACCTTGGTGTTACCATACGTTCTCGACCGCGCATGTTTCACAGGATAGGTATTCCCAACAATATGAGCTGTATTAACCTTGGTGTTACCATACGTTCTCGACCGCGCATGTTTCACAGGATAGGGGGCGGTCGGGTAGCCTAGTGGTTAAAGCGTTCGTTCGTTACGCCGAAGACCCGGGTTCGATTCCCGACATGGGTACAATGTGTGAAGCCCATTTCTGGTGTCCCCCGCCGTGATATTGCTGGAATATTGCTAAAAGCGGCGTTAAACAATACTCACTCACTCACTCACTCACTCACAGGATAGGTTTTACCGACAATATTAGCTGTACTAACCTTGGTGTTACCATACGTTCTCGACCGCGCATGTTTCACAGGAAATTTATCACCATCAATATGAGCTGTATTAACCTTGATGTTATCATACGTTCTCGACCGCGCATATTTCACAGGGAATTTATCACCATCAATATGAGCTGTATTAACCCTGATGTTATCATACGTTCTCGACAGCGAATATTTCACAGTAAATATATTCCCAACAATATGAGCTGTATTAACCTGGGTGTTATCCTACGTTCTCGACCGCGCATATTTCACAGGGAATTTATCACCAACAATATGAGTTGTATTAACCTGCGTGTTATCATACGTTCTCGACCGCGCATATTTCACAGGGAATTTATTCCCAACAATATGAGCTGTATTAACCTGGGTGTTATCATACGTTCTCGACCGCGCATATTTCAAAGAAAATGTCTTCGCAACAATATGAGCAGTATTAACTTTGGTGTTACTAACGTTCTCTACCGCGCATATTTCACAGGAAATATATTACCAACAATATGAGCAGTATTAACCTTGATGTTATCATACGTACTCGATCGCGCATATTTCACATGAAATATATTACCAACAATATAAGCTGTATTAACCTTGATGTTACAATACGTTCTCGACCGCGCATATTTCACAGGGAATTTATCACCATCAATATGAGCTGTATTAACCCTGATGTTGTCATACGTTCTCGACAGCGAATATTTCACAGTAAATATATTCCCAACAATATGAGTTGTATTAACCTGGGTGTTATCCTACGTTCTCGACCGCGCATATTTCACAGGGAATTTATCACCAACAATATGAGTTGTATTAACCTGCGTGTTATCATACGTTCTCGACCGCGCATATTTCACAGGGAATTTATTCCCAACAATATGAGCTGTATTAACCTGGGTGTTATCATACGTTCTCGACCGCGCATATTTCAAAGAAAATGTCTTCGCAACAATATGAGCAGTATTAACTTTGGTGTTACTAACGTTCTCTACCGCGCATATTTCACAGGAAATATATTACCAACAATATGAGCAGTATTAACCTTGATGTTATCATACGTACTCGATCGCGCATATTTCACATGAAATATATTACCAACAATATAAGCTGTATTAACCTTGATGTTACAATACGTTCTCGACCGCGCATATTTTACAGTAAAGGTATTTCCCCCACGATATAAGATGCACAAACCTTTATGTGTCCCGATCTACCGGTAGCCCCCACCACTCACACAATCTTTATTGAAAAAATAAGCGTTTTTTCGCGAATATCTGGTAATCCTGACTGTTTGATAAACATATACATGTAGTCGAAATCGTACAATCACAAGATATTGCTTATGAGTATGCCAAGAGGTTTGTCGTTTTTATTTTTCAAGGGAAGGTCTTCTTTACAATATCAGATTCATAAGCCTGTGTGTTGTTACCATAATTTCTCGTTCGCGCTCATACTCTCAAGAGTTCTTCCCGAGACTATGAGCTGTATTAACCTATCTTGGTGTTGTTACCATAAGTTCTCTTTCGCGCATATTTCAAAAGGAAGGTCTTCCGCACATTATGACCTGTATTAAAAACTAGATGATGTTACCATTTGTTCTCGAACGCGTTGTAGTCTGGCAATCATACAGTAATATGACGTCAACACGCCCACCCTGCAATCATGCTTCTCTTTTTTTTTTATTTCTATGATTCATAATTACCAAACCTGATATGCATAAATAATTGTGTTAGATTGCTAGAGCTGGTCTGACGACCTTCCTGTGAGTGTAGAGACCCACTCAACCCGCTGTATGCAGGAACAGCACTAGCAGTTAGCATAGAAATTTTGTCGTTATGCCAAGTATAATCAGATTAAATCGTCAAGTTGATGTCGACATCACAGCTAAATGATGTAACAACATGTCAAAAACGATATTTCGAGTCGTCAGCCCGTGTTTTTGTCACAGCTACCTAATTGTAATGGCATAAGGTGTTGTGATGTGACAAATCAGCACGCCAATGGCAGAATGTCGTCTCCAGGGGCCTTGTCGTCTTGGCAGGAGCTGCAGGGTTAAATTTTGAAACCGCGTCTTCATCTTGTCTTGAAGAAAATCATTCATGGAGAAAATCCTTCAAAACATGAACGTGAACATTTGGACAGTGTATGTGTTATTTTGGTGATCCAAATATTTTGTATTTTGTTTCTGATATTAATTAAATTTAAACTAGACCATTACCCTTTGAGGAAATGACGTCTATTGACGTTTTCCTTGAATTGTTTTTTAAATAACGAAATAACAAGGGCCCAAGACACAGTTTGAATTAGACTTTGTTCACTTTCTCCGTTGTTTTCATAACATTTGTAGTATGTACAAAAAAATTAGATCTGAAACTGCAGTAAGAAACGTGTATATAAAACGTGTGATCAAATGCTCTAAAGAATGAAACGGGCGTAGTTGTATTACAAATGCACTCCTTAAGGTTAATAACATTCCGCAAACATCTGTGGCACATATTACTTTTATAATTGTAACATTACTATTTCTTTCTTACATGTAAACATGTCCATTTTGTCGAAATCAAACTATCATTTAACATATTAATAACATTGCAATGATGCATGATTCAAACATGTATAATAAGGACAAAATGGCTCACGTGGAATGTGAATCAGTTATCCGTCACTGTCTATACATGTCATTTTGTCAGTGTTTCGTAACGCTATCAACACAACGCTGTTGATAATATGATCTGTTTGTCGCGTATTCGAATCCAGCTCATTCCACCTGCTGGAGATCATGTTCAATATAAAGTTTAATGTGTGGTTTTTGTGTGGTCTTGATAACATAATACATCGTTGTAACACAACATGCTGTATGTGTTATCCTATACGATGCTTGTCATACAAGAAGGTGTCATGGGAGCTGAATGCTTCACGATGGCGCAACCTATTGGACTAGACAGTGTGCGTGTCTTAATGAGCTATTGTCCATCACCATATGCAATATATATTATTTCACATGAATCGTAATCGACTCCGTGTCATGCTAATGCTCTAGGTAACAAAGTGTTGCTATCACATGCGTAAGTAATGATGATTATTGCTGTGTCATTTCATCTGGAATGTTGTCAAGTGTCCTGAAACATGTGTTTCAAAGATTGTTCCTACATATGTTCTCGATATTGTTCCTAAATATGTTCTCGATAGTGTTCCTACAAATGTTCTCGATATTGTCCCCACATATGTTCTCGATAATGCTCCCACATATGTTCTTGATATTGTCCCTACACATATTCTCGATATTGTTCCTACACATATTCTCGATATTGTTCCTACATATGTTCTCGATAATGTTCCTACATATGTTCTCGATATTGTTCCTACATATGTTCTCGATAATGTTCCTACATATGTTCTCGATAATGTTCCTACATATGTTCTCGATAATGTTCCTACATATGTTCTCGATAGTGTTCCTACATATGTTCTCGATAGTGTCCCCACATATGTTCTCGATATTGTCCCTACCCATATTCTCGATATTGTCCTCACATATGTTCTCGATATTGTCCCTACCCATATTCTCGATATTGTCCCTACACATATTCTCGATATTGTCCCCACATATGTTCTCGATAATGCTCCCACATATGTTCTTGATATTGTCCCTACACATATTCTCGATATTGTCCCTACATATGTTCTCGATAGTGTTCCTACATATGTTCTCGACATTGTTCCTAGATAAAGGTTCACAATGGTTGAATCATCCTTTAACACCCTCTTTACAATGATATTCATTGTAAATTATGTGAGTTTCTTAAATTCATTTGAAAGTCATGTTCTGGAGGAAGTTTTTGATCCTAAAATCGTTGTCCGTGATGTTCACAAGATCAAGGGCAGTTTAAGTAATTCAAGATGCAATTCGTATACGCTCAGTTTCATCCTGGTTTTCATGTTTGATTGAAATACAGAGGAATGGTTTGAAATCAACTTTAGGTTATCTTGACATTTACATGTAAACACATTTTCTCATTCCCAATGTGGCCCAGTGGTTCGTTCAGTATATCGGTTTGGTCAATGTCAAGATGACCCTGGGCCCTGTTTCCACTCACTCATCCATGTTATTCATGTTTATCTCCACTACTCTATCTGTGAAGTCCTTATAGAGCAAACAAAATACTGAAAGAGAGACTGACATTTTTAATTAAAACAAAAGCGGAATGTTCATAATTAAGCAACAACAGAACATAGAGTTTCAATAAAATCCTTTACACAATATACGCGTATGTACAATAGTTTAATAGACTTCATAAAGTTTTAAATCTCGCGGATTTCCTCTGTCAGTGCACTTGAAATATGCGTGGTAGAAACCCACGGCTGTCATCACAGAACTCCTCGGTCCACGTGTACATGTTGCGACACCTAGAGACATATTTCGATGAGCCTTGCAGGTGAACGAAGGGGGTGGGAGGAGCTTAGCGTCTCATCTGGACTTCGTTGGCAGAATGCGCTTCTCTGCCCATGAATTGGATGGTTCTGTCTGAAAACAAATTGTCAGAGTTGAGTTCGCAGGTCAGAATATAATCCCAGGAGTCATTGAACAGTACTAAGGACACGTTATATTTGTCAAAATGTTCATAATGAGCATCAGATCAAAATAAAAATGATGATAAGGACGGGTTGATCCGATATTGTATCGTAATTTGTAAACACATCCAACTATTTTTTCCACCAGGTACAATTGATATTGTTTCTTAAATATTTTTCTGTAAAGCAGCAGAATCTCAAATAATTTTCACCGCTATTTTGCCTTTTAGGCCCAATTAAATCTGTTTCGGCGGATAACCGAGACAGGTTATTCTCTAACCCTGGTGTTTTGTTTTATATTTGTATCTGTAACGCTGTAATCTTTAAAAATGTTTTTTGATTTATTATCATCGCGAATTGGAACAAATGGTGTGTTCCAAATCATAAAACTGAAAATCTAAAACTAAAAATATTCATCATCATGAACATGAGACCAAGCCCTGTCTGTTACCTCAAATAATTTCAAATATCAATGTCAAGATGAGCTCCTTGAGGAACCGTTACATATTAAGACATATTTCCCCTTGAGGATCCTTCACATATTAAGACATATTGCACTTTGAGGAACGTTTACATATTGAGACATATTGCACCTTGAGGAACCTTTACATATTAAAACATATTTCACCTTGAGGAACCTTTACATATTAAGACATATTGCACCTTGAGGAACCTTTACATATTAAGACATATTGCACTTTGAGGAACGTTTACATATTGAGACATATTGCACCTTGAGGAACCTTTACATATTAAAACATATTGCACCTTGAGGAACCTTTACATATTAAGACATATTGCACCTTGAGGAACCTTTACATATTAAGACATATTGCACCTTGAGGAACCTTTACATATTAAGACATATTGCTCCTTGAGGAACCTTTACATATTAAGACATATTGCGCCTTAGGGAACCTTTACATATTAAGACATATTGCACCTTGAGGAACCTTTATATGTTAAGACATATTGCACCTTGAGGAACCTTTATATGTTAAGACATATTGCACCTTTAGGAACCTTTATATGTAACAATATATTGCACTTTGAGGAACCTTTACATATTTAGACATATTGCACCTTGAGGAACCTTTGCATATTAAGACATATTGCACTTTGAGGAACTTTTACATATCAAGACATATTGCACCTTGGGGAACTTTTACATATTAAGACATATTGCACCTTCAGGAACCTTACATATTAAAACAAATTGTACCTTGAGGATCCTTTATATATTAAGACATATTGCACTTTGAGGAACCTTTACATATTAATACATATTGCACCTTAAGGAACCTTTGCATATTAAGACATATTGCACTTTGAGGAACTTTTACATATTAAGACATATTGCTCCTTGAGGAACCTTTACATATTAAGACATATTGTACCTTGAGGATCTTTTACATGTTAAGACATATTGCACCTTGAGGAACCTTTACATATTAAGACATATTGCACCTTGAGGAACCTTTACATATTAAGACATATTGTACCTTGAGGATCTTTTACATGTTAAGACATATTGCAGCACGTAAACTCACCTGGAACAGGGTGTGGTGCTGATGGTGGTGGTGATGGACAAGGCAATGTGAGATCAGAGCGCCGGCGCCTAAGGCACTGGTCACCATGGTAACACATAGGGCAATGACGTCACTGGACAAGACTGACACATAGTGCTTGGAGAGACAGGTGAAGGTGAAGGATAAGCTTCATGGGCACCCAAATGACGCCTCCTCCTTCTCAGCTTCTAGGATGACTTCGCAACTACTCAGAGCACAACGTTCATACTTCACAGCCAGTATTGTGGACTCCGAGTCTAGTATCGAAAGGGTTTTACGACTATGGGAATGTCATATTTGCAGAATCTAAATCTGAAGACTAGATTTAATATCTGCAAGAACTTATTCACTGTAACAGTTCGCTTAATCTCTTTCCGGAAGAATCGGCGCCTTTCCAACAACCTGTTCGTCCCATCATTAGGATAAAGTCAACAAAAATCATCTCTTAATCACAGTCGGTCCAAACACATTGCACATCTCTCATTGTCATAAAATGTTAACATTGCACCTCCCACATCGACATTTGGCTCCATCTGGCCTCTCCCATCACGACTCGTCCTTGCCATGCTTCTCGGACTGTAGATACGGGTGGAACCGATGGGCGTGGCCATATAGACTAGCAATTGACGTTGATTGGAGGCTCTTCTTGTATAGGGCGCTACGTATCAACATCTCGTTGAGGGCCGCTGCTGATTGGATATCACTACGTAGATTTAAATATGGATGATTGAACATGTTGCCATAGAGATTACACGGAGATTTTTCATTGGCTGAAGCGTGATAGGCACTAAGTGCTGACATAGAAAACCGCCATGGTGACATCATATTGACAGGCATTCCGGGTGGTTCTGAAATGAGGATAAAAATCCAGTTAGTTCACATGCAGTAATAATAATGGATCTCTTGTCATCAGTGTTGGTGCCCATTCTTGGTGTCCCCTACCATGATTACAACCGAGTCAACTCTTCTCACACCCGTGAAGATCCGTGTTAGAATGGGTCTTCAGCAACCCATTTGTCGTAAAAGGCGACTATGCTTGGTGTAAGGGGCGGTCATGTCTTGGTTGATGCATGTCATCGTATCCCAACTATGTGGGTCGATGCTCATGATGCCAAGAACTGGATTGTCTGGTCCAGACTCGATTATTTACAGACCTCCGTCAAATAGCTGGAATATTGCTGAGTGCGGCGTTAAACAACAAACAAACACAACTCATTTCAGTCCACCAGTCACCGGAACTCTATTGTTGCCCTTGGAGATGAGTTACCCCTTTTTGCGAACACCTGGTCTCATCACTGATTTTCAGTGGTCCATTCATATAATTTCTACAGCTATTTGCCCTTTACGTCAAGTGGAATCTGTTTAGGTAGAAAATCTAGACTGGTTATTCTCTTGCATTGACAATTTTTTTGACAGTTTTGAAGAGAACAGTGATTTACAAGTGGACTTGACTGTCAAGTCTTGAGTACATATGTTTAACCAGTCCATATGTCGATGTCAAATATGGATTTTGTTTATGTCATATCAGGATTATAGGTTTAATAAATTATTAATATGGAGTTTCCAGACATGTCATGTGATAAATGGATAATCGGCTCATGTCATGGGGACCACTCACCACCAGATGTAATCTATGATCAAATACTTACTGGAGTAAAATATATGAATGTTTCAATGATATTCTAAATGAATTATCACGGTCGTTTATACGGCTTCTCTAAAAGGTACTCTTAGTCTGTTTTCCAGAGAATATATTAATATGGGAGTCCATCTCAAGTTGAGAATGATTCGGCAAGTTTAGATTGCCTCCCCTCCTGAAATTAGGCATTGTTCTGGGCTCCAAGGGACCCGCACTACGACCTATCGGAAGTACATATTACGGTATGGAAGTTGGGAGAATCGTGACTCGGACGTCACTTAGACGAACGCCACTATGTGCCGTAAATGGCTGTCGTAACTAGGCTACAACATTAGCGTATGTACGGTAGTTGTAGCAATATAACCGATAAAGAACGGGCCATGAACCTATCAACAACATTCATACATTAGAGATATCCAACTGTGTGTTTTTTCAACACATTCTGACACTTCTACTTCTCTAATTTGTCATCCTACAAAGAAGTGAACCCCCCCCTCTGGTTTTTCTTACGGAAAACGTCATGTACCGCCTGCCAGTGTCTGAACCGAAGAGAAGTCTCCAATTGATGCGGTCGTTTTTCCCATTCTCTGTATTTCACCATTCAAATAAAGACTTCAAGATGAATTCTTTTGATATTATGTAACCTCCTGTGTTTCATTTCTTGCTATCCAAACGTCAACATGGCTTAATCGCCGCATGTCTTTTCGTTTTTATATAGTCATCATCTTTCATATCTTGGAAGTTACTCAAACCGGAAGCAATTTCCGAGAGTGTTTCTATTACAGAAGAAGAAGGCTTAAATTAATCGACACGTTGATTGCAAAATTATTTTTGTATTTTTTTGTATTTTCAAATGTCAGGTGCGGTGAAACATGTGTAATTGAAATTGAAAGGATTATTTCCTTTTCACGATTTCTGTTTTTAAAGTGACAGGGTCGGGGGTGTTAACGAAAGTCCTGGGTTTTGATGACGTTTGTCTCTATCATTAATAATAAAACATCCGTTGTGGATGGCGGGTTTGACAGGATGTGCAATTAGCAGTTTTGAGGGACAACACTGATGATTACCGTCAACACAATTCCAGCTATTTGGGTCTTCTTTACACTTTACTTCTGTCGAATACCAAATAACTGACAAGCATCGCCCCAGTTTTACCACGCTTATTCTGGTAGGGAAGACCAAAATGGGACACACTGTATATCAACTGGGAATCGAACCTGTATGTTTAACATTCGAGCAAACACTAACTGCTTCACTCTTAAACCATTTACCAAATCTCACCCGTGAAATTATTGTTGAACTACAAAATATGCAAATGATCGAATTCCACCTCACGTTTGCTTACAGAACGCAACGGCAACTTAACCAGAGTGGGTTAGAGTCATCTTATGTGGTGGAGAGACCAAAGTGACGCATGTTTTAGATTGTTATACTCTGGTGAAACGCAATGAATAGGTATGGTGATGATAAATCAAGAACCATAATCAAGGCGAATGTTTGATTGAGACCCACCCTCTTAGGATCCTGGTACGGGTATGGGACGCAACTATGTATAACGAAATGTCCCACTTTAACATTTAAAATCTCTTAGGGACCAAGGCTTTTGCCCACGCTCCTGTACATAGAAATGTATGGCATTGTATGTCCATATGAATAAAGGATTTACCTTGGCCTCCCTGTTTGTAGTGTTCCTCCAGCATCTCGCCAGGTGTGAAGGCCTTGAGTGGGGATCGCGCATACGAGTGGTTCTGCAGAAGGTGTTCCATTGTTTCCCTGCGGAAAACAGTGCAGCAATTAGTGAGTGTGTGGGTGAGTATGGTTTTACGCCGCTTTTAGCAATATTCAAGCAATATCACGGCGGGGGACACCAGAAATGGGCTTCACACATTGTACCCATGTCGGGAATCGAACCCGGGTCTTCGGCGTTACGAGCGAACGCTTTAACCACTAGGCTACCCGACCGCCCCAGTGCAGCAATTACTATCCATTGTTTCAATTTACGTCTGATTATCGCGATAGGTGCGACGGCAAACAATATATCATGATTTCCAACTCCATAACAAGAAGCATTTAACGCCAGAGAATCTCGATTATCCACTGCAACAGATTCCATTTGACGTAAAGGGCAAAATAGCTATGAAAATGAATGGTTAACTGAAAATCTGTGATGACGCAAGAGTGTTTTCAAAACCTAAGGTGAATAATGAATCGATAATATATATTTAAAATTACAACAAATTCAAATAGGTTCAACAGGACAATGTGTATTTAAGATTATTCATGTTCGTGATGCCATATTTCAAAAGTCTTCTTACGTTTTTGATGACAACCACCGTACAGGAAGTTTGACATTTAAGTAATCATTAAAGCTTTTGCGCAATCAGCCAATAACTGTATCTGGATCCTATACGTGATATTATTAGTAAATTCAGGCAGAAGATTGAATTACCTGTCAAAATCTGTGAGTCGTGTAGAGTCACGGAATCCTTTAGCGAAGGGATTACTATCAATCTTTAACTTTGTTATCTGAAAAGGAGAACACGGCCACGTTAGAGGGAAACGTGTCACAATGATACATGTATACATTGTAAATTAAGTCATACCACTGGATGAAGAAATTCATAAAACTCACATGCTAACGTGCTTAACAGAACTATTGAATTAAGTTCAATTTTATTATTTTAGAAAATATAATTACACAATGCACATCGAATATGAACAGGGCTTACACCATGAATACGTGAAGCAATCGTTTCATAGTCTTTGTTGGAATAGTATATTGGACCGAACTATAGCTCAATATCTAATAATCCTTAACATGTATGTCTGACTAACGCAGTTTATAACTTGTCTGTATCTAACGCTGTTCAATACTAGTTCCAAAATTTATTTTTTGAAGACAAAAAATAAACCTACCAGCTGATTCTGGTACGCTGTGACGCCAATGAAGACGGTTTCCTTGAAAATGAAGGATTTGACCTTCTCCATGTCAAGGTTAGAGAGAGGGAGCTGAGTGTCATCCGTCTTCTTCAGTAGGTGGATCCGGGGCTGGTACTTGTGCATGGAGTTGAGGATCACCTGCAATACAGACATTCTGGTGAAGGAAAGAAGGAGGGAAACGGATGGACGACAGTTGATGGAGAGACCTTACACACATTGTGCCAACCAACAGTGATTAACTGAAATATTGTTGAAAGCGGCATAAAGCCCATCTCACTCACTCACACATGTATTTCTAGCGCATGGATTTATATACAACTCCGCATATCAACATTACGGATATGGTGAATACTCGACTGTGACGAAACCAACGCTAAGGGCAATCGATATCATTTATCTGTGAGTTCAAACTTCAGTTATTTCCTGAACTGACTGAAACATGTTTTTAAAAGTTGACATCAATATTTAAGTCATGTTTAACAGCTCGAAACGTTTGTCGATTCCTACTTGATTTCATACCTCATTTATTACAGGCCAACGTTACATAGCGAAGCTTTGAATGGTATTTACAGACATACATTAAGGAAACGAATACCTCGATTAACGTGTCTGTCATGTACATATGGTCCTTATCAGTCACTAAGCCATATTTTGTAAACGACCTTGTCATCAACTTCCATTTTCCCAAAGACGAAATCGTCCAAAAATGTAATAAAACTGCCGACTTGTTAATTCCCCACGGCTTGCAATCTAAAGTCACTCCCATTTGAAATCAACATTTCAACTCCCACATCTCACGCCGATAAGTGTCAACTTAGCGTTTGACATAAGGTTTTAAACCATCCAAAAAACGACTGACATGTTTATTTTTCTTCTTGAAGAGGGGAAACGAGTGTGTCGACACCATGTCATTTGAACATACGGGTTATCAGCCCCCCTTTCCGTGGAGCAGGGGAGTGATCTATGCATCCCCAAGCAGCAATAGCGCGACCTAACATAAATTCATGAAATCAGATACGCGGTAAATAAACAGTTGTTGTGGAGTGTTTGTGCTGCATACAAAGCCCCTACATTACCGCTGACACATGCTGCGGTAGATAGGACTCCGTCTAACAACGTACAACTACGTCGACTCCATCACTTTTGGCCTAAACACCAGCCTCTTTAACCCATCGCCATCTTCCTCAAACCAGGGTACTTAACTTGTCCTTCAGGAATGCCATGTATTTCGTTTATCTGATAAAAGATTTCACTCGACAAGTGTCAACGTGACATCCGGGTTATTTAGTAGCCTACCCAGGATGCCATGCTGACTCTTTTTTATAAAGGAAACCTCTTTTATACGGACAGGTGGTTTCTCACCTAAGTGTCCTAATTTATGGGTTTTCGGAACAATATATTGAATAATATATGATACTCAGTTCTTCGCAGATATATGGTGTGTCGCTAGTAATAGTTTCGGATAAACGAACTTCCATTCATTTTATACGAGATTCGGGTAAACGAGGCTTCGTTGTGTTTCAGCGAGGTTCGGATATATGGGTTTCACCGTTGGGCTACAATATTCGGATTAAAGAGGTTCCGTTGTTTAAAGTAACTTTATGGACGGGATAAGTAACATTCCATTTTACCACAGAAGTGATTTTGATTGTCATTCTGGCACCGGGGATTAAACAGCTGCATATATATTGAAAAAATATTAGTTTTAAACGGGTTTTGAAATAGCAAGGGTATCCCTCATAGTACTTTGAATTGAAATTCCAATTATTTTTTTTATAATTGAGCTTAAAGATTCCATTTTAAAAAATTGCATTGACCTCATGAGTCATTAAGTTCGCCATGGTAAACGTCAATGAATATGCAGTGGTTTGAACTAAATCTTCAGTTTTTCATGTACGCTATCCTGTTATAAAGTCGTATTTGATGGATATGTTATTTCAGAATGTATGATTTTGATTACATACCGCACACCTTAAATATTATTACTTCGGAAGTGGATAATTATTCTGTAGTCAATAAAGATTTGAGCAGGTTTCATGACTTAGAAATAACACTTTTCAGGGTTGTGCAGTCTTTATAGAGATATAATTCGTATTCTTGTCAATAGGTGCAGCAAGGGGTCATGGCCGTTCTAACTTTTGTGAGTGAAATGAATGGTGGGGTGGCTTTGGCAGGGTGGGTGGTGGACATTTCCATGTCATATCAAAGTATATGAATCAAGCATTGTTTGCCAATTCTGTTGAAACTGTCTGGTTTCTTAAACCACTTCAGTATATCCGAATTAATTCACGGTGGTATTGTTTGTGTTGACTTAATATTAATAGATAGCATACTTCTAGTGATAGCTTAAGAAGTAAAAGAAAGTATACACTTGAAAATTGGATTCGACCAAAAACAAACGACATCAAAACGTTACTAGAATGACAAATGCCTCAAAAACACTGCAAACTTTACGTCCAAAACCCAACTATGATCATCTATCAATCACATCACGATCGAATACCCAGTTCTTGTTTGTTCATTAGCACCATCAAACATGGGTGTATACTTTCCTTTACCCGGCAGTCTACATACCCCAGTTAATACACATGTATTGATGAATTACTTCAGCGCTTCGTCCATTCACATATAACCCATACATATATCTTATGCAAATGCCAACATCAAAATAGTTTAAAAGAGTGATAAAGTTCATTGCGCTTATGTCGAGATATGCCTGGATTTAAAATGAAATTACATGTTTAAAGTGTACAATCACAGTTATGCATATACTCACATGGCCACTCTTGTCCAGAATATTATTGGTCAGTTTCAGTTTCTCGAAGGACACGGTCTGCTTCATCAGCTGCTCTCCTGTAAAGGGCGAGTCTGGGTGGACATTGAACCGAGCGGGCAAAGGGGGGTCGGCTTTCCCTGCCACCAGCCAGGAGGACCTGTGGTATGCGTACCGGTAGCGCTTGTTGTCCACGGGAACCACGTCCATGACGACGATGTAACGTTGGTCGGGTTCAAGGCCAGTGAAGGACACACGCAAAGTCGGGAACATGCGTCTGCAAAACAAGTAGGATATTGTTACACATATGTTTCTGGTAATGGACGTTGAGATAGTGATGTCAGTGGTCAAGATGATGTAGTGTTTTCCAGTAGAGCAGCCAGAGGCATGACCATGAGATTCATAATAAATCTCTGCCAAAAAGCAGAGACCATTATACGATTCCGACTACATCATGATCATGTGTTTATGAATCACTATCAAATAGTGATACCAGCTGTTCCCGAAAAAGTAAGCGTATACTGCCCCACCGGTGGCACCCGTCACAAACACATGCAAAGGCAACCCAATGTTCACCTGAAAAACCACGGGAACATTCGTACAAGTCAAAATAGGGAATTGCATCGGACATCATTTTTGTCCATGCGTCAAATTTGGAAATATCCTTCACATGTCTACTACAACACCCTTTGACATCTTTGCTGGCACCTTGAATGTTGTAACCTTGATCAAGCAACTTTTAAACGGAATGATAAAAGTTCATTAATGTCAAAGTCCGTTCTGCGTTACGTGGTCTCCACAGACACAACCCACCCTGCCCAAAACAGAATATAGTTTATATAAATATTAATTTATATATGTCAACGCCAGAGAATAATTAGTCTTGATGAAACAGATTATAACCAATATAAATTCACTTGAGACCCTAGTACAGCGACGCAATGATCAGCAGTTTGCCTGCTTCACATGCATATATGCATGATACGTGTATCATGGTGACATAATGAATATACCTGAACACCCAAGTTCCCCAGGAACATACCAGGAACATATACTTGTAAGACACCAACCGTGACCTCAACACTTACAACAGTTTGGAGCTGACAGATTGTAACACATACCACCGTGAAACAAACATGACACTTTTTCCTTTCAGAGCGACAAATCAGAGTTGTTTATCAGTAAAATTATGATACCGATGACTGTGTTGGGTATCACGTCCTGTAGCATAATTGATGACGATTTCCTGTCTTTATGAAAAGAGAAAAGGTGGACAGGATTACCGAACTAGCCCCGCATGTATAGAATTGCCACCATAGGAGCATGCGATGCGATTGTTATCATTACCTCAGTGGGAAAGTCCATGAAGACGTTTAGGTTTTCTCATTGAGATGAAAAGACAGTGTCAAACAAGGTATATCTTCCCTTGTCGATCTTTCACAACTTATCTGTCAAACACAAAATGAAAGTCAGCACTGGTCGGCTGACTAAACTCTTGTTGTGAAGCCTCGCGAACAATGGCAGTTTTAAACCTGAAGTCAGTATTGTTGAGAGCCCCGTTACGTACACATACCACCCTGGCGTAGAAAAACACTCGTGATTACCTCCACGGTAACCTTATACTACGGTCAAGGTTTAATCGGGACAATTTTCTAAATCTCCTTTTTCAGTGAGCGCACGTGTTGGTTTTCAAGAAAGGGCCGGTGTTGTCTCCCTGAATCGATTTACAATTTGCAAGGTGTGTTTTCAGCGTGGCACCTGTCGTCATTGAGGCGTGTCTCCGGCAACGGAGCTACATGCGAGCGTGTTAAGTGAGATGTACCTGGGTTAGCTGCTCGAACACAAACCCCCACTCAATTTGGTCGTAGGGTCGATACTGTCGCTTACTGTGTGAAGCATAGATTCATTGTTCTGCGGTTCAGTTAATGAGAAATAGGCTAATGAGATGGTGGGAGATATTGGCATGAACTAATAAAATGGTGTCGTTGTCCAATCGTGATAACACCACGATAGCAGTTATCCTAAAATGAGTTGTAGGCAATGGTTCATAAACCGAGAACACGAAACCTTCGAACGATTTAGATTCTATATCCACATGTCCCGTTTCAAGTAAAAAGTGGGGTGGTGGGTGGGGGTAGCCTAGTGGACACTGGGTTCGACTACCCACATGGGTACAATGTCCGAAGCCCATTTCTGGTGTCCACCGTCGTGATATTGCTGTATTGCTAAAAGTGGCGAAAATCTATACTCACCCACTCACTCATTCAAGTAAAGGGCAAAGGCAAACATACTGAAGTATTGTCAGAGATGACTCATTCCAGAATAACTATAAGACGTCAGCACCTGATCATCAGAATGATCTGGCCAAACAGATTGACCATTGGGCGTCAAAGGCAAAAGAGTGGTAGACATTATATGAATGGACCACAGAAAATCAATGATGAGTGCGATTTACGTTCTGGCATACTTTATAAGCAAAGGGAGCATGCAATCAACATATCAATATGAAACTTCCTTGTATCGCTATCACACGAATGCAGGTAGACGCAGTACCTTCAAGAAGACACCATTTAGTGCTTTGTTTGTTTCCAGCGGTCTGTAAATAATCGAGTCTGGACTAGACAATCCATTGATTGACATCACGAGCATCGATCTACGCAATTGGGATACGATGACATGCATCAGCCAAGTCAGCGAGCCTGAGCACCCGATCCCGTTAGTCGCCTCTTACGACAGGCACAGTCGCCTTTTACGGCAAGTATGGATTGCTGAAGACCTATTCTAACACGAATCTTCACGGGTTCTATTCAGTGCTAGTGTCACATGTAATGCATTTCCAACATTGATACCAAATGAGAGTCCTTCATGGAGCGTCACGTCCTTGAAACATTATTGAGTGCCAAATGTCACTCCCATGGTCATCAACACAGCGTGAGCATTATTCCTTATACAAAACACGGAAGACAGATCAGAAAATATAAGCCAGGAAGCAAGAAAAAAAAACTTTAGCGAATGATTAAGTATTCATTGTCACCTCCAGTATAACCTTGTGTGTGAATCGGTACATAAAATGGCCGTGTCGAAAATGGTGGCAGAATTTATACCTGCCCGGTCGGAGGTTAATTTCACCAGTGTGTAACAGCTCAGTTCGGCAAAAGACGTGTCAAGTTACTTATGGCGTGGAAGGCTCAACAGACTGCCTTGATAATAGAGAATGAACCGCTTATATCACATAATTAGACGCTAGAAGAGAAACGTTTTACTTGTGAGGCTACCTCTTGTCAAATATATTCATTACCCGTAGGCGGAATTATGTCCTGTGCGACAGGGGGTGGATCGTTGGAAGACACGGGGGTAAAAAACACGGGTGTGTTAAGATAGGGCAGTCCTATAGCTGATCCTTTACAAAACATTTGTCTTTTGTGGCGTTTTGTTCTTGTATTGATATTGGTAAAAATACATTTTCAAAGCAGCGTTCGTTCTGTCTGGATTAGGGTATGGATAGGCTGGATTATTCCTCGCGGTCTGTGAAGGTGTAATGAATGTGGTCAACACATGTTGTGTTGGTTGAAATGTGTAATTAAAGTACAAGTTCAGATTTCTTAAGTACACAGTAAACAGTGTTTCTATTTTAACATGTCATGTTAAAAGTGTTTTGAAAATGAAATATTTGTTTTCATCATAATATACTGAACAAAAAAAGTTAGGGATCATGAATAATTGGGGGCAGATTTTTGTAGTGAAGACTGAGCACATAATTTCATAAAAATATCCCCAAAAATATTCATGATCCCTAACCAATTGTAAGAAGCAAAACCAAGAGCTTTTAATGAAGTACACGACTAATTAGCATAGAAACAACCTCTAAATAAGAATTATGTTTTTATTCTCGTAATATCACGGCGGGAGATGCCAAAACGGGCCACATTCACTGTGGGGATGTCGAGAATCAAACCCGGTTCTTCGGCGCGATGGACGAGCGCTTTAACCACTGGGCTACCCAACTCCATCGCTCCGACAGTGCACGAAATTGCAAGTGCCCGAATGTCAGTTGGTTTCTTTAAATGTGATTCATCACGAGGCAGAAGAGACTAAGAACTACATTTGACTCGGGACTTATTCATAAATGATCTGACAAACTATCCGAAAAACTTTCCGATGTAAATGATTTGAGAAAAGTTAACTTAATTAACCATAGTTCCTAGCACGCAAGCATTACCTCATTCAATAATACTATCAAAAGAAAAAAACAAAAAATGTTCTTCTTTCAAATCCATCTCCATCAAACCAAGAAAACATACACTCCTGGTATATTTTTTATGTTCTTTTCTTTTTTCTCCAAATCAAAATTCCTGAATCGAGTTTCTTTTTACGTGTCGTGGTTTAATCCATCAAATTTCCGCTCGTGGAAATTTAACTCACGTACAATATTCGAACATTGGCTCAGACGACGACAAGGGTGTCGTGCACTGATGTATATCTAAATATAATTATGCCTTCTTTGTTCTAGAGGCCACGGAATTAAGCCCAAGTCAAGTATCCGCTAACCTGAGATCGTTCGAACTAACAACCCTATTAAATCTAGCCCGAACTGATGGCCAACGTAGGGCAAAAGAGGCGGGGAAAGTCGACCAGTTTCAATGATGAAGAGGAAGTTTGCGTGTGTGACTACATCCAACTCCGTGAGGACATACGGGGTAATATAGTTAGTAATTTGATGAAGGCGATGTCGTCACCGCAACGCACCACTGTTATTTTCTGATAGTGTTTTGTGAAATGCAGCAGCGCATTTTATCTTAAGTCGACAACCCTATTACCGGGTTTATGTTCCGTAGCGATCTGCTCGAGCAAAAGGCATACATCAAACGCGTACCGAGTAATGAATGTATTTCAAAAAACAAAGGCATCGTGACAAATTACTTCTTTTTAACCCCGATAAAGGCTAGTTCAAAATAACTCTTAATTTTCTCCTAACGTAGTGAACGCGTAAATTATCCGTATAGGGAGACATTAAATCCTCACATTGACAAACGGAGTAGAGATCGCGTTCTGGCGACCAAGCTTAATTACATGATACAAAATTGCCAATAACATAAGTACTAGCGAGATGAAGGCGACAGGAGACCCCGTATAAGAGTCTTGCAACGAGATAATGCTTTAATTGGATTAAAGGATTCAGTGATGATAGTGGTTGTGATATTTCTCCGATGAGGGAATGAAGGAAACCTTGGAAATGAGGGAAATAAAAACTTTTATCAAAGAGACAAGAAACTAATTGACTAATCTATTATCATGGGAGTGTCCCCTATTTAGTGATATCCTCAGATCATTTGAATGAAAATGATATTGTTTATTCCGCCCCGATTGGCCAAGTCCAATTATATAGTCGTCTACAACACTTATCTGAAGAAATCTTTAATTAAAAGCTCACGTTACCTATCTGCGGAGTTGAAAAGTTTTGAACTTTCTCTGCGATAGTTTATTGCCCCCATCGTTCCTTAGAAGATTACAAAAGACCCATGTACACGCAGAGCAATGTGTCGTGAATAATATACAGTAGAGACAACCACGGCCGAATATTATAAATAAGACCGAGATTAGACCAGAGCGTTTCATCCACTGATCCCATCCGCCATCTGGATGACGTTTATCTTTTTAACCAATTGTCTATTGATGCGTTACATGTATTTTTATCATATTTATCTCCATCAGCTTTATGGATGTGGAAGCAAACTACAAAAGGTTGCATCCACATCAGGATATATGTGTCATAAGTAACAATGTTCTAAGAAGGTATGTTAGAGAAAAAAAATAAAAAAAATTTGCATCCATGTTAGGCTTCCTCGATAATCAAAGCGTTCTGTTAATATGATTTCCAAAGTTGAGTCAGCTTACGTCGTGATCCCTTACACTACTATCAAGCTTTGTTGCCACATAAGTTAGCTAGGGACTGGTGCAACAGAGATCGTGGGGTAATTAGTTTGAAACGACAACAGCGCAAATCATTCTACATTTTTTGTGTTGATATAACGAGGGTTCTATCTTACCAGTTTAGCGGTTCGTGGTTTGGCAACATGTGAGTGTATTGCGTTTTATTCTAAAGCGCAATAACAAATTCGAGAGACATTGGATGATGTCTACAAATGATAACATAGGAATCTGTGGATCATGTTGGACCGTTATAAATGACTTTCACTTACAGAGATTGTTTCATTTTGTTTCATTTCTACATCCGCATACGAGTGTAAGGCTAGCTGTTATTTGAAAAATCAATAATCTTACTTCTCAGCAACAAATGAATGATTGTATTGAATAATAGTATACACAATTTCACTATTGGCTTCAAGCATGGTGTAAAGAAGTGATGTGGAAGAAAATGGTGAAGCTTCTGTTAAGCGATGGCCACAATTCGAAAACTGTGAAAAAATAAACAAAAATAATTAATTAAAGTTAGGAGAGAACATGACGCATGTCCACCCGACACCAGTCACACTTAACAGCGCTCACCTGCTGGCGACCCCTGACGCCCATTGCGTATATAGACTGGAAATAGTCAGAACGATTACGACTGTTTTGGGGGGTTTATTTATAAGGGGGCTACGACAGATTTTGAATAAGGTGTATTTTGTTACAAGAGGCATGTGCATGCGTGTGTGTGTGTGTGTGTGTGTGTGTGTGTGTGTGTGTGTGTGTGTGTGTGTGTGAGAGAGAGAGAGAGAGTATGTGATGAACACTTAACGTGTCATATATATGCAGCATTGTATATACGACTCATTATTAATGAGCAAGAATGCTATTATTTATAATCGAACATTATCATAGTGACCCATACATTTTCCATACGAATTATGAAAATCCTTAACTCCAGATTTCAATAATAACGTACAATACCACATCTCCATTGCTAAAAGGAACCCGGCCAAGTGATACACACAACGTTGGTGTTAGTATCGTCGGTTTGATTTCTCTTCCCATTTTAGTTGGTACACAACTCAACATACCTCAACATTACATTAAATCAGCACCTTGCATCAACAGCCAATATCAACACCCAACATGGATATGACAAACGGATTTGTCGTGGGACAATCGTGATAAAAGGGAAAACTTGATTATGACAGAGAGATATGAGTGTATTGTACAGTCTAAATGGTGGGGGGCTATAGACATTGTAAGTGAATTTTACGTATCCGTCAGACATAACACGACCATTGTTGGAATCGAACCCGTACCACGAACAGACACACCGACCACTCGCCTACTAACAGCCTCGTTGTGCAGGAATACGAATATCCACGGGACATGCTGTTTAAGCACACGGTGTGCTAAAATACAGATGCGTCATGTGCTTAAATGTCGTTTCTGGGAATAAGAAAACTACACAGTTACGTCACCGTAAAACTGATGCGCTCCTGAAATTGTTAACATTTTTCCAAGACGGCGGCAGGTCTTTATGAACAAGATCATACAACATGATGAATTGGTTAATTGTTTCCTAAACGCCACGTGACGCTGAATGCACGTTACAAGCGAGCATGCATTAATTACACTGCAAACGGAAAGGTTTACGTAAAGATAAGTACATAACAATTGACTTCAAAATATGTCACGATGGTCGGATCCGATAGATTGAATAATCAGCATTTTACTCTACCAGACGATCGTTTTAACCAATGACGGTTATTTGAGACAATAAATAGACACATTTAGACCATAAACTACCTTTTTACTGTCATTGCACAATCAGCCAACTATTGAAAGTAAGGGAGTGAGGTCCTCCCATTTTCGCCGCAGGGGGGCCCTCAACGTCTGGCAGAGAATAGGGGTAGTCCTTTAGCATTCACACAAGATTTTATGGGACTTTTATAGTCTGATTTATTTAAGATTGACTCGCGAAATGTGAGCATGCGTTTAATTACTGATCACGACAAAGACGGAGTTTCCCGTGAATCGCCACCACAGAGACAGCTCCCAACAAATAGTCGTTGACCGGTAATTATCCAGTTGTAATTGGAAAACTGTTTCTCCATCACCTGCGTTCAGTCTCCGCCTAAATCCTCCTCCGTAATGATATCATGGGGTTGACATAACAGGGCAATTTATGATCACCGACAAGGGATAATTTGACCGCGTTAAAATGTTGCTACAAGTCTAGATCATCACAAATTAGCACATACGACTGTTTATGGGTCTGTTGTGGTCATTTGCCGAGCGTGGCCATCCTCATTATCGTCCCCCTATATACGACCATTGTCACTAAATGCTACGTCTTTTGTTCAAACAGCGATTGACAAAGCGAGCTGCGTTTGACACTCCGTGACGTGGTAGTGTAGAGGGCGATCGATTCTGGTATTGTTGAAACATCTCCAGTAGCAATGATACAATGTCCCTCTCTGGGCTTAAGTCCTCCTGGTGTATTCAACAGCAAAATAGTCGATGGATATTATGAATCTGGCATACCACTACCAACATGCTTGCTGCACTGTCAGAATGGGAATGATAAACTATCCTACATCACAAGGAATGTGTCTGACTCGTTTTCGTTAACTGCGTATTCGCATATGCCATTTGCAAGAATGTGGAATTAAAACGGACTGCAGTTGTAACTATCTAAGTATCAGTACACCATATTTAGTCGCACGAACATAAAACCTTTTCCTGATCTAAATTAACCGTAAAGTGATCCCATACTAGACATTTTCACATTTCTTGTTGCTGCAGAAAGGGTCGTGTCGCTTTTATTTCTTTGCATCCCAACTGATAGACGTCGACACGAGTGGAAGTTCTTTCCGTGTAAAATTAAAACAATATCGACTAAGACGACTTTGACAATGAAATGCAATATTAGAATACTACTACAAATAATTCAGTACGGAGTCACTTCAATATAAAATCCATCTGAAATACCCAAATAATTCAGAATTGATGTTTAAACTTTGCGTCATCGAAACATATTGGTATACCAGTTTGTGCGAATTATTACAAAATGTGTATCTACCTGCCGGTTTTCGTAATAATCATTTCAGTTCCAAGATCGTGGAACTTGTCCCATAATTCTTTCGTCTCCAGTCGGCACTCAACACAGTCTAGTTCGCCAACCACTTTTAGTGTGTCGTCTGCGATTTTGCTAACTTCCGGTGTGTCTACTCTCTCACCATCAAGAGATTCTGAAACATTTGAAGAAAGAATATTCGTAAAATTATAAGTGTCTAAAATATTCTCAATTACAATGTTATTTTTTTCCTCTAAGATATACACATATTAGGGTATTTTATGAGATCACATCTTAACTAACAACACACACAATCAAATGATATCTTGAGATGTTATTGATCAAATTGAGCGTACACTTGCAACTGGTTTGATGGTTAAACGTAACAGACTCCTATTGTTCATACCGACGACGCATACATTGTGGTGGGTGTGGGACATGGGAATGACGATATTTATCTAAGCAATTAACGAGTTTCCGATATATCGGTTTAAGTTTTTGAAAGAAACTGATGCAAGTGAGGTATGAGGTTTCAAATATTTATTTTGATGAGGAAAGTATGTTAAGATAATCACAACGATCACACATATCGAATAAGGTTTCAAGGAAGTTTAAGATACTCTCATGATTTTAACTAACAACTGTATTAATATCAGCGAAATATTATATTTCTCCTTCTCATTATGTTATAATATGTAATATTCGATCGACGTGTTAAAATGAAAGTGATATTTTATTGTGCAAATAAAGTTTGCAAATTAGCAACAACCTTTAACCTCGGTAAATTGACCCATTGCATCTTAATTAGCTGAAAGATATCACCGTTTGAAGTTTACAAAAATATTTACACTTCGCTGGTCATCCTTAAAACATGTGTTAGCGTTCAGAATAACGAGACATGCATTTACGCAAAACGCTGTAATTAAGATATCGCAGAAGTTACATGTAATCGAGTTATACAATGTTAGTTTATATACTCGAATTTCTACGTCAGAAAATCTGTAATGATCAAAAATATCAATTTAACCCCTGAACAATTCCCATCAAGATTGAACTGAGTGGGTGGTTTGTGGCACTTCTGGGTGACTTAACGCTGTTATCTGTAGGACGTAAGTAGAGATATCTACTGGCTTATCATGGTGTTAGTTGCAACTTGTTCATTGACATACAGTGTTTCATTCATGGCGTGAATTCACGGAACATGTTCATTCATTTTAACCTGTCCATTGTAACCGGCGATTATATGTTCAAACATGAATTTTGAAACAGTACAGTAATTCATATGTGAGACATCGTTTGAGTTTAGGTTTATTTCATGACGGAAAGCGTATTGAAAAACGAGTTTTTATGTGTTTCCTTTAAAGAATACAACTACAAGATTATAAGTAGAAGAATGATAATAATGTTAAATTATAATGATGATCTATGATGGCGATATGCTTCAGTAGCTAGTTATATGTTGTGAAAACGAACTACTATTTAATATATTTTATCACATTTTATTTTCTCACATAAATGATATATTCTTATTAAAATTATGTACACGGTAAAAGAATAATTTATCTCAATACCGTTATTTGGGTTTGCGGCTTTACAGCTCTAGGCTATATACACACCATATTAAACACAAGTTCTTATATTGACACATCATATTAAACATTAGCTCTTTTAAGGGTATTGAATGTGAAGAGAATGACATCTTAAATTATAATGATACTGACTTGATTAGATTTATATATATACGTGTAACTAATTTAAAAATATTATTCACTGTTCTGCTGTCGAGTCGATCATTATACTGTCGTGATCAGTGTAAACTCTCTATGCTGAGTCTATTGGCTGTTTCTGTTAATAAAACAGTAGAATCTCTCATAGACTACTGTAAAAAATGCTAATAGTTATTGTGTAAATAATCAGTTATGTCATGTTATGTGAAAATGAACAACGGAAAAACGCATTTCTATTACTATTGCCAATCGTGTATCATTCTCACAGACCATATTTTCTTTAATGCGTGAAATTATGTCCACATACCGCATTGATATAACTATGTCTTAAATATGTATGCAGTTATATATCAACATGGAGACAGTTGCATTGAATGACGTTTATAATTAGTACAATAAATATGACATTGTACGTAAAATACAACACAGTTATTCTCATTTCTTACTCCTCCGAAGACTTTTAACTAGTACAATAATGTTTGTTCACATGTAATATCGCGGGAGTATAAACAGATCACTGTGTAATCGGCATTAAATGTGGATATACATGTCCATTTATGGAACGCGTTATGTGTTATTTCGTTGAAACACTTGTATTTATTCTGTACTGATATTCTCTGGCAATGACGTTTATGTTTACACGTAACACTGTCAAGAATAACCGTCATTTCCGATGATTATTTTGTATTCCGTAGCATATAACAATAACAGTAACTATAAGAGGGTATAGATGTTAACAGCACAGTGACTTGGAACCGCCCAGAGAGCGCCAGGAAACAGCTCTTATCAGAGGGAGAATATAAAGTGTGTGTATTCCCTCACAGAAAACAACGCCAAACGTTCACGCTGGAACCCATGGGCGCTGAGATATTGCAGAGACAATTTGAGAATTCTTGGAGCCTGAGAAAAACTGGAGGTATTCTAACTGACTACGTAAACCCTACAAAATCTTAGGCACGGGGATTTTTTAACAAGGATCACGAAAGCCCACCAACGACGCCCATTGACAGAGTGTATACAGTTGTGATGGGGAGCGCTGACTATTGTGTCGAGTGTCGGATGCCACTTATTCTACGTAAAATATTAGACCTTAAAATGCCAAATGTACCATTTTCATTTCTTTGGGTCTTATTGAGAGTGATTTATTGTCTCTTGACATTTGTTCACGATTGCAAAACATATGGAGTGTGTATTTTTAAATAGTTGTGATATCTTATTACTAAAACATGATCATTGCTAACATTAAGCTACTAAACTAAAGACGTAATGTTTAACTGTTTCATAGTTTCTTATTATATTGAACGGTCTTCATTTTTTCTCATACCATCCCGAATACACAAGCGGGTCTTCATATCACCCCCTGTTCATAAATGTAAAGAACTGACATATGTCTTATTTGAAAGAAATATTAAATGTAAAGAGATTCTTACCAACTGTTATTTCAATGTCGTCGTCGTCATCGTTTTCTGGCTCTGGGACGGGCTGCTGAGTTTTTGTTGTTAATGACCCCCCTAGAATAGCAGCGATACTGAAGTTGGTGGTCTTTGGTGACGGGACGGAGGATTCTGGCGTCACCGTGACGACGTCGTCGATGTCAGAGTCCTCCACAACAGCAGGTGACTTGTCAACAACATCATCAGCTTGTACGTCCATCCTACGAGCGTAATAGTTCCTGTTCCTGGGTGAAGTAGATTCTTAACTTGTGTACTGTGTTCCGTCTAACTCCACTGTGCTATTTCTGATTCATGCGCCTATTTCACAAAGTCTTATCCTCTGTTGTTGACTTCTCAAGTGAAATGGTCCTGCCTCGTGGAAATTACCACAAGAAAATAGAATTCAGACTAATCATCAAAACACAATCGCCTATCGCACGCAACCTTTCTCAGTGGGTCTATTGCCAACAGTATCCCCTCCGATCCATGTTACGAGCGCTGTCATTGGCTAATGTGAAGTCGCCATTCAGATAATGTAGGCGGGTCTATGTGTTCTGCTCGCGGATAAGGTATCACTTAATTGGTCGACGCGATACCGTCTCTTTCAACACATAACAGCTTCCGCTAGTCTTGTTACACTCGGGGGGCTAGAGAGGCATTTAATCACGTGACCCCTGACCCTGTGTCCCTAACTCATGCTGATGGCGAGGCAAGGCGACACTGTGGACTGCATCGACACAAAGCCGGGTCATATTACGTCGACTAAAGCCACAAGCTTCACTTTGTTTGTGATTGTGTATTGTTGAAGGCAATACAATATTTCTTAATCTCACCATATTTTTTAGGCTGAGGAGTGTCGGGGTTACAAACGTTTTTAATCCAGCGTCTATAAGTAATGGGAACTCCCGTCCTACGATAAGTCGCAGACCGATTTTAACACTACCCTGTTTTTCTCTCACAGCGATGTTTATATAACTGAAACAAGGGCAATTTATTCTTGAGCAAAGTGTCACTAAATGAACGGCAAAACAATGCTATTCGCCCTCGCGTGTTACATTGAATTGAAAAGGCTACGCTCATTTTTTCAGTTTGATTACATTCTCCTCACAAACCACATTTCTTCATTGTAATTTCGAAAATGTTCATGAGCCTATCAATCATTATTGTGGGGGGAAATCGATATAAAACTATTTTCTGTACTCTGAAGATCTTATTAAAACAATAATCTTAAAACTATCACAAAACAAACCTTTCTATTCCAAAACCCAACAATTCGTTCGATTTGACCTGTAAATTTAACTTCTATTTGTCAATCAGAAAATAGTGAAACTGTTTGAAGAAGTTAGTATTTTATCGGATGAACTCTTACGAACAGCAGTCGTTATTTTTTTTGTCTATCGGGAATACTTAAATATATGAATAGATTAACGTTTTATGGATACTGTGGACAGTGGTGCATCCAGACGGTTGACGCGTCCGGGTTCAGTTCCCATGAGTGAGTGAGTATGGTTTTACGCCGCTTTTAGCAGTATCCCAGCAATATCACGGCGGGGGACACCAGAAAGGGCTTCACACATTGTACCCATGTCGGGAATCGAACCCGGGTCTTCGGCGTGACGAGCGAACGCTTTAACCACTAGGCTACCCGACCTCCCTTAGTTCCAATGAAAAGCACGTTGTTGTTGTAAGTCATCGGTGGTCGCCGTCGGGAAAAACTGTAATACTGCTGAACAGAATACTCACTTATGAATGTCGACAAGTTTCAAATAATGAACAGGTACGGGTATACATTTTTTTAAGTGTAACTGTGTAATATAAAATCTAAGGTCTATTTCTACCGTAGCGTTATTACATGCCAGCAATAGGATTTTCATATTTCAGACATATTTATCAAAAGTACGTTTTCCGTGACACATAAAGATAGAACGTTTGTTAATTAACATGCGTCATGCATACACCATAATAAACTATGTTATATGTAACCTTTATTAAACATTTTATGTGTAAACCAATATTAAACTTGTCACATGAACATGTAAATATAAATTATCAATGCAAGAGACAAACCATGCTAGATTTTATGTGGAAACAAATTTCAAGGGCAAAAAGCTGTGGAAATTATTGAATGGACCACTGAAAATCAGTGATGACACCAGGTGTTCGCGAAAAGGGTAAGCCTGTCCTGCCCTAGCGGTAGCACCCGCCATTCACAGAATTTGCATAAACAAGTACATGTGTAAGTATGTATTGCCTGACGCAGCACAGCACGTAAACCATGATTAGTAGTTATGTGTGAACCATAATTGTGACCCTGACATGCAACGTTTAACTCTAATCAAGCATGATTTATATACACATATGTATGAAATCGTTATTTATAAAACATAACTTCACTTTATGTGTATAAATCATGGTTAAAAAATATGTTATGTGTGAAAATAACGTCCTGGGTGCCAGAGAATTTTCTCATACGACTCTTGCTGAGAAGTTGTTTAATTAAGGTTGCAACATTCAAGGCCTCAGTAATGCTTTCAAAAGGTAGACATGTATCAGACATTTCCAAATTTGACTCACAGGTGACAAAAATGATGTCCGATGCAATTCCCTATTTTGACTTGTACCATACGTTCCCGGGTTTTTCAGGTGAACAATTGACCTGCCTTTGCATGTGTTTGTGACAGGTGCCACCGGTGGGGAGGGTACGCTGACATTTTCGCGAACACCTGGTATCATCACTATTTGATAGTGATTCATAAACACAGCTCATGATATAGTCGGAATCATACAATTGATTATGGTTATAATAGATTTCGATTGAATATGGAAAGGGTTTTGTTGCTTTTATTTATATTATTATTAAACAACGTTTAAATCAGCCGTGCTGTAACTTAATGAACTGTGTTAGTATCGTGATTAAACTGTTAAGTTGACATGTCTTCCTATAAACTATAATTAAGTCTGTAAGTGTTAACTACGACTAATACTGTCATGTGTATATGGAAATAAAAGCGAGAAATACAAGCAACAACGAAAAGGACAAAACCTTTTATCATAATTGATTTCAAATTACTGGTTTACATGCAAATTCGAAACGTCAACGCCAGAGATTAACCAGTCTCGAATATTTGTTAAAACAGATTCCAAAGGGCGCAAAAGGCAAAATATTGATGAACAATTATATGAATGGATCATTGAAAATCAGCGATGCCATCAGGTGTTGGAGTTAACCTTGTTAAAGTGAGTGAGTGATTATGTTTTTACGCCGCTTTTAGCAATATTTCAGCAATATCACGGCGGAAATACCAGAAATAGGCTTCACATATTGTACCCATGTCGGAAATCGAACCCGGGTCTTCGGCGTGACGAGCGAACGCTTTAACCACTGGGCTACCCGACCGCCCCTAACCTTGTTAAATATTGTATTTGATAACTGTGCTCAATTTTGTCCTGAGTAGTGATGTATACATGTAAGTAGTGACATGATATGTATTAACTATGGTTAAATATATAAATGATAAATAAAAGCGACTTAACCCTTTCCATATTAATATGAAATATCTGCTAAAAGCAGAGTCGATTGTACGATTCCGACCATAATTAAATCAGTTATGTACTGACTTTGCTGAAACTGCTCTCGGAATATGCAGCTCATGCTTATATCTGGAATGAGTCCACTATTTATCTCACACACTGCCATGCCAACATGTAAACCGAGATACACTGTTCTCAGTGCATATGGACCATAACCATTTGTTTTGAACTGTGATAAAACCGTCATGCCTACGTTGTAAACCGTGATTATCTCTGTTTTGTGTAACTTATGATAAAATTGTCGACCCCGCATCATTAACCATGACTAAATCTGTTTTGTGTAAGTTATGATAAAAGTGTCGAGCCTACATTGTAAAATATGTCTAAATCTGTTTTGTGTAAGTTATGGTAAAAGTGTCGAGCCCACATTGTAAAATATGTCTATACTGTTTTGTGTAAGTTATGGTAAAAGTGTCGAGCCTTCATTGTAAAATATGTCTAAATCTGTTTTGTGTAAGTTATGGTAAAAGCGTCGAGCCCACATTGTAAAATATGTCTATACTGTTTTGTGTAAGTTATGGTAAAAGCGTCGAGCCTACATTGTAAAATATGTCTAAATCTGTTTTGTGTAAGTTATGGTAAAAGTGTCGAGCCTTCATTGTAAAATATGTCTAAATCTGTTTTGTGTAAGTTATGGTAAAAGTGTCGAGCCTACATTGTAAAATATGTCTAAATCTGTTTTGTGTAAGTTATGGTAAAATCTGTCCGGCATACATTGTGAAATGTGAGGTAATCTGTTATTTTTAAATTAAAATCAAAACTGTCATGCCAACATTGTAACCCACCGCATCTTTTATTTGTAAACTATAACCAAACCGTCAACACAACGTGTGAACTGTGGTTAAACTGTTAATGGTAACCTTGCGTGATTTAAGACTTTTCTATGTGTGGACTATAAATAAATTAAAAAAATGTCTGATGTCAACTATTTCGAAAATTGTTATCTGTAAACCATACTGTATAGCTACGACCAGGACCTGACCTCCTCCTTTCTCAAAAACAGAGAGAGGGAGAGAGAGAGAGACAGACAGAGAGAGACACACAGAGAGACACAGAGAGAGATATATTATACTGGTTATTTTAATTTTAGTGAAAATGTATATAAATATGAGAATGTGTATTGCCACTGAAATTACAGGCCTATATATATTCACTCACCGAAGCAGGCAGTTCACAAACATATACACATTCACTTTAGTATACTATATGATCGAGCTCAAACAAGAACATTAACTGAGAGAATTGTGAGTTGAAACACACACAGAGAGAGAGAGAGAGAGAGAGAGAGAGAGAGAGAGAGAGAGAGAGAGACAGAGACAGAGACAGATAAATTAGAGACGCACACATCCTCCAGACTCGTATTAGACGGACATTGTTCCTGTCTGTGAGATATTCGGTTATAACGGGGTAATTCAAATACATTCAGATAAATATTATACATGGTGAGTAATAGTTATATGTGCATGGGATCCACAATCATTGAACTCTCTGGATGTGATCATATAAACTTGTTACTTTTGACAGCATGAACAATCATCAATTAACGATTTTTTTCTTCGACAACATGTTTTGTTTTGTTATTTTTTTCCGAAAAGTTTTATGGTAGACATGTGGAGGACATTTTCAAATTTTACGCATCAGTGGCAAAATTGAAGTCCCTATTTTGACTTGCTTTTGCATGTATGGCGGCGGTGCCATCGGTGGGGCAGGATACGCTGACCTTTTCGCAAACACCTGGTATCATTACCATTTGATAGTGATTCATAAACACAAGCCCATAATATAGTCGGAATCATACAATCGACTGTGCTTTTTGCAGATATTTCTATTGGATATGGAAAGGGTTATGTTGCTTTATTCAGTATCCAGCATTCCCTCTGCGACTGAGTGAGTGAGTTGGGGTTCACCGCCGTAGTGTTTCGGTCATATCACGGCGTGTCCGCTTGGTGTCCGAGTGAGTGAGTGAGAATAGTTTTACGCCGCGTTTAGCAATATTCCATTAATATCACGGCGGGGGACACAAGAAATGGGCTTCACACATTGAACCCAAGCTCGACCGCCCCGCTTGATGTCCGAGAAAACCCCGAAATAAAGACTTTTGTGAAACCCAATAACACGGGTATAGTGCTGACAAACCAAGAATCAAGCAAGGCCTGATTGGGATTCGAACTAACGATCACAGATTTCTGGCACATCGAAGGGACGCAACTCTGCGCTGCGAATTCGGCGTTTTGGACGACGAGGCCACCCATGCCCCCTCAAGAAAGGACACACTAAGACGATTGATAACACTGAGTCGTCGGATCCCCTTAAATGTGCTGTTTAAGTATGCAGTAATCACATTATAGTAGACATCTGCATGCTGTGAGGTGTTATTTATCGTCAACATTGAGGTGTAAATTAGAAGCGTGCCTTCATTGAAAACACACGCATCAGTCGGCCTGGCCTGGGTCAGGTTGGTGCAGCCCACTCACGGTGGAAACACAGGTGCTACATGAGCCTCGGACAGCAGGGCTGGAGCAATCTCTCTAGTGTGTGGTTCTGCAGGCCGTGGCGTATCATAAAGTGTATCACAGTGAGTCATTGGGTATCACAGTGAGTCATGGTTTATCAGAATGAGTCATGGCATGTCACAATGAGTCTCGGTGTATCACAATGAGTCATGGTGAATCAAAGTGAGTCATGGTGTATCAGAGTGTGTCATGGTGTGTGAGAGTGAGTCACGGTGTGTCACGGTGAGTCATGGTGTGTCAGAGTGAGTCATGGTGTATCAGACTGAGTCATGGTGTATCACAGTGAGTCATGGTGTATCAGAGTGTGTCATAGTTTGTCAGAGTAAGTAAAGGTGTATCATAATGAGTCATGGCTCATAGTGAGCCATGGTGTATCAGAGCTAGTCATGGTGTATTAGAGTGAGTCATGGTGTATCACGGTGAGTCATGGTGAGTCATGGTATATCACAGTGAGTCATGGAATAACTCAGTGAGTCATGGTGTATCACAGTGAGACATGGTGTATCAGAGTGTGTTATAGATTGTCAGAGTGAGTCATGGTGTATCAGACTGAGTCATGGTGTATCACAGTGAGTCATGGTGTATCAGAGTGTGTCATAGTTTGTCAGAGTAAGTAAAGGTGTATCATAATGAGTCATGGCTCATAGTGAGCCATGGTGTATCAGAGCTAGTCATGGTGTATTAGAGTGAGTCATGGTGTATCACGGTGAGTCATGGTGAGTCATGGTATATCACAGTGAGTCATGGAATAACTCAGTTAGTCATGGTGTATCACAGTGAGACATGGTGTATCAGAGTGTGTTATAGATTGTCAGAGTGAGTCATGGTGTATTACAGTGAGTCATGGTGTATCACAGGGAGTCATGGTGTATCACAGGGAGTCATGGTGTATCACAGTGGGTCATACTTTGTCAGAGTGAGTCATGGTGTATCACACTGAGCCATTGTGTATCACAGTGAGTCATGGTGAGTCATAGTTTGTCAGAGTGAGTTATGGTGTATCACAGGGAGTCATGGTGTATCACAGTGGGTCATGGTGTATCACAGTGAGTCATGGTGTATCACAGTGGGTCGTGGTGTATCACAGTGAGTCATGGTGTATCACAGGGAGTCATGGTGTATCATAGGGAGTCATAGTTTGTCAGAGTGAGTCATGGTGTATCACAGTGGGTCATGGTGTATCACAGGGAGTCATGGTGTATCACATGGAGTCATGGTGTATCACAGGGAGTCATGGTGTATCAGAGTGTGTCATAGTTTGTCAGAGTGAGTCATGGTGTATCACAGTGAGTCATGGTGTATCACAGGGAGTCATGGTGTATCACAGGGGGTCATGGTGTATCACAGTGAGTCATGGTGTATCACAGTGGGTCATGGTGTATCACAGGGAGTCATGGTGTATCACAGTGAGTCATGGTTTATCACAGGGAGTCATGGTGTATCACAGGGAGTCATAGTTTGTCAGAGTGAGTCATGGTGTATCACAGTGAGTCATGGTGTATCACAGGGAGTCATTGTGTATCACAGGGAGTCATGGTGTATCACAGGGAGTCATGGTGTATCAGAGAGTGTCATAGTTTGTCAGAGTGAGTCATGGTGTATCACAGGGAGTCATGGTGTATCACAGTGGGTCATGGTGTATCACAGTGGGTCATGGTGTATCACAGGGAGTCATGGTGTATCACAGTGAGTCATGGTGTATCACAGGGAGTCATGGTGTATCACAGGGAGTCATAGTTTGTCAGAGTGAGTCGTGGTGTAACACAGTGGGTCATGGTGTATCACAGGGAGTCATGGTGTATCACAGGGAGTCATGGTGTATCACAGTGAGTCATGGTGTATCACAGGGGGTCTTTGTGTATCACAGGGAGTCATGGTGTATCAGAGTGTGTCATAGTTTGTCAGAGTGAGTCATGGTGTATCAGAGTGTGTCATGGTGTATCACAGTGAGTCGTGGTGTATCACAGTGAGTCATGGTGTATCACAGTGAGTCGTGGTGTATCACAGTGAGTGTATCACAGATAGTGATGGGTTATCACAGTGAGTCATGGTGTATCACAGTGAGTCATGGTGAATCACAGCGAGTCATGGTGAATCACAGTGAGTCATGGTGTTTCAGAGTACGTCATGGTGTTTCAGAGTGAGTCACGGTGTATCACAGTGAGTCATGGTGTTTCAGAGTGAGTCATGGTGTATCACAGTGAGTCATGGTGAATCACTGTGAGTCATAGTGTTTCAGAGTGAGTCATGGTGTATCACAGGGAGTCATAGTGTATCACAGTGAGTTTTAATGTATCAGTGTGAGTTATGGTGTGTCAGAGTAAGTCATGGTGTATCACAGTGAGTCATGGTGTATCACAGTGAGTCATGGTGTTTCAGAGTGCGTCATGGTGTATCACAGTGAGTCATGGTGTATCAGAGTGTCATAATTTGTCAGAGCGAGTCAAAGTGTATCACAGTGAGTCATGGTATGTCACAGTGAGTGATGGTTTATCAGAGTGAGTCATGGTTTACCACAGCGAGTCATGGTGTATCACAGTGTGTCATGGTGTATCAGAGTGAGTCATGGTGTATCAGAGTGAGTCGTGGTATATCAGAGTATGTCATAGTTTGTCAGAATGAGTCATGGTGTATGAATGTGAGTTATGATGTCTCAGTCATCAGAGCGACTATGCTTGTCGTCAGACGCGACAAATGGAATCGGGTGGTGAGGCTGACTTGGTTGGTGCATGTCATCGTAACCCAATTGCGTGGATCGATGGTCACGATGTCAATCACTGGATTATCTGGTCCAGACGCGATTATTTACTGACCGCTGTCATTTAGCTGGAAAATTGCTAAGTGGGGCGGTTAACAACAAACAAACTACAACCGTTACAAGTAAATAGTCACACATACAAACAGACAACACTGCAGTCGTATTGCCTGCTCAACACATAGTATTATTATTGATAATTGGAATTAATATTATCTCAAATATAACAAAGTTTCTGCCATTTTGACCTGGAATACTTAAAATCTCCAACTACAATATACTATAAACTACGGTTATAACGAACTCAAAGGGACCACTAATTTTAGTTCGTTATAACCGTAGTTCGTTATAAGCAGATATACAGTAAATATATAGCAAATGGACATATATACATGTATATGACGAAATTGTTTTGGTTCATGTCCATGTGCTGTAAATTTACTGTATATGTGCTTATAATGAACTACGGTTATAAAGAATTAAAAATACTGGTCCCTTTTGGTTCGTTGTAACCGTAGTTTACTGTACCCCATTTCCAAATAATTGGTTATTTGTTACCTATCGACTTGGACAACTCGAACGCCAACTTAACACACTTTTTTCCATCGTTTGTTCACACGACTTTGTCATTTTTACCTCAGTCGAAATAGAATACTTCTTAACGATACACATTAATACCACGTACATGCAGATTCATCTGTTCTTTTTCGAGTACATCATTCAGTCCTAATTAACACGTCCATATTATTTACTCCCAGTGTGGTTTTAGTTTGTAGTTTCTCGTGAAGATATTTCTTAATTATACTCAGGGGCATAAGAAATGGGGCTTCTATATCTGACACAACTTTTCCAAGAAGTCGTTATTGGTGAATTATTAATGTGGTGGTCGTTTAAAATAATTCAAGGTTCCATGCTGTAAATGACAGGAAATTAAATATCAATGACGTCACCAATTACTCTGGAGATATGGGCGCTCATTATCGCCACGGGGGTCCCAAGACTCCCCTCCACTAAATTGCTCCCCCGGAGATCAATGCTTAGTGGCCAGGCCCCCATGTGGCACTTGACGTCCCAACATGGTTTGGTCTCTCTTATGGTCGATGTGAGGGTTGACTGTTGACTATATAGGTCTCCAGTGATCACAGTGTTCCACAACGCGAGATGTTTGACACGGGCCGACTGGTAACTGAACACCTATGTTTTTGGCACCAGTATGGAAACAAACCAGAATATGTTCCTGAGGGTGGAATATCCTAATCTTTTTTATCAGAACTTACATGGCATAGCTTGGGTGTTGTCATGTGGTTTACACATGGTTGCGTTGACAGTCACATTTATGCAATGATTGGTGGCTACGGAGATTTTGGAATGCGATTGAAGCAATGTAAATGTATTATTTTAAACAATTTCATCTGCATTCCACTTTTAACTCCTGATCTCTTTTAGAAATATTAAAATGATTCCATCTGCCTGTCTGCCTGCCTGCCTGCCTGCCTGCCTGTCTCCTAATCTATAGTGTCTTTCTGAATATTATGACACAATAACGAAAATACGTGTTTGGTGTGAATTAAAAGCATCAGTTGTGACCACCTATGTGACCAATATTTATTTTAATGATTTCACTACATTCAGGAAACTATTGGGTAAATGTTATGATTATGGTAATATTTTAAAAAACCAATGCATTTATTATCAATTTCCAAGATAGCATGAGTTTATTCTACATGATCCTGTAATTTATATAACACATTACGGAGGCAATCCACCACTCAGTGCTAATACACAATTAACTGACATCAAGTAAAAGTGAAATCCCGACAGAAAATTGATTTGACTATCAAACACTCCAACTTCTACATTATGTCACTGAAACACATTATACATCTCGTTCTCTATTGTCATCAATCTTTAATCTTTACTCGGAGGAGTCTAATCATGTCCTTTGTCACTATTGCATTCCATTAAAGGGTTTGTGATGTGACCCTCCTGCGCCTTTCGTAGTTGAGTTTGACCGAACTCAGGGCGATAAGGTGATGTTTCCTTACTTTCGACATCCCAAGGGAAACGACCTCTTCTGAGAGCCGCTTTTATCTGGTGCGGACGGCTCTGTTTCCTCAATTTAGCACAATTAGAAATGAATTATCATCTTCAAGTGATGCATTTCATGACACCTTCAGTAACTTCCGCTCTGCAGATAGCAGGAAGATGCCAGCGAGAGGACGCAACGGGATCTCGCAAAGTCTCGCGGGACCGGAAGTGCTCCCATTCGCAATATATCACTTGTTATCATGGCGTTTTGAGCGGACATGGCTGCAGAAGGAATACACTCTGTTTTTCCTCTCCCAGGGGCGTGTGTATCTGTTCGGAAAATGTGTAACAAATTTGTACGTTTCGTCAAATATTCAAAGTTCATTCTCAGGGGATAGTTTTGCGCTTATCTTGCAAATAGCCGTAGATACACGTCTCTATGCAGCAATTTGGTGGCTCTTGCTTCCGTCACTATCAGGATTCATATTACTCAAAATGTAGCACCCCCGTTCGTTAACACATAAATATGCTTAAGGGGTTTTTGATAGTCATCGTAACAGCCTCTACAAATTTCTTTTCATTATTTTGAATCGGCGAAACCAGACGCTCCGAGGTTTTTTATGAATGCCATACAATTCTAATAGAAGGGATTGTCGGTGATTGTGTTCGTAATATAAAAGTCGCCATGTATAAAATGCATTTGTGTGAAATCACATTGTGACTTTGTACCAAACAAACAATATTTTAACATTTCCCGTGCTTAGTTCGGGAGAGGGGAAAACATGTGAATACAAATGGCCTTTAAAAGAATCAGGGTCGATGATTCCGGGTAAACGACCCGAGCATCCTAGGCATATACAGAAAACAACGGTTATAAAGAACTCAAAGGGACCACTAATTTCAGTTCGTTATAACCGAAGTTCGTTATGCGAATATATACAGGATATAATCAGAAAATGGACGGGACCAAAAAACAGCCCGTTTTATCCGTCAGTTCGTTATTTATATATAAGCGTGTTCTTTATAAACGTAGCTGTACGAGGCAAACAAATGGATCGAGTGATCAGATTTGACTGCGTGTTATCGTACAAAGAAGACGTGTGTTCTTGATCTTAATGTCAAGTCAGCTTAATTGTTTTCAGACCGCAGTGGTTGCCAAAAAGCGCCCGTTTCCATATTGAAATAAGATGTATCGAATCTGCAGTGACACAACCTCAGATTTCAAATACTCAGGTTTATCCCTTAATTCGATACGCTGGCGCACCAATCGGAATACAGGATTCTAAAATGTCATTGTAATATTCTCCATAGATGGATGGATGTCACATGGCCTCACTGATATGTAACACTTCATGTCAAACAAGTGTTTCAATTGTGCGTACGCATGGCGTGATGGATGGAAATGCACTCAGGTTGAAACTAACACCGGAGAGTCGCAAATTGAAGTTACATTAGGTGACATTTACACCGCGCTGGCTATAAAACATGCTATAAACACATACATCCACAGATATCGGAGTAATTATTAAGTCCCAGATGTCCCTGGGAAAGCAGTATGTGAAAAAATGAAGTTGCAATGACGACGTCGTCAATTATTGACAAATGCCACCGTTAAAGGGGAGTTCCAAGATCTGGGGTCCATCATCGGTCCGGTTCCAGACGGAGTAATAGATGTCCAGAGAAAGACATTTTATGCGTATATTTAATAAAAAATCTGAGTTTACAAGGTATGCCTTTATTACAATTTGCAAATTTGTCTACAATATATCAGCGCCTAGTCTCTCTTAATTAAACCTTTCATTGATCTGTAATTGAGGAGGATTTCAGTGTGAAACCAGTCTTAATTTTTGCAGAAAAAACAACTTGGCCTTACAAGAAGCGCAAATATCAGCCTTGTCCCACTAGAACAACGGTGTTCGATCACAGAAGTACAGAACAAGATATAGAGGTTGTTTTCACGGTTGTGACTGGAGCATCCTGGAGAGGCTAAATGCTATGCCATTACATACAGACAGACAAGACGATACATACGTTAGAAACTGACCCAAGAGCTTTTATTAAAGCCCTGCTGTGTTTAAATCACCACTTTCAACCGATAATACCAGTAGACGGTTTGGTGAGAAATTGGCTCCGGGTTTGTAATCGCAAATTTGCAGTTGGTCTTGAACCATTGGCGTCAGCGTTGGCATAAATTGCTCATCAGCGCACGAGTCAAGTCGGATCCACATTTTCTACCCTGCCTTCCTGGCGCTCCCAATCTGGCTTGTGTCGCTAAAAGAAAGAGCTTGTCAAAGATATTTCACAAATTAGCGCGTATCTTAACAACCTGCCACCGTCACCGATGACGACGTTTAAAACACGGCGATAATGACGACGGAGCACTCGCGGAGTGTCTTCCGGCCCCCGCCCATGGCGACACCTCACCGCCGTGTGTTCCTCCGCCAGGAGATAATAGGCCAAAACATCACTTGCATTTAGATCCAGGTTGTTATTAGGAGACATTAGAGTAGAAGGTAACTCCGTTTTGCATGGAATTGTAGGTTTGGTGCGTCTTGTGATCTGTCGGAAAGTCTGTCAATGGTTCTGTACAGTTATTTTCTTCGAGTCTAATAAAAACTAACCCTTTATTACACCGGCCGCTCAAAGCACTTAGGTTTCTGTAGAGAGATAGGTGCTGCAGGCTGGAAATCCTTGTGGTTTATGTAAACATGTGATAGTTTTTTTTCATTTCATAAAAAATGGTTTCTTTACATTCTTTTCGATCGATATTATTCATGGAAATATATTTAGAGGTAACTTACCCTTTTTGTGTAAGTTGTGGATATGTAAAGAATACGTTGTCCAGTCAAGGCACTTGTGTTATAAATTAGAACTTAAAAAATAAAATATAACTTTCTTTTTAAGGTAAGTGTGTTCGAAAAAAGATTACGCGACCAAGCAAAGAGAAACAATTATCCCTGTGTTGTGTATACACCTTCTTCACATGTCGAAATCTCTGGTTAAAGTACGTACATGCATCTAATGTTTGTACCCTATTCCCTCCGAAAACAACTGCCTCTCAGCCCAAATAATATGTTGGAAGTACGTTACTAATATTTGATCACATATATTTCTATTACAGTTCAAAACGTCACTTTAGGCAGTATTTATAGTATGAAGTAGAATCACTGCTTGGTGTTCTTCCCCGTATAGTCACTGTGAAAGTGATGTGATTGCCCTTGCTGCCATGGAAACCATGTTACTGTTATTAAAAGTACGGAAGAACGATATCATTCCACTGTTGTGGCTAACTTTGGGGGCCGACTATTTGATATCCTGTTCCGGAAAATGTTGACATAAAGTAATTTGCTTACTTACCATTCTAAAAATAAATGTGTTGCGAGTAAATATTTTGAGGCGTTGGTTTAAAAAAAAATAATTCTGTCTCAAACAAAAATCACAGACACGCACACATACACATCCATACACACACGTACACACGCACACACGCACGTACACACGCACGCACACACGCACGCACGCACACACACACACACACACACACTGTTAAATAGTCGTCCCTTACCCTGTAAAAATGAGTTTAGATCTTAAGTGCTACACATGTTTAGTATGTGTTCGACACTTAAACATATTTTGACAGTAAACGTTTGCCAAAAATAAGCAAATATGTGTTGAAATTAAGATATATTTATATATAACTTGTATTTGATGACAGTTGTATTTCAAGAGTTCTGAGCAGGATAATCAATTTACCTGATCAACAGGACCCCTCATTCTGATATACTGGGTTATTAACTTCACACACATGATTTCTTTGTAATTGAACAATCCTGTCTGGTATCTTGAGTTTAATAAGGAACGTCCACTATCCATCTCATTTGCGACCGATGAAAGCAATATTTAACAAGAAAAATATTCATACGCCGTCGTCATTACAGGTTACACACAACCAAATGTTTTCCCATAGACTTCTATAGTAACGTTATATTTTTTTTTTAAAATAACTAAGCATTCAACAGCTATTACCTGTACGTGTGTGCACAGTTTGGCCTTAGAGCAGCAATAAAAAAAATAAAAATGACTAGCTTAGCCTGCTCCTTTTCCGAGTACCGGAAGCTAAACACACCACCCCCAGTTTCACACCAAATGTCACCTACTTGAAAATAGCTGTGGTCACATTCAGCATAAGTCATCATGTTGAAAAAGACAGAACTAAATATAGAAAAACATGGTCAGTTTTACTAACTGGATGGATGTACATTTGAAAGACATAAAAATCTTACAGAATATCCTCCAATCACAGCCTGCAGATACCTCTCGATCTGCACTGAAGGCTCCCCACGAAAACCGCACTGTCCAAACTGGTACTGATTTGGTGTAGTAGAACCTACAGAGCTTTATTCCGCATTGACCACTGTTGTCTGCCAATCAGACTGGGCCAAACTACCAACACTAATTCCATGGTTTTTTCTCAGAAATATAATTTTGTTATCTTTGTTAAGATAATATCATGATCTAATGTATGCTTCATTGAAATATTCCTTAGGACTAAGAAAACGGAAACTAGTTTTAAATCCTTTGGAATTATTTTTCACCTGATAACAGTTAAAAACGATGTATCACTACGACGAGGTCTGCGGTCAAACATATAATGACATTGTGATGTTACAGATATGCAAATATCAGTAAGTCTTCTGAGCGGCAAGCAGGGTGATTCTGCCTGTGGCTTGGAGCCACCTTTATAGCATATTTTACACGAAATAGATCGGATTACCTAAATACAGCTCGCGTCACAGTCTGACAGGAACCTCTTCTTTCACTCTGTCTTTGTCACCCAGCAGAAGATCAAATAATGTTTCGCTACAAGCTGTCAGCCATGTTTTTTACTTACAGAAACGTTTTTTCGCGAAGCACAGAAGAATGATAAACATATTTGTTCGAAGTTGATAAAACCATTTTTTCGTAGTAGAATGTTTATTATGCAAATGGAATAACGTGGGACCTTTTAACTGAATAAAGGGCAAGGGGAAGGCGCCCAAGATATTCCAAAATTGGTCTCTGGACACCATCACTGTTTTGTCAGTACAGTGTAATTGCCTTATGCTCTCCGAAACCAAGTTGCTAGGGGAATATGATATGGTTTTGAGACAAAAACTGCGAGAAAATTTCTCTGGAAGACCATCTCGGTCACATCAAATGTCAAGTTACGATGAACAATATGTTTATTATCGATCTTCCAATGGAGAAAACAGCCATTCGCGATTTCGAGAGACAATCACGGCTTGGTTTTTTTGTCAGGAGGCCGAAATGTCAAACTCTCGCTTAAACGCCACCTCTCGCGAAAACATAATTGACTGCGAGTATATTAGCAGGTCGTGGTCTGACAGACGAAGGTTTGGTCAATATCATAGAAAAATTGTCAAACCAATTCATTCAAATTCTTTTCCGTTTGAATGACACTTCCCGTTGGGGAACCTATAAAATATTTAGCACATTTTCACGTTGAATGCAAGGCTGTCGCGGGTTGATATTTTCAGAAGAATTCTGACTTTTGTTCTTAGACAGGACAACAAGAAATTTGTAATTGGAGTACATTCTCATCTGAGATTTTGTATTTCATACAGACAGAAATAGGATTTTATAATTCAACCTGGATTTCTTCACAGTGATAATTATCGTCAGCAATAGAAATCCGGTGTTCGAAGTTTAGATGATACTTATAAATTCAGAGATTTAATAATATTCAAACTTGAAAAATATCAAATTTTGATACTGGGTTGATGTAATAAACAGTTTAATTATGACAAAATATTTGTATTCCCCCTGCAACATGACGGCTACTTACAAATCAACATGCTCAAAAGGTAGATTTGTATGCGGTTTACTTATAACCATTCAAAACACAAGTGTAAACGATCTGGATATAGTTTAAGAAAGGAATCTTTGTATTATAATTTATTTACGCTTCTTTCATAAGTCCCTCGAATAAAATACCATGTTCCTGGATCTGGATGATGCATCTGTCCTTTCGTATCTGTGAAGTCTATATTATTTTCAATTTGTTTATGTTACCAAAATTAATTCAGTCGTCATAAAATGAAGATAACTAATATTAGATAGAGCTTCAAAATACATTGGTTTGAATAGAATCAAATATATCAAATATGTACAATTACCCGGTTTTAAAGATTTTTTCGATTGTTTTTAAAACAAAAACTGCCAACAATTATTTGTTTAATTTTTTAATAATTCTTACGTTGGATCCTGTACTCGAATAGTTCCGCATGGAGGTGAACTGATATAATAATCCCGGAGGAATGCTTGTAATACATAGTAATGTCGCCACGGTGGGTGAGTATTGTCTTTGTTTTAGTCTTGTTATAATCTTGTGTCATTGTCTTATGTTATAGTCTTGTGCCATAGTCTTGTGTTATATATAGTCTTGTATTATAATATTATGTTATAGTCTTGTGCCATAGTCTTGTGTTGTAGTCTTGTATTAAAGTTTGGTGTTATAGTCTTGTGTTATAGTCTTATGTTATAGTCTTGTGTCATAGTCTTGTATTATAGACGTATGTTATAGTCTTGTGTTATAGTCTTGTATTATAGTTTGGTGTTATAGTTTATGTTATAGTTTTGTGTTATAATCTTGTGTTGTAGTCTTGAATTATAGTCTTATGTTATAGTCTTGTGTTATAGTATTCTGTTTCTCGTGCACGTGTTTATATGTTTGTCTTGGCTGAACGAATACAATTATCCAAATCTGTAGTTCGTTACCAAGAGTCGAGACATAATGGCCGTAGAGAGGATACCTTGTGTTATTGTGTTACAGGCATTACATGACAAACATTGACAACCAGACACAAGCCTTCCCCTTCTCCTTCCCATTGGGGACCGGGCGGTTGTTTTTTCGGGTTGATTAAGAAACCTATATTTAATTCGTATTATTTATGAAATTGTCACACTATGCCTAGCTTTATCATGTGTGTCCCCGTGAAGAAAGCCTGGGTCAGTTAAACAAGATGGCACCATTGACCAATCCCACTAACCATTCTTCATTTAACAGAGTCAACAGCACTGGATTTCATTTACTTTATGGGGGGAATTGCTCCGTGGGAGTGACTGCTGGCCTATCAACCATGGCATCGTCTGTTTAGTCACTTCGTGTCCTCTCACAATGCACCATCAGTAAGGGACACACTGCCGTAGCGCCAAAGGGGTTATGGTCGCATATCTTCTGTCACATATTGCCATCTTTAGGTGGTTAAAATGTACGTGGAGTATATAATAAATTACATTTACCTACATACAATTAATAAGCTGATCGCGCAAGCTTGTGTGCAGGCGATTAGCAGATGGGTATTTTACGAGCGCTTTTATCAGTTGTCATTGTCGATATTGTCAGACACGAGTCTTGTCTCCGTATTAAGTCCCAGACAAGACGATTGTACGCCCTTGTGGTAACTTGACGAGACGTGGGGAGTTGAACGTATTTCAGTTACATCACGGCGTGTCAGCGAAATGTCGGCAGAAAACATTTACCTGTCGAAGGTCGTAGGCGTTCATAAAATTTTGAAAAACCAAAAGCTACAATAATAATAATAATTATTATGATGATGATGATGATGATGATGATGATGATGATGATGATAATAATAATAATAATAATAATAATAATAATAATAATAATAATAATAATAATAATAATAATTTTATATTATTATTATTCGGGGCCCCGAGACCCTCGCCGCCATACACAGACATACGTAATTCAAATCACATACGTAATTCAGATCACATGTTTTTCATGAAAACGCCAATAATGCAAACATCCACTCGATGAATTCAAGTCAGTCCTAAATTATCGTTTTTGATACAAAAAGTCTTTTTTAAACGTGAACTTATTTTTTATTAAAAAGTGTGTACGTAGTATATAAGAATGTAAACTTACGCGTAGTGGTTCATCTGTTTTACATATATTATTTTTTTAATTTATTATTTAATTATTTTTTTATTTTTTTATTTTTATTTTATTTTTTTTTTGGGGGGGGAGGGCTAATTGTAATTGGGATGCTACTTACATAAACAGTCTGTCCGTCTGTCTGTCTGTCTGTCTGTCCGTCCGTCTGTCTGTCTGTCTGTCTTCGTCCTTACTACTCATGCGGGCACTGTGTTTTTCTTGCTTTAATATTTAAGCTTTACAATGAAACAAATACGCTGATAATTAACTTCATCAACGTATTAACACATGCGTGTCGAAGGACACGCTTTAAAGGATTAAGAAAACACGCATGAAAACACAGAAATATCATAAATAGCACCCGGTCTAATTTTATTATTTCCATAGTGATGAAAGTGTTTTTATTTGTTTAGGAATTTTAATATTTATTAAAATGGTCAGTGCTTGTTTAATACAAAGTAACGTCTGTAAAAGGATACAACTCGATTGAGTTAATATACATAGTTACCACGGGAACTTTTATCACAAATTGTCTGTCTTCTAAACATATCGCAATCACGGGATTCATAGTGTGGATTTGTTGAAGATCAACCTTTCGTGTGAGTGCACGCTATACGTTACAACAATAACGCGGTATTTGCTATTTAATTTGCGTGCCCCACACTCCGACACAACAAGCCGTACATATAGATTTGATCCCAGCTCTTACTCAAATCATAAAGTGCATCGAGCTCAAACAACGTCAGTCAAATAACGAGTTGGATATCGCCTGAGCGTGTGTTGCTTCGCCGACAGACCACGTTCTTTGTCGTCACGTGACGGGACATCATAATATCCAACGACTCTCGTCACTGTTTAGCAAGAAGGCCCAAATCTCTCAGATCCCTCGATACAAAGCCTCTAGAGTCTTGCCTGATCTCTTGACTTGCAGTTTACCCTGCCTGTTATGGCAGAGTGTCGAGTCAGGCCCGTGTGTCACTACCTACACAGTTAAAACACGTTTTGCTGCGGGTATTTGCAAATAGGACACTCCCTCTCAATCTGGGAAGATTTAGACTGTCTTTCTGTAATCGACAAACGTGTTCATACGAGACTAGGGATAACTCTCCATTTTTCTAATGGATTTAGGACAGCCTGGTTAACCCTCGGGCCTCGATCTGGCGTGACACTGGGCAGAGCGTCTTTATATGGTCAGATCTGAAACTATGACTTAAACCGTGGAGAGGCCCTTGATGAAACTCGGCGGGTCAAATCCTTAATTAATACCAAAATATTTGCTTAATCCTATTAAGCTCGCTACTAAATTGGCAGAACGCCCATCTGGATTGATGATAGCAAGGACGAAACTGATGGAGACGTGTTAAAACACCCGTAAGACAGTGACAACGAAGAGTACTTTTCTGATGGGCAAACTTTTATTAAAAAACATATTAGAGAAATAAATCGATTTTGTTTGAAACAAACCCCTTTCGTTTCCGCAAATAAACATGTTTGTTGATTGTGTGGAACGTTGTTTATTTCTTGTCCTCTGAAATTACAAAAAAAATACATATCAGAATTGTTGAATTAATATTTATTACATGCCATAAACATATTTGCGTTGTATATGAAGATCTCTGAGGTATCTATACCTTCCTTATAATTGCATTATTTTATATCAGTACAAATTGTGATAATGTCTTCCTCATAACTGCATTATTTTAATTGAAAGAATCACGACATTACTGTAAATTAAATGCTTATAACTATATCTCCTTTTATTGACAACTACAATAAGTCGAAGGTTATTCACATCCCCTTCTGACGATAACCGCGTTAAGTCGAAGGTTATATGTATCCCCTTCTGACGACTACTGCGTTAAGTCAAAGGTTAACCATGTCCCCTTGTGTCGACTACTACAATAACTAAATTACAAATCTGTCCCCCTTTCGATTACTTCAGTTTTTCGAAGGTTAACCATATCCCCTTTTATCCATTATTTAAAAAACTCAAAAGTTTATGGTATCACATTTGTACATTAAACCGATAACTTGAAGGTTTACGATATCCAATTTGTTAATTACTACGATACTATACTATCTTAACAACAACCCTTTCCCTTTTTGACGATTACTGCGACAAGTCGAAGGTTAACGATATCCCCTTCTGACGATTACTGAGTTAAGTCGAAGGTTAACCATATCCCCTTCTGACGAGTACTGAGTTAAGTCGAGGGTTAACCATATCCCCTTCTGACGATTACGGCGTTAAGTCGAAGGTAAACCGTATCCCCTTCTGACGATTACTGCGTCAAGTCGAAGGTTAACGATATCCCCTTCTGACGAGTACTGAGTTAAGTCGAAGGTTAACGATACCCCCTTCTGACGAGTACTGAGTTAAGTCGAAGGTTAACCATATCCCCTTCTGACGATTACGGCGTTAAGTCGAAGGTTAACCGTATCCCCTTCTGACGATTACTGCGTCAAGTCGAAGGTTAACGATATCCCCTTCTGACGATTACGCCGTTTAAGTCGAAGGTTGACGATATCCCCTTCTGACGATTACGCCGTTTAAGTCGAAGGTTGACGATATCCCTTCTGACGATTACTTAGTTAAGTCGAAGGTAAACGATACCCCTTCTGACGATTACTGAGTTAAGTCGAAAGTTGACGATATCCCTTCTGACGATTACTGCGTCAAGTCGAAGGTTAACGATACCCCTTCTGACGATTACTTAGTTAAGTCGAAGGTTAACGATACCCCTTCTGACGATTACTGAGTTAAGTCGAAGGTTGACGATATCCCTTCTGACGATTACTGCGTCAAGTCGAAGGTTAACGATATCCCCTTCTGACGATTACGCCGTTTTAGTCGAAGGTTGACGATATCCCCTTCTGACGATTACGCCGTTTAAGTCGAAGGTTAACGATACCCCTTCTGACGATTACGGCGTTAAGTCGAAGGTTAACAATATCCCCTTCTGACGATTACGGCGTTAAGTCGAAGGCTAGATATATCCTCTTCTGACGATTAATAGAATAATCGAATAATATCAACGATTAACAGCACCCACCGCAACCGAAAACATGAACTAGCGACTCAAACCACCCATCGTAGTCGAAAACTAGAACTAACGCATCATAACACCCACCGTATTCGTAGTACGGGGCAACTGGGAGACCGTCGCCGAAGGTGAGGTGAGCGCCGTGCAGGTAGCAGTACCACTTGAGCCAAACAGACAGCTCGCGGTAGAAGACACGGAGGTAGAAGTTCTGTCGTTCCTCCTCTGGATTGGCCTCAGTCAGTAGCGGGCAGCTGCAGTCTTCGTACGTCTTGATGGTGATCAGAAGTTCCTCGCAACAGTCCGTCAAACACTCTGAAATCAAACACAGACAACCCTACAGTAACAAGTAAAGGGGGACTACAGTCCGTCGGGACCCGTGAAGATCCGGGGTAGAATAGGTCTTCTACCCATGCTTGCCGTAAAAGGCGACTATGCTTGCCGTAAGAGGCGACGAGAATGGGTGGTCAGGCTCTCTGACTTGGTTGATGCATGTCATCATATCCCAATTGCGTGGATTGATGCTTATGATATCTATCACTGGATTGTCTTGTCCAGACTTGATTATTTACAGACCGCATTCATATAGCTGGAATATTGCTGAGTGCGGCATTAAACAACAAACAAACTGTCTGTCGGTTGGACATTTCCGGTACAGGTCTAGTCGTTGTTTCTTAATTGAGACTAGGGTAAGCAATGTCTGTTTTATCAAATATATCCTGCAGTTTGAGTTGATAGTCAAACAAGATATCGTTTTTGGACTGTCCAATTTGTCCGAGTCCACAACGAAGCCACCCGTGGATGTTTCGCGTAAAAATATACATCTACAGCAACCCATGCTTGTGGTCAATGGTTATGTTTAGCAAGAAGGCCCAAGAAGGCCTAAATCTCTCAGATTAGGTAATGTGGCTCGATGACGTATTTGATCTACATGAGGGTCAGGAAAAGACGGGAGGGTGGATGATGGAGGGTTGGGGGGGGGGGGGGGGGGGGCTACTGTTGTTGAGGAAGCCTTTAGTCAGGTCATCGTAAACACATGGTTCTTAAGATATCGATATCGATATCAATATCGATATGTTGGTAAACTAGTGAGTGAGACAATGAGCACCACCTTAAGCAAAATTTCAGCCTTATCACAGACACAGACACCAAGAATGAACAAAAGACTAATATGGACCATACCTCATCGGTTTCACCAAAGAGGTAAACGTTTGAGACCTGCATCACTTCGGGCTTTCCTTCACATCAAGCTGACAAGCCGTGATATAACTGAAATACTGTTCAAAGCGGCGTTAAACCAAACTCACTCACTCTCTCAAGGACAGAAAGGAAAGCTCACCTTCACATTCTACAACAGGATCAGTGAGACATTCGTTCGTGGCAGCGTTGGCCATGTAAGCGTTGAGGGCGACGATGGCGACGATGAAAAAGAGTATGACTTTCATGACTGTAGCGAGTGTAGCACGTCACCGGATAAACACGATGAGCCGTAAACTACAGTGGTACTTATATTACATACATCAGCCAGGGGGTCTTCAGGGGGTCACATGTGACCACGGCCATGTGACCACGGCCAGCTGCCAAGTACGCCGTGCACCGACTATATAACCTTATTAAATCCGGAATTACGTAATTATATTCGAAATTAGAATATTATAGCATGATATCACATGTTTCAAATTTCAAATTATTGTGATTTATAATTTGTCAACATATTATACATTATTGTAGTAAATGATACGGAAGATGCAACACTTATCACACAGCAAAGCGGACAGGAAGGAATTGACTTTTTCTCAATTAATATGAAGCAGTAATCGAGATATGTAATTATATTTGAAGGACAATATACTCACAGTCAAAAGAAATTAAACATTGAACGTGTTTATTGTCTGAAACAATATTGTGACCACCTTAAGAATTCAAAATGGGTATAAAATTAGTCCGATACGGTTGTACATTTTTAGTGTTCTCAGAAGCATAATTATCTTTTTGAAATACAAACCAGCGATAGAGGGTTGTTCTAATTGACATTGCACAGATGGAGCATCGTGACTTCATATTAATTATGATGTACGTTCGGCTGTACAAGCCTAGTAATTTCCATCGCCAGACTGTTACCATGTTTAAATCAGTTTGGTCTGACCCTCGACAGACCAAGATTTGGCAGACCACGTGTGATCAACCCCTACGGAGATCGTCATCGAGGCACCTTCCGCGTCCCTGATTGTGATGTCATCTCCGTCGAGTGCATATGCACTCGTGTGTCCATCCGCATGTATGGTTAACCTCGCCAGAGTAGATTCAGGGTGATAAAAACTCCCCACAAGGTTGTATGCCAAAAAGGATGACTTCAACTTTTCAGTAGTCACTGATTCCTTTGTTTCGAGACCCGTGAAGATTCGAAATAGAATAGGTCTTCAGCAACTATTGCTTGTCATATAAGGCGACTATGCTTGATGTAAGATGGTGAGGTGAGGTGAAATTGGGTTTAACGTCGCGTCCAAGATTATTGCACTTATATAGCGACGTGCATGCACGTGTATGTGTGTGTGTGGCTGCTTGTACTAGTCCGGACTGATGCCGATTTATAGTGCTAGCTCACTGAGATACCATGCCGCAGTTTAACATGAATACCCCACTCAGACACAGTATACTGACCCCGAGCCGACCAGTCCTTGTTTTAGCCCCTTAATGCCGAGCGCCAGACAGGGTAACAACAAGTACAATCTTTTAACGTCTTTTTGTATGACGCGGCCCGGGATCGAACCCTGGACCTTCCGCTCTCCGGGCGGACGCTCTACCACAAGACCACGGAGGCGGTCCTTGATGTAAGAGGCGACACTGGATCGGGACTCGCTGACTTGGTTGATACATGTCATCGTATCCTAATTGCGTGGATCGATGTACATGATGTCAAGCACTGGATTGTCTGGTCCAGACTCGATTTATTTTTAAAGACCGCCGTCATACAGCTGGAATATTGAGGAGTGCGGCGTTAAACAACAAACAAACAAACCTTTGTGTCGAGCTATATTCCAGCAGCTCTAATCTTTGGTGTTTTCATTTCATACATTTTGATGTACAATCGAGCATGCTCTTTCTAAAAAAAACGTCATATGTTTTTGAAGTTACATCATTCAAGGCCTCAGTAAAGCTTCAAAAAGTGTTATGGTGGACATGTGGAGGTCATTTCGAAATTTGACGCATCAGTAACAAAAATTGTGTCAGTTGCAATTCCCTATTTTGACTTGTACCACATGTTCCCGTGTTTTTTCGGGTGAACAATTGACTTGCATTTGCATGTATTTGTGACGGGTTCCACCGGTAGGGCAGGATACTCTCACCTTTTCGCGAACACCTGGTATCATCACTGTTTCATAGTGATTCATGAACACATGCTCATGATATGGCCGTAATCGTACAATCGACTCTGTGTTTGGCAGATATTTCTGATAAGTATGGAAGATATTTGGCGCTTTTATTACAATGGAATACGTTCGATTTAAAAAAAAACCTGGACGAGCAAGGTGAACCCGAGCTGACTGCAGTAGGCCAATGTTGACACATGTTAACTCATTTGGGTCATACCTCTGTTGACCTACGTTGCCTATCGCTACTTAACCCCTTTCTTCCAGTGACCGCCTCTGTGGTCTAGTGGTAGAGTGTCCGCCCCTAGAGCGGAAGGTCCGGGGTTCGACCCCCAGCCGCGTCATACCAAAAGACGTTAAAAGATGGTACTTGTTGTTACCCTGTCTGGCGCTTGGCATTAAGGGGCTAAAACAAGGACTGGTCGGCTCGGAGTCAGTATACTGTGTCTGAGTGGGGTATTCATGTTAAACTGCGGCATGGTATCTCAGTGTGCTAGCACTATAAATCGGCATCAGACCGGACTAATACAAGCAGCCACACACACATGTACACACACACACATACACGTGCATGCACGTCGCTATATAAGTGCAATAATCTTGGACGCGACATTTCACCTCACCTCACCTCATACTTCTGTTGACCTACGTTGCCTATCGCTACTTAACCCCTTTGGTGCAGTACTCTGTTGAGAAGCCTCCAAGTGACGTCATCGTCAAAGCTACTTAGTTTCATGTATTGATTCAATCATGAATAAAAGCATTTTGATGTATATAATGAACAAGATATTAATGAATGGATCAAGGAAAATTAGGTTCCGAGTTTTGACAGAAGTATTTTAGATTCAGTTTTGCAACTTTGAAGATGATTTTGCACCTCTGTTTTGGCGTGATTCTGAACTTTCTTGTCACTTAACATGCAGTATATAGAAATGGTACAATGGCAGCTTTGTTAAGCAATGTGAACCTATCATAGTGTTGTGTTATAGCAATACACATTGCGGTTGTGTGTCTCCTTCCTTGACGTGCGTGGAGGACAGTGCAGTGGTTCGGGATATCCTTGAGAAGGCGAGCGGGGTGTGAGAGTGAGAGAGTTGGGTTTAACGCCGCTTTGAACAGTATTCCAGTTACATCAGGTGGATCAGGTTAATGTGGAGGAAAGCCCGAAGTGATGCGGGTGTCAGATGTGTACCCCTTTGGTGAAACCCACGGGTAAAGTGCTAATAAACCTAGAAACATAATTGGGGCGAACCGGGATTCGAACCAACAATCATAGGCTTCAGGTGTACTCAAGGGAAGCAACTCTGCACAGCGAATTGCGGCTCCTTAGACGACTGTGCCATCCGTGCCCCCAGCAGACGAGCGGAAGCTTCTGATCGGAGCGGGCCACCCGGACATCTTCTTTGCGCGACGGGGGCGGTGGGGTAGCCTAGTGGTTGGAGCGTTCGCTCGTCACGCCAAAGACCCGGGTTCGATAACCGACATGGGAACAATGTGTGAAGCCCATTTGTGGTGTCCCCCGCCGTGATATTGCTGGAATATTGCTAAAAGCAGCGTAAAACCAAACTCACTCACTCACTCTTTGCGCGACGGGCAGTCTCGGGACTCGGCAGTGACCAACACGACTGGAACATTAAAAGGA